>NC_046681.1:2023928-2698571 GCF_009870125.1 Drosophila pseudoobscura | reverse complement strand
CCATTTGCATATTTCCGCCTTTGAATTCATTTTGAATATTCAGATGTGCTTTCGCAGTGAGGCCAGGCCGCTTGTTAAAAAGGGTTTACATACTGTTAAGTCGGAGAAATACGTAAAAGGTTCAAACCATTTAAAAATATCGCCCAAGGTCAATTGGAAAATGCTCTTCTTAAATGCTGTAAAACTCTTAAGGGCAAATAATTCGAAGTATGACAGCGTTGTGCTACGAAATTTTCTGTAATTTTTTCGGTACCTTCTACCAATCAATACTTATGAATTTTCAGAAACACATACCTATGTATATATTATGTGCTTATGAATTATTATTCACAGCCGTACATGTGTACAGTAATAAGAAAAACGGGTAGTGGAGTCGATTTGTACTTTGGTACAACGTAACTATTCATGCTCTTTACTTTCTTCACCTTAAAATTATTGAATTCCGTTCGTCTAACATAACGCCTATTTCTCAGAGACTATAAGAAGTAAAGCAACCAAATTGTGTGTGTTTTTTTTTCTCGAGAAAACCGTAAATTCAGTATCATATAGTATTTTCATATCTACCGGATTGTAGAATGTGGATCAGGTCGTAACATGACCGATATAAGAAGGTTCTCCATCTCTCAGACAAGCTAAAGAAAAATTGAGAGAGATGCGCAGTCCGCTTTGCAATCTTAACCGCATTGCCCACAAATCCATCCAGATTATCCATCCACAAATCCAGATTTAGAGATATAGAGCAATCGGCACTCATCGGGTCCGATACCAGATCCAATAAAAATATCATATTTAGATTACATACACCCTAACTGAGCACATGTACCGCGACTCACAACGTTTCGACTGGTGGAATACTCGGCCTACTGGGCTCGGCCGCTCTCTGAAATTGGATACGTAGACTTTTGTCGATCACTCTAACTATTTAAATGAATGGTCGGACTGGCCAAGACATTCAAAGATTGATAGATATTTATTAACTTTTTTAAATTACATTTCAGCTAGGCGTTGAATGCCATTGCTCTAGGCTGTTAAACAAGTCAGTTTGTCTGTGGCTATATATTTTACTTGTTTTGCTGACCATATACTGCCGTTCTTTTAAGAAATACCGACTTGTGTGGTTCAAAAAGAGAATATGTATGTAGTTTTACGTTTTACTTTTGTAGAATAACATCATCTGCAACAAGCTCTGGCAATGCGGTAGGATCGTTAGTACTATACGATAAATAAATGTAGTTGGCGGATACTTAACAGTATAACGTACAAGGAATGTTTAGAATATCTTTAGGAACTGTAATTTACTTGATATGTATAGGGTAATTCCCTGTCCTTTGTCGGTATTGTCATTCAATATTGAGATTTTGAAGAAGTGACTTTGGAAATAAGACTTGTTCTCAATTATACGACTTTCTTACAACGGTTTTTATCGTAAATGGTTTTTGTAGAAAAAAAACGTGATCGAATTAAATCAATAAATTTAGGAAACTGTTTGCAAAGCGGAACAAAGATGCTGACACAGCTGACTAGTGTTGGGTAAACATTGCTCATTTTGTGGAACATGTTCACTTGTTCTTTTTTAGTAAGTGAGTTAGTGAGTCAACTCACTCATATTGCTCACTTGCTCACCTAGATTGCTTAGTTGCTCACTTGCTCACTGTTCACGCAAAGATCACTAAACACCAGAGATTTTGACACAAATAAAATACGTTACATTTTAATTTTAATCAAACATTTAAAAGTAAAAAAAAAAATTGCAATGATTCCAAATTTCACTATACTTTTGAAGTATCGAATATACTACGAATTAACGACATACTGAATTTTCAAAAGACTAAACAGTTTTGTCGGTAATACAAAAAGTGTAAAGTAAAAGCAAATATGAGCAACAACTGCCAGAACGCAAAATTTCCTTTGAGGAGTAAAATTGCGCAAAAAGTGAGTAAAGAAGAAGTGAGCAAAAATTATCAAGTGAACAACAAAGAACAAGTTAGCAAAAAAGAACAAGTGAACAAGAAAGAACAGCTTGGAAGGATCATGTTCAGCTGCTCACTTAAGTGAACAACTATTTTTTGTTCACTCACTCATGAGCAACACAACACTACTGCTGACACGACTGTACATACATGTGTATGTAATTATGAATTAACTTCGGGTCAACTTATTCTTTTTCAAAGTTTAATCATTTTTTTGACTGATGGTTTCATTTTTTTATATGATAGTCTTTATTTTTATACACATAAACGAATTCCCTAAGGTCGATTTTCCTGAGGTAAACTATATTAAAATTAGAATGATTCTTCACTCAACGAACACCGAAGATTCAATGGGTTCTCATTCACCACAACTTGCATTTGGAATATTTCATTTAGTTGTTGTATTTCTGTTATTTAGTATGATAAGGTCGTACGAAACCTTGACAATTTCATGGGCTTACTAAAATTTAGTTCTCGAAGAAGAATATTATATTGATCTAAGATACACAAATTATTATCTTTCTCACTTATTACAATGTTTCTAAGGTCGATTTTATTTTCTAAATACATACATATGTACAAAAGATGTTTGTTGGAAAATATAGCAAACTGAAATATTTAGTGACAATAATTACTTGATTCACTAAACCGCAACAATGTTTTCAAAAGGTAATGAGCTGGGCAGCTTACAGATAAGCCTAAATACCTCAGAGGAGTTAATTTAATGGTTCGATTTCAAACACTGACGCGTTGTTAATGCAATTTTACTGCTGGTTGGCTTTAATTTTTTCATATTCGCTTGTCTGCCAGAAGCGAAATCGTTACCCCTTTTTTGATATTTGATATCTTTATATACGTCCAGCTTGTCTAGGTCCATAATAAATAGGAAATTTTTTTTTTAACAAAAATAATCTAGCTGATCGTCTATTTTGTTTTTTATTTGACATTTATGAAAATATTCAAAGCATTTGTTTACTGATTTAATAAAATCTTTCTTGAACAGTAAATCCATGCAGAATTGAATTAGTTTGCACTAAACTTTACAAAAGTTCTGCATACGTGTTTGCCGTCAACTAATTATGAAAGAAAGAAGAATGACGGCAATTTGCGGTATATTCACAATTATTGATATGGTCCCGTGCAGCTATTTACTGAATTTTGCTCGACCGTCGCGCTACAAGCTCTGCTTGGGACTGAAACGAAATCGCAAAGAACTCTCGGTGATAGCGTTGCGTCGCTGAAGGAAGCTTGAATAAAGGCCCTCGTGCTCGTCCCTTCGTAAGCACGACGCTCAGTAGCACCATTCCGACGACCGGGGAGTGTTAGTGCTGCGCACCCATTGGTGGCATATAAGGAAAGGGGTTGGAGAGAGTGCACCATGAGCATATCGCTTTGTAAGCTGTGGACTGGACTTTTCAAGGAAATAATAGATACCACCACGTGTTTGTGGAACCTATGTTAAATTGCTTTGCTTATGTAGACCTTATACAGACCTGCTAAGAGGAGCGCAGTGTCGAGACATGTTTCCAAAGACTCAGGCGGCGCACAAACCCATAAATTA
This sequence comes from Drosophila pseudoobscura, assembly GCF_009870125.1. NCBI lineage: Eukaryota > Metazoa > Arthropoda > Insecta > Diptera > Drosophilidae > Drosophila > Drosophila pseudoobscura. Next base: position 2,695,040 of record NC_046681.1, on the reverse strand, counting down.
GCCCAAGCCCAAAAATTAAAACATAACAAAAATGACAATTCCAGTTTCAAAATGAACAGCTAAATTTCATTATATTTTATATAAAGGAATTTTGTACTTTCCTATCTTTTAAAGAAGCAAAATCATCTTTTATTTTTTCTATATATGGAGATTCCGTTGTGCAATAATTAAACGACATCAATAAACTGAGAAGGTCCTAAGTGGGTCTGAATTTACAGCTTTAGTTTAAGCGACAAGCGTGTATCTCAATATTTTTAATGAAACGGTCAAAACATTCAAGAGTGTCTGTGTCATCTGTTCTTGATGAGCTGTATCTGACGTGCAATCTAATGAAATGAAAAATCTCTTGGACAATTACGTTTTTTACCCTATCCAGTAATTTTTAGTTATGTTTGACTCAATGTGACAGCGTATTTCTGGAACATTCAATAAAATCAATTTTAAAATGAAAAAAAAATACCTTAGCTATGATCGTCTATGTTTATTGCTTGAAGATCAGTAGACAGACATTTTCCATATTCACTAAAAAAATAAAGTTTTTGTAGTTTCTAATTAAAAAAAAATTAATTTATTGTAAAGTAGTGTCAGGACTAAAAAGAATAAAAGTTGTACTATACATTTTAAGAATTAACGTGCTTTCGGCTCCCCTAATATCTTGGTGCGCGATTCTGTGCTCTCCCCCAGACACTCTTCCTTGTGCAGTGTGCGTGCTCTGGCGGAGGGAAGCGAGATAGCAACACACATACTGGCTGATTATCGGCTACAAATTCAGCTCACGACGTTCCAGCTCGTTTTTATAGAGAAAAGCATATTTATAAAACTTGAAACTTAGTACCGGGTGTCTCATATAAATGTATCTCCGATATAAAAAAGACATAATAAATATTCCTGATCAGCACGAAAAGTGAAACAAATATAGTTCGTCAATTCGGAAGCGTCGTCACCACGCGTTATCCTGATTAAAAAATTTGTAGACAAATTGTAGGCAATATACCTACGAAATCTTGTAATCTAAAACCACTGACTAATCCTCAGGAGCTGGGCTGTAGGGCTGAATACTGAACTCCATTGGCCATTGGTCCACACACGTCAATAATGAGGCGCCGTAAACTGAGGGGGGCTGTTGGGCAGTTTTAATGCATAGAGAATACATAGACATACATACATATGTACATACCGACGAGCAGTAAACGTTTATTTTATATATTTAAAGTCGAAAGCCAAGAGATGGCTTGTAAAACCACAGGTAATTGGTAGACAACACCAGCGTCTCAGGCCAGCTCGCTTAAACAATTACACATTACATACCTAATTAGAGCAGGGAAAGTTGCAAACAAAAAACCGGAAGAATACTAAACTTTTGTGGGCGTTTATTGTTAGAAAATAACTAACCCCTACCTCAGCCATTTACTTTGTAAGATAAACCGTAACGAATGTTAATAGCTTGTTGGTCAAAATCGGACAACGGCTTATTAAATAAAATAAATTACTTTGCACTCATTTTGCGCAAAATTTTTATTGTGGTAAATGTTTGCTGCACCCATATGCATGTAAAGACGTATTAAATTATCTGGACAGGTATTCTGTATTTACAGTTTATAAACTTAAATAAATATTTAAATAACCGAATAAGTGCGAGACTGGGGTGTACTTAGTAAGTGCTGTCTATAAAATGAACAAAAGTAGTTTAATTAATGTTTCGACCATTTAAGTGTATATGTAATAAGAAGTACAATCGAAAGTACGCTTTTAAAAAACACTACCTCTCTGTGTATTTATTGGTGCCAATTTTCAAACCAGAATATCCTACGTTAAAAGATTCTTGGACCAACTCAGCTGCACAGACGAGCTGGACATAGGTAGGTAGTCGAGTAGGCAGTCGTCCGCGGTCAGGGACGGAGCATAGGTAAAAAGATACTTGAAACCCCGGGCACACCCTCTTTCTCCAGGGCGTCATGTAAAAAACCCCATAGAAGAGCTTTTTGGACCCTCATTCAATATCCTGTTATTGTATATTCTGTGGTTGCATGGAGTCAGGGCCCAAATTACTTCCACACTAAAACTTGTCTGAAACTGTATTTCTATAAAGGGTTGGACTATGCAATGACCATATGAGCGTGGCTGCACACTTGCAATCCTTCAGAAACACCTTCTGAGTGTGCCAAAATTATTTCTTAATATAATGGAAAATCGTTGATAAAATTAAAGCAGACTGCTTTGGTATGGCTTTACCCAATTCTGGACGACTCCTTAACACACTACATATTAGAGATAAACTTCTCATACCTTCCGCGCCAAGATCTCATCAGCGCAGTAAGTATATCTAAGTTCCGCACTTTGTCATATTTTAAGATTTCTGGAACAAAATGTAGAAGACTAATAAAGGCAAAAAAAAGCTAATATGTGTCTCCTAAACTAAGTTTCCATTTTTGAAAGTGAAAGTGGAAAATTCGCTACTAGATGGGGTATGTATTTGAAGTATACAAAGCGCCCACTCAAAAGGTGAATTTCGCTACATCCTTTCGGCTGAGGCTCCACTGTGCGTCGGCTTAAAGAAGTATTGCAGTCATTGGTCGATCTGATCTGATCCTTGCATTGTCTGACGATATCGATTTTCGCGAATGATATTCCTATTGATAAAACGCGACTATATACATATGTACATTCAATCATTCCTAGATACATACATACATATGTGTATTTTTGATCGGAGAGTTTAAAAATTGACAGAATGATTAGACTGGACTAATGGACAAGTTACCTTAAAAGTTTACCAATATTTCCTTGCAGTACAAACATTTGAATGCTTATCCTTTTGGGTGCTGTTATGATGAGTTGTAATGACGAGTCCTTAATCGTCCAATCTAAAAATATGGATAATATGTAGCATACCTATACTCATGAGTATGTACATATGTATGTACATATGTATGTGTCTAAATATGTACATGTGTAGTATCGTTCGCAAAGTACTACATATGTACATACAAACGTATGTATGTATGTATGTACATACATATGTACCTCCACTAAAATACGCGCGCATTAGTTACGTATGAGTTATACGAGTTCAAGTAGCATACTCTGTGTGTGTGCTTCCCACTTCAAATACAATCGAAAGCCGATTTACTTTGTACAAGTCGAGTATCTGAGAAAAAATTGTTTGCGTTTGGGATTGCAACGAAAGTAAAAGAAGAGTAGGGCTTACCAGTGCCGAAAAACAACGGAAGTTGTTGCCGGCAAACAACAGCCAGGCCAGGCATCCATGCATAAGACACGACAACGGTAGCGGTTTTGCTGGCAAAAAGAATGCCAGAGAAGAGAGCAGAAGCACAGAGACGAGACTAAACCTAGGCAAGACACCCAGCGTAGAAGTTACTCACTCTGGCGGACATCACAATACACACTCTTTCGGGAGATTTCACATCATTTATTGTTCAAAGTCTTTTTGAAAAAGCATCAGCCTCCCACTTGAATGACTGACAATAATCTCTGCTGTTTCGTCGACATCGGCATCGCGAATGTAATTATTGTTGTTGTTGTTGTTGTTGTTGTTGCCGTTTCTGCTGCCACTCTTGAATGGATACTAGATATATGTACGCATATGTACGAGTACATAAATACACATACACATGCACACAAAGACACATACGCACACACGGCTTACTCTGCGAGTAGCATACTATTTGCAGGAGGGTTGGTGTGCTGAGGGACAGGGATTGACAGTGTTTTAATGGTGGCGATTACAATGATTTTCAGTGTTTACTCTTTACCCATAGAGAACAATTAGCCTTGTTGACTGACTACCCAGACGATACGAAACGTGAACTTCAATGAAGAAAAAGACTTCATAGAACAACAAATCAGTGGAGTGGATAATAATCTTGAGCATTATTCCATACTAGTTCGCAAACAAATATGATTGATGGTAAGTCTCCATTTTATAAACCAAAACCCAGAATGTAATTTGTAGATAAATAGACTTAAAGTTAAAAGTTCAATCAGGCTATGACTGCTCTGTACTATTTGTATACCTATGTATACTCTTATACTTATAACCCATCTAGGGTTATTTTTATAAATAACGACTCCTGAAGTTGATTGAAACTAATGTGATTCAGTGTGACACGACATCCGATTGATCTGTGTAGTTCTTAGTCTCTATATCGACATACATATTAATTTACTTTATGAAGTCAAACCCTGTAGCCCCTGTACTCTTTGATTCGGATATGCATGCTGAACGAGAATATATGTACATACATACATGTATACATAGATACATATTTAAATACGCATTTCCGGGGGGTCAAAAAGATAGAAAGCCGAATTTTACCACGGTTTTTTTGCGATTCGATGGAATTTTGTTAGCTCTATGTTAAGGAAAAAGAGCATTAAACATGTCGAATCTAGGTCGACTCTGGCATAATCTAGTAAAATGCAAATATCTGCGAAACGGAACGAAATAACATATTCTAAAGCAATTTTTTTTTTTAAGTGAATTACTGTATGTTTCTAACGAGTGTTTAAACACCAAGTTATCTCAATTGGTCTATTGAATGTTACTTTACTTTTTGTAAAGTATGGGTGACGTGGACCATGTCGTATTAAGGAAGGTGGACCTTCCAGTTGCAATTACAGCTCGGGTTGTTAAGACGTACATAAAGACCCAAAATTGTCATCAAAAATGTTTGGGAGGGCTGACGCGTCAAGTATATAGTTGATCAGACCAACAATATTGAACTTACCCGAATTAATCCATGGCATGGAATAATCTTGGAGCTCGATTTCGCTTAATTATTTGGTCATCCAAGCAGGATGGCAAGTATTTGGGTAGAAAGGTAGAAAGGCTCAACCAACTATTAAATTTTATTTATTAAGTTTAATTTTTATATTGATAAAAATTAGAGCTCTGTGAAGTGTTCTATTCAAGTGGTTTGACTATTCAAGTCAAACTATGACCCAAGTGATGCAAGTGGCGAGGACTGCCTGCTTCAGGTATGCTGAAAACTAAAAACTCTTCATATTCAGCCTTTAAGCATATGTACACCTGAACTGTTACTGGTTGTCGGGATGGAAGGGTATATGCATTAACTAACATTAATTTTGTAGTACTTCTGCGTTCCACACATGGAATCCTCCTTGCTTTGTTAGGATTAATGAAACACATGAAATTGTGAGATCCTGAATGGTGCATTAAGAGGCTTTTTTATTTCATAAGTCCCTTTAATTAGAGAATTCAGTAATCCAATTTTAATTCCTCATTAGTATAGATTATCTTCATTGCGACAGAAGTAGCAAACATCAGCACAACTCTAGAGCCACACTTTGCTGTAGTATAACTTGGGGGAAATAAAGGAGCAGTCAATGATTTTCTAACAAAGCGTACAACACACGCATATCGTGAGTACACACATACATATACACACCCATACACATACATCTATATATATCTATACACATACATATGTATATACAGATACACTCAGATTCTTGAATTCAAAGCGGTTTGACGACGACCAGACTCGCGAGATGTCTAGTGCTGATGGAATTTTCCTAAGCCGCACAAAATTCATTGAGCTAATCCCAACAAGAAACTCAGAAAATGTAAGTCCCAAAGTGTTTCTTGGATTTTATTATTTGAAATGATTAAAAGTTATTGTTAGCTGCTTCCATTGACGTTGTCCTTGCTTCAGTGCTTTGCATTCAATGAACACTTCGCTGGTTTTGCCAGGGTAATAAAGTTTTAGTTAAAGATTGATGTTGGAAGGGCTTTCACAGTATCTGTTGAAGTTGTAAGGTTTACTTTAGTAAAAAACCCATACGAAGTATTGTTTATACTTATACTTTATAATTTGTTTACATTTAAAGAGGTATCAGTATAAATAAAATGCTTCTAAGGGATACAGCTAACAATCTAATCCTGATCAGTATCAACAGCTGAACATACTGGACTATCTTGATAGACAATAGTAAATTTCTTTTTCATTTCTTTTTACGGCGAACTTATTTCTCCTGAGAACATTTTTTTTTTTTTTTTTTGTAACCAACGGTGTCACAATTTATAATTTCGGTTATAATTCCATAGCGCCCAATGGATGTTGTGCCGTTTGGAATATGGAACATGAGGTTCAAACACTGTGTTCGTGTTTTCTTTCGTAGTCAATCGCTGCACCAGTTACACTATGCCCCACCATATTTACGCTTCGAACCAAACCGACTTTTTCTGATAGATTTGGGGCTTTTTTTCTCTTTCATGGAGTGGGGTTTTTTTTTATTTAAGAAACCCGCTGTTTTAATTTTGTTTTCAGAGGTAGTGCTTCTTTTTTACAGCCTATGATTAATATAAACCTCTTAATTAGCTCTATAATTTTCGTTTTCAAGGTAATAGCAAAAAAACTGGCATTCGCAATGAACAAAAATAGAAGAGTTTTTAGCGACGGCTGAGCAAAAACAAAACTTGTTTCACTATATATTATATTTAACGCATGGAAAAACCGAAAAACATAGTGTTAAAAAATCATAATATCGGTGCAAAATCATATGGAAATGTGCTTTTATTGAATGAATGAAACCTTTTATTTGTTGGTCTCGGTGGAGCTTTAAATGGAAAAGCCCGTACACAAATTGTTGTCTGCATAGCTTTGTATTAATCATTTAATTTAATCCCTTACTCCTAAATCTGAACTGCACTACTGTTTTGTAGACACAGTTGTATATAGTATATCTATATGTGCATAGAATACAATTTTCAGGCGCCTTTGTGGTAAAGCCGTTTCCGTATGAACCAATTGAAACTTAAACTGATTTCAAAAGGTTATTAGAGAATTACATTTTTCAAGGCCAGATGTGTTTGTAAAAAATGTTTAGATCCGTACGAAGTTTATCCTTGGGGAATCCTCCAGGCAGCATTCTTTATTAAAACAGATAAAAGTTTGTCTTTCTACTTACTCAACGAAACATAAAAAGGCTGTAAAATCAAAACTTTCGGCATAATTCAATTAATTCGTGATAGGCAGAGAACAGAGTTTTCAAGTTTGTAAGATTACATACTCGTATATTGAGGAAAACGGTCAACATAGTATTTATGTACATAACTAAGATAATTAAGATAGCGCAGTCGTGGCTACAAAACTAATATAGCTTAATTAAGAAGAGAAAAAGAGTACCTTATAATGAGGCAATGGCAATATCACCCACAACCGCTAGACCACCCACCTCCTCCCACTACGACCCCTATCAGATGAAGTAAATTATACGTAATGTGAGTTAGCTCAACATTTGGATTTTAATTACAAATTAATTGAAAATTGTGTATAACGCAGTTTTGGATATTTCAATCTTTAATTCGACTTTCTACTTTATAGCTCATACCGAAACAATAATAAAAATAATTTTTTATGTGACTTTGAATAAGTTAAGAACTTCTCATGCTGTACTCGTAACTTCCACTCGCTCTGGCTAGAAATTTAAAATAAAATGGGATTTTATTCCAGTTAATAAAGTTTAAATTTCAGAAACAATCGTAAATTTAAGGGAATGTTCAAGTTAGGGAACTAATTTTAGACAAGGAATTTCTACACAACCGTAAGTCGGAATAAATAAGATTTGTTTTGAGCTGAAAATGGCAAAGTCGAGAAGGAAACATAAGATGTTCATTGCTTATTTGTCTCCGGTCGCTCCGTAGTTTTATCAAAGATTGAAGTCGTAGGAAACTTTATTGGAAATAAGAATGAAGTATCTCGAATCCGAAAGCAATACATGTCTTTTCAGACGTCATACTGTCTGTTTTTATGCAACCTTTTAATTAAATTCTGAAGCTCACCAGCTCAAACTTTCCTAAGGTACTCGGGAAGATGTATTGGCAGCATGGGAACTCTCGGTCGAATAAGAAGTCTTTGTGAGACAAACTTGTTTGTTTATGTTTATTATATACAACCGTTTTCATCTATTTTAAGATAATCCGCCTCTTTTTGAATCGAAAAACGTTGACCACTCAATGTTTTGATGATAGCTGGAGGAACAATAATCATCAAGTGTCAAATCATGGCTGCAAGCCAGATGACCCATAGATTCAATGATGCTCAAAGAATTAGTTTAGTGGTGGGATGTGTGAGCTCAGATTATCGTAGTGATGAAAAATACGTATTAAGAACTGTTTCTTTTTTTGATGATTAATTTACTTCCAACCGTGTTTACACAGTTGAAAGAATTATTTGGCCTCTCGTCGTGTATGTCTAGAAGGTGTTGACCTCCTATTTGTGTTGTTTAATAGCTTGGCTATTAATATGTATGTATATGTATGTATGTATGTATGTATGTATAGCGATATGTTCCTTCTTAAAGAAACGATAGATATCGTATATGATTAAACGAGATGGACAACGATTTCGCTCTTCAAAGTAATCGGGACATATGTTAGAGGTATCGCATAAGTTGTTTGTTACTATCAGTGCATTGATTTGTTTGATTTCTAAGCAATTGAGGTTGCAGTTTTTGTCTTTAAACCATGGTGTGTCCCTTCATTATACCCGATACTCAAAATGAGTATTGGGGTATATTAGATTTGTGATAAAAATGCATTGGTTTAACGTCCAGAAGGAATCGTTTCCGACCTCATAAAGTATATATATTCTTGATTAGCATCAATAGCCTAGTCGATTGAGCCCTGTCTGTCTGTCCGTCTGTCCGTCCGTCCGTCTGTCTATAAGGGCTAGAGCAACGATGTTTTGGATCCAGACTTCTGTGATATGTCACTGTTACAAGAATATTTCAAAACTTCGCCCTGCCCACTTCCGCCCCCACAAAGGACGAAAATCTGTTGCATACACAATATTGAGGCTACGAGAAAACTAGAAACGCAGAATCATAGATAATGACCATATCTGTCAGATTGCTGAATCTGGATCAGATCAGATCATTTTTATATCCAAAAGGAACAAATCAGGAGGAGACCCATACTGACTAAGTATCGGGCATAACTGTAGAGTTAACAATTTTAACGAGATACGAGAAAACCAAAAAAGCAGAATCGTAGAGAATGACCATTGCAAAACATTAGCGCCTCTCAGAGACCTTAAGAGCTAGAGCAACCAAATTTTATATCCACAATCCTATGATATCGAACCTGCACAAGTGTATTTCGAAACCTCGCCCCACCCCCTTCCGCCCACACAAAACACGAAAATCTGTGGCAACCACACTTTTAAAGATAGGAGAAAATTTAAAACGCACAATCATAGAGAATAGCCATATCTACCAGATTGCCGAATCTTGCCGAATCCGAATCAGATCGGATTATTATTATAGCCAAAAGTAACAAATCAATTTGCAGTGGCTACGCAGCGCCCATCGACACGTTCTGACTGATTTTCTGTCTCTCTCGCACGCACTCTTTGTCACTTAATGTAGCCATACTGACTATGTATCGGGTAAAAATGTAGAGTTGCGGTCGCAGCAGCAACTCACAACGGTTCCCGTCGTTTGTTTGTAAAGAATATTTTTACAAGTCTTGATTCCTTATGGATAAAAGCACAACCTACGTACGTACCTTCTTGAGCTTATGAATTTATTAAATCATCATTCGTAGATCCTTTTTTGGGGCAGGAGCCCTTGAAGAAAATCTGTGTCTGTAGTAACTTTACGGTCCGAGCAAATAACATCTGTGATCGTTACAATTGCAGAGCGTATGTATGTATGTAAATACTTTTGCCGAAAAAAGCTTCACTCCGTGTTCAGCTGGGAGTACCGATGCTATTCTGTATATTTTATTTACCGGGATGCATTTTACTAAGCCAAGAGATCGTCTAAGTTAGAAGTTAATGTGGACTCTGATTTTGTTTGATACCAAATTTGATATGTTAGCAAATAGGAACAAGAGTATTATAGTATAGAGCGTTCAAAAATTGTATTAAGGTTTGGGGATTTATTCGGAAGCAATCGTATTATGTTAGTCTTTTCTGATTAGATACAATTTCTTCTATGCGTTGAATCGAGGAATTATTGGCAGCAACTATAATACCAAGAGAATTCATATTTTTAGCCTCTCTTACTGTTTCATTCTTAAATACTACAATTAATAGACGTCGTTTTATATTACAGGAAATTCTAATAAAATTGAGTTGCAAGTGCGCAGTTAAAATATCTTCTCTTATAAAATTTTTCCAGCCTTGCCGAAGACTTGGTCAAGACATATTTGCAACATAATTTATAGAGTGAAATTCAGATGTAAAAGCATTGGGATAAATCAGCTACCTTGACACAAAATTTTATGAAGCGTTTTTTTCTGTTCGCCACTATTCGGCAAAAAACCAACAATAAATCGAATTTAATCCGTGTCAAACTCCAAAGTAATCAGCTTTTGACATAGCAATATAATGACTGTGTCAAACTCCTTGTTATATATAAAACAGCCGCTACATCCTTAAATTACATCGTTGGTCCAGTCTGTAGTGGAGTGATTTAATCTAAAGGCGTATGATCAATCAGAAAGTAAAGTTAATTAAAATGATTCCAACGAAACTTCATCATCAATCCAAGCTTTTAAAAAGAACGCCTGGAAGGCAGATAGTTCTGTTGCTTGAAACCATAGACGCATCTGGATTATTTTTAGTTATTTTATTTTAGACTAGATAGTTCATCGAAATTGATATTCTGTTTTCTTTAAAAAAAAGCAATAAGTTGACTAATTAAACTAACAAACCTGATCTGAGTACGCTTTGATCAACATTTCGTTTCACCAATTGACAATCGTCAAACAAAAATTTCAAGAACCAGCCCCAAATCTATCAGAAAAATTCTGTTTAGCTCGTTGAGTAAAAAAAAGTTCGATGTTGTTTCCGAGTGTAATTTTAGCGCTACTGAAGCGAAAGCGCGACAGATCGAGAGAGCGATAGAGAAGGCAAAATAATGTATTTAGGTTACAGTTTGGTACAGTGCTCCGTGCAAGTAACTAAAAATAATAGGATTTCACTCCACTTGTGCAGCAATGATTATATGTATTAAGGCTTTCGAGCTGCGTAACCCAACAAAAATAAAAACGATGGTTTTTTCTCCTATTTGGTCAAACTAAAATGGACCTATGAAAAATGTACTTAATGGGTACACAAATATTAAGAACTAAACGAAACTAAAAGATACAACTACCGCAAATGCATTTGAATGGAGCTCAAGGATTTTTTCCGCTGTTCAAACATTTTTTCATAGTGACAGGCGTCTTATCATTTAATGTTGACAGGGGAGAGAGGTAAGCTACAGATAAGTGAAGGCACAGCAAGGAACTGGGCCGACTGCCGAGTATGTACGTATTAAGTAAGAGCAGCAACCATGCTAACCCGAAATGACATACCGAAAAGAGCTGGGTCTGACACGTAGTGTTCACATTGAGCCTTGACGATGACTAGGAGATGGTGACATGCAGGAAAAATGGTGGGGATGTGACAAGGCTACACACTGCTTTGCTGTCAAAATGCTGTCAATGTTTGCTCTAACATTTTAACGCAATATTATTAAGTGGCAAATGTCGGAAGTTGGGCATAAATGTATGTTTTGTGTGCTAATTCATGGCGATATTTTCTGACTATTCCTAAGATTGAACGTGTGTACATTGTACATACATATTTCGGTAATAGACATGATTATAGCCACACTAAATGAAACGTAGATAAAGTTAGGTAAGAACAATAAAAATCTACTATAAACGCACTATTTAGATTAATGGAAGCATTTATTTTGAAATGCGAACAAATACGAGTGCATACATATATATGAATAATTGATAATTATTGATTGGATAACTCTGTTTGAAATGCCAACTTTGCAAGTAGAAAGATCGAGCTATCGATATATGTTCAACAATAATATAGCAAACAAATAAAGAAATCTTGTATTCATAAATAGTAAAAATTAAGTTTCATCCTTTTAATATGTAAGAGAATGCAGTTGAAAAAGAAGTTAAGAGAGATGAATATATGTATTTACTTTCTTTCAATACAATTAAAGCTATACGATACATGTTTAATGTTTGATCATCACGTTCTTTCATAAATTGAATTGCTTTCAATATCCTACAAATTGAATTTTTAGCAATCAAATCATAGAGCATAATCAAATTGTGTGCGGGTTATGAATAAAGAGAATGATTTCTGCCACCAATTGACACCAAATAAAACATAAATTTCTTCACTAACAAAGTTAGCAGGCAAAGTTAGCTTTGGCACCACCCAAAAACGATTTAGCGCGGTTTTTGAAAATCCCATCACGTCGCAATACAACGGCCACCGTCGACTAAAGTTTCACCCGTACTGGCACTCGTGCAGCAGTCACATCAGCTCCCAATAAGAACCGAGTGGGTGTGGCAGGGGTAGTCGCCGCCGGCAACAATTCATGTGCTAGATGAAAACTCATCCGAGCGTGTGATTTATCATCAATGGTCTGCGATTGCAATTTTAATTTATGGCATCAATAGCAAAGTTGGTTGACCAGCAGCGTGTTAATGGACACTATTGATACTGAATGTCCTGGAGGTCCTTTTTGTGTGTGTGCCCAGGAAAAAAAGGAATTTATTTTACCCTTTGGGCAAATCTGTAAACCGACTTACTTATTTTTAAATCCTATGAATCTTGTGCATATATACATACATATGTACACACATATACATATGTATATGTAATAATAATATATACAAAAAGTCAATTCGATTCTGAATATTTCTGGCACATTGTTCGATGTGGCGATGTTCGTCTGTCTATCCGTTTTCTTTTTGTATGCAAGACTGTCAATTCTCAGACTACATACTACATACATAAATATATATTGTATATCAACAACATTTATGTAGATATAGTCTTCATTTTTAGATAGACAAATCATTTGGCGAAAAATTACCTTTATTGGCATAAATACAAATTTGGTGCTCTTGTTAAGAATTATAATTAGAATTGGCCTATGCTCGGATTTCCCAATACTTCAAAGCGCCTTAATAGTATTTAAAGCTCCTCCTTGCCTTCTTTGCCTTCTTGCGACGTGCAATACAAATTAACGTTCATACATATGTATGTATAAGCCAATGAAAAAATTGGAATGTGGAAAATAGCTAACAACAACTATAGTTTTATACACAATTATGATAAACGAAACAATTTATTGACAAATCTATGGTGAATCAATCAATATCATTCCTTTTTTCCTTACTTCTATTTCATATAAATAGCTGATAAGTAATGAAGTATACGTGGGTGTGTAGCTTGCGGAGGATCATCGGCGTTTACGTATCAAAATTACGTAAAATATACTGTTATATATGTTATAAGATTATAAAATTATATATAAAATCGAAAGTTTATTTATCAGTTCATAAATGTTACCACAGAATAACTATATTCTCTAATACCGTGCAATCTTAGCTTGATCAAAATTTACAGTTTTTCGGACTGGTTTATAAACGTACAGGAGCACGGGCGAACATCATCAGATGGTTTTTGATATTGACAGAAATATAAAAAAAAGATTTTATTGTGCCCTAAACGCTCGTTTAAACTTTTTGCACTTAAACAAATACCCATGTAGTCATTGAGTAACAGAACACATCAGTATTGGTCTCCGAAGAATGGGTATCTTTAGTAGTTGGTTATATTAGCTATTATGTTGGAACTAATTTTAAGTATGTTGTGAGAACAAAGGAATTCTTGCGGGTAGTAAATTTTACGAACGTTTCTAAGCTCGCTCAAAGGCAAGAACAATATGCTGTCAGCGTGACCAACACCAAAAGCACAACGCCTTATCCTCAGTAGGTAGCGACAACTTCCTATGAATATTTTCAATATGATGACATACACACTCTTACATAGCCCCGCTACACATCCATACATATGTACATTTAATCCTGCATACTAGGTGTGCATGAATGTTGCTACCTGAACTGAAGCACGAAGCAGAGGGCAAGCTACGAGGAAACTCGGGAAATGTGAGCCTTCTACGATGAGTGCATGACAAATATTTGAAAGCAGAAAATGCCACCGAAAGAATTCGTGTAAGGGGCTACATATTTTATTTTACTGTTTTACATTACAAGGCATTTTTCAGTAAGCAACATTAAAGTGAGCTGGAAAGGAACTCCAACTTCGGGGACGAAGCTTTTAATACCCCTAAAGATCGAACATTTCGGCTTGTATCTATTACATGGTTCTTTTTAATATTATATTTTCTTTAAAAACATGCCCACAATTTATCACTTGTGATTATTTGTGGGCTAGTTACATATGTATCTACATATGTATGTATGTACATATAATTGCATTTTATAGCTTTGGTACACATCTTCAGACACAAATACTTTTCCCTCATTCTTTATGATTTTTCGACTTTTTTCCATTTAGTTAAGGTTTTGTATCTTAGCAACTCAGAGACTAGTGTGCATCATTATTTTAAGCAGTTTAATACTCGAATTCAAGGCGTTCTTTTTGAAGTTCCTAATAAATTTCTTAACAATTTCTTTACCGATAAGAATACACTACAATATGTATATTCCTGTAAAAAGGCATTTGCCACAAATTATATACACACATATATTTATATATACGATTTTCTGGCAAAATATTCGTTTGATCACTTTAATCTTTGGCACTGCGTGGGCTGCAATTGAAACTGAAAACTTTAGCTATACATAACTATGCTGTAAAACTACACGCCTTATTTGTTACGTCAATTTAACCAAGCCAAAACGGATATGCTTGAAAAATTATGAAAAGCCTTAATTAGCCTTAAATCTAGCCTTTTTTAATTTCACTACAAATGTCACGTAGTCCCTTGGAAAAGTATAGATGACACTAAAGCTTTGGTCAGAAGTACATACTGACTTATAAAGCTGGAAAAAACAAAGCTTTTGAAGAAATCACTTTATTTGCCAATAGAATTTAAAGTCTATCGTGGTCAAATTCTGTCTGAACGGGTATTCAGTCAAATGAATATCGTTAAGACCAAACTTAAGAATGCATAAGAATTAAAATGACTGCTAAATCCTTTAACTTAATAGTAAATACAAGTTTTGTTTTAGAAATATTGAATATTTAATTGTTGTAAGAGACTACTTTTTTTTTTTTTAATTTAACGGATATGGATTGCGCCGTTATGGCAAACTACCAATTATCGGGATATACTTTAATTTAATACATTCCAGGGATAAATATACCGATTCGAGTAAAAGCGAATACGATGAAATAAAGACACAATTAGAAATCTATATATGTATGTATCTATGTGCTGTTTTATTTGGAGCCTATTTTTTAGCCTTTTTATACCCGATACTCAAAATGAGTATAGATTTGTGGTAAGAGTGGATGTGTGCAACGTCCAGAAGGAAGCGTTTCTGAACCATGTCTGTCTCTCCGTCTGTCCGTCCCTATCAGTCAAAGACTATAAGAGCTAGAGCAACGGAATTTTGTATCCAGACTACTTTGATATGTCACTGTTACAAGAATATTTCAATACTTCGCCCCGCCCATTTCCGCCCTCAAAAGGACGAAAATTTGTGGCATCCACAATTTTAACGAGATACGAGAAAACAAAAAACGCAGAATCGTAGAGAATGAACATATCTTCCAGACTGCAGAATCTGAATTCGGTCGTATCATTATTATAGCCAGACCGAAGAAAAGACTTTCATTTTTTCTCGCCCTGTCTCTCTCTTACACACACGTATCATAGCCGGCTTTGCTTAGCGCAAAACACTAGCGCCTAGATCTCAGAGACCATAAGAGCTGGAGCAACCAAATTTTGTATCCACAATCCCATGATATCGAACCTGCACAAGTATATTTGAAAACTTCGCCCCACCTCTTCCGCCCCCGCAAAGGACGAAAATCTGTGGCATCCACAGATCTCAGAGACTGTTAGACCTGACTGTAGAGCTATCACTGTTACAAAACTATTTGTAATATTTCACTGCAGAACTCACTGTTACAAGTGTATGTATTTTTGCTCACTGCAGTGAGCTCACTGCTACAAGTGATTTCTCTACAAACTTCGCCCTACCCCCTTCCGCCCACACAAAATACGAAAATCTGTGGCAACCACAATTTTGAAGATAGCGGATTATTATTATAGCCAAAAGTAACAAATCAATTTGCAGTGGCTACGCAGCGCCCATCGACACGTTCTGACTGATTTTCTGTCTCTCTCGCACGCAATCTTTGTCGTTTAATGTAGCCATACTGACTATGTATCGGGTAAAAATGTAGAGTTGCGGTCGCAGCAGCAACTCACAACGTTCCTCCTCGTTCTAAAATTTGTAACGACGGGAACGCAAGAGTGTGTTCACAAAGAACTTAACGACGAAAAAAAAGAAGACAATTATCGCAAATTTATTAAACCTTTCCTTAACTTAATTAACTATTAAACCTAAAATAAATAAAGAGCACCACATTAATGTTGTGATAGAAGTGGATGTTTGTAACATAGCTGTCTGCCTGTTTGTCCGTATTTCCATCCTGTTTGACTGTAATAGCAGACTGAATCAAGTTTACATTTTCGACGAGGGGTACCTTCAGGTTTTTTTGCAAGGTTCCTGCGAACGTACCATTATGCACCAGAAATTTGTCTCAGTTACTAAGCTTAAAATATGCGTATTTTGCTACAATGACACACATTTGTAGTACATAACACTATGATAGAGCACGTATGGTCTCGTACATGAGGACTTTGTTTTTGAGAGAAAGTTTGTTATTAGTTTTTTGGCACATTTGTCAGGATTTATTGAGTTGTTGAGTTGAGTATATCTGTTGCGTTGTATACACATTGGTTTCTGGGTCGTATGCCGTGTCGTCTAAAAATGCTGCAATAAGTATGTCCTTTGGGATCATTTTATAAATTGGATGTTGATATGTAAATACTGCACCATCAAGTGGCCAATGTGAAACGCAACCCTTCGCCCGCCCAACCGACAGAGGGGCACTGCCGCATGACGCGCGACGCGTACAACCGAATCGGTCGCGAACATGTAGGAAAGATAGACGTTAGACTAATATTCGACGAAAACTAAAACTAAAACTTTACTAAAAGTAAAACTAATAATTTAATAAGAGGAAGATAATTAGTGGTGGATATAGCCAGAGCTATCTACGTCATCCATGATAAAGCCTTTTTATAGGAAAGTCTTGCTTATATAGGAAGAAAACTCAGAAAACTTTAGCTTGGCGTCTAATATTAACCGCATAGGGGGTAATTATGTGTCATTATTTACATTTCGAGGCATTGAGGTGTGGGAAATTTGCACAAAACCATGACTGAAAGTTATTGATATAGAATTGCAACCGATAATGAAATTAAATTTCCTTATATTTGATATCATCCGAATACATTAATACTCGTGGTGTTGTTAATACCTAAGGCAGGTCATTAATGAAGAGTGTTAAAAGTAAGGGGCCTAGATGGCTGCCCTGTGCATATCATTACATCAGATATTACTAGTTTTATGAACATAATGAATGTGAATAAGAAGAAATACGCTTTAGAGTGTAGGGCTAAGAACAATGCTCTGTGGGACGTTGTCATGGATATTTTTAGTTGAGGCTCTTAAATAACTACAAATGTTTTTGGATTTTTGAGGTGAGCCCAGCGTGCCAGGCTCTTTCAAATTTTTTTTTTATGTCTAGAAATTCTGCCATCTAGATTCGATTAGATTCTTTCCATCTAATGACCTTTTTGATCAGAATTATAAAATATTTCATGTTTCTACTTTGTTTATAAAGGTTTATTAATACCATCACCAGACTGGATATCATCTGTCTTGAGTCGCACACTTTACGAGGAAAAGTGAGAGAGAGAGAAAGAGAGAGAGAGAGAGAGAGAATAGGCGTGTGAATGAGGCATCGTAGTCACACACATTTTCTTGGTTTATTCTGGCCATAAGCACTTATATGATCTGATACAGATTGGGCAATCTACCATATCTAAGTAATTTCCAATGATTCTGCGTTTTTCATATTCTCGTATCTTCAAGCCGCAGATTTCCGCTTCATATTAAATTTTTAATGTTCAAAGGACATTCCCTGGAATATTCTTTTAGGAAGATTTTAGGTAAATTTTTACAAATTTGAATGTTTTGGCAATTTATGTTAGTTCCAACCTGACCAATGAGAGGCTAATAGAGTAATTATATGTAACTAGAAAAAAGAAGTGCAGGCCGCACGTTATCAACTCTGATTACCCAAATAATGTTTCATGAAGTACTAGTACTACCCTGCTTGAAGTTTCTTTTGGTTTTTGTTAGTGATCGTCAAAATATTTTATTTTATGACCAACTTTCGGCCAACTTTGCCAATATTCTCTAGACATGACTTAATATTTATACTAATATATATACTACAGGGACTTTTAAAATATTGACTATGACAAGACTGGTTTTGCAACAATATACAATTGGTAATGAATTCTCAAAATATCGCTTACGACAGATGGAAACGATATAATATTACTTACCTCCGCAGGTGGACGTCGGTCTTGATGATCTAAGCCGGAATTTTGTGCAATCTACAGTACCTGAAGTGGCAAATAAGGTTTCTGGGTCGCAGCCGTTTGCAGCAGCCGTCAAGAGCTTATAAGAAATTTCAATAATCTTTCTTATATCTTGCATCCGACTTCTCTTAAATTGTGTTGTAACTCGTTCTTCTAATTACGCTCTCAGTGCATACACGCGTACACACATATGTACGTAACTTTCTTACTGCTTATATTCCATTGCTTCGACTTGTTCTTATCTAGTCATCAAAAGCGGAGCATCGCATACTTCGAATTTGGAAATTGGAGGTTCAGAGCCACGGTCTCTAAAAATTGCCTCTAAATTAAAACAACGGAGAAATCTTATCTTGTATAAATGTAGAGTTGCGGTCTCCGCAGCAACTCACAACTATCCCCCTCGTTATATATAGATAATATTTGTCCAGAACTAGAAAACACCCTCTCGCTTGTAGCCGAGCTGGCTGCAATATTTAATATTTTTTTAGATAAAAGCTGGAGCCCTTTCATGTTTTTATCATTCTTCCCGGAATTGAAGTAGATTTGCATTCGGCAATGAAAGTGTTCCATAGTAAAATTCAAACTCATTCTAATTTCATTTTTTGTCTTAGTGGCTGTCAAAACATGGCAGAGCGGTGGAAAACTTATATCGGGTCTTTATACCCGATACTCAAAATGAGTATTGGGGTATATTAGATTTGTGGTGAAAATTGATGTGTGTAAAGTCCAGAAGGAATCGTTTCCGACCCCATGAAGTATATATATTCTTGATCAGCATCAATAGCCGAACCGATTGAGCCATGTCTGTCTGTCCGCCTGTCCTTCCCTATTAGCTCCTAGTGCTCAAAGACTATAAGAGCTAGAGCAACGATGTTTTGGATCCAGACTTCTGTGATATGTCACTGCTACAAGAATATT
The DNA here is from genome assembly GCF_009870125.1 of Drosophila pseudoobscura. Lineage (NCBI taxonomy): Eukaryota > Metazoa > Arthropoda > Insecta > Diptera > Drosophilidae > Drosophila > Drosophila pseudoobscura. Next base: position 2,675,612 of record NC_046681.1, on the reverse strand, counting down.
TCAAAACTTCCCACCTCGCCCACTTCCGCCCCCACAAAGTACGAAAATCTGTTGCATCCACAAAATTGAGGATACGAGAAAACTAGAAACGCAGAATCATAGATAATGACCATATCTGTTAGTATTCTGAATCTGGATCACATCAGATCATTTTTATAGCCAAAAGGAACAAATCAGGAGGAGACCCATACTGACTAAGTATCGGGTATAAATGTAGAGTTGCGGTATCCATAGCAACTCACAACGTTCCCTCTCGTTACAATTAAAATCCCTATCCCCTTCCGCCCCCGCAAAGGACGAAAATCTGTGGGGGCGGGTAATCTGCGACTATGTATCAGGTATAAATGTAGAGTTGCTGTCGCAGCAGTAACTCACAACGTTCCCCCTCGTTTCTTGTGTTAATAATATAGATCAGAAATTCTTTTTATATTCAGGCTTTTGTTATACAAATTATCCTAGCTCAACTTAGACTTAGTTCTCTAAAGTAAGTATTTTATAGTTTCTAAACGTCATGATTAGAAAAAGCTGGTAAAGAAACCTAATAATAAGATACAATCCATTAACAAAAAATCCAATTGTTTTCTCTCAAAATATTAATATTTATGTCTCCTGCCAGCATGTGTGACAGTGACACTGAAAAGTCCGAAATAATATTAGGGAAAGCTTCGTAGTCGATTGTATGATTGAAGTCACTCGGAATGTAGTTTAGCTACTACGAGCCGATTGCTTTAAGTGCAAAGCAAAGGCGTTCCCATAAAGAGAATACCTGTTTTTCAACGTTTTTTGAATTTTAAGTGGCTTTTCTTGGCATAATGTAAAGTTATAAGCCTAAGGTAGACAGCGACCGCTTTGAGTACTCGAAAGTTTTTTGAAATCGTGACTTTAGAACTTTTATAAGCGCATGTTCATCCAAATGTATTTAACAAGAAGAAGGAGAAGTACATAGGTCCCATTGTGAAGCTATTAAACTTTTTCGGAACTGTTATATAAGCGAGAGGATTTTCAATTAAGCACACGAAGGGTTAATGTTTATTTTATGTACGTTTATTTTACGATAAAAGAGGTGAAGCGACTATCTGTAAATATTTTTGGCGAGTTGATATATGCAGCTGATCTATGATATTTTCAGATAACGAGCAAGCGTTCGAATGTAACGACAGTGCGGCCTTCAATCATTTCAGCTTACCAAAATCATAACTTCTGAGCGAAAAAAAATTATTGCTGATATCTACCATCAATATTTCTTAACTATGACAGCTATATGATATAGTGGTCTGATTTCTACCAAATTTTTGTAGGTTATGAACAAACGTGTAGTTACAAAAATAGGAACTATTGAGTTGATTACACTAGGCAACAAAATATAACTTTTTATTTACGCTCCCAACCAAACCGACTTTTTCTGATTAATTAAAAAAGAAAGATTTTTTTTGTATATGGCGGACTCTCAGAGGTTTGTCTTGAGCATAACAAATTGAAAAATTTGTATTTGGTCGCCACTCTTGACACATTATATATATTGATTGATAAATATGTATACATAATCAAACTGTTGACCTTTCGTCATAATATAACTGTGGAAGAGATATTGTGGTTGTGTTCTCGTTCGAATTTTTAAATACACTTCTAACAGTGTGTTATCGCAGGAGTATATATATTATGTTTACGGTTACTGTAATTGTATAGTCTCTGAGATCTGGACGTTAAACAAGACGGACATACATATGTTACGGGGCTATATCGACTCGGCTATTAATGCTGATCAATAGTATGAAAAATTTATGGGCTCAGAATCTTTTCTTCTGACTGTTACTTATTTACATCTACTCAATTCTAATATACCCATAAGTATACCAAATAAGAGTTATACGAGCCTATTCTTATAAAATTGTGAAAAAACGAGCTAGAACGTTGTGAGCTGCGGCTCTATCTTTATACCTGATACTAATTTAAGCGCTGGAATTGGTATCAAACCCGAGGACTGCGGCATGCTGACTGCTGCATGCTATCCTCCCTCTCTCACTCTCTCTCGCCTTCTCTGTCTGCCTGTAAGCGATGGTTTGCCCACGCAAGAAGATATCAAGAATAAGTATCCGTGGGAAAAACATGGTGTTTCCATATGTGATACGCAAACGGACATCGTTTGATCAATTTGGAAACCAATGATTCGCCAGAGAGCTTTATTTAAGATGATGTACTGGCCTACAAATGCTTGGTACTTGCTACTGATGTACTTGGTAGCGCACTATTTTTGAGAAGCATTCACATCAGTATTTTGAAATTGAAGCACAGGCATATCGTAAGTTTTGGGGTGGCCGGGGTACAGACTCTCAGTCTGTTGATTAGTTGAGAACACTTTGAGCTTGTAGAGTTCGCGGTACAGCAACCCCGACCCCAAAAAATATATATATTCTTGATCAATAGCCGAGTCGATTGAGTCATGTCTGTCTCTTCGTCTGTCTGTCCATATGAGCGCCTAGTTCTCAAGGACTATAAGAGCTAGAGCAACAACATTTTGTATCCAGACTTCTGTGATACGTCACTCTTACAAGTATATTTTAAAACATCGCCCAGCCCCTTTCCGGCACCACAAAGAACAAAAATTGTGCATCCACAATTTCACAGATAAGAGAAAACCAAAAATGCAGAATCGTCGAAAATGACGAGACCTTTAAGACTGCAGACTGCATCTGCAGACCCAGATCGTGTTATTATTATAGCCAGAATCAAGAAAACATTTTAATTTTCTCTCGCTCTGTATCTCCAAAGACTATACAATACCAAGATGTTGCATGAGGAACAAATTATTTTTCAATTTTCGTTTGACGCTTCATGGTACGGGCGCGCGGGGCTATTACTTCAATTCTCTTTTACGCTACCTTCGCCTCCGAAATGCTACTCGGCTTCGTCAATGCCTCGGTCAGCGTCGAGTCTGTGTGTCTCGAGAGAAAGAATACAAAAACAAAATATGAATCGTCTGCGTGCCGAAACCGTAGGGCAGCGTGGTCGCTGATGTCTTTGGCGCGGCACAGTGGGGACTAAGCCGAAATAGTCAAAAAATTGTATGAGTGCTTTAGATAAATTTAATGTACGCATCTAATAGAGAATTTTCCAATCGAATTTTCAAGATAGTTTTAGTTTAGGAGATATAAGCACTCAAAGTTTAAATTTTTTTCAGTGTGCAAATATTTATTGAACTCATATTCACTAACTAATTTAGCACAGGTCCCACTGTGCCGCTCCAAAGACATCGGAGATCCGCGACCACCGCTTCGACGGTGCTGAGGCTCGAGAGTCCAGAATTGCCGAACAGACGAAACCGATGGGCAGCGGGGTCGCGGTAGAGGCGAAGTACAGGCGAAAAGGGAATTGAAACCCCGCGCGCTCACTCGTGCCTTTTAGGTTCTAATGTTAGGACCCGCCATAGAGCAGCTTTTTGGTCGCTCATGCAACATCTTGGTATTGTATAGTCTTTGGTATCTCTCTAACACACAGGTTTTTTGGTCGGCTTTGCCAATTGCAGAAAGTGAGATCCTAGATCTCAGTGACTATTAAAGCTAGAGCAGCCAAATTTGGTATCCACACTCATGTTAGATCTCACTATAACACGTGTATTTAAAAATTATACCCCACCCCCTTCCGCCCACACAAAGTACGACAATCTGTGGCATTCACAATATTAAAGATACAAGAAAACTAAAAACACACAATCAATTTGCAGTGGCTACGCAGCGATTTGTGGTAAAAGTGGATGTGTGTAACGTCCAGAAGGAATCGTTTCCGACCCCATAAAGTATATATATTCTTGATCAGCATCAATAGCCGAGTCGATTGAGCCATGTCTGTCTGTCCGTCTGTCCGTCCCCTTCAGCGCATAGTGCTCAAAGATTATAAGAGCTAGAGCAACGATGTTTTGGATCCAGACTTCTGTGATATGTCACTGCTACAAAAATATTTCAAAACTTCGCCCCGCCCACTTCCGCCCCCACAAAGGACGTAAATCTGTGGTATCCACATTTTTAAAGATACGATAAAACCAAAAACGCAGAATCGTAGAGGATGACCATATCTTCTAGAGTGCAAAATCTGAACCAGATTTTATTTATTTATTTATTAAATTAACAATTATCTGTTAATAATGGTACTTAGTTACTAAAGGCCGAAAAAGATAAGTTAAAAGTTAGCTAAATTTAAATGATTATAAATATTGCATGCAATTAGTTTAAGAGACAGTTCAGGGGATAGGGTTTGACAGAGGGAGTTATAATTATGGCATAAAACCCTAAAAGGTTCATGATCAGCATAATTAGACCTACATATGGGTAGACGGATAGGCCTAAAAGTACGGGTAGGTCTAGATGGAACGGCCAAGTCAATCTGACCCAAGAGAGTTTGGGAGTCAACAGTCCCAAGAAGGAGCTTGTGCACGAACATTACGCCATTGCATATTCTGCGATGGTGCAACGACGGCAGGTCAATAAGATTTAGCCTAGACCGGTAGGGTGGCAAGATTCTACCTGAGTCCCAGTTTAAGTTCCGAAGGGCAAAAATTAAAAATTGCTTTTGCACGGATTCAATAACAGCCTGCTGTTCTTTATACTGCGGGCTCCACACACAAGAACAATACTCCAATATAGGACGTACTAACGAGATGTACAGTTGTTTCGTAACGTACGGGTCGTCAAACTCCTTGGACCAACGCTTGATGAACTCTAAAACACCCTTAGCTTTATTTACAGTTGCAGCTATATGGGTGTTAAAACACATCTTATGATCAAAAAGGACTCCAAGGTCATTTGAACTCGAAATTCGCTCAAGGACATGATTTCCTAGAACATATGGGACAAAATGAGGAGCGCGACGGTAAAATGTCATAAGTTTGCATTTGGAAAGGTTCAGAAAAAGAAGATTAGTTGAACACCACAATAGTAGTTCACTTAGATCAAGTTGAAGGCGTGTGTGCAAATACCAATCAGAGTAAGAAAGACAGATTTTGACATCATCAGCATACATTAGTTTAGTAGAGTATCTGCAAACCAATTTGAAAACCACGGTGGATTAGGTTAGAAAACTCAAGAAGGTTAGTCGATGTTGAACGATGTCTGAAAAAACCGTGTTGCGACGGAGATATCAAGCTGCAATAAAGATGTTGCAGTTGCCGGGTGATTAGGAACTCAAGAAGCTTCGGGATGGCGGAAAGCTTTGCGATACCACGATAGTTTTCAATGTTTGATCTTGAACCTTTTTTGTGAAGCGGAATGATATAGGACTCATTCCAAATTATTGGGAGACAAGACTGTTCCAAGGAGAGGTTGAAGAGAAAGGTCAAGGGTTTGCAAAGGGACTGGGCACAGTGTTTTAAGATGCAACTTGGTACCTTATCTGGACCCGCAGAAAACGACATGTCCATAGATGACAAACCTTCCAGAATAACGCTTTCCTCGAAAAAGGGCAGAAAAATGCTGTTAGCTTGAGGTAGCTGGTACGGATACGGAGTGGATGCGTTGTAAATATGAGACGAGTACGTTGTTTGAAAAAAGTTAGCGAATAAATTTGCAATACCAACAGCAGAAGCTTCTGTTTTGTTCTGGTAATGAAGGGACGGAGGAAAACCATTTGACTTGCGCTTAGAGTTAACGAACGAATAGAATTTTTCAGGATCACTACGAAAGTTTCTACCACATTGTGAAAGGTAATGATTATAACACTGACTATTGACGGCAAGGAATAGAGAGCGAGCGGAGGAGTATAGAGCTAAGGCCAACGTGGAGCCCGACTTCTGGTACTTTTTATAGAGCCGGGATTTATTATTTTTTAAGTATGACAAATACTTGGAGAACCAGGGAGGATTGGACGATACAGGTACAGTGATATCTGGAACAAACGTATTTAGGGCGGAGTAAATAGAACTATAAAACGAGTTAACAGTTGCATCTATGTTCGGTAATGAATAAAGAAACGACCAATCAACACGCGATAGATGTAGATCTAAATCGATAAAGTTTGTTTTGCGAAAACACTTTATGTGACAAGGAGCCATGGAACTGTCAGCACCTCCAGATTGTGTACACTCCAGTGATATCAACAAAGTTGGATGGTAAGGATCTTCAGGGAGAGATATTGGGCTTGCTCTAGATACCGTAGCAAGAGAACCATCGTTAACAAAAACGAGGTCAAGAAGTCTGTCCCTGATGTTTTTAACGGCATTAATTTGGACAAGGAATATCCGTTAGCCCATTGATAAAGTCGTTATGACAATTGGGAAACAACAGGTTAGCGTCATCACAAAGCAGCCAAGAAAGAAATGGGAGGTTAAAGTCCCCCATGACAATAATTCGATCATTGCACCCTAATGCAGAAACAACAATATTAATTGCTGAGAGGTGGTGTAAGTAAAGCTCAGCATCAGACCTGGGAGGAATGTAGGAGCAGGTTAAATAGAAAAATGCGGAGCCAACACGAACTTTGACTACAACAAATTCAATTCCGTGTATGTTATTAAATGGGAATAACTCAGATGAGAAAACATAACATAGTATGAATTTGACGTAATTTTCCCAGCAAACTACGAACGTTCTGATAGTGCATGGAAAAATAGTACATCAGTTTTTTGGAGCATGTTCGGTAATTCTTGGATTCGAGTTTGAATCTTTGAGAAGGAACTCATGCACAATTGTATGCTCAGGCCATATTGACGGTTCTAGAGAACGGGATAGTAAAGAATCAGGGAGAAGAATTTTAAATGATGATATGTTGCGCTTATGTTTAAATGTATGTAAATTTAGTCACAACTATATCAACAGGCGAAGTGTTAAGTTTAGAGGAAAGATGTTGTTTAACATCCTCTGTTGTAGCCTCAGGAATAAGACGAGAAACAAATATTGCTTTCCGAGGGACCACTGCTCTAAGTTGAAGTCCCGAGCGAGATCGAGATGGTGGAGCCACTCCTAAAAAAGATCTCGGTCCAAGGGCAGAGGAATTGGCAGCAATGGTTGTAGCAGGAATCGGAGTAGGAAATGGGGCAGGAATTGGAGCAGGAATTGGCAAGACGTCGTCAGCAACCAGCACACCCGCACTAGGAGCACTCACCGCGTCAGAAGTGACGGTCGCATTGCTCGGTGTAAAGAACTTCGGAGCCACCGTTGGCGGATTTACAGACAACGGCGTGACATGACTACACGGAAATGCTGCCGATGGATGAAGGTGGGAGGCAGGCGTACCAATCGGATTAGGTTGCAAGAGATTGGTATCATTATGCGGAATTTTCCGTCTAGGCGATTCGCTCAAGAGTTTGAGCCCAAGAAACTGTGATTCAAGGGCAAGAAAATTCTCGTTGAGAGCCACAAATTGTTTCCGGACATCCAGAAACCCAGTTCGAGTCTGTCTCATAAATGTGCGCATTTCGGCCTCAATCTCCCGACAAGCCAGACATGACCAAGACAGGCCCATGCGTTTCGTGATCAGATCATTCAGCCGGCCAAAATTTCCACCACCAGCACATTTTATGTGGGCAAAATTGTCGCACAGCCAGCAGCTAAGAAATGAATCACCAATGATAACACCACCGAATTCACATTTCTTTGCACTACAAACGATTGCCATCATTGACAGCAATAGAATCACTGTGCACGAATAATAAAAGAACGGCGTGAGATCGCAGGTAAAGTAGGAGAGCAGACAGCAGAGCGAGCCAGACAATCAGCTACAGCAGCAATAATTCAAAGCAGATGATCCAACGAAGTCCAGAAAACGAGCAGTAAACTCACCAAATTAGAGACACAAAAGAAAAGTCCACAGTGAGGGAGAGTATAGGCAATCCAGAGAGAGTGATAGCAACAATGCGAGCAGCCCGCTTATGCTCACGAGAGAGTGTGGGCGATGCAAACGAGATGCGCGAGAACAGTGCACACCGAAGAAGCGATAACGAAAAGCAGACTGAGCAAAAAAACAATAACAAATTGCCTGCACGAGTCCGATGCGTTACGATTGCAATATTGAATTTATATTAAACACTTGTTTACAAACAAAACACTGGTGGTTAACACAAAGTAGAATCAAATTAAAGAGATGCGATAATATATCAAAACAAAGTCACAATAATGTTGTATGATATTTAGGCAAAGGGCGGAGAATGCGGGAGCAAGAAAAAAACACAACCGGCTTAAGCAAGAGCTAGAAGCGAATATATTTATTATAATTATTATAGCCAGAATCAATAAAACAATTTCATTCTTTCTCGCTCTGTCTCTCTCTAACACACAGGTTTCATTGTCGGTTTTGCCAATTGCAAAATATGAGTTCAAGGATCTCAGAACCTATAAGAGCCAGAGCAACCAAATTTGGTATCCACACTCCTGTGATATCGGACCTTGACTGTTTTGTGTCAAAATTTCGCCACACCCCCTTCCGCCCCCGCAAAGGACGAAAATCTGAGGCATCCATAAATCTCAGAGACTATTAAGGCTAGAGTAACCAAATTTGGTACACACACTCCTTTGAGATGTCACTATAAAACGTATATCTCAAAATTTCGCCCCACCCCTTTCCGCCCCCACAAAGGACGAAAATCTGTTGCATCCACAATATTACAGATTCGAGAAAACTAAAAACGCAGAAACATAGAGAATGACCATATCTATCAGATTGCTGAGTCTGGATCAGATCGTTTTTATAGCCAAAAGGAACAAATCAATTTGCACTGGCTACGCAGCGCCCGACGTCACGCTCTCTGTCTCTGTCTCTGATTTTCTGTCTCTCTCGCACGCACTCTTTGTCGTGTCGTTTAATATTAGCGGCGTCTGCCGCAGGAGAGCCATACTGACTTAGTATCGGGTATAACTGTAGAGTTGCGGTGTCCGCAGCAACTCACAACGTTCCCCCTCGTTAGTGATGGGATCATCGGTGCTCGTCGTCTAGGGATCTTATCTTCATTTGGTATTTTGTGTGGTACACCAACCCACATTCGGCCATTCTGATTAAGCATTCGACCCGAATGCGTCGTCGTTGCCAATTGGGTATTCTTTGGGCCATCGCAGTTTCCGGCTTTCTGAACATCATACGCATTGTTATGTTTGATTCCAACAACTTGGTAGGGTCCCAAAAACTTTGCTTTAAATTTCAGGCCACTACCAAACTGTGTACGTTTGATGGCAACCAAGTCACCAATATTATATCGTCTTGCAGGTTTTCGTCGACGATTATACGTCTTTTTATTTTCGTTCTGAAGCTTCACAATTTGAGCCTTTGCCTTTGCTCTTAGATCGCTGCGTTCGTCGTTAAATATTGTTGCTGCTTCTTTGTTGATCATTTGTCGTATCTGGAGGTCTTCTTTTGTCCGTATCTTAACTCCAACTAGCATTTCAAAGGGCTTCGTATCAATGCTTCTTGTAAGTGTTGATACTCAGTTTTGAGAGCACTGAAATTATGATTGCTTCAGTCTCTCAACTTGATCATTTACTCTCGGTAGTCCTGTCGTCGTTTTCACAAGCTTTCACAAGCTCGTCACAATACTTAACAAAGTCTTGCGAGGTAAAAGGTGAGCCCTTATCCGAGATTATAAACGCTGGATTACCAAATGTAATACTTTGACTGCTAAGCTTCGCAATGACCTCATTTGCGGTAGTCAATTTCGTGGGATACAGCCAGCAATACTTCGTGAATGAGTCTATAACTGCAAAGATATGTTTTAGTTCTTGTGCGTCGACTCCAGAGGTCCCAAAAAGTCAATATGATAAGTGTATAATGGAACGTCTTCTTTCTGGAGTGGGTGTAGTAGCCCTTCCTGCTTGCCTCTCTTTCGGTTCATCAAAATACATAGAATGCAGCATTCAATATATTTCTTGATCTTCTCTTCGACATTTAAAATCTAGAATTCTCTGCAAATCAAATCCTTCGTCTTCTTTGCTGCAAAATGACCTCTATCATGTGTACGGCTAATAATTTGTTTCTCCATGTCATTGTTGGGTAGCGGCTGAGAGCATCGACATGCTTCATTCTAGTTCCTGACCGATGTTCCACAGCATAATGGTACTCCGGCAGAAACAAAATCCATCGCGCCACCCAAGTGCATAAGTTTTGTTTCTCCAGCGTCTTTTTAAAAGCATTGCAGTCTGTTATCAGTTTAAAATGAATGCCTAAGAGATATACTCTAAACTTGGTTAACGCTTCTATTACTGCCAAAATCTCTAATTCGTAACTGCTATATTTCCGCTGTGCATCAGTAGTCTTTTTGGACATATAATAGACCGGGTGTAGCTGTCCATCGACTGGCCGTCGACTATTTCTGTAATAGAACTGCACTAAAACCATCAATTGATGCATCTGTGTGTACTTCTGTATCTTAAGTCTGATTATGTATATTCAATACTGGGTTCTCCGTCAGCAGTTTTTTAAAGATATTAACGGCATTCTCTTCATATACATCAAATTTATATTTTGTCTTGTACTTTGTCAACTCCGTTAAAGGTCTAGCAATGCCTGCATAATTCGGGATAAACTTTCTAAAATACCCAGGCAGTCCCAAGAAACTCTCTACTTGTTTGAGTGATTTTGGCATTTTAAACTTTGATACAGCATCTTTTTTTTCTGTTGAAATTGAATACGGGTCTTCAGAAAGTGGCATTTTTTTATGGTCAATTCTAGGCCAACATCTTTGCATGTTTCGATAACTTCCTTTAGATTCTTCCTAGCTTCTTGTTCTGTCTGTGCTGGAATAATCACGTCATCAACGTAGGGTAAAGCAATACCTTTGTTGGACAGATGTCGAAATATCGCATTGACGTGCCGCTGAAAAACTCCTGGTGAATTTGAAAATCCAAACGGAACTCTCAAAAATTGGCCTCGCTGAGTTACCAACGACGTGTACTTCCGACGAGATTCAGAAACCGGCACATGAAAAAACGCATTCTTAAGATCAATCGTGCTGAATATCTTGGCCTCTTGCAATCTGTCTATTGATCCTTCTGTAATCAACACAAACCCTTTCCGAACCGTCTCGCTTTTTAATGAGGACTATTGGACTTGTAAACTCCGATGTAGATTCTTCGATAATGTAATTTTTAAGCCATTCTTCAATCAATTCATCGACGATACGCGTTTCCGTAAACTCCAATCTGCGCGGGCGCGAAAATATAGGAGACTCATCATTTAATACGATACGCATCTCTACATTTCTTGTTTCTGATTTGTTTGGCACATAATTGTCAATTAGTTCGCTTCTTTTTTGGCAGATTCACTTGCTGCTTCATTAATGTCAATCACGTCATTGTCAATTTCCGTACAAATTTTCATTATATTTAGTTCGTCACCGGTCGACATATTGCGCACTTTAAGTCCGTTTCTATTAAAAACGATTTCCGCCAGTAAACACAGTTCTTCTCCAATAATTAGCTTCACGTCGATAAGTCTGGTTGGTACTACATAAAAATCGAACAAGAATTCGTCATCGTCAATAAGAATTCTGTTCTTAAAATGTCTAACAAGTTTTATCCTATTGGAGTTAAATCACAAAATCTAATTGGGACGACTGGCTTTCCAATTTGGGCTTGCCAATCTCGCAATTAAAGTCTTCCCGCATAACGTTGAACTTGCTGCCCGTATCAAATAGCGCGATACACTTTTTATTTTCAAATGCGACTTCTTTGTGTGCCATATCGGGTTTTGGATGCAATCTACTTTTCTGTTCGGAGCAGAACCCAACCGATTAGCTGCTTGCCAAATAGCACCTAATTCTTGGCCCTCAGCCGCTTATTTTGTTTGTTACTTATGTCTATGTCACTCAATTGTTTGTTAAAGCTTTGCGCTTGCTTGCCCTGCTAAACGCTCTCTGCCAGCTCGCTCTTCGCTATCTCCGCTTTGCGTCTGCCTACCGACGTCGGCCGAGCGAAGCTGCGCTTAGCGATCGGAGCGGCAATGTAAAGGGCAGGAAAGCCACACTTGCAATTTGGATGTCACGCATTAAAAAACATTATCTCCACATAAAATTTGGTGACCGCGACGTGATTTCTGAGTTGCAGTGTTAATTAATAATCATTCGCGATCGACATTCGTTAGCCTTAACAAATTTTCGGCGGTTAAGCACAATTCGGTGCTAAAACATACTTACATACACCTACTTACACGCATTGCTGGCTATTAATTTCTCTGTCGCGACAATTCGGTCAGTGCAGTGCAGCGAACTCACTAATGCACACAAACGGAGTACAAAGCGGAATCGGACAGCTCGCACAGCCGCACAGCTAAAGGCATTAGCTGTAATCCCTTTGCTTTCGGTTCCCACGTTTATACTTTCTTTCTTTCTCACCAAGGAAGAGCTTGCCGAGTTAGATGAGGCAGAACTTCAAGCTCGCTTAGAGCGAATCGAGCGAATGAATGCGGATTTCGATGCCGCTCAAACGAGCCTTGAAAGGCTGGATTTCCTGCAGTTAGCCCATGATGCCCGGCTGGACTTTTCGAATGTTTATGTCAAGGTTAGGTCCAGGCTGTCGCGGGAGTTGATGGCTGCTCGCACGGTAAATGTTGCCAATTCAACGGCTCGGCATACTCTCGAGGGGAATTCGTCGTTGTTCGCCTATAATAGTATAGGCCGTTCTCGAATGCCCGAGTTGCAGCTTCCGCGATTCGGTGGGAACTACATGGATTGGCCAGAATTCCACTCGATGTTCTCGACAATGGTGCACAAAGACCATCGTATCCAAATCATCGAAAAATTCCAATATCTTCGTCGATGTCTAGATGGTGCTGCGCTGGATACGATTCGTTCCTTGGAACTTTCTGAGGAGAATTACGACAAGGCGTTGAATTTACTAATGTTGCGATTCGATAATAAACTGTTACATTTTCAGGCACACGTCAAGGCTATTTTCGGGCTGCAAGGGGTGGAGAAGGGCTCAGCTATCGGCTTGAGCGCGCTCAGCGACAAAATCAATTCGCACTTGCGTGCACTTCAGACCTTGGCGACCCCGCAGGAGATTTCCGATGGGTTGCTGATCTTCATCATAGGCACGAAATTGGACCACAAGACCAAGGAGAAATGGGAAGAGAACTTGCCGACGTCAGGATTGCCTCGGTGGTCAAGCATGGCCTCATTCTTAGAAGCAAGATGTCGGATGCTGGAAAATTTGGGATCGGCTATGGTAACAATTCCTAGCCAGCAGGTGGGAGAAAGTAAACCTGTCACCCTCATCACCTCCAGTAACGACCATCCTAACCCCATATGTAACCATTGCAATTCCTCCGAGCATTACATATCTAGATGTCAGGCATTCCTGAATCTCTCTGCGTTTGAGCGATACAAAGAAGCAAAGAAGAGCCGCTTGTGTTTGAACTGCCTCAACAAAGGCCATGAATTGCAAAGGTGCAGGTCAGGACTTTGCAGGCATTGCCAGGCCAAACATCATACGCTACTGCACATTCCATCGGGAACTGGTGCTTCATCTTCCTCTTCACCGGCCGAGGAATCGGTCCAGCAAGAGGCCGCGACTGTGCTTCTAGCAAGCGGATGTTCTAGCCCTCCCCCCTCGATCCAGAAGTCTCAGCCTAGCCAGAACGTGTTGCTACCTACTGCCCTCGTCCATGTAACAGATCGTTATGGAGCACTTATCCCATGTCGTGCCATTTTGGATTCTGCATTACAGGCAAACTTTGTAACATCTAGACTTGTTAATCAGTTGCAGTTGGATCACCGCTCGTCTCATGTTAACATCTCCGGTATCGGAGATTCCATTCTACCTTCGAGCAAGTCTGTACATATAGTTGTACAATCCCAGGACGCAAGCTATCGAGCTTCCTTCGCTGCAATTGTCACCAACTCAATTACGGAAATGCAGCCTAACTTCGGCCTAGACGCAAAGGATTGGCCCATGCCGAATAATCTAAAACTAGCTGATCCTAATTTCTCCAAGCCCCAACGTATCGATCTGTTGATAGGTGGTGGTTTGTTCTTCGATTTAATGTGCGTCGGACAGATTTGACTATCAGACCAATTGCCAACATTGCAGGAGACAAAACTTGGTTGGATAGTGTCAGGAAGCATTGATAGCTCGGAGAATAAGCGTGCAGTTTTAGCCGCTTTTGAAAATTCCTCCTCCATCTCTAATGACGATTTTCGGGCCACAACGCTGTAGTACCAAAACTTAGAGCAGCAATGCAGGAAGCAGCTGCTCGAGTGCCAGGTGCAAGTGGAAAAACTGCGATCGGAGAATTAGGAACTGCAGCGCGAACTTTTCGATATATTAAAACCTACATATCCACGCTAAATGAAATTAAACTTTCAACAATTTCAACATTGCCAAATTTCCTGCCATTCTATGCAATTACAGAGGTTCCCGATGATCAAGAGGTCATCACGACAAGCCGCCTTCGTAAAGAAGCGCCGATTGGTGCGTTCGACGAGCATCCCAGCGTAGCCGCCAGCTGCGCCCAAGCAAGCATCTTCAAGAGGGCCGTTGGAAAAATAGCGGTTCTGCCCCTTCAGGATGGATCTGTTGAAAGCCTTTGCCTTCCAACGGGGGGTGAATGTTCGGAGCAGAACCCAGCCGATTAGCTGCTTGCCAAATAGCACCTAATTCTTGGCCCTCAGCCGCTTATTTTGTTTGTTACTTATGTCTATGTCACTCATTTGTTTGTTTAAGCTTTGCGCTTGCTTGCCCTGCTAAGCGCTCTCTGCCAGCTCGCTCTTCGCTATCTCCGCTTTGCGTCTGCCTACCGACGTCGGCCGAGCGAAGCTGCGCTTAGCGATCGGAGCGGCAATGTAAAGGGCAGGCAAGCCACACTTGCAATTTGGATGTCACGCATTAAAAAACATTATCTCCACATTTTCTTTGTTCATGCTCTGACTTTTTTGTCGGTTTCTTTTCTATTGATTTCATTGCGCTTCGACTTCTCTTTTTCCATTTGATTTTCTTTTTCCATAATTGTTTTATAGCACTTTAATTTGTCTTTAAACTGATTTATATTTGTTGCACCGTACAAAATTGTCTTATTCACACCTTTTCCATCTATGCCGTCAATTAAATATTGGATAAATGTGTCGTCTGCAATACTTCCTCGTGATGCAATGTCTTTCATTTTGTAGAAATATTCGAATACACACTCATTGTTGCCTCGTTTCGTTTGCGCGAGTTGCTCATGAATTTGCTTGCTGGTTACATTCGACTTCAATTCTGACAATAATGCCTGCTTGAGGGAATTCCATGAATTCAAACCTCTTTCACTCAATACAAAAAATGTTCGCGATTCCTTTTAGAGCTTTTTTGGCGAACAAAAACCTTTGGAAATCATTCCATTTCATTAGTGTCGCCTGTTCCTCGTATTCTGTTATCCATACTTCGACTGGAATAGTATTAGTGCCGTCGAAACTTCGAATGCTCTCTTCCACATCGCGAAAACTGATCGCAAATCGCGGCGTCATATCTCTCTCCACTATTTGATTGTATGTTGTAGCGTGTCTTCTTTGTTCTGTGTCTTCGATTTTCTCTGCCATGTTTTCTATGCTGGCATGGTCTGCCGTCTCAAACAAATTGTTGCTATCCTTTTCTTTTTCATCATCATTCTCTTTATCCTCTGTTTCGTCGTTGCTTGTTTCATCATGCGCTAGCAGGGTCATCGAACGCAAATTGCAAAACACATGCAAGAAAAGGTCCTCACTAGTATAACTGATTCCCAAAACATTGCATATAGGGATCTTATCTTCATTTGGTATTTTGTGTGGTACACCAACCCACATACATATATTAATCATATTTCCTCGACTCTGTTCCATGACAATACCCGTTTGACATATAAAATGTATTTAGTACTGTTCTTCGTATTCATTATTCATATTTTGAGATCCTATGATTGAATATTTGCATAACATCCACTATTTTTATATATTCACTATACGCTTAACGTCTCGTTAAAAGACTGGTAACTCGTCTATTAACAATACTTTCATTTTAAGTTAGTAGTCAGGAACATTTCATTTCTGATTATACCTCTCCAATATCTTAAATGCCTGTAAGTGCGACACTACTATATCCACCTTTTCTTCATCTTTATCTTAACTCAACATAAACAAGCTTGTATAAACTTTCAACAATTATGGCAAGAACTTTAACTATCTACTTTTCCTCAGATCTACGAACAAATTCCGTCCCATCTTTGGTATGTAACTTTTCTACTACTCATATTCGTTCGAATTGCCTAGACCTTTTCAAGTCTCCGTCCACATCGTAGTCGAAAGCGCGGCATCGTGCAACATCGCATACTTAAAATTTATTCAGATTAACACCAAAAATCGAAGTTCACGGCCACCGCCTCTAAAAACTTAATACAAAACATCGAACAATATATTATAACATTCGTATGAGAATATTCGTAAATTCGTCAGAGTTGCCGAAAAATATCTTTTAAAATTTTCTGATCAAGTCGCTTCAAAATAAATGCCTTTACCTGACACCACATTGCACTCTACCTTTGTATTAATTCAATCAATCTTCACTGGGATTATTCAAATCCCAAAAGTAATGATCTGAAACTCACCGTTTCCAGTCAGGCATCTTTGACGACCTGTCAAATGACCAATTCCTAATTTAAGGAAAGCTCTGCGGCTCAACAAGCACGAATCTGCTCTTCAAGCCTGCTCTTGCGTTGTTGTATGCTCTGGTCACCGTTTCTTCATGTATGGTTTTTTTTACACTTTTAATTCACTCTGAGCTTCTTACCGCGTCAACGTCCTCACAAACATTTCGCGATTCATTTTTGTTTGAGCACTTTAATGGACTATGCATACTCCGATAAACTTTAATCTGAGTCTGCAACTGCCTCATGCTTCTGGTTTGATACAGCAATACTTATTACTTGACTATCAGGAAAACCATTCACAAAGTACTCAATCAAACTTTCGTCATCAAAACCAATCGCTTTTGCGATCTCCATCAGATCATATGTATAAGTATTCCCGCAACGTTTCGTTTCTCCTTCGTTATCACTTCTCCAGTCCCGAATATCACGCTACCTTCGTAAGAACAATTTTGCTGCGACACCTAACAATTGCTTGGCACAAATAGATATCTGTAGCCGACTCCACCCCACATTATGTGCACATTCTTTAAGTTCAATTATATATTGATTAGCATCCGGTCCACCTCGCTCAACTTTAGCCTCCAATCCGAAACTAACAGATCCAGAAGATTCTGGCATCCCTTCTCATCTTGTACAATCTTATATTCTTATGAAATATGTTGTTATTGTTGTACTATACTATATACCAGCTGACCCGGCAGACGTTGTTCTGCCACGCATCAAAGTTTTTAATTAAATATGGCTAATTTATAGCGAACAATTTGTGGAAGACCCGGAGCACTTTTTTCCGCCTTACTCGTACAGGCAATAAATAAGCTGATTTTTTATTTTATCACGTTTATTTTAGTATTTTAACGATTCTTTAATAGGTTTTTTTTTATTATACCCGACACTCAAAATGAGTATTGGGGTATATTAGATTTGTGGTGAAAGTGGATGTGTGTAACGTCCAGAAGGAATCGTTTCCGACCCCATAAAGTATATATATTCTTGATCAGCATCAATAGCTGAGTCGATTGAGCCATGTCTGTCTGTCCGTCTGTCCGTCCGTCCGTCTGTCCGTCTGTCCGTCCGTCCGTCTGTCCGTCCCCTTCAGCGCCTAATGCTCAAAGACTATAAGAGCTAGAGCAACGATGTTTTGGATCCAGACTTCTGTGATATGTCACTGCTACAAATATATTTCAAAACTTTGCCCCGCCCACTTCCGCCCCCACAAAGGGCGAAAATCTGTGGCATCCACAATTTTAAAGATACGAGAAAACTAAAAACGCAGAATCGTAGAAGATGACTATATCTTACAGAGTGCAAAATCTGAACCAGATCGTATAATTATTATAGCCAGAATCACGAAAACAATTTCACTCTTTCTCGCTCTGTCTCACTCTAACACACAGGTTTCATGGTCGGTTTTGCCAATTGCAAAATATGAGTTCAAGGATCTCAGAACCCATAAGAGCTAGAGCAACCAAATTTGGTATCCACACTCCTGTGATATCGGACCTTGACCGTTTCGTGTCCAAATTTCGCCACACCCCCTTCCGCCCCCGCAAAGGACGAAAATCTGGGGCAACCACAAATCTCAGAGACTATTAAGGCTAGAGTAACCAAATTTGGTACACACACTCCTTTAAGATGTCACTATAAAACGTATATCTCAAAATTTCGCCCCAC
The DNA here is from genome assembly GCF_009870125.1 of Drosophila pseudoobscura. NCBI lineage: Eukaryota > Metazoa > Arthropoda > Insecta > Diptera > Drosophilidae > Drosophila > Drosophila pseudoobscura. The sequence continues at coordinate 2,657,378 of NC_046681.1, read as the reverse complement.
CCCCATCCGCCCCCACAAAGGACGAAAATCTGTTGCATCCACAATATTGCAGATTCGAGAAAACTAAAAACGCAGAATCATAGAGAATGACCATATCTATCCGGTTGCTGAATTTGGATCAGATCAGGTCATTTTTATAGCCAAAGGAACAAATCAATTTGCAGTGGCTACGCAGCGCCCGACGTCACGCTCAGACTGATTTTCTGTCTCTCTCGCACACACTCTTTGTCGTGTCGTTTAATATTAGCGCCATCTGCCGGAGGAGAGCCATACTCACTTAGTATCGGGTATAACTGTAGAGTTGCGGTGTCCGCAGCAACTCACAACGTTCCCCCTCGTTTTTTTTTAGTTTTTTTTTTTTATTTAGTCAAGCACCTTGTGATATAAAACATTTTTTGTTTTTTGATCAGACGCCAAAATAAATAACGCAGATGATCTCCCGACCCGTGAACATGCCAAATATAATATCCCATGTGAAAAACATTGATTTTCCAGATTTAGATCACATACTTTCGAAAATAGGCTTGTGATTTGTTAAAAGTCATGGCGAATGCAAGACGTATCGGAAATTGAAGCCTTTTAAACTCGAACGGCGTATCTGTTGGGATTTTCGGAATCCTGGGAATGAGAACTTCCTCACCTTCGAATCCTCCTTTGAGTATCGTCGCGTAAATTAAATTGTTCATACATTTTCTTAGAACCAAACGCGTACCGTTGCACCGTTTGTAACATTCATTTGTAACAAAGTCAATAGATAGCTCTCCTCCGGCAGACGCCGCTAATATTAAACGACACGACAAAGAGTACGTGCGAGAGAGACAGAAAATCGGTCTGAACGTGACGTCACGCGCTGCGTAGCCACTGCAAATTGATTTCTTACTTTTGGCTACAAAAATGATCCGATCTAATCCAGATTCAGCAATCTGATAGATATGGTCGGTATCTGCAATATTGTGGATGCAACAGATTTTCGTCCTTTGTGTGGGCGGAAGGGGGTGGGGCTAAATTTTGAGATAAAGGTTTTATAGTGAGATCTAACAGGAGTGCGGATAGCAAATTTGGTTAGAGTAACCTTAATAGCCTTAATAGTCTCTGAGATTTATGAATATCCCCAGATTTTCATCCTTTGCGGGGGCGGAAGGGGATGTGGCGAAATTTTGAAACAAACTCGTCTCGATCCGATATATTAGGAGTGTGGATACCAAATTTGGTTGCTCTAGCTTTTATAGTCTCTGAGATCTAGGCGCTAATGTTTTACTCTAAGCAAAGCCGCCTATGCTACGTGTGTGTTAGAGAGAGACAGGGCGAGAAAAAATGAAATTGTTTTCTTGATGCTGGCTATAATAATAATACGATCCAATTCAAATTCTGCAGTCTAAAAGATATGGTCATTCTCTACGATTCTCGTAGAGATTTTCTCGTATCTTTAAAAATGTGGATGCCACAGATTTTCGTCCTTTGTGCGGGCGAAAGTGGGCGGGGCGAAGTTTTGAAATATTTTTGTAGCAGTGACATATCACAGAAGTCTGGATCCAAAACATCGTTGCTCTAGCTCTTATAGTCTTTGAGCATTAGGCGCTGAAGGGGACGGACAGACGGACAGACAGACATGGCTCAATCGACTCGGCTATTGATGCTGATCAAGAATATATATACTTTATGGGGTCAGAAACGATTCCTTCTGGACGTTACACACATCCACTTTTACCACAAATCTAATATACCCCAATACTCATTTTGAGTATCGGGTATAAAAATGTGTTACTCTTTGCTCTGCGGGGACTTAACTGGGATGCGGGTGTAAGACTCCTATTTTATTCTAGTAGACTGCTCTTAGTAAACCTCCCATCATTAGTTAACCGTAGAAAAAGGCTTGGTTCTATTTTTATGCACAACTTGTTCAAGGGTGACGTAGATATCCTTGATCTGTTGAGCCGGATAAACTTCTCGATTCCTATTAGATTCATTAGGAAATATATACCGTTGTCGCTTCCACTTAGTTGATCGAATAATTCCTTGCATGAACCGTTTAGGGTCTTATGCTTGGATTATAATTCCCTCTACCAGATTATATCCAACACTGATTCTCTTCCTCTTATTATACTACTAATACTCACATACCATTCTCGTAATTAGTTATTGTATTTGTATTTTGAATGCATGCTAAGTTCCCTTACTAAATTTTGTTCTATTTTTCCGTGCATATTTGTCTAAGAGCTATCATTCATGCACGTTCGCGTTCGGTTCGGCTACGCGGCGGGCGTCAGGTGGGCTGTTTTGCTTGGGATCCGCGCGTAACAGCCTTCTGCTGGTGTCACACGGGCCACTTGATGGTGCATTAATTGCATCGCCACTTACAAGATGCAGTCATTTCATATCAACATCGAATGAAATAAATTCAAAATTTCAAATGCACATGGAACATAACAGTGTTCGTACATCCTCTCTTTCTCTCTATGTTTTTTATATTTCTCATGGCTAGTAGAATGCAACGTAATTTGAGGGGAGCCGCATGAACCAACAAATCAATCAGTCCATTTTGCCAACTGTGGAACGAAATAGACAGACAGAGAGAGAATGAGAATCTGGCACTTATCAGCTCTGATACCAATTCCGGTATTTACGTATCCAATATATTGTATAAGTTACATATATCATATGATTTCATATATGGGAAGTTCAGCGGGTTTGCGAACTTACGCTCGTGCGATTTTGATGTGAAGAAGATAGAAAACAAAGATTTAAATTAGGTTTTTATTTTATTTTATCACATTTTCGCATAAGTCACTTTATTTGTAATAATCTAGTATGATTTTTAGGAAGACTTTGTTTTATCGGGAAAAATCACGACACTTCAAGGCGACCCAGTATGTCCAGATACTGAAACCTGATAGTTTGGTTTTGATTTCAATCTGGGTGCAGAAAAGCAGAGATACAAATTATTTAATTACCTGTATCTGTTAGAAAACATAGTTTTGTCACAAATAGTACCATAGTTCTTCGACTGATACAACTGTGGAGACGGTACCAACATTAATTTAGCTATCTATGCATATCTTTCAGAGGAGATTTGTCTTGAAGTGTACTGGAATACGACCATTAGCAGTCTCTTGCTTCGTTGTTATTCTTTCCGAATAATTACCATTAACTCTCCCTCACACCATCTCGCGCTATTAATTCATTTTTTCAGTAAGGCTCAAACCGCATTATAATTATTCCTTATTCCGCCTAAAAAAAACTTTGTTAATAAATCTTATCTTTAAAGTTTTTTTTTGCCTATTTAGTTGTGTTTAAATGTTTCTTTTTAAGCTTCCGGCTTCTAATTGCTATACTTGATGTAAAATAAGTTCTTTCAGAACAGCGCTAGCAAAACTTATGTTGTAAGGCAAACAAAAAATTCACTGGCTTCAAGCCTATTTTTATTCCCGATACGAAGTATCTTTCTGTTGTCTGTCCCTTCTACTTGGACGTTGACATGAAATGACTGAATCTTTCAAGAGGCGATGCAGTTACTGCACCATCAAGTGGCCCGTGTGACACCAGCAGAAGGCTATTACGCGCGGATCCCAGGCAAAACACAGCCCTCCTCCCGCCCCACCGACCGAGGGCGCCTGCCGCATGACGCCCGCCGCGTAGCCGAAGGGAGCGCGAACATGCAGGAATGATAGCTGTTAGACAAACATGCACGGAAAATTAGGATACAATTTACTAAGGGAACTTAGCATGCATTCAAAATAAAACGAGGGGGAACGTTGTGAGTTGCTGCGGAGACCGCAACTCTACATTTATACCCGATACATAGTCAGTATGGCTTTTCTCCGGCAGACGCCGCTAATATTAAACGACACGACAAAGAGTGCGAGAGAGACAGAAAATCAGTCTGAGCGTGACGTCGGGCGCTGCGTAGCCAGTGCAAATTGATTTCTTGCTTTTGGCTACAAAAATGATCCGATCTGATCCAGATTCAGCAATCTGATAGATATGGTCATTATCTATGATTCTGCGTTTTTAGTTTTCTCGAATGTGCAATATTGTGGATGCAACAGATTTTCGTTCTTTGTGTGGGCGGAAGGGGGTGTGGCGAAATTCTGAGGTATACGTTTTATAGTGAGATCTAACAGGAGTGCGGATACCAAATTTGGTTACTCTAGCCTTAATAGTCTCTGAGATTTGTGGATGCCTCAGATTTTCGTCCTTTGCGGGGGCGGAAGGGGGTGTGGCGAAATGTAGACACAAAATGGGCAAGGTCCGATATCACAGGAGTGTGGATAACAAATTTGGTTGCTCTGGCTGGTTTCTCTGGTTCTGAGATCCTTGAACTCATATTTTCCAATTGGCAAAACCGACCATGAAACCTGTGTGTTAGAGAGGGACAGGGCGAGAAAAAATGAAAATGTTTTCTTGATGCTGGCTATAATAATAATACGATTCTGCAGTCTAAAAGATATGGTTATTCTCTCCGATTCTGCGTTTTTGGTTTTATCGTATCTTTAAAAATGTGGATGCCACAGATTTTCGTCCTTTGTGAGGGCGGAAGTGGGCGGGGCGAAGTTTTGAAATATTTTTGTAGCAGTGACATATCACAGAATTTTGGATCCAAAACATCGTTGCTCTAGCTCTTATAGTCTTTGAGCACTAGGCGCTGAAGGGGACGGACAGACGGACGGACGGACGGACAGACAGACAGGGCTCAATCGACTCGGCTATTGATGCTGATCAAGAATATATATACTTTATGGGGTCGGAAACGATTCCTTCTGGACGTTACACACATCCACTTTTACCAGAAATCTAATATACCCCAATACTCATTTTGAGTATCGGGTATAAAAAATACAATAACTAATTACGAGAAAGGTATGTGAGTATTAGTAGTTTAAGAAGAAGAAGGGAATCACTGGTGGATATAGTCTGGTAAATGGAATTATAATCCGAGAATAAGACCCTAAACGGTTCATGCAAGGAATTGTTCGATCTAAAAAGCAGACGGGACAACTGTATATAGTTTCTAGGGAATCTAATTGGAATTGTGAAGTTTATGCGGCTCAACAAATCGGGGCTATCTATGTCACCCGTGATCAAGTCTACTAGAGTAAGATGGCAGTTTCGCAACCGCATCTCAGTTAAGGCCCCGCAGAGCAAAGACTAAATGTTTTCTGTACTGATTCTATACGGTCCTGGTGTACTTTGCACTGAGGTCACTATTCTAAGATCGGCGTATTCTAAGATCGGACGAACTAGCGAGGTATAGAGAGCCTTTGTTATATAGGAGTCGTCGAATTCCTTTGACCACCTCTTTATAAACCCAAGCACGCTCATGGCCTTATTTACCATGGTAGAAATTTGTTCGGAAAACTTTATCTTGGGGTCTAACATAACACCCAGATCATCCACCAGGGTAATTCTCCCAAGAGAACCACCAGATAGGATAAAGGCCAAGATTATGTGCTAAAAGGGAATGGTTTACAGAATCGAATGCTTTACTAAAGTCGGTGTAAATAACATCCGTCTGTAAGTTACCTTGAAAGCCTTTAATAATGAAAGATGCGGATAACTTTTATATACCTCTATAATTATTTGCGTCAGACTTGCCACCTTTTCTATGGATAGAAATTATAAGCGATCTGAAAGGATCGGGGGAAGCAAAAAGATTCAATAGACAGAATGAATAATTTAAGCAAGGGTCCCCACAGAGCCTCGTTGCAGTACTGAGTACATAACCGGGAACACCGTCTGGACCCGGTGAAAACACCGGCTTAACTAGTCGAAGATCATGAAGTAAAGAACATTTATTTAAGAAGGGACTGAAAATGCCGTTCGACCTCGGTAAACCGTATGGGTACTGATGTCCAGAGTAGCTTTCCTCAGAATAGATGGTTTGGAAAAATTGGGCAAAAAGATCGGCGATTGCTTGATCATTATTGGCGTATTACGAAATGATAGTGAGGAGTGGTATGCGAACTTTCTACGCTTATTGTTCACGAAGCTGTAAAACTGTTTACGGTCCTGTGAAAAACGTATCCTGCATGGAGGTAAGAAGTTCTTATAGAACTGAAAAGATTGACCCCACAGCGAGAGCGAGAAGTAGGAGAACCAACTTCCTGACATTTTTTATATGTCTTGATTTTAATTTTTTTAGACTGGATAAATCTTTGTTGAACCAATTTGGATTTGGACCAAATGGATTTCTAGATATAGTTGGACAAGAAAGCGGGACACAAGAATCAAAAATTATTCCAGTGCATTGTAAAAAATGTTTGTGTCTTTTATGACATCAGTGCACAATTACAGAGCGGACCAATCAAAATCCCTAATGAGGCTATTCAGCTTCGCAAACTCGGCTTTACGAAAGCAGAGGACTCGTTCAGATAGCTTACTTGAACGATCCAATACAGTTGGTTCTATATCTAGCGACAATTCGAAAGTAGAATGGTCGGCGTCTTCAGGAAAAGTGATCGGGAGGGCTCGGGTAAACCACTCTATGGTCGGATCCGATTCAATGCACAGATCAAGTAATCGACCCAAGGAATGTTTCACATGATTGACTTTGGACAGGGACAGGTCAAGCAATCCGTCAACAAAGTCATGTCGTGATATGGGCTAGACTCGTTTTCCAAAGTCCAAACAGTTCCTGGCAAGTTGGAGTCGCCTAGAACTATCATAAAATATGATATTTATTTGATAGTGCCGAAGAAACAGCGGTTAGAGCGGATATGTGCTGCTCATAAATTAAGATATGCGAAAAAGGTGGAATATACGAGCAAGTAATGAATATAGCGAAAGAGGGAAGAATTAGTTTTACAGACAGGAATTCCAGTTACTGTTGAACTTGGACTGTGAAGTGTTCCGACGTGAATTTAGAGTTCACTGCAATCAGAACCAATCCTACACTTTGAGACGGACGGTCTTTTCTAAAAGTTGTCGACCGACCTGCCAAAACCTCGGAACTAAAAATGTCCGGCTCTAACCAGGTTTCGGTAAATACAATAGCGTGGAAAGCAAATGCAACACTATCCCGGAAAAGAATGCTGAGCTTACTACGCAGCCACTAACATTCTGATAGGTTACTAAAAGAGAAGTGGGACGGGAATATAAGGATGGCATATTGGAATAATTTGTTAGAGCTATGGGGGCGTATTCTTCTTCTTGGCCTTGAACTCCTTCACCACCAAAAGAAGTTACATCATTAGATGTGAGGTCAGGGGCCAGCCGTGACACAAAAACTTGTCGTTTCGGGGGGACCTCACTATTGGTTTAAGCACAGGCCTAGTACTTGTGGTGGCAACATCCGGAGGTCCGGATCTTCTATTCACTGGTGGGATCGGAATAGACGGGACAGCTAGTGAGCTTGCGTACACCACGGAGACGGACGCTACAGACGTTATTGACTGCACGCTGTCCTAGGCGATGAATTCGGCTATCGAATCTTCATCGCCAGCAGCTGTCGTTTCCTTTGGAGTGGCAAACGAGCGGCTGAGTGACAGTTGGCAATGGCGGGGAGTGACCATTAGCGCATCGGAGTTATTATGCAGTTTCAAACCACTAAACTGAGACTCTATAGCTAGGAGCCGATCGTAATGGTTTTTGAAATTAACAGTCAGCTCCTTCAAGCCAGTCCGCGTCTGCCTCATATAAATACCATATCTTTCTCCACCGCACGTTTCGGCTGTCGCAGATCCAGCAAGGGACACTCGGCTGGTCTGCTTCTTACAAGTTTTTTTGGAGCAGACCACACAAAAATTGCAATACAAATTGGTATCAGACCAATGTGCCAGAAAAACGCTCAAAGCGGAATTAGAGAAAAAGAGAATATAGAGGAGAGAGGTTATAGCAAGAGCTAATAACAGAGAGCGCTATTGCTCAGAATTTTTAAAAAGCGAGAGAGAACAGTTGGTTGGGTTTGGATAATAGGGCAGATAATAAGCAAAGGCTGCGGGATAAGAGCAGGCTAAATTCAACGAGAGCTTAGGTACAGAAAGCAACACACAAACATAGGACTAACCTACGCACAGAATTAATAAAAAACGAGGGGGAACGTTGTGAGTTGCTTCGGACACCGCAACTCTTCAGTTATACCCGATACTAAGTCAGTATGGCTCTCCTCCGGCAGACGCCGCTAATATTAAACGACACGACAAAGAGTGCGTGAGAGAGAGACAGAAAATCAGTCTGAGCGTGACGTCGGGCGCTGCGTAGCCTGTGCAAATCCTGATCTGATCCAGATTCAGCAATCTGATAGATATGGTCATTATCTATGATTTTGCGTTTTTAGTTTTCTCGAATCTGTAATATTGTGGATGCAACAGATTTTCGTCTTTTGTGGGGGCGGAAGGGGGTGGGGCGAAATTTGGAGATATACGTTTTATAGTGACATCTCAATGGAGTGTGTGTACCAAATTTGGTTACTCTAGCCTTAATAGTCTCTGAGATTTGTGGATGCCTCAGATTTTCGTCCTTTGCGGGGCGGAAGGGGGTGTGGCGAAATTTTGACACAAAATGGTCAAGGTCCGATATCACAGGAGTGTGGATACCAAATTTGGTTGCTCTGGCTCCTATAGGTTCTGAGATTCTTAAACTCATATTTTGCAATTGGCACAACCGACCATGAAACCTGTGTGTTAGAGAGAGACAGAGCGAGAAAGAATGAAATTGTTTTCATGATTCTGGCTATAATAATTATACGATCTGGTTCAGATTTTGCACTCTAGAAGATATGGTCATCCTCTACGATTTTGCGTTTTTAGTTTTATCGTATCTTTAAAAAAGTGGATGCCACAGATTTTCGCCCTTTGTGGGGGCGGAAGTGGGCGGGGCAAAGTTTAGAAATATTTTTGTAGCAGTGACATATCACAGAAGTCTGGATCCAAAACATCGTTGCTCTAGCTCTTATAGTCTTTGAGCACTAGGCGCTGAAGGGGACGGACAGACGGACGGACGGACAGACGGACATGGCTCAATCGACTCGGCTATTGATGCTGATCAAGAATATATATACTTTATGGGGTCGGAAACGATTCCTTCTGGACGTTACACACATCCACTTTTACCACAAATCTAATATACCCCAATACTCATTTTGAGTATCGGGTATAAAAATAAGTTAAAAAACTGAATTTGTTGCTATTGGTTAAATAGGGATTTTAGTAGAGATATTTTGAAAAACACCGGCTGCTTATGCAAAACAAAAGGGAAAGAAGCGGAGCGCAAAACAAAAACACGTCTGGTTACTACGAAAGATAATTTAATTTAATTTATAATAAATACAATAATTTATAAAATACAAGATAACAAGAGCGAGCACAGAATGCTGAGCGAGCAAAGGCAAAGATAGGATTACGTTACGTTAGCTTAATAACCAAAATGGTAAACAAAATGAATTCATACGCAATAGAAGTACACAATTTCCACTCGGGCTTAGCCCAAACATACTCCTCCCGTGGAAGGATCCATCCCGTTCACCTCATCTCGTAAAGGACAGTTCTTAGGCTAACACCTGTAGACAGCTTAGGCTGGTCTGATGAGCTCGGAAAGTAGCTCAAAGGGGGCCTAGCTGTGGCCACCGCACGGGTCGGGTGTTGCGGATAGCGAACGGCCTACCTCGGTAGGGCCGCTTCGTGAGAGTACCGAAATAAGCAGTCCCGGACAACCAGCGGGTGTTAGCTAGGTAGCAGCAGGTAGTGCCGCCTCAATAGGTAGCTCACACATCCATACACAATACCTACGCACTACTCCCAACCCCCACACCCACCTCACACTGGGCCGGACTAAGTGTGTTACTCGACCCGAGTCGAGAGTCAGCCTGGCTGGTGGCCCGGTATAAAACCTAGCCCAGTCGCTAACGTTTGGCTCAGGGACTTGGCAGCCCCCTGTTCTAATGATGCCTTACCCGGGCAACGTGGATCTCTGCCCGGGCTGACCTTTCCCTTTCTATGCATCTCGTGGGAACAAGATGTACAATAACAAAAACAAAAAACATAAAAAAAAACAAATGAGTGCGGCGCTCCCCAAATGCCAACTGGGAGCAATCCCAAGCACGGAATGGTAGCTGCCCAGAGGCCTGGCCCAACCGGCTCTACAGCAGGGAATACCTGTAAGGTGGAAGGTGCCTGTGCGAACCCGAGGGGGTCCCAACCCGAATCCGGAGTGGGTGGCAAGGTAACTAAGCTAAGCAATATTGCGGCTGCCCGACCTTCTGGTAAAGCGGAGGGGGTTGACTTGCCATCGACAAGCGCCCAAGCCAGACGACACACATATGCCGAAAAGAGGAGTGCCGTCGGCAACACGCCAGCAGTGAAGCCAGCCCATCAGCCAACTGGCAGAAGAAGGTGGAATGGGCTTCGGCCGTGCTCCCGGAGTTGGTGGCTCCCCAAGCCAAGAGGTAGCGCTCGCAGGAGACACCGGGACCGGCAGCAAAGCGCTCCAGAGTGCTGCCAAATGTCTCTTTTGCGCAGATTGCCAAGGAGAGGACGCTAATTGGTGTCCTCGACAAAGGCAGAGGGAAGAATCCCAAGGAGTCAGTGGAAGTGGGTGGAAGCGGCACTGGCCGACCGCTGCTTCGACCTCCTCGACAATGACCCAGGACCACCGCCAGTCTGCAAGGACATGGGGTGGTTCCAGCGCAATGTCAAGATAATTGCCTGCTAAGACGAGCGCTCCGTAAAGCTTTATAAAGCCTTGACTGACGCCTTCTACAATCCAAAATATCGCGATCTAGGAGGAATGAAACGCGAATCGATGTAATCGTTAAGACAAGCTTGATGTACGGCTTCTTGATGACTGGCCTTCAGGGAATAGTTCACACCGGTGTCTATAAGAGAGATTCGCTAACTCTGTCCACCGGAAGATCTCGCATTATTTGCTCGAAAGTTCGAGTCTTCACTCTACAGCATCTGACACACTTTTGTATTTCGTGTGCTACAGTCTTTCGGCCACCGATTGGCCAGTACGTTTGAGGAATGATGGCTAATAGCGACTGGGGTCCAGCGTGAAGGTGCTTTTCGTGTAAGTGCTGTATCAGAGCAGAAGTGATGGAATGATTCCTGGGCAATATTATGGGATGTCCACGGTAGAGTTTTTAAGACGCCCTCCAACTCGAAGCAAACCGCAATCATCTAAAGGCGAAATCGAGGCGATTGAGCTTAAAACCTTGATGTCCTTTTGGGTTTCCAGGGATCTTATTTGAGTAGATAGACAAGACTGCTGAGTTAGCCGAAGAAGCAGTTAGGTTCCCCAACGCAAGTCCTCCACAGTTATTCCAGACTTTCGTCGATGGATAAATTTGCATACATACGCAAAAGTTCGCTGCAAAAATTCAATCTGGCGAACTTGGCCATTTTTCCTTACTTATCAAGTAGGAATTGATGAATTGATGAGCTCAGCGAGTAATAATGATCATCGAGAAAGCATATCGAGAGATCCTGAATAACAGAAAGTCTTTTAGCGACAAATACATTGAAGTCGGATGGCTAATTCTTGATCTAAGTTCATCAAAGACACTTCATGCATAAGTTGAGCGAGTAGCTCTGCACCACATAATTCCAATTTGGGTATTTTAATAGTTTACACTAGATCTGGAAGATATAAGATTTGCCTTGACTTCATTGCCGCCTTGCGAAACAGCGTAAATGCAAGCTCCATAAGTCCTCATGCCGACATCAGAAAATCCATGCATTTCAAGATTGCTGCTTCGAAGGAACGATAGGCGCAGGAATGTAATTTGTTGCACAGAGTCGATCCAAGTTGTGCGTAAGGAGACTGGTAGACTTTCATCCCAATGAAGCTTTTCTTTCTACAGCTGCTATAAAGATAGTTTTGCCTTGATAATTTCTGGCCCAATAAGTCCGAGTGGATCATAAATTCGTGCAATAGTTAAAAATACAGCTTTATTAGTTGATTTCAAAGGAACCCAAGGTGAGATTCCATGCTAAACATAGCGTTTTCGTTACATCGCTGCCATCAGTGAATTTAAGAAATGTTTCCCTTTCTTTATTGGGTGTTTGAGTAATGAAATTTCTTGGGCTAAGTCTTGACAACTTGCGAATTATTTCCAGCTTCTCTTTTGTAGTACGTCTCCCCGTTCAGAGCCAATTGAATATGCAGAACGCTCGTCTGCTAGTTGGTATGTAGAACGAACGGCCTTTGCTACTCTGCTCCTTCTAATAACATGCCCTCTACAGTGCCAGTTTAGACTTCGTCAAGTAAAGGCGCCCCAGCAGCTTAGCAACAGCAAACGGAAATCTAACAACAAAATCCACACATAAAAACATTCAAGTGTACAAAGTAAATTCCAAACGAGGGGGGACGTTGTGATTTGCTGCGGAGACCGCAACTCTACATTTATACCCGATACTTAGTCAGTATGGCTCTCATCCGGAAGACGCCGATAATATCGAACGACACGACAAAGAGTGCGTGAGAGAGAGACAGAAAATAAGTCTGAGCGAAACGTCGGGCGCTGCGTAGATTCAGCAACCGGATAGATATGGGCATTCTCTATGATTCTGCGTTTTTAGTTTTATCGTTTCTTTAAAAATGTGGATGACACAGATTTTCGTTCTTTGTGGGGGCGGAAGTGGGCGGGGCAATGTTTTGAAATATTTTTGTAGCAGTGACATATCACAGAAGTCTGGATCCAAAACATCGTTGCTCTAGCTCTTATAGTCTTTGAGCACTAGGCGCTGAAGTGGACGGACAGACGGACGGACGGACAGACGGACGGACGGACGGACAGACAGACAGGGCTCAATCGACTCGGCTATTGATGCTGATCAAGAATATATATACTTTGTGGCGTCGGAAACGATGCCTTCTGGACGTTACACATATCCACTTTTACCACAAATCTAATATACCCCAATACTCATTTTGAGTATCGGGTATAAAAAGTCAGACTACCAGTGCTGCGGTGAAGTAGACTCGGTTAAAAAAATCAGAGATCACTTCTAGTCAAAACAAAATGAACAGCCCAGGTCACTAGACCTTTGAAAATCACCAAATTCTACGACTTCGAAGTAATAGCAACCGAACACAAAACTCTAAACTTCTCCAAAGGGGTTATCTACTCCAACGACTTGCGGAGCATTGATATTAACGAAATCAAAAAAGAACTCAAACCTTAAAAAATTATTGACGCAACCAAAATACTTAAACAGAAAGACACACCAACTCTACCCCGACATTTAATGATCGGTTACGAACGAGTGGACGTACGTCCACAAACACCTCGCCACCTTAAATGCCACAACTGCCAAAAATACAGCCACCCTTCTACATCCTGCAGATCCCCAAAGATCTGTATAAACTGCTCGGTACTTCATCCTACTGACGATGAACTATGCTCTAAGCCAAAGTTTTGCAGTAACTGCAAATTCAACACCGACATTCAGAATAACCACTGCCCCACAGACAAAAATTGCCCAGAGTTAATCAAACAAAAAGAAATCACAATAATCATAAAAATCAAAAAAGTAGATTTCACTACCGCACAGAAAATGTACCACCAACGGAACCCCCATCAATCCACACCATACGCTGAAGTAGCCCGCCATCAATAACCAAAGCCTCATAACACTGAAACATCTACCTCATCATCGCACACCTTTAACCAATCACACCTAAAAAGACCAATCAAAGACTACGGAGACATCACCCCAAACACACATCCAATCAAACCTAAGCCAACTTCATCCCAACAACACCCTGCCAGTCAACAACAAGAAATAGATATGGACACCGATACTACGGAAACCTCAAAAAAAACCAAAAACTCGAAAGCTATCCAAGAATCTGACCGTAGACTCAGAAGCCAGACTAAGGAAAAAGACAAATTTAATCTGGTAACCAAACACCTCAAAGCCAAAAATAAAACTGAAAAATAAGACCCCAAACGCAAACCTAGCCATTTGCTTAATAATGCATTAGCAAGCTAAACTTACAGCGAAGACGATCTTTAAATATCAACCCAAACTAGTAATTGTCACTAAACCCTTGCACTAAGAAAACAAAACACTACTCCCACTAACATATAATGCTCAAAATAATACAATGGATCATCTACGGATACAAGAATAACTATAAGAACTACAAACACTCATGAAAGTCCTCAACCCTCAAATTATAGCACTACAGGATGTGGGTTTCCTGTAACTAACCCCATCTCACTCAATCCCTATTAACTTTAGCCTGTTCTGCAACAATAACCCCACAAATGCTTTCAGTGGCACAGCTCTCCTCATTCACAACTTCATCTCCCATACCCAAATAGGCCACATCATAAAGTCCAAATCAAATCTCAATATCATATCCGCCTACATCTCCCCTAACAAATCCTTCAACACCCGTAACCACGAAAACGTCCTCACCCCGACAAACGACCACACCATTATCCTAGGAGACTTCAACAGTTGGCACCCTTACTGGGGCTCACCTAAGGCCAACTGCAGAGGAAATACAATAGCCTCATTCCTAGGCCGCTCGAACTTTATCTTACTAAATGACGAGACTCCGACCCACTTCTCAACACACAATACATTTACCCACTTCGATCTCTCGCTTGCAACAGCCAGAATTGCTCCAGAGATCCTCTGGGAAGTAATAGACGACCTTTACGGTTCTGAACACTTTCCCATCTTACTTTCGCTATTCAACACGCCCTCTCCCCCAAACTTCACCCTTAAATCGGCTTTCAATCTAAAAAACGCAGACAGGGATCTCTTCAGAAAATATACAGCCCACTTAATCTCCAAAACCCATTCAAATAACAATGTCAATAGAGAAGCCGCCCTAATAAAAAAAAATACTTATCCAAAGTATCTATCACACAAAACACCACCTTATCTCTCACCCGCACTGTTTTCTGGTGGAACAAACAACTTTCACTACTCAAAAGAGACAAAGTCGCAAAATGGAGACATCTCAAACACGACATAACCAACCATAACATCATATAATACAAAAAATCGAAAGCTAGTCTTAAAAGAGCAATTAGAGAAGCCAAACGAAAATCGATCCTTGAATTCACAACCCATATACACCCCAACTCAGATCCAATCACAATATGGTCCAACATCAGACGTCTCTGCGGTCTTTACCCCACAAAAAATATCCATGCCATTCCCCTACCCCTACACCCAATCGCAAACAACCTATCAATCCGAATAGTCAACTCCTTCGCCCAGACATGGTCAGAAGAAGCAGACAACCTCAACTTCTCCCCAACATTCCTGTCAAAGAAACTCTTCATTAATACCCCTTCTAACTATACCCCAACACCATCAGCACTAGAAATCGAGAAAGATATAACACTCATCGAACACACAGCAGCACTGTCCACCTTGCAAGGAAACACTCCTGGTCTTGACCGAATTTATTACTCTGCAGAACTCACCCTAACCCCTCAAAACCAGAATCCTAACACTCTACAACAAGATACTCGACTCCTCCATCCCACAATCCCTTAAACTCAGCTTAGTCCTTCCCATCTTAAGACCACAAAAACCCCAAACCGATATCAAATCATACAGGCCCATCTCTCTAAACTCATCCCTTCGCAAAACTCTGGACAAGATTGTTGCAAAAAGGTTGTGGTAGTTTGTTTTAAATAACAACCTGATCCACAACAACCAACTAGGGTTCAAAAGAGGCAAATCTGTACTAGACAGTCTTCTTTGTGTAGACCACCTAGCTACCAGAGCCATCGCCCTAAAAAACACCTCACAGATATCTCGCTGGACTTCACCAAAGCCTTCGACAAAATTGGTATTCACATCGTAATAAACCAACTAAAAAAATAGAAGGTAGGGCCACGAATACTTAATTATGTTAAGAACTTTATGTTCAACAGGAAAATCCTCGTCAAAACTCGCAGAAGCCTGTCAAATATCTTCACTCTTAGTAATGACATTCCCCAAGGCTACCCCATCACCGTTATCCTTTTCCTCATAGCTTACAAATCACTCACCGATATTATCTCCCTCCACAATCAAATTTTGCGCGTACGCCGACGACTTCCACCTACTCTTCAATCACAATAAACAAATAGTCCCACAACGAACATCCAAACATTATTTACGACTGGTGCAATCACTCAGGCTCAATGCTCTCTAAGGAAAAATCCCAATTCTTTCATATATGCCGTAAACACAACTGCAAACCCAACATACTCACCGGTGGCACAACCATCCAAGCTACCGACACACTCAGAATCCTAGCGCTCACAATCAACACCAAATACAACTGGAACTCTCACATCAATAAACTCAAAATTGACCTTGCTAAGCCAGTGGGCATTATGAAATACCTTTCTTCATTCATGCGACACCTCATCACTAGTCCAAATCATAAAGTCCATAATCATTTCAAAAATAGATTTCTGCCTTCACATATATTGATTTCCTCTCAAATCCCTACTTAACCAACTAAAAACAATCCTAAATTCAGCATTAAGAGCCGCCCTTGGAGCATTTCGTACCACCCCCATAAGTAACATGCTATCTGAAACTAACATCTTCACCATTGAAAGCAAACGAGACTACCTAACCGGCAAAATATCTAAAAACCTCATCCACGGAAAATCCACCCCCCTAAATACCCTACCAAAAGCCATAGAAGAAAACAACGACTTCCCAGCACGGTAGACAGAGCCATACAAATTTCCCAAAAACACCTCATCCCTTTTTCCCCAATCAGAACCTCCCCATCTAAAAAATTCAACATCCTTACCATCCACAAATCAACAAATATCAACCTCTCCAAACAAAACGAAAACACTACACCTAAAATTGTCTTCCACCAACTTTTCCACTCTATCAAATCAGCTCTCCCCAAACACTACTTCCTCTACACAGACGGCTCGAAAGCTACTGTATTACCAACGCGTCATCCATCAGTAATAAAATCTGGACTGTTGCCAGCATACTCATCCGTACTCTCCAGAGAAATAGTTGCAATACGCGAAGCCATCTTATTTACCCGAAATAAACGTGGAAAATATGCTATCTGCACCGACTCCCTCTCCTCTATCACCGCAATCAGGAACCACAACAATTACTCCTACTAAGCCTCCTCGATCAGAAATCTAGTATCCACCTATCCACCTATTATTCCCTAAGATCTTAATAATCTGGATACCCAGTCACATGAGCATAAAAGGCAACGAATTCGCAGACTCTGCAGCCAAGATGAACTCCAACTTTCCCCTCATTTACACCCCAAACAACAACTCTACCGACATTGCACACTTCCTAAAAAAAGTCCTCCAATCTAAAAGAAACCAACCTCCTCACAAACATTTCTATATGGTACCAACAAATTAGCAACCTCGCTACCAAAAACACCCCCCCAAAAAAACAATATCGTTAATAGAAGGCACCAAGTCATAATTAATAGACTTAGACTGGACCACACCAAGCTGACCAACGCCTACTACATTGACACAACATTGCCTAAGACATGTCCATTGTGCCGCAGCGCAAACATAGACTTACGACACATACTATACATCTGCCCCTTACCCCTTACATCCCCTTACCACAAAGGTCCCTATCATTCAATAACAACGAACCCATCCAACTTATCTCAAAACCCCACCCACGCAAATTCCAAAAACTATACTCAAATTCCTAGAAACAGCAAATCACTTTCACAAAATATAACCGAGCATACTGTAAGTACTCATCCCAACACCTTTGTGTATAAATAAATCTGTCCCAATTACCCTAGAGCTTAAGGCCTCAGCTATTAGCATTATTTAATAATAATAAAAAACATGCCCTCTTTTCTCGCTTCACCTAACGACTATTCACCGCGTCGTCGCTCAGTTTCGTCTAACCTCCTTGAATTTTCCTCCTATGAAACTGCCAGATTTGCAAAACAATGTCAAACTGACATAGTTCAAACTGATTTTAGTAAAGCTTTCGACTCAGTTAAACACAATCTCCTCATCCACAAACTATCTCTACTAGAATTTGCAATCGTTCTCAGCGTGTCTGCTTCCAATCTTATCCTTCTAAACTAGTTTTTGTTTCTTCGGGTGTGCTGAAAGGTAGCCATATCGGGCCCTTGTTAGCGTACTTTCCAGTAGCAGATAATTTTATGATTTGTACATTCTTATTTTTACACAGTTTAACTGTCCATAGTTGAACTCTAGACATTAAACATAAACATAAATTGTGCTGGTGGTGGACATTTTTGGCCAACTAAACGATCTGATCTCGAAACGTATGGGTCTGTCTTGGTCATGTTGGGCTTGTCGGGAGATTGAGGCCGACATGCGCACTTTCATGAGACAGTCTCGACATGGGTTTCTGGATGTCCGGAAGCAATTCGTGGCTCTCAACGAGAAATTTCTAGCCTAGAATCGAAGTTTCTTAGCATCAAACTCTTGAGCAAATCGCCTAGACGGCAAATTCCGCATTCTGATACCAATCTCTTACGACCTAATACGATTGGTGCGCCTGCTTCCCAGCTCCATCCATCGGAATCATTTATTACTCCGTGTGGTCATGTCTCGCCGTTAGTCGTAAATCCGCCAACGGCAGCTCCGGTCCAATGTGCTTCCTTCGAGCACCTAAGTTCCCATCAGCATCAATCCCATCCCTGAAGTTTCTGCTGCCATTACTACCGACGTGGTGAGTGGGCCTAGTGCGAGTGTGTTGGTTGCTGGGGATGTCTTGCCAATTCCTGCTCCACCCGTTGCTGCCAATGTTTCTGCCCCAAGACCGAAATCTGTTTTTGGAGTGGCTCCACCATCACGCACTCGCTCGGGACTTCAACTTTATGCACTGGTCCCTCGGAAAGCAATATTTTTTTCCCGGTTTATTCCTGAGGCTACATCGGAGGATGTTAAACAACATCTTTCTTCTAAACTTAACGCTTCATCTGGTGATATAATTGTGACTAAATATAATTTATATAATTTGTTGGGCAACTTGCGTCAAATTCATACTAATAGTGCGTCTTTTGATTTCGATGCCATCGCGTTTACCGATACCTGGCTTAGCTCTTCCATTAATGATCATGAAATTTTCATTGACAATTACACTATTTATAGAATGGACCGCCCATCTTTTGCAGGTGGGATTCTGATTGCAGTCAAATCAGATTTCTCATCTGAGTTATTCCCATTCAATAACATCCATGAAATTGAATTTGTTGCAGTTGGTTCGGCATTTTTCTATTTAACCTGCTCCTACATTCCTCCCAGGTCTGATGCTGAGGTTTACTTAAACCACCTCTCAGCGTATCTGCATTAAATTGCAGTGATCAAATTATTGTCATGGGGGACTTTAACCTCCCATTTCTTTCTTGGCTGCCTTGGGATGACGCTAACCTGTTGTTTCCCTATTGCCACAATGACTTTATCAATGGGCTAACGGATAACGGATAATGCCGTTAAAATCATTAGGGACAGACTTTTTGACCTCATGATTGTTAACGATGCTTCTCTAGCAACGGTATCAAGAGCAAGCCCAATATCATTACCTGAAGATCCTTACCATCCAACTCGGTCGATATCCTTTGAATGTGCCCGATCTACTGTTGCCGACAGTTCCATGGCTCCGTGCCGCATAGTGTTTTCGAAAAAAAAAAAATTATTGATTTAAATCTTTATCTCTCGCTTGTTGACTGGTCGTTTCTTTATTCATCACCGAACATAGACGCAACTGTTAACTCGTTTTATAGCTCCATTTTCTCGGCCCTTAATAAATTTGTTTTAGAAATCACTGTACCTGTATAGTCCAAGCCTCCCTAGTTCTCCAAATATTTTTCATACTTAAAAAACAAAAAATCCATGCTCTATAAAAAGTACCAGAAGACAGTGTTAAGTTATTAAGCGTTTTACATAACTGTTGCAATTGCAGCCTATGCAGCAAGCTTAGATGCGAGCGAGAGAGTAGGATAGCCGGAGAGCGTTAGAGCTGCTTGGGGCCGCTGCTAAGCCGAGTACGAGAGATTGAGATATAAGGAGACGAAAGAATTCTGCTGCATATGCATATGTGGTAAAAAATGATCTTTACAGTGGGCGTTGGAAATGACAATAACAACAAAATGCATTTCTTTTGGGCCGCACCACCGGCAATAATTTACAATATTTAAGCTGCTTGACCCGACAGACAGGTTCCACGTCGGCCTTCGCTCTATTCTCCTCCGCTCGTTATCAGTTCCTTACCGTTAATAGTCAGTGTTATAAGCTTTCACAATGTAGATCACTACACATCTTAGTCTTAAACAAATATTTTCGTTCGTTAACTCTAATCGTGGTGTTGCAAATATTCGCTACCTTTTTCCAAGCAAAGTACTCGTCTCATATTTTCAAGGAAAGCGTTGTTCTGGAAGGTTTGTCATCTATGGACATAGCGTTTTCTGCGGGTCCAGATAATGTACCCAGTTGCATTTTAAAACACTGTGCCCAGTCCCTTTGCAAACCTTTGACCTTCCTCTTCAACCTCTCCTTGGAACAGTCTTGTCTCCTAAATTGGAAAAAGGTTCAAGATCAAATATTGAAAACTATCGTGGTATCGCAAAGCTTTCGGCCATCCCGAAGCTTCTTGAGTTCCTGGTCACCCGGCAACTACAACATCTTGTTGCAGCTTGATATCTCCGTCGCAACACCGTTTTTTGTAGTGTTGTGTTGCTCATGAGTGAGTGAACAAAAAAGAGTTGTTCACTTAAGTGAGCAACTAAACATGTTCCTTCCAAGCTGTTCTTTTTTGTTCACTTGTTCTTTTTTGCTCACTTGTTCTTTGTTGTTCACTTGTTCATTTTTGTTCACTTGTTCTCTACTCACTTTTTGCGCAATTTTGCTCCTCAAAGGGCATTTTGCGATCTGGCAGCTGTTGCTCATATTTGCGTTTACCTCACACTTTTTGTATTACCGGCAAAGCTTTTTACTCTTTCAAAAATTCAGTATATCGCTAATTCGAAAGTATAGTGAAATTTGGAACCATCTGTCTATGAATAGTGAACAACTATGTGAGCAAGTGAGCAACTGAGCAAGTGAGCAAGTGAGTAACTGAGCAATCTAAGAGAGCAAGTGAGCAATATGAGTGAGTTGACTCACTTACTAAAAAAGAACAAGTGAACATGTTCACCAAAATGAGCAATGTTTACCCAACACTAGTTTTTTCAGACATCGTTCAACATCGACTAACCTTCTTAAGTTTTCTAACGTAATCCACCGTGGTTTTCAAAGTGGTTTGCAGACGGATGTAGGTGTTACGGACCTTAGCAAGGTATTCGATTCTGTGAACCATGCTCTGCTTATTCACAAGAGCTCAACGTGGTCGATGTTCAGGCAATTCAGTAGCTTTCGTCATATCGTTTTAAGTTATCATCAGAAAATCCATTGAATTGTTAAATCTAAAGAAATTTTGGGGTATCGACATATCTCCGACGACATATCTCCGCCGATCCACAAACGACATATCTCCGCGCGAAATTATGTCGTTTTAAAGCGACATACCTCCGCGCGGAGATATGTCGTCTCAAAACGTCATAACTCCGCGCGGAGATATGTCGTTTGTGGAACGGCGGAGATATGTCGTTTCAAAACGTCATATCTCCGCGCGGAGATATGTCGTTTGTGACACGGCGGAGATATGTCGTTTCGAAACGACTTAAGTCCGCCAGAAAATAATTAACTAATTTCGCATGTAAAATACACTTATATTTTTTTGACAGCATTTCCTTTTATAACATAATTTTATTGAAATTAAAAAATGTGCAATAGTCCAAATACACAGAAATCATAATAGCAGTTTTCTTAAATTTTTTCGTTCTTAACTTACACAAGTTAATTATAAATAAAAACATTGCGTATGGCCTCTTCGACTTCTTGGTTGCAACTTGGACATTTTGGCTTTATATTTTCATTTTCTTCCAAGTCGTTTTTTGCTTGTCTGTCTTTTTCTTTGCAAAGTGCGTTTGACAGAGTCATAATTTATTTCAATCTCCGCTTCACCTCTTGTTTTCCTAATTAATTGAATAGAAAAATAATACATCAGTCTGTGTGCATTTCTTGTCTGCTCGCATGCACATACATACATGTACACCTACATATGTACATATGTATTTACATCAGTTGACGGCACGGCCAATGCTCGCAGACGGACTTCGAAACTAGCATTTACCGGTCAAAAACCGAGCGACGACCAAAGTCTCGCAAACGGACTTAAAGCAAGAAACACCGGATCACGTAATAGAACATGAACGATCATGTCAAACTGCGACCCGGCACAACGCGTTTGTAACAGTGGTCGGCAGCAACACAATAATACTTTTTGTTTTAGTTTGACTTCTGTCAACGCACACAAACGCAATGTAATGTGTGCGTGCCGACCGCTGAAGTATATATGTACATATAGTGCCTCACAGCTTAAATGAACCAGAGCACTTTTCAAACTTCAAACCCCTGTAAAAATCAATTGAGCAGTCCTATAACAAAAATTTTAATACAATTCTGTTAAGATTTTACTTATCTTACCAACCAAAAAAAAGAGTTCGATATTCTTCTCCGTTACCCCGCAAAAAGGAAAAAAACAAAATGCGCACTAGAAAACACCTTCTCTTTGAACAAAATAAGCTGTGGGGTGGAAAAAGGCAGTATTTTTGTTATTTATTATTTAAAACGTCTTAGAAAAATGTTAAAAAATATAAGAAGTTCGTTTTGTTTGTCATTTGATTTTCATTGGTAAGTTTGGTGGTTTAGAAGTTATGAAAATTTTAAATTTTTAACGTGCTTTGGTTCATTTAAGCTGTGAGCCACTGTACAAACATATGTAGCAAGGCAGTATGTATTATTAAAATTTCAATTAATATATTAACTTACTCAGCAAGAACATCATTGAATACTTTTTTGGTGTCGAAATTGCTATTATTTTCGCACTTCAGTTTTATTTCACTAAGAGCACTGATTTTTTTCATTTCATCACTCTGAGGGCCATGGCTATGCACAACATATTCAGGATTTGAGTAAACTCTAGATTTGTCTGAACTTAAATAAACTCTGGCTTTACAGAATTTAACTCGGCACACATATGTGGTTTCGCCTAGTTTTAATTGTTTGTTTTTTACATAAATTTGTTGCTCGAATAATGAAAACAACAGTAACGAGCAGCCCGCTCGGCTTCCTTCTCTGAATTCAAATTTAATATTTTCGTAGTCCATTCTTACTGTCTGAGCAACCGAATCGGAATGAATGCAGCAGAATAATGCGGCATATTTTTGGCGCGCGCCTCGCACGCTTTGCCTATTGCACAGAAAAAAATATTTTATAACATTATATTCTATGCACATGTTTAAAAACAATAAATTATCTACATATTACATATTAAATAATACGTTTATATTACATTAAATACAACACGGCATTCTTTAACAATTTTTGTTTAATGAAATTAACTTCCTAATAAAAACGCTGTTCATAAATTATGCAGTAGCTATATTTGCTCAATTAAGACAATATTTTTTACGGTGCATTTACAGTTAGGTAACCAGCTAAAGATAAAGAGTATGTGCGAGAGGGACAGAAAATCAGTCAGAACATGTCGTTGGGCGCTGTGTAGCCACTGCAAATTTATTTGTTCCTTTTGTTTTTTTTTGTATTTTTTGATGGTGTATCGGCATAATTTGCTCAAAATCGCTGCGCGGAGATATGTCGTTTGTAACACGGCGGAGATATGTCGTTTCAAAACGTCATATCTCCGAGCGGAGATATGACGCTTTCAAACGACATAAGTCCGCCAGAAAAAAAGCGACATAATTCCGCCGGCAAAATGTACTGGGCGGAGATATGTCGTCGGAGATATGACGCTATGCCGAAATTTTAGTTTAACTGTTAATAAAGAGCCAACAATACCACGATCTGTTTATTTATTTATTTAGTTTAAAAACACTTCGGAAATCAATCAAATTAAATTAAAAAATTCACTCAAAAAAGAAAATAAATAAAAATAATAGAACAAATAAATAAAAATAGTAGAATAAATAAATAATAATAATAATAAATAAATAATAATCAAGACGGACACACAGACATGGCTATATCAATTGGTCTATTGATGCTGATCAAGAATAGTGTGTACGAGCGGTAGTGTTCTAGTGTTAAGTCTTGCGAAAAATTCAGTGTGATATTATACGAGTCTGTATGGAAAATCCGGTATCTCTATATTCCTTTAGTACCGGGTATAAAAAGCAGGTTGTGTACTGTGGTTTCACAACACAAACCTGTTCATTTGCCGTTTGGTTACTAAATCAGAATGGACCAACAAAAACTCAATTATTAACGACTCATTGGCTGCAGGCACACAAATCAAAAAGTAATTTGTAATTGTATTTGAGTATATGAATGGGTACATGTCGTTATGCGCATAATGTGTACATATGTATATACTTAAATACAAATCAGACACGCATGAAATACTTAATATGACCAATGTGTGTTTGACATTTAAGAAATAATGTTAGGAAAATATTATTCATGATTTAATCGACATCAATATGGACCCTATATTTACGTTAAATATTACAATAGTTGTTCCAATTATAGCCTCAACAAATTGTATGAAATAGGTTATACATACATATACTTATGTATATATATATTTTGGTGTAATATGTTTTATGTGGACATCTGTGTGAAGTACAATGTAGAAAATGCTTTTGTCAGTGCAATAGTACCGGTATTAACCATTCAGGTATTAACCTGAATGACAGTATTTATAAATCCGAAACGAAACACATATCGATAAATCAACCAATCGATTTGGCACCAAAAACTAAAAATTGGTCTTTGTCTGAGATAGAAAGGTACTGTTGCAATCAAAACCCCTCGTTCATGTTGTACATGTTGTACCGGCATGGAAAAAGTAAAACTAAATATGTATGCGATCATTTTGTAAATAGCTTCAAAACATGAGAGGTTTTTTTTGGAGGGAGAGTAAGGGCTAGAATTTCTACAATAAAATGTATGAAATCTTGTACAGATCCTACATTTAAAACTTTATGAATGGTTTCATTTCGTATGTACCCTGTTGGCCCAGTGATAGTAATTTTTACTCCAGTTTTAGTGTTGAACGGACGTTTATAGGCCCATTTAGATTAATAGCTTTACATTTCAGTAGGGCACCAAGGTATGATACTTCTGTTGTTTGTAAATGTTGATGTTGTTCACAGACACTAATGGGCCAGTTTTGTAACGGTTGCGGTTGGGCAGTACCGATGCAGGGTAGGTTATCGCTATGGTGCTCGGGTATATCGCATGGAATAACCTTGGGCCAATTATCGCTGCAGGCCATAGCATAGTTGGGGTGGGTGCAGGCAAGCTCGAAGTAGGGAACAGCTGAGCTAAGCTTCCGTAATTGCTGTGCAGCGCATCGCAACGGAGCTTTCGACGCCGATCATTAAGATCGGTAAGCTCCTATTTAAGCAGTGCAAAAACAGCAGAGCGTTCTCTTTTGAAAATTTGAATCTGTGCAGCTGGTGATTATCTCCGCGTCGGTAGCAAATATAGATATAAACCCCCCCCCCCCCAAAGGGAAAAAAAAGAAAACTCAAATAACTTCCCACAAATACCAACCGAAACCGAATAAAACGGAACGGTGAAAATCCCACTCGGTGTGCGCGCGCCAAAATCGGGCTAAATTTATAACCGCGCGCCGAGAAAACTGGCAAGACACCTACCCTGGTGTATAGTGCATATGTGCCTCGCCTCGCCACCAAGAGTTTGTTTTGTCGCCAAGCCGTGCGTCACACAGCTCTGCCAGGAGCAAACAACACTCGTGTCTCCGTGGAAAAGTCGGAAAACCGGTATGTTAAACTGCCCTGTAGGAACCTGCACCTGCCCGGCTACATAACCTCCACCGGCCATAATCCTTGCGCCATCCCGCACGGACGCGCATGGAGGGCATAGAGATCACCCCCCCTCCCCGGAGGCGCCACTAACTCGCTTTCTGCGACGGCCTAAAAGAAGCCGCTACGGATCCGGACCCAGATTTTGTAGCATAGTGTAGCTTTAATTGTCATTTTCTTTGGTTCCTTCTGAACCCTTATATGCCTATGTGACTTTCATTACCGCTGCATCACAGTCATACCTCGCTAGCCGTGAAAGTGAAAGTTCCCAAAACTGAATTTATTGTGCTGGTTGGAGAACGAAAAGCTTAATCATAGAGATCACCTCCCCCATTTACCAATCCCCCTCCGACCTGGGCACACATTAACCTTGTTTTCACAGCTCCACCACGAAACGCGCCTTTCAGCGAGGGACCACTATATTGAAGCTGTAAGTGACCGAATTTCCTTGTTCTCTTTTGCGCCTGAATTCGGAAAATCGTAAAAGGCATGCGCAGCAGCCAGTCGCTGCTGATAAGAGAGCGCAACGCTTGCGTTCCCCACGCTCGAAGCTTTTCGCTCTCGTCTTTGCCAATTCTGCTTTCAGCTTGCAGTGCTCGCTTTCCATGCATTTTTGTAATGCATTAAACGTAGCAGACAAATACACTAAACAACAAAACAAAAAAAAAATATATTTTTTTAATCTCCTCAAGCCAACAACCACATCAAGTTTTTTATTTTGTATTAAATTGCGTTTTGGCTCACCATGGCGGATCGCTGGTCTGACCCCCGTCACTCATTTCCATCGCAATCATCAGAGGCTATCGCTGTGTCTTCAGACCTCAACTTGCTTAACATAGAATCTCCTCTCCTCTAGAAATCTGTATAGGGCTAAGGGATAGTATGCAACCCAGCTTAAAATAAATATAAGAATTAACAATAAAATGAAGTGTGTCAATCTAGCGAAAGTAAATTCTTAGAGTTTAAAATAACAAAGAGATACATATATACATATACAATGATAATAATTTAAGACATTTATTGGAATTTTTGTTACATTTTTATTTTTTATTTGTGTATGAATTTTTTTTTGATGCATTCTTTGAAGAATATTGAAAATAATTATTAAAAACGAGAAGGAACGTTGTGAGTTGCTGCGGACACCGCAACTCTACAGTTATACCCGATACTAAGTCAGTATGGCTTTCCTCCGGCACTCGCCGCTAATATTGAACGACACGACAGTCTGAGTCAGTGACGTCGAGCGTGACGTCGGGCGCTTCGTAGCCACTGCAAATTGATTTGTTATACCCGATACTCAAAATGAGTATTGGGGTATATTAGATTTGTGGTAAAAGTGGATGTGTGTAACGTCCAGAAGGAATCGTTTCCGACCCCATAAAGTATATATATTCCTGATCAGCATCAATAGCCGAGTCGATTGAGCCATGTCTGTCTGCCCGTCTGTCCGTCCGTCCGTCTGTCCGTCCCCTTCAGCGCCTAATGCTCAAAGGCTATAAGAGCTAGAGCAACGATGTTTTGGATCCAGACTTTTGTGATAAGTCACTGCTACAAAAATATTTCAAAACTTTGCCCCGCCCACTTCCGCCCCCACAAAGGGCGAAAATCTGTGGCATCCACAATTTTAAAGATACGAGAAATCAAAAAGCGCAGAATCGTAGAGAATCAGCATATCTTTTAGCATATCACCCCCTTCCGCCCCGCAAAGTATGCAAATCTGGGGATATTCACAAATCTCAGAGAGATTTCCGCCCACACAAAGGACGAAAATCTGTTGCATCCACAATATTGCAGATTCGAGAAAACTAACAACGCAGAATCATAGATAATGACCATATCTATCAGGTTGCTGAATCTGGATCAGATCAGATCATTTTTATAGCCAAAAGGAACAAATCAATTTGCACTGGTTACGCAGCGCCCGACGTCACGCTCAGACTGATTTTCTGTCTCTCTCGCACTCGTCGTGTCGTTTAATATTAGCGGCGTCTGCCGGAGGAGAGCCATACTGACTTAGTATCGGGTATAACCGTAGAGTTGCGGTGTCCGCAGCAACTCACAACGTTCCCCCTCGTTCCTTTTTATACCCGATACTAAAAATGAGTATTGGGGTATATTAGATTTGTGGTGAAAATGGATGTGTGTAACGTCCAGAAGGAATCGTTTCCGACCCGATAAAGTACATATATTCTTGATCAGCATCAATAGCCGAGTCGATTTAGCCCTGTCTGTCTGTCTGTCTGTCAGTCTGTCCGTCTGTCCGCCCGTCCGTCTGTCCGTCCCCTTCAGCGCCTAGTGTTCAAAGACTATAAGAGCTAGAGCAACGATGTTTTGAATCCAGACTTCTGTGATATGTCACTGCTACAAGAATATTTAAAACCTTTGCCCCGCCCACTTCCGCCTCCACAAAGAGCGAAAATCTGTGGCATCCACAATTTCGACGATACGAGAAAACTAAAAACTAAAAATCGTAGAAGATGACTGTATCTTCTAGACTGCAAAATCTGAAGCATATCGTATAATTATTATAGCCAGAATCACGAAAACAATTTCATTCTTTCTCGCTCTGTCTCTCTCTAACACACAGGTTTCATGGTCAGTTTTGCCAATTGCAAAATATGAGTTCAAGGATCTCAGAACCCATAAGAGCTAGAGCAACCAAATTTGGTATCCACACTCCTGTGATATCGGACCTTGACCGTTTTATGTCAAACTTTCGCCACACCCCCTTCCGCCCCCACAAAGGACGTAAATCTGGGGCATGACAATATGCTTGTCTCAAACGGAACTGATCTCTCTGCTGCTGGCTAGTTTCCATGAGCCCTTCTCTTGGCTCCCGACTCTGGCTTCGGGCGTTGCTTTCCTCGGCTGCATCTTCGTGTCGGTGGCGTACGTGCCTGGGTCGATATTTGGGGATGCGTCGGCTTTAATGAAAGACATCCACTGCTGGCGATCGATGTTGCATTACATGACGGAGCTAGGAATGTGATACTCCTTGGTTTTATGTCTAGCTTTGATTGGTCCTCATGAGTGGCGTGATTCTAAAGAATCGATTTCTCGAGAGTGGCGTGATTCTAATGTTGATGAAACAATGGGGTCCATTGTTTATATTATGGGGGCCCTAGCTTGGAGTATGGGAAGAAACAGTTATTGATTCTTGAGTGGGGTCCTGTTACTTGTGTGGATGGGGTGGATGAATTGTACATAAACATAATGTGTATGGGATGTGGGGAATTATGGATATGTCACTCCGCCAACGTTTGTTTTGCGCCCTGTCCCTAGGCGATTACCCTCGGGTATAGTGACGGGGTGTCAAGTGCGGTGGCTGAGGTTGGTTCCTCTTCTGCTTCTATTATAGGGTTTATACATTTAACCGTGACTCTTTTAGAAATTTTCGTAAATTTAACAGCTACATAACTTAGTAGTACTAATATAACTATGAAAAATGAAATTAGTAGACTTATTTGTAATAGGTTACTATATGTGGTGTATTGCATAATTATTTCATTAGTTTGGATATACGACAGTGGTTTTATTTTAGTTATGTTGTTGTTGACATAAACGTTCTGGGCAAAATCTAACATTGTGTTTGATATTGTAAATTCATTTAATTGGATTGAACAGTTGTAGATTTTTATAATGGTATTTCCTTCCGCTATGATTTCTTGGTTTACAGAATTCTGGTTTAGCTTTGTTTTTGGAAGATTCCATGTGATTAGTATATTGGGTTCAATAAAGTTTATTTGAAAGTTTTGAAATGTTTTGGAATATGGACATTTAGTGGGAGTTTGCATTAAAATTATTTTTATACAATTGTCATTGGTTTTCAATCTAGTTTCTTTAACAAATACTACTACATTTTTTATGTAGTACTGGTCGTATGTCATATCTGTTAACGTGTTATTTAATTCGTCTGGATACGGAACGATTTTATAGATTGGTACTTTTCTAATGTCTTTGGGAATGTTGGAAATTATTAGAACTTCGTTGGTATCGGACTTTAGCCATTTGGAGGTTTTTATATTTAGTATTTTCTCAGAATTTTTTTGTTCCAGGTAGTACTGTTTTAATAATTTTGGATTAAATATACCGAGTCTAGTTAATTGCATACCTAGTTCTATATCTTCGATATATTCTGTGAAATGTTGTAGATTGAATATCAAAATTTCTATTTGTTGATTCCTGTCTTTTTCTTCATTTAGTTTGTTTATAACGTTTATTCCGCTATTAACTGCATCTATTACCAAATTTAGTTCATTCATTTGAATGCTATGGCTGGCTAAATTTTCTATTTTTTGTTCCAAATCGACTTTATATTCCTGATCTAGTGTTCCAAAGAGATATTTGTAGGCTGTTCCTACTATATTGATTAGGCCTCTTTTATTTCTTTTGGTTATTTTTAGCCCGTTCATTTCTCTTTGCAATTTGTCTACTAGATATTTTATTTGGATTATGTCCTGGAATTTAGTGGCTTGCATTAACAAATTTTGGTATTGCTTTTCGGTTTTAGTTACATTAACAGTTAGATAATGGTATTCGTAATTGATAGGTATGTTGATCGATCCAGTTTTGAATATCATATATCCGTTTTGGGATTTTATAGAATTTATTTCTATGTTTTGGCCCTGTGCCATTACGATGGTAATTATGAGGAAGATGAGGATTTTAATTGTATTGAAGTTCGCCGATTCCATTAACTTCCTCGGTTTCTCTGGAATTATTATATTTGCTTGTATTAGATTTCTTCTTTTTCTTGAATTTTGATTTATAATGAGTAATTTTCCTACCCCTATTCTTTTCTTCATAATGTTTTTCGTCTACTTGTCTAATTTCGCCCGTCCTTTTGAAAGGATTTGTTACCTTAGACTTAACTAGAGGTAATAGTTTATAGCGGGCATCTACTTCATACTCTATGCGGTTTTTATTTAATTGAGTGATTTTATTCACTTTATTTAGTTGGGTGTCATAATCAGGTGAGCCTGCATAAATGAATATATCAGCTGGTGTCCTATTTGTGGTATTATGTTTGGTTTTATGATTATAAGTATAAAGAATTAATTCAAACTTCGTGAATCTATCTTCTGGGTTATCCTCGCTAGATATTATTCTTAATTTTTCATTTACTGTTTTATGAAATCTTTCTACGTCAGATATTCCATTTTTGCTGGAAGTGATCTCTATTTTGACGTTATCCGCATTCAGCCATGCTTGCAATGCTGTGCACATAAAAGCTGAATCTTTATCGGCTTTGATTTCAATTGGTTTGCCCATCTCGTTAAAAACTTTCATGATGGCTCTTTTTGCTTCTAACCAGTCACGACTTTTTACTTCTACAAGAGTGGCAAACTTCGAGTATACGTCAATACATGATAGGAACTGTTGGTTACCAACCATATAGAAATCCATGACGTATTTCTCTCTGATGTTCAGTATTTCCGGTGTAGTTTCGAATGCCAACTTCGTATTTCTATGCTCTGTTTTGGCAATATTACAAGTAGGACATTCGTTTATGATTTTTTGGATTAGTTTTTGATAATCCGGGTAATAGTATTTTCCCCTAAACCAATTGAAGGTTTTCTCTATCCCTGGATGGAGTAAGCCTTTATGATTCTTTAATATGGTTTCTTTAAATTCAGCGTAATTCTGAATATCTAGGAGTTTCGTGCTTGATTTAATAGTTTTGGTTATATTGTTAGAATTAATGATTTCTAAATAGGCTTTTTGGAATGGAGGAAAATCTATTTCGTTATGGAAATATAATGCGCTCTTTTTGGTGCATAGATATTCCTTTATTATATCCTTTGCTAAGGTGTTAGTCATTTCCTTGTTTCTACCTTATCTTCATTGGCTTTTATTAGCTCAATTTGCCGATTGTAATAGTTAATTGGTCTTTCCGTGATAGCAATGTGATTTAGATTGTCTTCCTGTGCGCTATGTACAGTTGCACCAACGCTATTGGAAGCTTCTCCAAGGAGATTTTCATTAATCATTACCCTTGATAAGGCATCAGCTACATGATTTTCTTTGCCTGGTAGATATTTCATTTTAAAATCAAACTCATTCAGTTTTATTTTCCACCTTTGTAATTTCATATTTGGCTCCTTGAGGTTGTTCAACCAAATCAAGGGTTTATGATCGCTTTGTATCTCGAATGTTCTACCGAACAGGTATGAACGGAAATACTTGGTTGCCCATACGATCGCTAATAATTCCTTTTCGATGCCTGAATAGTTTATTTCATGTTCATTTAGGGTTCTGCTAGCATAGCAGATCGGTTTGTGTTCTTGTGACAAAACCGCTTCCAATGCTATGTTACTAGCGTCGGTTGTTACCGTGAACCGTTTGAGTGTCATGGGTTTTGCTATGTTTGCAAAATTAGGAATGAATTTCCTGTAGAACCCGCACAGACCTAAGAATGACTTTATTTGTTTAGTCGTTTCTGGTATTGGAAATTTGACAATGGCAGAGATTTTGCCTGGATTTGGTACTATTCCTTCAGTAGTGACTACATGACCTACGAATTCAGTTTCATTTTTCATGAATTCACATTTATCCATTTGTAGCTTCAAGTTGGCGTCTCTCAACTTTCCAAATATTCTCCTTAGTGACAACAAGTGTTCTTCCTATGAAGTGGAAAATATAATGATGTCATCTAAGTATACAGCAATCTTTGAGGATTAACTCTTCTAGCAGATTGTTCATACATCTTTGGAAGGTAGCTGGGGCAGTGGTTAGCCCAAAGGGCATACGAGTGAACTCGAAATGTCCATGCTTAGTGGAGAACGCAGTTTTGGGGATTGAGCTAGGTTCCATGGGTATTTGATGGAAACCTTTTGCTAAATCGATTGTCATAAAATACTGACATTTACCTAGTTTGTCTAGGATTTCATCCATTCTTGGAGTTGGGAATTTGTCCTTAACTGTTATTTCATTTAGACTTCTATAGTCTACTACCATTCGATATTTTTGCTTTCCTGAAGCATCTATCTTAGATCATAGATATGGGCGAGCAGTAAGGAGAATTCGACTTTCGAATTATTCCCTGCCTGATCATATCTTTGATTTGCTGGTTTACCTCCTGATCATGTATCTGGGCATATTTGTATGGTCGCCTGTAGACCGGGTCTTCATGTTGAGTTTTGATCTCGTGCTTGATTGTACTTGTGAAAGTCAAATTGTCACCTTCTCTGTACTGCACATCCTTAAACTCATATAAGACCTTCTTTAACTCTTCCCTCTCTTCGTCGTTTAAGTGTTCCAATCTTAATTGATTACATTCCCTTAATTCACTGTCTAGAGTGGAATCGAAGTATTGATCTCCCTCTGGAGATGGGTCAAGGCACTTAGGTGCATTCTTCTCTTCAGTGCTCTTCAGGGATCAGTGCACTTCTGTGCGGTCTTGCCGGCTTCAATAGCTTCTCCACTCTGAATGATTGGGTACGACCTAGCTCCTAGTGTTACAGTCTCATTTCTGTAATCGATGACGGCTTTACTTGCCATCAAGTATTCTCTTCCTAATAAAATATCATAATTTTCGGAAAAGTTATGTATGTAGAACTTTTGTTCGGACGGACATGTTTTGTTCGCATTCCTCATTATACTTTTAGTTAAACGGACAGGTCCATTGATGGTATGGACCGTAAGGTTATCGTCTTTTATCTCGGAATCTGTATAATTTTCTTTCATGATGTTGATCGATGATCCCGAGTCAGCGATACACCTTAATATTCTTTTATTAATGGTAATGTTTACGTTTATAGGGTCCTCCTCGGTTTCTTCCGAGGCGGCTTGATGAAAATTTACGTCCATCTTCGTTTGGCCACTCTGGCTCTCCCTCTTTTTGTAGGTTGGTTGGGTCCACTCCCACTAGCTTGGTTTTGAGATATTTGCTGATTGAATGGATTCTGAGCCCTACCTTGATTCAAGGAATTTTTGAACTCATTGTATAATCTAGGATTTTGGCAATTTTGATTTTGATTTGTTCGATTTGTCTGACCTGTTCCAGATGAACTCTGAGTTTGATTGTGATAGTTAGTAGTATTATAATTTGTATAAGGTTAGGTTAGGTTAAAGCGGTAGCCGGGAGGGGGGGGGATAAGAGCCTCCCGCCCCCAAGCTCACTTGGACCTATAGACAGGTCCGTTGTGTTGCCGCATGGGCATGTGCCCCTTCGCGTTGCCCGAACCGTGAGAGCATACTACTGCAGGTTAAGGGCAGTCCCATCCGGTGGCTTGGATGTATTTGGACAAGGTCCCTGGTTTGATTACGGATAGGTCCGAAATGTCCGTGAGGAAAGCGGCCCCGAGAATACGAAGACGACGATTTCCAAGGGCTGGGCAGTGGCAGAAGAAGTGGGGGACCGATTCCTCCTCCTCCTCGTCGCGACAACTCCTGCAGAAGTCGTTATGAGGGATTGACAGTCTAGAGGCGTGAGTGCCGATCTGCCAGTGTCCCGTAATGGCTCTAGTAACTGCAGAGCACTGTGCTCTGCTGAGTTTATACAGCTCTGCTGAGCGCTTCTTCGATCGATATGGCCATATCAATCTTGAGACTTTACAGGAAACGGTTTGCTGCCATCTCCTATTGGCATTTTGCTCGAACAATTCGTGCGTTAGGAGCCTGCACGTAGCCAAAGGCATCGCTACTTGCTCCCTCTCCGATAGGAGAGGAATCGTAGTACCCTGCCTGGCTAGCTCGTCGGCGGCGTCATTCCCCTCGATGTCCCTGTGGCCGGGGACCCATATAAGGAAGAGATCTAACTGCTCTGCGATCTCGTGCAGAGACCTGCGGCAGTCATTTACAGTCGCTGAGTTCGACGATATTGAGCCTAGAGCTTTGATAGCTGCTTGGCTGTCCGAGAAGACGCACACTAAGTGCGTATCTAGGGGTAGTTTGGAGACGATCGAAATGGCCTCCTTGATGGCTTCAACCTCCGCTTGGAACACACTACAGTGATCCGGGAGCCTGAAGCACTGACTGATGTTCAGCTCGCTGCAGTAGACTCCACCTCCTACGCGGCCGTCTAGCTTTGAGCCATCAGTGTAGAAGTGGACCGCATTAGCAGGCCCTGGTTCGCCCATCTCCCAGTCCTCCCTAGATGGGATTGATACCTGGAAGGGCGTCGAGAGGTGATCACTGGGGATACAGTAATCTGTCCTCTCTGGTAATTGCGGGAGTCTCATCAGGATTCCCGAGTGCCCAACCGCGGATGCTTTCCACAGTCTGGCTTCTCTCATTCGGAGGGCGGAAAGTGTTGCCACCTTCTTTCCCATGAGATCAACCGGGAGGAGGTCCAGCACAGTATCCAGGGCTTCCCCTGGAGTAGTGCGTAGCCCGCCGGTTATGCATAGTTCTGCCATGCGTTGAACTCTGCTGAGTTTATTGAGGCCTGTCCTTTTGTCCAAGGCTGGCCACCATACCACCACTCCATAGAGCATGATTGGTCGTATGATGGCGGTGTAGAGCCACCGAACTATATATGGGGTCATTCCCCATTTTAGTCCGATGGCTTTCCTGCAAGTATAGAGGGCCACTGTGGCCTTCTTTACTCTATCCTCTATGCTCAATTTCCAATCGAGCTTTCTATCGAGGATAAGGCCAAGATACTTGGCGTTGTTGCTGAAGACTAGCGTTTCCCCACATAGTCTTGGGGGAATCAGTGCCGGAACTTTGTACTTCCTAGTGAAAAGCACCAGTTCCGTTTTAGACGGGTTGACGCCTAACCCGCATTTGTCTGCCCATTTCGACATTTTCGTGAGAGTACTTGTCATGCACTCACACAACGTCTGCGGAAATTTTCCGGAGAATGCTATGGCAACGTCGTCCGCGTACGCCACCACGCGGCAGCCACCCCCCTCTATCTCCCGCAGCAGTGTGTTCACTGCCACGTTCCATAGGAGGGGCGAGAGGACTCCGCCCTGCGGTGTGCCTCTGCTGACAAATCTGGTACACGTTGACGTCCCCAGTGATGCCTCAACCGTCCTGCATTGTAGCATCTGATCGATCAAGCTCACCGTCCTGGAGTCAAACGCCCAGATCCGTCAGTGCGCCCGTGATGGCGGTCGGAAGGATGTTGTTAAAGGCGCCTTCTATGTCGAGGAAGGCTACTAGGGTGTACTCCTTAAAATTAAGGGACGCTTCGATGATCGATGTGATCGAGTGTAGGGCCGTTTCGGTGGATCTTCCCTTCCGATAGGCATGCTGGGAGTCTGAGATCAGACTGGACGGAATGCACGCCGTTAGATGCAGCCCCAGGAGCCGCTCCATCGCCTTTAGAAGAAAATACGATAGACTTATGGGTCTGAAATCTTTTGGGGCAGTGTGCGAGGGCTTGCCTGCCTTGGGTATGAATACGACTTTGGTCTGAAGCCAGGTGTCAGGAATGCACCCGTGGGAGAAGATTCCCTCGTAGATTATTTTGAGCCAGTTAATGGCTTTGTGTCCCGCGTGAATCAGTTGGGCAGGGGAAATGCCGTCTGGCCCCGCGGACTTGTAGGGTTTAAAACTTCTGATCGCCCAGGAAATGTTCTCCTGGCTTAGCAGTCTCAGGATGGCATTTGAGGCGACGGAAGGAGGCGCGAGGTAGTTGGGTCTGTTTTCATCGCAGCCAGGGAAGTGGGTATTAAGGAGAAGATTTAGCGACTCCTCGCTGGACGTAGTCCACGACTGGTCGGTGTTCTTCAAGTAGCCCAGGGTGGGTGTTGTCTTCGAGAGAACTCTGCGCAAGCGTGAGGCTTCTGAGTTACTCTCGATTTCGCTGCAGAACTTACGCCAGGAGGCGCGTTTGGCTTTTCTAAGTTCTTTGTTGTAGGTTGACAGACTGGCTTTGTACTCGGCCCAGTTTTGCTCAACGTTTTCAGCCTTAGCTTTATTGAAGAGTCTCCGGGAGGCTTTCCGGAGTTCACCCAGTTTCGGATTCCACCATTCAGGTTTCTTCCGGCCTCTGTTCTTGCCAGAGGGGCATGCTTTGTCGAGCGCCTTATTGCAGGCGTCGGTAAAGATCTTAAGAAGACGAGTCGTGGCCTCCGTGGAGAACTCCTCCTCAGATGGGGGCTCAGGGAGAACACGACAGAGGTAGTCAGAATACCGAGTCCAGTTTGTCCGCCTGATGTTCCGGAATCGGACTGGCTTCGGCACTGAGAAGGAGAAGACAGTTTCCACGTACCTGTGGTCCGAGAAGGAGTGCTCTTCCAGGACCCTCCAGGATACAATGTTACGCTGTATCTCATGAGAGGCAAGCGTGAGGTCCGGGACCTCCTTGCGGTTTTTAATGATAAAGGTGGGATCACTACCCCGGTTTAATAAGACCATCTGTGTGGTCAGTAAGTAACTGAAAAGGTACTCACCCCTTTCGTTTGTGTCAGTGCTTCCCCACTGACAGTGATGTGCATTGGCATCGCACCCCACAATTAGGCCGATGTCCTTGGCCGAGCAGTCTGCGATTAGAGCCCGGAGAGGCGCGTGTGGAGGGGGGTCTGGTTGTTCATGCCCCATGTATGCGGAGCAGATCCTCAGTGAGCGCTCCTGGCCTTCGAGGCTCGCTGCGGTGTGGTCTTCATTGCTGAAATTTGGGAGCAAAAATAAGTGCAACTCTCTTTTTGCAAGAATGCAGGTACGAGTTTTACCTGTGGTTTCAGCTACATATAGCTTGTAATCAGAAGTACTCAGACCGGAGACCCTGTTTCCGAGGATCCAGGGCTCCTGAATGAGTACTATGTCGGCTCCACCCTTGGCCAGGTGGAGCAGTAGAGCAGCGCATGCTGCCTTACAATGGTGGAGGTTTATCTGCAGGAGCGTCAACGACATTCCTGAGGCTCGCCTCCACCATTGTTACTTCTGGATCGCTGTCAGGGGACTCCGGCTCCTCCCCGACAATGATATGGCTGAGACCTCTGGCTAGGTCGCTCTCGTCGAACGCGTAGTCGTCCAGGATGTCGTCCGACATCAAGGACGCCGCATCCGACGCCGGGTTATCCTCCTCACACGAGGCCCTCTCTTTCGGGATCTCCGGCAGCTCCGGGTCTGGCTCGACCTCCGCTTGCCTGCCCTTGCGATCGGACTTGTACGTGGATATGGTGACCTTCTTATAGCCATAATCCACTACACCGTCCGACTTTGCGAGGAGATCTATTGATTCCTCATTTAGGACGAGGATAATCTGGCGCCTCTGCCCTTGGATATCCTCCACCTTTGCCACCTTCCAATCGGCTGTAGGAAGGTGGGGGTTGCAGACCTGCAGTAACCTAAGGATCTTCTCAGGCTCTGCAGGCTTGGCCGAGACCCACGCTCTGGCTCTCGGGCGACTAGGGACATCTTCCCACTTCACGGCCTCCAGTTTCGCCCCTGGATAGACCTCTTTTAGGGCCGCCACCGCCTTCATGTAGAGGGCCGCAGAGCGAGCGTCTTGGCAGGCGATGGCTTTCACCTTGCCTTGATGCCACCCTGCGTCCTCACACTTTGGCGGTGGTCCGCCGTTCTCCTCAAGTTCCAGTAGGAACCGGTCCTGGAGCTCGTTCTCCACCAGGTGCCACTTATCGCGGGGGACATGGCCGTCCTCGGCGCCCCTGTCCAGGACACCGATCAGGGTCTTGCCCCTCGCCACCTTAGCGAACGACCGGTTCGTGAGGTGGGTCTTCGCCCGCTTGGCTTGCTGGGCTTGACCTGGCTGATTTGCGGGGTCCTCCGCTGAGCGTTGCCGCTTGTTGGGGGCCTTGGCTGCGCCCTTTCCAGCTTTGGCTGGCTGGAACAGGGGAAGGATTGAGCAGGCCCACAGCCTCTGCTCCTTTCCTTCGGTTGACGCCTTGAAATTCGGGTCTTCGTTGGACAGGATGAAGGCCGCTCGTCTCCTGTCCTGGTACGACGGCTTTCCTCCCCGTGGTGCAGAGACGCTGCCCGCCGGGGGTCCCAGGGGTTCTTCGGTCCCGGTGCGCTTACCAGCCGCGATTACGCTCTGCTTGGCAGCCACACCGGTATCCGCTTCGCCCTTGGAGCCATCCGACTTGGAAGAACCCGATTGGCTTTTCGGGCCCCCCCTCGCTGCGGCTGCTGCCTGAAGACGGTGGACCGACTCAGTCTCCTTCCCCGTCTTCTTTGGACCCGGTTTCCCAGGCGCTGGTGCAGAGGGATTGGCTTGTCCCTCCGGTACTTTAAGAGGAGTACCGAGCTCCTTTGCGGTGTTTTTATCTTTAATATATGAATTAGTTGGCATTTTTTGTTCCCACGAGTAGGCGGGAAGGGGTTGGTCACCCGAGGCATAGCCCGCTTGCCCCGGGAAGCCTGATTTAAACTGGAGGTCGGCAGGTATCCAGAGTCCGCATATTAGCGACCGGGCACCCCCCCGGCCATGCATCCCTCGGCATATAACAGTGTCACCTTGGATTGGGGTAATTTCACTGAGAGTTTTCTTCTCTCCGCCCGACTACCATTTGCCAGCATCATAGCAGAGACATGACCGTGCTAGGACCTGTTTCCAGCCGCCCTCACGGGGAGAGTATAGTCGCACTTCCACCGGTGTGCACAGTTACGGCGGGTGACGGCTCGCTCGCAACCCTCTGTGTCCTAGGGGGGTGTGAGACGCAGACCGCACCGGGTATTACTAACCGGAGCGGCTGCGCCTCAGTTCCGAGTTCACAGTTGTGCGAGCCGACCCGTCATCCGTTTGTCCCCCTGTAGCACCCGATGGCTGACGGCTAATTTGTATAATAGTTTCCAACATTCTTTCGATTTGATTGAGACGATTTCGATTGATCTTTATTTGTAATTTAATCTGTTGTACTAGCTTCGTACAATCCTTCTTCTTGTGCTGCCTTCTTAAGATTAGACAATGTGGTAATATCTTTTCTTGCTAAGGTCATGAACATTCTGTCAGGAAGTTTTCGAGTAATGACATCTTTAATTGTGTTGTTCAAAGCGTTTTTATAAATGACATTATTTTCTGGTATGTTTTCTAAGTTTAGCTTATTGTTTATTAATAATGCTTTTATCTCTAATTCTTCTTTAAACTTACGAAGACTGCCGTTGAATCTGGTGGTGTATAGTTGTCGTAAGAGTTCTTCATATGGTGTGTGATTTTTGAACTCGTTGATCAGCGCCGTCTTCAGTTCGAGCCACGTGTTGGGTTGTATCATTTTCGATATGCGTTGTGCCTCTCCTGACAGTTGGATCTCGGTCGCTCCAAATAGGATCCTTTGTTGGCGAAGATCTTCAGTTGGATATAATCCGCATACATATTCGATTCGTTTGATAAATGAGCTTAGCTGTCCAGATGAACCGTCATAGGCAGGTATTTGTCGGATCGACAGCAGTGCCTGGTTCAAGTGGATTTCGCTCAATGATAGTGGTGGTAACGCCATGTTGTTGGTGTTGATTGGGTTTTGTTTTGTTTTGTTTTCAGTAGTTTTGAACTTTATTTTGGTTCACTTGTAAGTTTTTTGATTTTGTATTTAGTGTTTCACTGTTCTTGGTGGATCACTATCTCCGCTTACTTCAGTTCACTTAATTTTAGTTTTGCAAATCGTATGTACTCGTAACACATAGGTTCTTTGGCGGATTTCACAATTTTATTAACGATTCCGGGATTACGTGATCACAGTAATTAGAAATTACTGACCAGCTGACCATTACCGAAATATAGGTGTGAATTTTAAACGAAATCCTACCGACTGCGCCAGTTAAATATCCGCAACTCGATTTTAAGTTTTTAAAAAAGACTTTTATTTTACAAACTTAAATATCTTTATGTCACAAGATTTAAATGAATTCCCCGACTTGACTTTGGGTCTGCTTGTCTCAAACGGAACTGATCTCTCTGCTGCTGGCTAGTTTCCATGAGCCCTTCTCTTGGCTCCCGACTCTGGCTTCGGGCGTTGCTTTCCTCGGCTGCATCTTCGTGTCGGTGGCGTACGTGCCTGTATCGATATTTGGGGATGCGTCGGGTCTGATGAAAGGCATCCACTGCTGGCGATCGGTGTTGCATTACATGACGGAGCTAGGAATGTGATACTCCTTGGTTTTATGTCTAGCTTTGATTGGTCCTCATGAGTGGCGTGATTCTAAAGAATCGATTTCTCGAGAGTGGCGTGATTCTAATGTTGATGAAACAATGGGGTCCATTGTTTATATTATGGGGGCCCTAGCTTGGAGTATGGGAAGAAACAGTTATTGATTCTTGAGTGGGGTCCTGTTACTTGTGTGGATGGGGTGGATGAATTTCTGAGATATACGTTTTATAGTGAGATTTAACAGGAGTGCGGATACCAAAATTGGTTACTCTAGCGTTGATATTCTGTCAGATTTGTGGATATCCCCAGATTTTCGTCCTTTGCGGGGGCGGAATGGGGTGTGGCGAAATTTTGAAACAAACTCGTTAAGGTCCGATATCTTAGGAGTGTGTATACCAAATTTGGTTGCTCTAGTTTTTATAGTCTCTGAGATCTAGGCGCTAATGTTTTACTCTAAGCAAAGCCACTCTACGTGTGTGTTAGAGAGAGACAGGGCGACAAAAAATTTAAATTGTTTTCTTTATTCTGGGTATAATAATATACGAATACGATCCAATTCAGATTCTGCAGTCTAAAATATTGTCATTCTTTACGATTCTGCGTTTTTGGTTTTCTCGTATCTTTAAAATTGTGGATGCCACAGATTTTCGTCCTTTGTGGGGGAAATTTGAAATATTCTTGTAGCAGTGACATATCACAGAAGTCTGTATCCAACACATCGTTGCTCCAGCTCTTAAAGTCTTTGAGCACTAGGCTCTAATAGATACGGACAGACGGACGGACAGACAGACAGGGCTCAATCGACTCGGCTATTGATGCTGATTAAGAATATATATACTTTATGGGTTCGGAAACGATTCCTTCTGGACGTTACACACATCCATTTTCACCACAAATCTAATATAATAATGATGATTGTAAATTGTAAATTTCTTTTGATTCACTCCTCTATGTACATATGTATGCACGTGTGCCAAGGATTAACCTTCTACATACATCAATCAGTTCATGAGACAATAATAAATATGAAACGAGGGGGAATGTTGTGAGTTGCTGCGGACACCGCAACTCTACAGTTATACCCGATACTAAGTCAGTATAGCTCTCCTCCGGCAGACGCCGCTAATATTAAACGACACGACAAAAAGAGTGCATGCGAGAAAGACAGAAAATCAGTCTGAGCGTGACACCGCCGGCCGGATAAGGCGAAGGTCAGTCCGGATACCCACGGATATCCGGATGCGGCGAAGAGGCCAAGGGCCTCGAGAGGAGAAGTGTCCCGCTCTCAGAGAGAGAGGCACGCGAGAGGCAGAGGAGACGGCGGGATCGGGCCGGCTGTGATCCGACGCATGACCAAATAAGGGCATGGGATCACGCCACCGGCCGTGGAAACCAGAAGATTGCGATGGAAAGTTACCGACGCCGAGCCGGGGCCCGTTAAGGCGGGGTTATAAAAGGAGGCTGCGGCGACG
Source organism: Drosophila pseudoobscura (assembly GCF_009870125.1). Classification (NCBI taxonomy): domain Eukaryota; kingdom Metazoa; phylum Arthropoda; class Insecta; order Diptera; family Drosophilidae; genus Drosophila; species Drosophila pseudoobscura. The sequence goes on along the minus strand of NC_046681.1, from coordinate 2,615,062 downwards.
AAGCGATCTCTTTTTCGTGGATAAGTGATCGCGCGCGCACGTTGAAACCCCGCCGAAACGTAAGAGTGATACCCGGTACGGTTCGAAGAAGTGCAGTGAAGTAAATACAGCAACAGGAAGACAGGCCCCGCCTGCCCCCAGAGTGAGTCTAAGTTAAGAGGTGATCCACATTCCACAGCCGCGGAAGCTAAGAGGGAAGTGTGAGACGTTGAGTGCGGATTTGAATGGCGGGCCAAAGCAATAGCGGAGGTCAAATTGCCCCAATCATTAGCCTCAACGCTGCCACACCCGACGAGAGCCCGCGCGTGTAGGAGATCCGTAGATAAGTGAAATTGTTATATCTAGCCCTAAGTCCTAATATAACTACGAATAAAGCGAAATTAGATTAAAGAAGAGGAAGGTCTTATTATTTGTCGTTGGGGGCAACAATAAAAATACGTTGCAACGAATCTGCCGACCGCTGAGCGAGCCCAGCAAACTCAAGCGAACCAAAAAGTAGGTCCGTTACAACTGGCGCCCAACGTTTGGCCTACAACGACGAATAGTAGGACAAAGGGAGGAGAAATATAGACGAGAGAATGGCGAAGGGACAATGGATCCACCGGTTGAGAAAGGAGGAGCTTGTCCAATGCGGCCACGCCTTCGGCGTGCGGCTGGAGGGCACAGTGGACGAAATGAGAAGAACATTCAAGGAGTGGATGAGGGAACACGAGGATGAGTCAGAGTGGGCCGATCTGATTGAGGTATGGGAGTGACGGGCGGACAGGTCCCCGCCGACACCCCGGGCGGACGACAAACAGGCCGCGTACGAGCACCTGGCACCCCCACCCGGCGCAGCCGGGGCGGCGCTGTGGAGGTCCCCAGTCGAAACATAACGACAATTGATCGCGAGTCTCTCAGGGCCGATGGCGGAACGCTCGCACACAGGGACGCCTAGCAGGTCCCGCCACCAAGGAAGGGATCGAAGCCGAGAGGCCGAAAGGGGGAGAACCGAACCAGCCACAATACGGCCGGCACACCTGGACTACGATAGAGTGGCGAAACAGGTAAGAGAGTGGTCGTTCCATTTCGACGGGACGACGAAGCCTCTCGAGTTCTTGGAGCAGGTCGAGTGGTCCGCCGAGACGTACGGTCTGGATGCGGATGCCGGAGCTGCTAAAAGGGCGGGCGCTGATGTGGTTCGTGGCGAACAACCGACAGTGGAGAACGTGGAAAGAGTTCTCGTCCTGCTTCCAGGCTTACTTTCTGCCGCGGGGATATTTTGAGAAGTTGCTGCAGGAAGTGAGGATGCGGAAACAGAAATGGGGCGAGCCATTCAAAGAGTATATGGTAGAGATGCAGACACTTATGCGACCCCTGAAATGTCCCCAAGAGGAGCAAACGGAGTTGATTCGTGAGAATAGCATGCCCCATCTGAGAGCGTATATGAGGCCACACCGGTGCAGGGATCTCGACACCATGATGGAATTGGCAGACGAGTTCGAGGCGTTGGAGAGGGACCGCCTAGAGTTCCAACGGGAGAATCCAACCGTGAAAGCCCCGGCAGCGAATGCCTTCCACAAGTCAACCGAGACGACGGCATGTCGGCGGTGCAAAGACGGTCCGCTGGACGGAGCAGCACGGGAGGAAAGGGGAGCGCGTGTCCTTATGCCGACACCGACCAACGGCAATATCGAGAACGGATATGTCAAGAATCCGGCCCAGGCGTGCCGAAGGTGTGGGAGCGCGGGCCATTGGAGCCGGGAGTGCAACGCCCGACCCCTCACCTACTGCTGGAGATGCGGAAAAGTGGGCATCTCGGCATGGCAGTGCTGCAGGAAGACGGGAAACGTGCCGCGACCCACGCCGCGGAGGGCAGTGCCAGGGTCGCAAGAAACGGTCCCTCAAGCCAAGTCGGCGGGCTGACCAGCGATGAGGAGCAGTTATCCGCAGTAGTGGAGATCGCGGGCATGGAGCTGCAAGCCACGGTGGATACAGGAGCTACCAGCAGTTTCGTGAGCCGCTAGCTGGCAGACCGACTAAAGGGTGAAGGCCGGGAGGCGGCGGCAAGGAAAAGGGTGAGGTTGGCGGATGGCCATAGAGATTGAAACGAAGGTATGCTTTGGGAACAAGGAGATCCCAAAGGTGTTACTCGTATTGCCGGGTGTGATTGATGAGTTAGTTTTGGGATGGTATTTTCTCCGCGCGGTCGGGGCAGTGGTGACCTGTGCAGGGCACACGGTGGTGATCCCCGCCCAAGATCGGGAACGAGGAGACCAAGAAGAAAGACTGTCCGTGGCGAAGGCCGAAGCTGGGGACACGGCTCCGGAGTCCGACAACAAAACGGACACGACCCTAAGAGTGGCCGACAAAGAGGTGTCCGCGGGCATGAAAAATATAAAAATGATCTGATCTGATCCAGATTCAGCAATCTGATAGATATGGTCGTTAGCTATGATTCTGCGTTTTTAGTGTTTGAAGTGGGGCGGATCGAGGTTCAATTATCCAACGGCGTGGTGTATGTTCCAGTTTAAACTCCTAGCAGTCGTCACAGAAAGGAAAGGCCGATGGGTTTCGTTGTGTGTATATATATATATTGTTCATGTAGTTATTGGGTATTCGCGCGGTATGTCGACAGGTTGAAGCGGGGGTGAAAATGTAACTAACTAACTCTATGCCTTATGATGCTTTTGCTGTCGTGAGCGCCGAATAGATCGTGGATTGTGGATCCGAGCGCGCGAGAGCGAGTTGGGACCGGGGCGCACGGAGTTGGCACAGTGCGCGGAAATTATTTACTGCTGGCCTGAACATCACCCCCCCCTTGCAGGATTGCAAAGTATAATGGGGTGGCCTATTGCTGGGCGTACGCCCCGGACCCGATTAATATAAAAAAAAAACGCTCTGGACTCGACAAGGACGTCGACTCAGTGTCGCTCCACGGTCGGATAGGCGTGAGGATGCGCAAAACGGGGGTTGCTCTTGAGGAATCTGTGGATGGCGCCGTGGGTCCTACGACGAGGCGGCTCTCGGGAGACTAGTGTGTCGTTCGTCGTGAGCCGATGTAGATGGCGACGGTACAGTCGCGGCTGAGCGGGCTGGTCGACTAGGGCGGCGTTTGGCATGGTTCGATTTAGATGGCGACGATGCTCTCGAGGCTAAGCGGGCTGGACGACGAGACGTGGGTACGTGGAGTAGCGTGTGGTTGTTCTTGCCAGAGTGTTGGTGAGCCAGGCAGTTCTCGCAATTCTAGTTGATAAGGACAGCTCGGAGTCTCTCTTCGGGGCTCAGGAGAAGAAATTGGTGGTAGGTCCGTAGCGGATGGACTCCTTTGCAGATTCGGCAACGGTAGGAGCCAATTTCCCGAGCACGTCGGTTCTCCCTGGTGCGGTTGGCGCGGGGACGAGGGGCCATATCTGGGTGCGGAGAACTAAGTTGAAATAAAGGCGTCGAAGACAGATAAGTAACGATCTTGGAACGGGTGAGAGGCACATTTAAGACATTGGAAATTGCCGCCCGGTTACATAGTCTGGTGAGGCTATTTTGATCTAAGGACGGATTCACCTTCGAGTTCAGGCTTGAATTCGGACCGGAGCGTAGAGCTTTTATACAGTGCATATTTTGAAAAATATTTCCGTCGGTCAGGAGACCGTTCGAGAACTTCTGCGGAGGGAGCTGGAAGGAAATTGCTGTCGTAAAAAGATCCCGAGTCTTCTACCTGTGTGATAGGTCGTCTGAAAATTTGACTCGAGAACGATGAGATTTGATTCATCACCTGAGGCACTGGACCTGTGAGTACCCAGCCGGAGACCTGTGCCTGGATACGTTGGAATGGCAATTTTATCATGTCCACAAGACGTTCTGTAATGAGCGTCGCCTCTGAGCCAGAGTCGATCAGAGCGCGGGCGTGGAAAGTTTTTCCCATGTAGCAAATATTAACGATGGCCGTGCCAAGGAGGACAGCACTCGTGCCGGAGGCGAAATACAACTGAACGTTTGGCTGGGCTTCGGACGAACTTAGATATTGTACGCTTGGAACTCGTAGATGTAGCTCGGGGCACGCTGAGGAATTTTGTGCCGTTGTGGAAATTGCTTCGCTGGAGTTTGCTGGATTGCTACGGTGTAGAAGCGTATGGTGCCGGTCTCCACAAATTATGCAATTGTGGGCGCTTTGGCATGCTCGTATCTGGTGGCCAAACAAAGCTGCTTTTGCTTAATGTAGTCGGAGCGAGCGCCAGCGGGCATTTGAAGGAAGTAAGGGCATAACCGGATTGGATGATACTCTTTGGAGCAGAGATCGGTTTGCTCCCAAAGCTCTAATGTCTTTGGTAGCATAGCGGAAATGAGGTACACTAAAACTCCGTCAGCGAAAACGCTGTCTGTGGAGACCTCGGAGTGGGTGAGTTTTGTGAGGCACTTATGGACGGCACTCTGGAGCTCTTTTAGCGCTGCTGCTGACTCGGTACGGATTTTGGGCAGACTGAAAAGGATCTTCAGCTGGGCCTTGAGTATCAGCCTCTTGTTTTGGAAACGCTCACGGAGGGCGTTCCATGCGGACGCGAAACCCTCGTTCGTAAGTGGATCCTGTGCAACTATGTCGTGGGCTTCACCGCTGGTCTTTTTGTTGAGGTGGAACAGTTTTTCCACTGGATCCAACCTTGGGTTTTCTATGTAGATGGCGGTGAACAGGTCTCGGAACGTGGGCCACTGCTGGTAGTCCCCACTGAAAACTTCAGTGTCACATGGAGGGAGGCGGCAACCGCCGGAAGTCGGCACTTGAACGGCCAGTTGCGGCGTGTGAGGGACAGTCGGGGGCTCGAGCTGATCGTTCAGTTCGGCCAGGCATTGCGCGTAGACCGTGTAGCAGTCATCGTACATCTCTTGGACATCAGCTACACCCTCTGGATCCTCTTCCGCCATCGTCACCGAACAGGTCGCGAACTCCGCGTCCACTTTTGCCCACAGGCTTCGGAGTTGTTCTCGATGGACTTGGGAGAGCGAGCGGGTTGGTGTGTTAGCATCTGGAGCGCTGAGCTTCTGGTCGAAGCGGGTCAGTCTGCTTGCAGCCAAGGCACACTTAGACTGTGCGGAACTGGCGGCCATAGTGCTAGGAGCCGTGCGAGGGACTCCCGAGGGGAGCAACAAAACCTCGAAGGCATGTGGTGCGTGAGCCCTGGACGTAGTCGGACCTCGCTCAGCTGGGGCCGGACGGGAAGATGTGGGCGTAGCGACTGAGCCGTTGGAGCTGGGTGGATGGGTCAAACTCAGCGAACTCACCCGCTTAAACTTCTTGCGAGATTTCTTCTCAACAGTGTTCATGTTTTGCTGATGGATCTGCGATAACGCGTATTAGAGTCGCAAAGGTAGGTGAGCGGAAATTGCGACGTGGAAGTTCAGAACTACGAATCGTGGATATGTGGTTTTGGTGGAATTTATTGCGAGTATTTAAATTATGGAAGTAGTACACCGTGGCCGGAATATATAGATATAAATACTACGATCAACAAACAAATGTCTAACCAAGAACGAAAATTGAGGATGGACGATAATATTGAGGCACGAGGTACCAATATACCAATGTATAGAGTCGGTTGAAAACAATATACTCTCGAAATGCAGGGTAGCGCGTCACTTGGCGTGACGCGTCCGTTACGGTCAAGCGCGGCACCGAAAAATATTCTCCCAACAACTACAACGCAGGCAAACGGTGGAGAAGCGAAAGCGAAAAGAAAAACGAAAAGAATGCACCGCTGCTGCTGCTTGTATGTGTGTATGTATGGCTGTAAGTGCTATGTACCGCGGCTTGGGTTGAAGAGATGTCAAACAACGGGTAAAACGGTGGATAACCGTTTTATATACAATATGTATATTATATAGATGTGCAAGAATATGCTAATTTAAAATGCGTACGTATAGATTTGTAAGATAAATACATATGTATGGATCGTTATTTTTTAGTTTTATAATTAGTTAAATAAGGAGGCGCAGTGATTTGTTATTTTATTTCCTTATAAAACCGACAAACTATGGAACGTTGAGCATGCACGGAATAAACAACAAAAATAATTGCAAGAATATGCCTTTATGTTTATCGCCAGCCGCTTGGATTGCGTTGCGATGTGTACATACATGTATGTATGTATGTTAGCAACGAAAGCTCAGCTGGTAGCTGGGAGAGGTAAGAATATTATTTACACTGGATCGGAAGCTGAACGCAGGAGTTAGCTCGGATCAAATTAAACCTTTGGAGAAGTAGAAGGCCACAACCGTTGGCAGAACGAGGTATGGTTTAATTTGGAGCTAGAGCGAGAAATAAATACATGGTTCATATGTATACATATACATACATATGCCACGGGAACTCGGACTGGGATGGAAAACTCGCACAAAATCACTGCACTGTTGTTAGGCACAATCGAAGAGTACTTATCTTGAACTTGGAGCGATCCGCGGATGCTGGCTGGGGTGAGCTTCTCCTTATGGGGAAGGCGAAGATCCGGCTCGAAGGACCAATGTTTGTAGTGGGGCGGATCGAGGTTCAATTATCCAACGGCGAGGTGTATGTTCCAGTTTAAGCTCCTAGCAGTCGTCACAGAAAGGAAAGGCCGATGGGTTTCGTTGTGTGTATATATATATATTGTTCATGTAGTTATTGGGTATTCGCGCGGTATGTCGACAGGTTGAAGCGGGGGTGAAAACGTAACTAACTAACTCTATGCCTTATGATGCTTTTGCTGCCGTGAGCGCCGAATGGATCGTGGATTGTGGATCCGAGCGCCCCTCCGAGCGCGCGAGAGCGAGTTGGGACCGGGGCGCACGGAGTTGGCACAGTGCGCGGAAATTGTTTACTGCTGGCCTGAACATTTAGTTTTCTCGAATCTGCCATATTGTGGATGCAACAGATTTTCGTCCTTTGTGTAGGCGGAACGGGGTGCGGAAAAATTTTGAGATATACGTTTTATAGTGAGATCTAACAGGAGTGCGGATACTAAATTTGGTTACTCTAGCGTTAATAGTCTCTGAGATTTGTGGATGCCCCAGATTTTCGTCCTTTGCGGTGCGGAAGGGGGTGTTGCGAAATTTTGACACAAAACGGTCAAGGTCCGATATCACAGGAGTGTAGATACCAAATTTGGTTGGTCTAGCTCTTATGGGTTCTGAGATCCTTGAACTCATATTTTGCAATTGGCAAAACCGACCATGAAACCTGTGTGTTAGAGAGAGACAGAGCGAGAAAGAATGAAATTGTTTTCTTGATTCTGGCTATAATAATTATACGATCTGGTTTAGATTTTGACCTCTAGAAGATATGGTCATCTTCTATGATTCTGCGTTTTTAGTTTTCTCGAATCTGCAATATTGTGGATGCTCTTTGAGCAGGCCGGGATGCAGGTGCCATACGGAACGATTGCCACCTACTGTGCCTGCCTCATCATACCTCTGCTGATGGGCTTGGCTGTACAGAAGAGTTCGCCACGCCTCACGCGAGTCCTCGTGCGCCTGTTGAGCCCATCTCTGCCTGCCTCATCCTGTTCATTGTGATATTTGCGATCATCACGAACTTTTATCTATTCTATCTGTTCTCCTGGCAGATTTCTGTGGCCGGCATGGCCCTACCCGGACTAGGCCACATCTTTGCCTGGCTGGCTGCCAAGCTGCTGCATCAGGCCGCCGCCGATGCCCTGACCATTGCCATCGAAACGGGCATACAGAACACGGGCATTTCCATCTTCCTGCTGACCACCACGCTCGAATCGCCGCAGTCGGATCTCACCACAGTGGTGCCCGTGTCGGTGTCCGTGATGACAGCGCTTCCCCTACTCGGCATTTATCTCTACAATCGCTGCTGTCGCCCCAAGCCGCATGAGGTGGCTGCAGGAGAGTTCCGGCGCATTGTTTGAGGGAAATTCAGAGGCATTTGTGTATCTTTATATTTGTTTCATTCATCCGATTGTACATATCTGTATTATATATATACATATCTTTTACATAGCGGACTGCAATGGTTTGCCGCCGAAGAGGTAGCTTTATAGGCCAAGCCGATTATTATCCTTTAGAAAATATCTTAGTGATACGAATATTCCACACTCTTCCACGTAATTTTTGATAATAAAGAAACCCTCAACAGATTTTCGTCTTTTGTGGGGGCGGAAGAGGTGGGGCGAAATTCTGAGATATACGTTTTATAGTAAGATTTAACAGGAGTGCGGATACCAAAATTGGTTACTCTAGCGTTAATATTCTGTCAGATTTGTTGATATCCCCAGATTTTCGTCCTTTGCGGGGGCGGAAGGGGGTGTGGCGAAATTTTGAAACAAACTCGTTAAGGTCCGATATCTTAGGAGTGTGTAAACTAAGTCTACCGCCGTTATCTCGATGGTCAACGACGCTATGTGGGTAACTATGTAATTGTGTCTACCGCCGTTATCTCGATGATCAGCGACGCTATGTGGGTAATTAGCTGGCGATAGTGGCCTCTTCCTTTGATGAGGTAACGGTGGATCCGGCGATTGAAACTGGATCAATGATGATTATGTTGTGTGATGGATCCGGCGAGCGAAACGGGATCAATGATAATTATGTTGTGGGACTTTCCCAACTATAATTGATAACACACTGAATTTTATTTACGGCAGTGCCGGAGCTTTAATCGTTCGTCTTATTAGAATGCGATCTGAACTGAGACTGACTTTACAGAAATGTCTTTGCTTAAGCTTACCCTACGAAGTCAATGCATCGCGCCATACCCCAGAGTCGGCATGCCGACTCAACACTCTTCCGCAAACAGCACGGGTGACCGTTTTCACTTGCTGTGTGCAGAATTCTTGGCAGCGCGTCAGCATTGTTTGCTGAGGGCAACCAAATACTTATGATTACCTGCTGCGTACTTAGAAATAACAATGTATGACAGAGAGAGTTCATATTATATGCTTAGTTGTTAACTACCCCCCCCTCAGGATGATGACCGTCCTCGGTCATATTAAAGTTGTCCAAAGCCCTCTGCACCCTCAATGTGGCTCGCTTTCTCCTTAGCACCATGAAAAGGACGAATGAGCCAATTAGTCCGACGTTCAGGACCGCACCAACCGTGAACCAGAATTTGGGTGAGCCCGCCGCAGTTACATCCTCCTTGAAATCTCGAATTGATTGCAAGTTGTTGATGTTCATACGAGGCAGGAGTGGTATGCTTAATGTCGGGTCATGTCCGATGATGTTTAGGAGCGGTGACCTCACGGTGCCAGGCTGCTTGCTTGGTGATTTGCGCAAGTTTACAAATTCTGTGCCATTAATAGCTGCAGACCGTTCGAAAGTTATCAAGAAGGTTCCTGAGACAGTCACTTCTGCTACATCATCTGTTCGGACGCGCGCTGTCGCTTCGTTGATAATCACGACGCCGTCATCTACAGGTGTTATCGCTTTCAGGTGGCTGGGTTGGGTATGGCAGTTGGCGATGTTTCCAGCATGAAGGGAGCTAGCACAGGTTTCGCGCTGTGCTCGTTCGCAGAAGGTGTTATGCGTAGTCACGGTGCATCCAGTAACTGTAGAGGTGTCCTTTTCGCATTCCGCCAGCGTGTCTTCGCCGAGTCGCAGAATGGTTTGTTGGTGTGAAACGGGGTAGACGGAGACCTTTTGGCACCTAAACTCAACTTTAGGGTAGGCTATTAATATGTGGATAATGTTCTCGGACTGAAGGACCTTGATCTTAGAAGCTTCTATTAAGCTTACTATTGGGGTGTCTTGCTCAATAAGTGATTTCAGATCGGTGTGGTCGAGAATTGTGGGATTTACTATGTTTGCTTTTGTCAGCGTTATAGTTAGTATTAAATTTTGAATTTCCGTGTTCAGTATTCTATTTTTTGCCAGCAGTGTTTCGAATAAATGAGGAGTGTCAACCAAATCGCCTTTGCGGGAGCTGATAATTTTATTGATAGTGTCCGTCAGTCTGTTTATTTGCTTTTGAGTTTCGGAGTTTATTAAGTTGGCTTACTAGCTAATTGTGGGGAAAACTTATTTCAGGTTGTCCTTATGGACCACCCTCCCCTTAATGAGAACAGACGTTCCCAGGTCTGCTTCGACCTTTTGTTCTGAGCATAATGGAGTTAACTTGTTCCCTAGCCTTTTGTTGTTCTTCTGGAACACCTTTTCTCCTACCTCGAAAACACGGTTTTGTCTGGCTGCGTTGCACCTTTTGATATTGTCTTGCTGTGCCTTAATCAGCCTATCTTTGACGTTCTCGCGACGAACATGAGCTACTGCATGAACGACCTCAATTGGTTTCTCTCGGGTTACTGAGTGTAAACTTTTGTTGTACTCTATCGTAGCCTTTAAAATTAATTCTGTAGTGTCGCTGATTTTCTTGTCTAGTTTGAGGCATCTCGCAATTTCGGTCAGGGTGCTATGAAAGCGCTCCACCTGGCCGTTTGAGGTGCTGTGAAGCGGAGCTGCATTCACAACGCAAATGCCGTAGGCGTTTCGGAGCATCGAAGTGATGGTCTCGGAATTGAAGGCCGCCTCGTTATCGCAATAAATTGTCTTAGTTGCGGGGAAAAGGTTAATAATTTGCAGTAGAGGGCTTGTGACATCGATTATTGTTCTGGATTGGAATTGTTTCTTGTCTGTTGAGAAAATGTCGATATGCAACATTTCGCCAGTATAACTTGGTATAGGCGTTTCCCCGAGTTCCTGTTTCTTCGGGTGCCTATCGTACTTGGCTTTAGTGCAAACCCTGCAGTTTGCAACCACTTCTTTGGCCAAAGTGGCCATATTGGGAAAATAATAGTCACGAAGTACTTGTTTGATGTTTTCCTGAGCTGCTCTGTGCGCTCGATTGTGCTCGGCAGTGATGACTTCTAACTGCTCGTTTTTGTCCGTTATATCTTGCACAAGATTTTTACAGTGCCTGAATTGGGTGGCAGGGAAATGCAAAATCAGGTCGTGTTGGAAACTTGCCAACGTGGGAAGGTCGCAATGTATTGCATTAACGACTCCAGAATTCACAACTTCTTTGAGAGTTTTGAGAATTGAGCTCTTGTCAGTGTAACTGATAAAGTGGCGTGTTTTGCTGCGAAACAGCAACAGGTTTCGCTTTAGCGGGAAACGGGATTCCTCTAGAACAATCTGGTTCCTAAAACAATTCAAAGGTTTGTCTGTTGTCTCGACTGTGTTGGTCAGGGAAATTTCGCTGTGAACGGTTGCAGCGTCCGAACGGGGCCCATCTTGCAAAGCATTAACGTTTTGCCTTGAAAGGGCATCCGCCACCAGATTCTCTTTGCCCGGTATATAAAACATTTTGGCATTGTGCTGGTCGATGTAAGATTTCCATCTTTTATTCTTAGAATTCGTGTTCTTGTCTGACACAGCGAACGTGAGCGGCTGGTGGTCCGTGAAAATGTTAATTTCCCTGGAACCGTACAGAAAGTTCTGCAATCTGCCTAAAGCCCACACAACGGCCAGCAACTCTCTTTCGTTGGTGGCATAGTTTTGTTCGGCCTGTTTTAAGGCGCGAGAAATCATTGTTATTGGCCTATTGCCTTGGGAAAGAACCGCGCCAATTCCACTGGCCGAAGCATCAGTGGTTAAATCGAACGGTTTCTGGAAGTCTGGGTACATTAACATGACATCTTCTGATGCCAAAATGTTTCGCAGACGGCGAAATGCATCGCGTTGAGTTTCATTAAATTCAACAGGGATTTTCTTTGATACGTGCCTACTCACTGAACCATTTTCCCCTTTAAGTATGTCTGATATTGGGCGCGCTATAGCGGCAAAGTCCTTAATAAAGACCCTATAGTAGTTAGCTAACCCCAAGAATGACCTAACGCTGTAGACACTTTTGGGTTCAGGGAAGTCCTGAATGGCTTTAACCTTTTTGGGATCGGATGTTGCTCCGTCTTTGGTAACAATGAAACCCAGGAATTCAATGCTTTCCTTGAAGAATTGAGTCTTTTCAGGGCCTACACGCATGTTGGCGTCGATTAGACATTTTAACACAGTGTTGATGTGTTGAATATGCTCCGTTTCGTTTTTAGAAAAAATTATGACGTCGTCTACATAGACAAAGCAAATCTTTCCTATATGTTCCCTCAGGATATCGTCTATTGCCCTTTGGAATATACTGCTTGCATTGCGTAGGCCAAACGGAAGCCGACAGAACTCGTACTTGCCGCTGCTTACTGAAAACGAAGTCTTTTCGCGGTCATGCTCCGCAAGGTAGATTTGGTGGTACCCAGACTTAAAGTCGAGGGTAGTGAAGTATTTCGCCTTCCCTAGATTCGCTAAAATCATGGGGATGCTTGGCATGGGATAGCGGTCCGGTATGGTTTTTTCGTTCAGTTTCCTGAAATCGATTACCAACCTTTTTTTTGGGTTACCGTATGAGTCAGTGCCTTTTTTATCAACCACCCATGTTGGGCTGTTGTAAGGCGATCTGGAGGGCCTGATTATGCCATCGTCCAGTAATTGTTTGACTTCTTTGTTTATGAAGTCAGAAACACCCATGAGACTCGGGTATCTTGAATACACAGGCTCGTCGTCCACTGTTCGGATTGTAGCGATGACAGCAGTATTAAAAGGGAGAGCTTCATCTGCATTTGAGAAGGCTCTTTTGTTTCTGAGTATCATGTCCCTGAACTCGTTCTTTACGGACGGAGGGACAACGATGTCGTTGACATCGGTGAAGTCAACATCGGCACATTGATAGTACTGGAGTTTTTCAGATGTACCCTGGTATTCCAGAGTGTTTTTTGCCAAGTTCAATTTGACTCCGGCTTGTGTTAGCAAGTCGAAGCCTATGATGGCGTCGAAAGAACTTAGGGTATCGAGGAGAAAAAACGGGGAGGTATGCTGGAAAATATTCATCAAGCACTTGCGCTTGATTTCGGTAGACCCGTGGATCGAGTTTACCGAGAATGACTTGGCGACCGGCGTTATGGCCTTTAGCTCTGTTAAGGGCTTCACATAATTCTTTGCCGCGCCAGTGTCAATTAACATCTTCAGAGTCCTCCCTGCCAACCGTCGTTGAATGTACGGAAGCCGGGAGTGTTCCCTAATAAATTAATTGAGTCGTCACCAGGTGCGTACTCGTTCTCACTCTCTAATTCTTCAACTGCCTCTTTGGCCGCCTTCTCGAATTCTGTTACGGCCTCTTTGGAGTCTGATTGTACGACATTGTTAATGCGTTGCCGTCTTTGACCTGTTGAACGGTCTGACGAATTCTTGCGATTTGCTGCGTAGGACTCGATCTTTTGGTTGTGCAGGGAACACAACCGCTCTCAACGGCTTCCTAAGACCGGAGATAAAGGCGTGCAAGGCGTCGTCTCTGACCTCCCGATTGAGCAAATCGGCGCCTTCTTGGTCATGAGACATTACAATTTTGTTAGGTACGAGAGTGAGCTTCTTTTCGACGTCATCGTAGTATTGCATCAGGGACATTTCTCCCTGCGTAACTAACTCCAAACACTGTCTCAACAAGCGCAAGGATGTTTTATCCGAGTATGTGCAATCTAGCCTAGCTAGTATTGCATCGAAATTTAGGACAGTGTTGTGAGACACTACTAAGGCTCCAGCTGGGCCTTTAATTTTGTTCCTAATGATTGCTACCGCTTTCTTTGGAAAGCCCTTGAATAACTCGTATGCTTAGATGGCTGCTTGCCTCCACGCTACATACTCATCCTGTACACCGGAGAAATCCGGCACAGATTTAATAATGTCTAAGGGAATGCCGCATTTGGCGTCAGGATCAACGGATATTTTCTCGTATGTGACAATTTGCGGCGCTTCGACCTGCAAACTCTGCACCCGTGAAGCTAAAGCGGTTATTTGTGCTTGAAACTGCCTTTCTTGTTCCGCTAAGGCTTGCCTGATGAGAGTCTGAACTTGAGCCAGCTCCCTTTTTTCAGTTACAACGATATCTGCAGGGGTAGGATTTATTGAGCAATTGATTCCCCCCTCCTCACTATCGGAACTATTATATTCAGGTTTTTTCTCCCTATAATTCCAACTCATTGGTTTATGGTTGGCACTTTTCGAAACTTAGGCCGATCGAGAAAGATCGGCAGGTAAAACTGTTGGCAATAGTAGAAACTGGTGTATCTTGGGGTATGCAATATTTATTATAAAAATTGTTAAGGGTATGCAGCAGAAAATATAATGCTGCCGAAAGTATGCAAAGTTTTATTGACCAGGAACGCTGGTAAAAGTATGCAACAATTTTAATAAAAGTATGCAATGATTTAAAGGAATGAAATGCTGGCAGAAGAAGGCAGCAATATTTACTTTACTTTACATTTTATCTTTATTTTTTTTTTTCGTGAACAATTTCTTCAAACTGAAATCACTTATGAACTTACATGGTATGGGTTCTTATGTATTGGTTGGGCGCCAATTAAGTCTACCGCCGTTATCTCGATGGTCAACGACGCTATGTGGGTAACTATGTAATTGTGTCTACCGCCGTTATCTCGATGATCAGCGACGCTATGTGGGTAATTAGCTGGCGATAGTGGCCTCTTCCTTTGATGAGGTAACGGTGGATCCGGCGATTGAAACTGGATCAATGATGATTATGTTGTGTGATGGATCCGGCGAGCGAAACGGGATCAATGATAATTATGTTGTGGGACTTTCCCAACTATAATTGATAACACACTGAATTTTATTTACGGCAGTGCCGGAGCTTTAATCGTTCGTCTTATTAGAATGCGATCTGAACTGAGACTCCCTTTACAGAAATGTATTTGCTTAAGCTTACCCTACGAAGTCAATGCATCGCGCCATACCCCAGAGTCGGCATGCCGACTCAACACTCTTCCGCAAACAGCACGGGTGACCGTTTTCACTTGCTGTGTGCAGAATTCTTGGCAGCGCGTCAGCATTGTTTGCTGAGGGCAACCAAATACTTATGATTACCTGCTGCGTACTTAGAAACAACAATGTATGACAGAGAGAGTTCATATTATATGCTTAGTTGTTAACTTGTATACCAAATTTGGTTGCTCTAGTTTTTATAGTCTCTGAGATCTAGGCGCTAATGTTTTACTCTAAGAAAAGCCGGCTATGCTACGTGTGTGTTAGAAAGAGACAGGGCGACAAAAAATTTAAATTGTTTTCTTTATTCTGGGTATAATAATTATACGATCCAATTCAGATTCTGCAGTCTAAAAGATATTGTCATTCTTTACGATTCTGCGTTTTTGGTTTTCTCGTATCTTTAAAATTGTGGATGCCACAGATTTTCGTCCTTTGTGGGGGCAATTTGAAATATTCTTGTAGCAGTGACATATCACAGAAGTCTGTATCCAACACATCGTTGCTCTAGCTCTTAAAGTCTTTGAGCACTAGGCTCTAATAGATACGGACAGACGGACGGACAGACAGACAGAGCTCAATCGACTCGGCTATTGATGCTGATCAAGAATATATATACTTTATGTGGTCGGAAACGATTCCTTCTGGACGTTACACACATCCATTTTCACCACAAATCTAATATAATAATGATGATTGTAAATTGTAAATTTCTTTTGATTCACTCCTCTATGTACATATGTATGCACGTGTGCCAAGGATTAACCTTCTACATACATCAATCAGTTCATGAGACAATAATAAATATGAAACGAGGGGGAACGTTGTGAGTTGCTGCGGACACCGCAACTCTACAGTTATACCCGATACTAAGTCAGTATGGCTCTCCTCCGGCAGACGCCGCTATTATTAAACGACACGACAAAGAGTGCGTGCAAGAGAGACAGAAAATCAGTCTGAGCGGGACGTCGGGCGCTTCGTTGCCAGTGCAAATTGATTTGTTCCCTTTGGCTATAAAAATGATCTGATCCAGATTCAGCAACCTGATAGATATGGTTATTATCCATGATTCTGCGTTTTTAGTTTTCTCGAATCTGCAATATTGTAGATGCAACAGATTTTCGTCCTTTGTGTGGGCGGAAGGGGTGTGAGGAACCGCGGTTCCCACAGGCCGAATTCGACCAAAGCACAGCCGGATAAGGCTGTGGAACGGCCGGATAAAGGCTGTGGAACGGCCGGATAAAGGCTGATGGCTGGCCGGATAAGGCGAAGGTCAGTCCGGATACCCACGGATATCCGGATGCGGCGAAGAGGCCAAGGACCTCGAGAGGAGAAGTGTCCCGCTCTCAGAGAGAGAGGCACGCGAGAGGCAGAGGAGACGGCGGGATCGGGCCGGCTGTGATCCGACGCATGACCAAATAAGGGCATGGGATCACGCCACCGGCCGTGGAAACCAGAAGATTGCGAATGAAAGTTACCGACGCCAAGTCGGGGCCCGTTAAGGCGGGGTTATAAAAGGAGGCTGCGGCGACGAAGCGATCTTTTTTTCGTGGATAAGTGATCGCGCGCGCACGTTGAAACCCCGCCGAAACGTAAGAGTGATACCCGGTACGGTTCGAAGAAGTGCAGTGAAGTGAATACAGCAACAGGAAGACAGGCCCCGCCTGCCCCCAGAGTGAGTCTTAGTTAAGAGGTGATCCACATTCCACAGCCGCGGAAGCTAAGAGGGAAGTGTGAGACGTTGAGTGCGGATTTGAATGGCGGGCCAATGCAATTTGGCCCGCCGATTTGCTCAATCGGGAGGTCAGAGACGACGCCTTGCACGCCTTTGTGTTCCCTGCGCAACCAAAAGATCTACCATCCGCACTGGCTCTGGCCATGGAAGCTGAGGCTAGCATTGAAAGAAGCATGTTTGCGAACTCTTACGCTAAAGCCTTGCAAGACCGAGCGCAAATTGCCGAAACTAACAAAAACCGTGCCCAAGGCAGACAAACCAAGTTTAACAAAGATGAGCAAAATCAGGAGAGAAATCCCCATTTTGTAAAACGCCAAAAGGGCGGTCCCCAGCCTCAGGCCCCTAAAGACAATCAATCCGAAGCTCCACAGCCCATGGAAGTTGACTCTTCCTCCAGATTTAGACAAAAAACCGACTACAGCAGGCGTCAGACTTACGAGTCCTACGCAGCAAATCGCAAGAATTCGTCAGAGCGTTCAACAGGTCAAAGACGGCAACGCATTAACAATGTAGTACAATCAGACTCCAAAGAGGCCGTAACAGAATTCGAGAAGGCGGCCAAAGAGGCAGTTGAAGAATTAGAGAGTGAGAACGAGTACGCACCTGGTGACGACTCAATTAATTTTTTAGGGAACACTCCCGGCTTCCGTACATTCAACGACGGTTGGCTGGGAGAACTCTGAAGATGTTAATTGACACTGGCGCGGCAAAGAATTATGTGAAGCCCTTAACAGAGCTAAAGGCCATAACGCCGGTCGCCAAGTCATTCTCGGTAAACTCGATCCACGGGTCTACCGAAATCAAGCGCAAGTGCTTGATGAATATTTTCCAGCATACCTCCCCGTTTTTTCTCCTCGATACCCTAAGTTCTTTCGACGCCATCATAGGCTTCGACTTGCTAACACAAGCCGGAGTCAAATTGAACTTGGCAAAAAACACTCTGGAATACCAGGGTACATCTGAAAAACTCCAGTACTATCAATGTGCCGATGTGAACTTCACCGATATCAACGACATCGTTGTCCCTCCGTCCGTAAAGAAAGAGTTCAGGGACATGATACTCAGAAACAAAAGAGCCTTCTCAAATGCAGATGAAGCTCTCCCTTTTAATACTGCTGTCATCGCTACAATCCGAACAGTGGACGACGAGCCTGTGTATTCAAGATACCCGAGTCTCATGGGTGTTTCTGACTTCATAAACAAAGAAGTCAAACAATTACTGGACGATGGCATAATCAGGCCCTCCAGATCGCCTTACAACAGCCCAACATGGGTGGTTGATAAAAAAGGCACTGACTCATACGGTAACCCAAAAAAAAGGTTGGTAATCGATTTCAGGAAACTGAACGAAAAAACCATACCGGACCGCTATCCCATGCCAAGCATCCCCATGATTTTAGCGAATCTAGGGAAGGCGAAATACTTCACTACCCTCGACTTTAAGTCTGGGTACCACCAAATCTACCTTGCGGAGCATGACCGCGAAAAGACTTCGTTTTCAGTAAGCAGCGGCAAGTACGAGTTCTGTCGGCTTCCGTTTGGCCTGCGCAATGCAAGCAGCATATTCCAAAGGGCAATAGACGATATCCTGAGGGAACATATAGGAAAGATTTGCTTTGTCTATGTAGACGACGTCATAATTTTTTCTAAAAACGAAACGGAGCATATTCAACACATCAACACTGTGTTAAAATGTCTAATCGACGCCAACATGCGTGTAGGCCCTGAAAAGACTCAATTCTTCAAGGAAAGCATTGAATTCCTGGGTTTCATTGTTACCAAAGACGGAGCAACATCCGATCCCAAAAAGGTTAAAGCCATTCAGGACTTCCCTGAACCCAAAAGTGTCTACAGCGTTAGGTCATTCTTGGGGTTAGCTAACTACTATAGGGTCTTTATTAAGGACTTTGCCGCTATAGCGCGCCCAATATCAGACATACTTAAAGGGGAAAATGGTTCAGTGAGTAGGCACGTATCAAAGAAAATCCCTGTTGAATTTAATGAAACTCAACGCGATGCATTTCGCCGTCTGCGAAACATTTTGGCATCAGAAGATGTCATGTTAATGTACCCAGACTTCCAGAAACCGTTCGATTTAACCACTGATGCTTCGGCCAGTGGAATTGGCGCGGTTCTTTCCCAAGGCAATAGGCCAATAACAATGATTTCTCGCGCCTTAAAACAGGCCGAACAAAACTATGCCACCAACGAAAGAGAGTTGCTGGCCGTTGTGTGGGCTTTAGGCAGATTGCAGAACTTTCTGTACGGTTCCAGGGAAATTAACATTTTCACGGACCACCAGCCGCTCACGTTCGCTGTGTCAGACAAGAACACGAATTCTAAGAATAAAAGATGGAAATCTTACATCGACCAGCACAATGCCAAAATGTTTTATATACCGGGCAAAGAGAATCTGGTGGCGGATGCCCTTTCAAGGCAAAACGTTAATGCTTTGCAAGATGGGCCCCGTTCGGACGCTGCAACCGTTCACAGCGAAATTTCCCTGACCAACACAGTCGAGACAACAGACAAACCTTTGAATTGTTTTAGGAACCAGATTGTTCTAGAGGAATCCCGTTTCCCGCTAAAGCGAAACCTGTTGCTGTTTCGCAGCAAAACACGCCACTTGATCAGTTACACTGACAAGAGCTCAATTCTCAAAACTCTCAAAGAAGTTGTGAATTCTGGAGTCGTTAATGCAATACATTGCGACCTTCCCACGTTGGCAAGTTTCCAACACGACCTGATTTTGCATTTCCCTGCCACCCAATTCAGGCACTGTAAAAATCTTGTGCAAGATATAACGGACAAAAACGAGCAGTTAGAAGTCATCACTGCCGAGCACAATCGAGCGCACAGAGCAGCTCAGGAAAACATCAAACAAGTACTTCGTGACTATTATTTTCCCAATATGGCCACTTTGGCCAAAGAAGTGGTTGCAAACTGCAGGGTTTGCACTAAAGCCAAGTACGATAGGCACCCGAAGAAACAGGAACTCGGGGAAACGCCTATACCAAGTTATACGAAATGTTGCATATCGACATTTTCTCAACAGACAAGAAACAATTCCAATCCAGAACAATAATCGATGTCACAAGCCCTCTACTGCAAATTATTAACCTTTTCCCCGCAACTAAGACAATTTATTGCGATAACGAGGCGGCCTTCAATTCCGAGACCATCACTTCGATGCTCCGAAACGCCTACGGCATTTGCGTTGTGAATGCAGCTCCGCTTCACAGCACCTCAAACGGCCAGGTGGAGCGCTTTCATAGCACCCTGACCGAAATTGCGAGATGCCTCAAACTAGACAAGAAAATCAGCGACACTACAGAATTAATTTTAAAGGCTACGATAGAGTACAACAAAAGTTTACACTCAGTAACCCGAGAGAAACCAATTGAGGTCGTTCATGCAGTAGCTCATGTTCGTCGCGAGAACGTCAAAGATAGGCTGATTAAGGCACAGCAAGACAATATCAAAAGGTGCAACGCAGCCAGACAAAACCGTGTTTTCGAGGTAGGAGAAAAGGTGTTCCAGAAGAACAACAAAAGGCTAGGGAACAAGTTAACTCCATTATGCTCAGAACAAAAGGTCGAAGCAGACCTGGGAACGTCTGTTCTCATTAAGGGGAGGGTGGTCCATAAGGACAACCTGAAATAAGTTTTCCCCACAATTAGCTAGTAAGCCAACTTAATAAACTCCGAAACTCAAAAGCAAATAAACAGACTGACGGACACTATCAATAAAATTATCAGCTCCCGCAAAGGCGATTTGGTTGACACTCCTCATTTATTCGAAACACTGCTGGCAAAAAATAGAATACTGAACACGGAAATTCAATATTTAATACTAACTATAACGCTGACAAAAGCAAACATAGTAAATCCCACAATTCTCGACCACACCGATCTGAAATCACTTATTGAGCAAGACACCCCAATAGTAAGCTTAATAGAAGCTTCTAAGATCAAGGTCCTTCAGTCCGAGAACATTATCCACATATTAATAGCCTACCCTAAAGTTGAGTTTAGGTGCCAAAAGGTCTCCGTCTACCCCGTTTCACACCAACAAACCATTCTGCGACTCGGCGAAGACACGCTGGCGGAATGCGAAAAGGACACCTCTACAGTTACTGGATGCACCGTGACTACGCATAACACCTTCTGCGAACGAGCACGGCGCGAAACCTGTGCTAGCTCCCTTCATGCTGGAAACATCGCCAACTGCCATACCCAACCCAGCCACCTGAAAGCGATAACACCTGTAGATGACGGCGTCGTGATTATCAACGAAGCGACAGCGCGCGTCCGAACAGATGATGTAGCAGAAGTGACTGTCTCAGGAACCTTCTTGATAACTTTCGAACGGTCTGCAGCTATTAATGGCACAGAATTTGTAAACTTGCGCAAATCACCAAGCAAGCAGCCTGGCACCGTGAGGTCACCACTCCTAAACATCATCGGACATGACCCGACATTAAGCATACCACTCCTGCCTCGTATGAACATCAACAACTTGCAATCAATTCGAGATTTCAAGGAGGATGTAACTGCGGCGGGCTCACCCAAATTCTGGTTCACGGTTGGTGCGGTCCTGAACGTCGGACTAATTGGCTCATTCGTCCTTTTCATGGTGCTAAGGAGAAAGCGAGCCACATTGAGGGTGCAGAGGGCTTTGGACAACTTTAATATGACCGAGGACGGTCATCATCCTGAGGGGGGGGGGGGTAGTTAACAACTAAGCATATAATATGAACTCTCTCTGTCATACATTGTTATTTCTAAGTACGCAGCAGGTAATCATAAGTATTTGGTTGCCCTCAGCAAACAATGCTGACGCGCTGCCAAGAATTCTGCACACAGCAAGTGAAAACGGTCACCCGTGCTGTTTGCGGAAGAGTGTTGAGTCGGCATGCCGACTCTGGGGTATGGCGCGATGCATTGACTTCGTAGGGTAAGCTTAAGCAAAGACATTTCTGTAAAGTCAGTCTCAGTTCAGATCGCATTCTAATAAGACGAACGATTAAAGCTCCGGCACTGCCGTAAATAAAATTCAGTGTGTTATCAATTATAGTTGGGAAAGTCCCACAACATAATTATCATTGATCCCGTTTCGCTCGCCGGATCCATCACACAACATAATCATCATTGATCCAGTTTCAATCGCCGGATCCACCGTTACCTCATCAAAGGAAGAGGCCACTATCGCCAGCTAATTACCCACATAGCGTCGCTGATCATCGAGATAACGGCGGTAGACTTAATTTATACATACATATGCCACGGGAACTCGGACTGGGATGGAAAACTCGCACAAAATCACTGCACTGTTGTTAGGCACAATCGAAGAGTACTTATCTTGAACTTGGAGCGATCCGCGGATGCTGGCTGGGGTGAGCTTCTCCTTATGGGGAAGGCGAAGATCCGGCTCGAAGGACCAATGTTTGTAGTGGGGCGGATCGAGGTTCAATTATCCAACGGCGAGGGGTATGTTCCAGGTTAAACTCCTAGCAGTCGTCACAGAAAGGAAAGGCCGATGGGTTTCGTTGTGTGTATATATATATATTGTTCATGTAGTTATTGGGTATTCGCGCGGTATGTCGACAGGTTGAAGCGGGGGTGAAAACGTAACTAACTAACTCTATGCCTTATGATGCTTTTGCTGCCGTGAGCGCCGAATGGATCGTGGATTGTGGATCCGAGCGCCCCTCCGAGGGCGCGAGAGCGAGTTGGGACCGGGGCGCACGGAGTTGGCACAGTGCGCAGAAATGGTTTACTGCTGGCCTGAACATTTAGTTTTCTCGAATCTGCAATATTGTGGATGCAACAGATTTTCGTCCTTTGTGTAGGCGGAACGGGGTGCGGAAAAATTTTGAGATATACGTTTTATAGTGAGATCTAACAGGAGTGCGGATACTAAATTTGGTTACTTTAGCGTTAATAGTCTCTGAGATTTGTGGATGCCCCAGATTTTCGTCCTTTGCGGGGGCGGAAGGGGGTGTGGCGAAATTTTGAAACAAACTCGTTAAGGTCCGATATCTTAGGAGTGTGTATACCAAATTTGGGAAAACTTGTATCGGCACATTCCTCACCGGGCAGGGAGCGAAGAAGTCGCCTCGTGGAAATTATGTGTGCCGAAAGATGCCTGGGAAAGGGGTTTAAAGGAAAGCCACGATAACCAGGAAGCAAGCCACGCCGGCGGAAGGAGAACCGCGCCACGGGTGGCGGCAAGATATTACTGGCCAGGGATGTACAGGGACGTTAGGGCCTACGTGCGGAAGTGTGAGCTATGTCTTTGTTTTAAGCCAAGTCAGCTACAAGCAGCAGGGGAAATGTTGACACAGGTGCCCGAAGAACCGTGGGCAACGGTGTGCGCTGACTTTGTGGGTCCTCTGCCGAGGTCGAAGCATGGGTACTCGATGCTGTTGGTGCTAGTGGATCGATTCTCAAAGTGGACCGAGTTGGTGCCGCTGAGGAAGGCCACGGCCGAGGCATTAATAAAGGCCTGTCGAGAGCGCATAATATACCGTTTTGGGGCGCCCAAAGACTTTATTACGGACAATGGGGTGCAGTTCACAAGCAGGACATTTAAAAGATTCCTGGAGCAGCTAGGAGTTCGTCACCAGTTTACGGCGCCATAAACGCCGCAAGAGAATCCGACAGAGCGAACGAACAGAACGGTAAAGACCATGATAGCCCAGTTCACCGAGGGTGATCAAAGGTGTTGGGACGAAAAATGGCCGGAGCTGATGCTGACCATGAATTCGGGAGTGTCGGATGCAACGGGATATTCACCGGCGTTCGTGGTGCAGGGAAGGGAACCCCGGCTGCCAAAGGCCCCATATGACGAGGAGACGGTAGGCACGGGACAAAGCACAGAGACGCCGGATGAAAATGCGAAGAAATTAAAGGAGCTGTTTCAGTTGGTTCGACGCAACTTGGAAAGGGCAGCCCAGGATCAGGCCAGGCATTACAACCTGAGAAGAAGACCGTGGAGACCCAAAGTGGGAGAGGTCGTATGGGCCAACCAGCACCACCTTTCCAATGCAGCGGAGGGATTTGTCCCGAAGCTGGCACCAAAGTACGATGGGCCATACCGGATAGAGGACTTTATATCCCCAGTTATCTGCCACCTCAGAAAGGAGGGCGACAGGAAGAGGACAACGGCACACATACGAGATCTGAAACCCCAACCCGAGGAGCGAGAGACACAGGGGTGAAGGGGAATGGCTATAATGGGTCGCTCTAAAGGGTCACGCAGGACCAGGAACGGTAGAGTGCCACGCAGTGATACTGGGGAAGGGTGCCGCGAAGGACACGCACGAGACTCGTCAGCACGCAGGGTGACGCAGGTCAGCACGCTTGTGCACTTAGACTAAAAACAAAAACAAAAAAAAAGGAACAGGAAGACCGTGGTTGGAGAAAGGAGAAAATTAGTAAGTATAAAAATAAAACGAGAAAAACAAGAGCACAGCAAACCTGAACAGGAAACGCGTCGCCCAAAGCTGAGAAGCGAATCCTGGGTCGGGGAGGGTAATCTCAGACAGCGGATGACCAGAAAAAACCCAGGGGCCAGGCTCACGCCTCAACGCGGACTAACAGGGCAACTACGAGCGTCGGGCTGGAACGACGGGTGCCGCTCATGCGTGGACTACCGGGCGAGGAGTCGGATGATCCTCGGGTCCGAGCCACTGTGTGGGGGAGACACCTGTCAAAAGAGTCCGGCCGGTGGCGCATAGGAGTTGCCCTGGGATGAGAGCCAAAGATTCGCCAAAGGAATCGCGGCAAACGGCCCGCATTGAGGGCAGAGGGCGAACTGGAAAGGGAGGAAGGTTTGAGTAAAAGTCATCCGGGTCGGGAGAACTCACCCAGGCCAAGGAGGGTCCAATCAGCACGGGATGACGAAGACAGGTCAACGTTAGCATGTATGAAGTAAATAGCAATTAAAATAAACAGAAATAAAGGGTTAAATGAAAATTAGAATAAGCAAAAATAAAATGTAGTTATCTAACACAACAATATCCAAAAAAAACGAGGGGGAACGTTGTGAGTTGCTGCGGACACCGCAACTCTACGGTTATACCCGATACTAAGTCAGTATGGCTCTCCTCCGGCAGACGCCGCTAATATTAAACGACACGACAAAGAGTGCGTGCGAGAGAGACAGAAAATCAGTCTGAGCGTGATGTCGGGCGCTGCGTAGCCACTGCAAATTGATTTGTTCCTTTTGGCTATAAAAATGATCTGATCTGATCCAGATTCAGCAATCTGATAGATATGGTCATTATCTATGATTCTGCGTTTTTAGTTTTCTCAAATTTGCAATATTGTGGATGCAACAGATTTTCGTCCTTTGTGGGGGCGGATGGGGGTGGGGCGAAATTCTGAGATATACGTTTTATAGTGACATCTTAAAGGAGTGTGTGTACCAAATTTGGTTACTCTAGCCTTAATAGTCTCTGAGATTTGTGGTTGCCTCAGATTTTCGTCCTTTGCGGGGGCGGAAGGGGGTGTGGCGAAATTTGGACAGGAAACGGTCAAGGTCCGATATCACAGGAGTGTGGATACCAAATTTGGTTGCTCTGGCTTTTATAGGTTCTGAGATCCTTGAACTCATATTTTACAATTGGCAAAACCGACCATGAAACCTGTGTGTTAGAGTGAGACAGAGCGAGAAAGAGTGAAATTGTTTTCGTGATTCTGGCTGTAATAATTATACGATCTGGTTCAGATTTTGCACTCTAGAAGATATAGTCATCTTCTACGATTCTGCGTTTTTAGTTTTCTCGTATCGTCGAAATTGTGGATGCCACAGATTTTCGCCCTTTGTGGGGGCGGAAGTGGGCGGGGCAAAGTTTTGAAATATATTTGTAGCAGTGACATATCACAGAAGTCTGGATCCAAAACATCGTTGCTCTAGCTCTTATAGTCTTTGAGCATTAGGCGCTGAAGGGGACGGACAGACGGACAGACGGACGGACGGGCAGACGGACAGACAGACATGGCTCAATCGACTCGGCTATTGATGCTGATCAAGAATATATATACTTTATGGGGTCGGAAACGATTCCTTCTGGACGTTACACACATCCACTTTTACCACAAATCTAATATACCCCAATACTCATTTTGAGTATCGGGTATAAAAACAAACGGAAAACTAGAAGGAAAGAAAATGAATAAAGAGAAGGCGAAAAAGAAAAGCAGAGGAATACTTACTTGGGGGAATATCGAGTGAATCGCATAAACGCCCCTACACCTTATCGATAGGCAGGAAGTCAGCCCCAGCCAGAAAATTGCAAGGGCTGGCAGCGCCGCCCGAGCAATATCGCCAGAGGGCGTCAGGGCGGCCGTGATCCCAGGTGCAATAAAGAGCGCGAGCGAAATAGATCCGTTTGAATTGGGAAGGCACACTCCGTCGCGAGGTCGCGGAAAACGGGAGTATTCCGCTACGGGAAGAAAGAGGGGGGTGTGGGGAACCGCGGTTCCCACAGGCCGAATTCGACCAAAGCACAGCCGGATAAGGCTGTGGAACGGCCGGATAAAGGCTGTGAAACGGCCGGATAAAGGCTGATGGTTGGCTGGATAAGGCGAAGGTCAGTCCGGATACCCACGGATATCCGGATGCGGCGAAGAGGCCAAGGGCCCCGAGAGGAGAAGTGTCCCGCTCTCAGAGAGAGAGAGACACGCGAGAGGCAGAGGAGACGGCGGGATCGGGCGGGCAGTGATCCGACGCATGACCAAATAAGGGCATGGGATCACGCCACCGGCCAGGTCCCGTTACGAAGGCCGTGGAAGCCAGGAGACGGCGATGGATAGTTTACGCCGAGCCGGGGCCCGTAAAGGCGGGGTTATAAAAGGAGGCTGCGGCGACGAAGCGATCTCTTTTTCGTGGATAAGTGATCGTGCGCGCACGTTAAAACCCCGCAGAAACGTAAGAGTGATACCCGGTACGGTTCGAAGAAGTGCAGTGAAGTGAATACAGCAACAGGAAGACAGGCCCCGCCTGCCCCCAGGGTATTGTTGTGTTGCTCATGAGTGAGTGAACAAAAAAGAGTTGTTCACTTAAGTGAGCTTGTTCTTTTTTGCTCACTTGTTCTTTGTTGTTCACTTGTTCATTTGTGTTCACTTGTTCTCTACTCACTTTTTGCGCAATTTTGCACCTCATATTTACGTTTACTTACCAGCAAAGCTGTTTACTCTTTCAAAAATTCAGTATGCGCTAATTCGAAAGTATAGTGAAATTTGGAACCATCTGTGCATGAATAGTGAACAACTGAGAGAGCAAGTCAGCAACTGAGCAAGTGAGCAACTGAGCAAGTGAGTAACTGAGCAATCTAAGAGAGCAAGTGAGCAATATGAGTGAGTTGACTCACTTACTTAAAAAGAACATGTTCACTAAAATGAGCAATGTTTACCCAACACTACCCCAGAGTGAGTTCAAGTTAAGATCCACATTCCACAGCTGCGGAAGCTAAGAGGGGAGTGCGAGACGTAGAGTGCGGACTTTAATGGCGGGCCAAAGCAATAGCGGAGGTCAGACGGACAGACGGACAGACAGACATGACTCAATCGACTCGGCTATTGATGCTGATCAAGAATATATATACTTTATGGGGTCGGACACGATTCCTTCTGGATCCACTTTTACCACAAATCTAATATACCCCAATACTCATTTTGAGTATCGGGTATAAAAAGACCGACACAAAGAAAAAACAAGCCTCGTTTGTAACCAGTTACATGTTTATTTCTAAATAAAATAATTTCTTATAAATACAATTCCTATTTGTCTATTATACTACGCTTACTTTAAATTCACATATAAATTGACCGTTCATTATCCTATGCATTGTCTTAAACAAATATTACGAAATAAAAATAAGGAACACATCAAAGAAACAAAAAATGAGAACATAACCATTGAACTGAACATTTTGAATAAATCATAAGTCTTTTATAATGATATTCATTTTATATTCAGCCTTGATATAAATTCTAACCAAAAACTGAAAACATTTTGCGATTGCAAAAATTTTTCACATTTTCAAACGTTGTCTCTAGACAATCTAATCATAATGTATGAGTTTGCAGTTTCTTATAATTGTGCCAATGAAGAAACGTGCGGCCAGGCGAAGTTATTGAATCCAATGAAAAAATATAATGTGGACATCTATCACTGTAGATATAATCTAAATACGTTATGTTTCAGAGCTGCAGGAGGGAATGTTCTTAGTTCCATTATCTTAACTGTTTATTTTAATGAAATGCTTAACATTCTGATATGCAAAACTATGTTATAATATTATAAATAAAAAACATAAACTAAGAAAGCTTTGTTATGGATAAAAAAACAAATTTTGCAATATGGAAATTTTTTAATCGTCGGCTGATCTACGACAGGTTCGTAGAATACTGGTAGAAGTTTAGAGCCAAATCGAATCTCAATTTTTTTACGACTATTTAATTGTCATACGAATGTACATATGTACTTTTTACATATATATTGGTTCAGTGCAGCCTGTCCAATTGATTTCAAATTATATATATATTGAAGATAAATACACTTAATTTACATATGTATGGATATGCTATATTATCTAAGTAAATGCAACAATGTAATACTTGGGTTCTTAGATAGTTGTATATATGTAATTATTTATTTGTGCTAGTAAAATAGCTAAATGCTTTAAATTGCACACCGTTCAATGATATTTTCGTTCCGTGATAATTTACAGAGAACTGTCTGAATCGAATTTTTTTTAATTGTAAGTTTATATGTCGTCAGCGATTTAATTTGAGGTCGTAATATATGAATTAAGACATTCTTGTTTTGCATTAAAATTTCGATATATGCTCGCGACTATTGGGAGATGCTATTTTTTTTGTTGCATTGGCTGTTAATGGATTTGCTGTAGTCACTATTAATGGTATCTTTATGTCATTTCCGGTTGGGTATACTGCTGGGCATATTTGAATGTTGGGCTGCGCCTTGCCCAAATGTATATGAGTAAGTCTGTCGCTGGCTAAATTCCGTTGGTGGTGGTCACCTTTACTTTTATGGCGGGTCAAAGAAGCAGTAGTCGGTGGGCATGGGGTCCAGGCACCTGCAAATATATATAACATTTTATAATCTGTCTGTTTCTATGCAACCTTGTCCCGCAGTTTTAAGTGATCTGGCTTTGATTATACTGCATTTAAGTCGAATCGATAGACTAGTCTAAGTGTATTTTGGTCTGTTGGTTACGCGCACATTTTTCCTCAGTATCTTCCAATAGATGCATATTTTCTGGTCTTATGTACCTTGGTCCGTTATCCTTGTCCCTTGCCTATTTTAATACCGTGCTCGAGTTAAGACTAGTTTAGGGAGGCTTGAAGTTGCGAGCTGATGAGAGCCGACTTCGAACGTGATCGTAGGTGAGTGTGAGTGAGAGGTAAATGTCATAAGATGGAAGAACCTGAACCTGAAACTGCGACAAGTAACATTCATTGCCACGGGAACTATATGTGTGATAGGTACAAGTGGGCTGCCTTTGGTGCTAAAGGAAATATTTTTTATATGCGGCCGGATGAATTCTCAAGCATATATGGAATTGGTAGAAAGTAAAACTATTATATTTTCTGAGCATTTCCATGGTAATCAATGGACATTGGACAGTATAATGCGCAGAGCCATGTTGCCATGGTTTTCTATGACTAAAATATACCGTTGTAGAAGTTTCCGGTAATCAGTCTGGAGTAAATCCAATTAAGGATCTGTGGGGCATACTTGCAGTAAAAGTGTATTCCTGTACAAGCCAATACTATAACAAGGACTTAAAATAAGCTATAGTTGCAGAATGGGCCAAGATTGAGCTATCAACTTTACAAAACTTGACGGGTTCGTTGACCCGTAGGGCGCAGAAGCTGCAGGACCATACGGACCATTTAGTTAATAAGTTAATTTTTCTAAACACTTTTTCCTTGAAAATATTTTTCCACGCATCCGGAACGAAGGCACACGACGACGATCAGCTCGAGTAGAGTAATAACCGACACGCGAGAGACGGCAGAAATGCGACCCACAGTGATCTGGCCGACGGCCAAGATAGAGAAATGCATAGAGTAGAAATGCTTTTAAAAGTATACAGACAGGAACATAAATGATCCAATAAAACTACCATATAAAAGACTTCCCTCTCTCCTTGCCTTTCATATGGTCGGAGCCCCGAGCATATGACCGTCGCTTCCCGCTCTATTCCATCCTCATAGCCCTAACTCCCTCGCCCCGATCCTGACGATCCAGTGGGGCCAAAAAGAGGTGTTAAAGAGTTTTATAGGCGCCTGGAATCGGACTTCCATCAGTTGCGGGGTTGCGTCAGTTAAATCGATATAAACTTAGGTAAAGGAATATTTAAAGAACAAATACAACAAATTCTCGGGAAAAATCGGCGATTTCTGTTTTTTTAAAATCAAGTTAAAGTTGAATTACTGTAAAAAATAGGAGGTACTAATGAATCCATTTACTCAATATTTAACAGAAAGACACAGAAAAACACAGAAAGACCAATAAAAAGCCTCGATGAGTGTTCAGATTATACAAGAAACTGAAAACAAAGAATTGCATCCTTACACCGCTGAAGAGGCTTTGCACCTGTTTTTGGATTTTTTTAATGTCTAAGAAAACAAATGTAATATTAAGGAATTGATTAATCCAGCATAGCGTGAACATTCTGCCTGGATATAACAAAATTAGAGTAGCTACTGATGGCAGTGCCGGATCACAAAATAGTCACGTCTGAATCAGCAAAACTACAATTTCAAGTGCCTGTGGATCACTGAAGTGGTTTGAAAGAGTAACGTATAAAAAACGAGGTTGAACGTTGTGAGTTGCTGCGGACACCGCAACTCTACGGTTATACCCGATACTAAGTCAGTATGGCTCTCCTCCGGCAGACGCCGCTAATATAAAACGACACGACAAAGAGTGCGTGCGAGAGAGACATAAAATCAGTCTGAGCGTGATGTCGGGCGCTGCGTAGCCAATGCAAATTGATTTGTTCCTTTTGGCTATAAAAATGATCTGATCTGATCCAGAATCAGCAATCTGATAGATATGGTCGTTATCTATGATTCTGCGTTTTTAGTTTTCTCAAATCTGCAATATTGTGGATGCAACAGATTTTCGTCCTTTGTGGGGGCGGAAGGGGGTGGGGCGAAATTTTGAGATATACGTTTTATAGTGAGATCTAACAGGAGTGCGGATACTAAATTTGGTTACTCTAGCTTTAATAGTCTCTGAGATTTGTGAATATCCCCAGACTTGCATCCTTTGCGGGGGCGGAAGGGGGTGTGGCAAAATTTTGAAACAAACTCGTCTCGGTCCGATATATTAGGAGTGTGGATACCAAATTTGGTTGATCTAGCTTTTATAGTCTCTGAGATCTAGGCGCTAATGTTTTACTCTAAGCAAAGCCGCCTATGCTACGTGTGTGTTAGAGAGAGACAGGGCGAGAAAAAATGAAATTGTTTTCTTGATGCTGGCTATAATAGTAATACGATCCAATTCAGATTCTGCAGTCTAAAAGATATGGTCATTCTCTACGATTCTGCGTTTTTGGTTTTCTTGTATCTTTAAAATTGTGGATGCCACAGATTTTCGCCCTTTGTGGGGGCGGAAGTGGGCGGGGCAAAGTTTTGAAATATTTTTGGAGCAGTGACATATCACAGAAGTCTGGATCCAAAACATCGTTGCTCTAGTTCTTATAGTCTTTGAGCATTAGGCGCTGAAGGGGACGGACTGACGGACAGACGGACGGACGGACAGACGGACAGACGGACGGACGGACAGACGGACAGACAGACATGGCTCAATCGACTCGGCTATTGATGCTGATCAAGAATATATATACTTTATGGGGTCGGAAACGATTCCTTCTGGACGTTACACACATCCACTTTCACCACAAATCTAATATACCCCAATACTCATTTTGAGTATCGGGTATAAAAAGGTATAAATACTGGGATCCACAAAAAGGGAACATTTGGAAAAGTACCAAGAAGGGATATTGGTCTCCCTATGTTATTCAACTTTGCCGCCTCAATTCAAGTTAAAAGGTAAACGAAGTAGAGCGGTTTTTTTTTCTGTTTATTGAGATGAAACTTTAATAATTACGGCGTCAATTCGAAAATGGAGGATTCGCAAGTTTAACGCTGTACTGGGGGTCTCAGACTGTGCAGATCTAGCCTCGGTCTCTTGGAAGAAAAACTGTTGGCGAAGACAGACGTGCTATTTTTGTCCAGTCCAAGTATAAAGAAAAAAAAGGAGGAGTGTGTTAAGTGCCAATTTCAATTGGTATGTATTTCAGCGTCGCTAATATACACCACATACACTCGTGGCGTAGGGTAGTGCTTTTTTTATTGTAGGAAATTAATTTTTCAGATTGGCGGTTAGTACCGGCCTAAAATTCGGGCAATCGTTTGGGTACCTGTCTGAACCCCAATACGAAAGCTCGCAACAACAATTTCCCCAATATTAGGGCCTCCGCCCGCGACAAGAGACTTATGCTCCTCGCCCAACTACAGCTCCGTACCAAAAATTCCCAGCGCTAGGCCGAGCAGCACAAAGCGGGAGGCTTA
The DNA here is from genome assembly GCF_009870125.1 of Drosophila pseudoobscura. Classification (NCBI taxonomy): domain Eukaryota; kingdom Metazoa; phylum Arthropoda; class Insecta; order Diptera; family Drosophilidae; genus Drosophila; species Drosophila pseudoobscura. The sequence continues at coordinate 2,582,923 of NC_046681.1, read as the reverse complement.
AAAGATCGGCTCATCAGTCGCTTTGCGGGCGCGAGCACCTTATGTGTCACGGACCCGCGATATATTGGAGGCCGTCCAATTCTGTGGAAATTATTAAAGCTATGTAAACGGTCAACCAATTTCTACCCGAAATATAGATCTGGGTCTAGACCAATTTTCGTTTCCCCGTACGAAGTGCCGAGGAGTGCCCAGATGTGAAGCCGGCGGCAACGACTGTCGTTTTTTTTTTTTTTTATCCATCAGTGTATGTTACATTTAGCTTGTTTCCCAGAGGGCAATGCCGGCTAGCTGTCGACCCCAGGGCTGGGTAGTTCCCCTTTGCCCGCCAAATGTAGACAAAAAAAGGAGACATACTACTTCTCGGGACATCGAAACTAACAACAACCTAACAACAACAAAGAAAATCATAAACAGACGGCTATCAAGTGGTTTAAGCTTGGGTGTTACCACTTCGCGCGCCCGCCCTACCTGTGACCAAACACAACGTTCATTTTGGCCACCCTCTGCTGGAACGGTAACGGCTGGCCTAATCCATGGCTTACGCCACGCGTCCTCCCTCTATTTTAAATTTAATGCATCACACTTCAGTCTATATCCAAGCATTAATAATTATAAATTGACAATTTCATATTTCTCATTAATAAATAGCTATACTCAGAATTATCACAAAAAAAAAAAGGGAAACACCAAAACGTTCGACACAAAGACAAACACGGAAATAACTGCTGAAATTTCGTTTAACCAACAGGGATACCCTCACCCATTCGTAATGGAATATGTGTAGATTAGTGGATCCAGTCTTACGGGAGTTAATTTAACTCGGGCCCCTACGGAGACCTGACCTACCAAGAGCTCTTGTTAAAGGTCCCCGGGACATAAACAATAAACAATATTTTCCACAAATCACTCGACCAAATACGGTGGACTGATGGGACCCCCGCGTCACCCGCTAAGGGTTAATCTTTTGGAATTGACCAGCTGATCGCAGATTTAGGTTCGTGAAAGGTGTTGGTGTTTTTACATATTTTTTTTTTCACTGGCCAAGATTTTACGTTAAACGTTTTAAGCTTATACTAAATACAGAATAAAGGACAACACACGGAACAAAATAACATTTAATGTGGAACGGTGTTTGGAGTGCGGATTATGTTTTTTTTTCTTTAAGTTCAATAACGTGGGCTCGCTGATCGCTGGCCGTGGCCGGTCAGCCCTAAATTTATCTAGGTCCGTGTATACGTGTGCGCGTGTGTGTGTGTGTGAATAGGATTTCGAGGTTTTCACTTGGTAAAAGAGCCCAAACGTGTGGCACGCACTGGACGGCGATGCAACGATCGTGCGGTGTGGCTAGAATCGCCCTGGCGTCACTCGACCTCTTTCACCCCCCCACTTCACACGTCCCGCGCTACTTGGCTCACACACGCGCAACTGGAACGAACTCACTCAGGTCCCGTTGTACCGTCTTCTTCTCTGCAGTCGACTTTCTCGGACTCCAGTGTTCCTCTCCAGGAAATCTTCCGGCCCGGTTCTGGTGGCTATATTCCTTGCCGGCTGCTTGTAAAATTTTGCATTACAACCTACTTTATTGCCCGCTTTTTCTGTACTCACTTCAAACTGTTTGTTTTATTCACAAAATTTCAGATCTCGACGTTACTCCGTTCACGCTCCACGATTTCCATAATCCAATCCACGTTTTCTAATATTTTCACTCCTATTTATCCCTTTTTCCCTTACTAATACATATAACTAATCCTATTCTCTTCCTTATATCCCCAGTAACGGCTCCAGCTCCCCCCGATGTCCCCATACACCATCGAGCCTCCCTGGACTTCCGCTAGATGGCGCGTCGCCCTCAGCCCTGGCCACCTATCGTTCAGGTGGGACTGGAACACCACCACGAGTATGTCGTCAGTCCCAGGAGGGACAACATACGCGTGGGCATGCCCACCGGATTCCGGAACACTATTGAGCACACGCCGGCGTGCCCTGTATTCTTCTGCCGCGCCCAACGTAGGCCACACCTCACTACATTCTCAGGTCTTTTGCGTGGTACACTCCTATGGGACGGCCGTTAAGGTCCTCCAGAGCATACGCGTTCTCTCCTACTGGCTTCACTACCCGGCATCGGATGAATTTGCGCGCGAACTTGGCATTAAAGCCTTTTCCGAAGTCACTAAGGACAAAATTTCGGCGGAATACCTCTTGTCCCGGCCTCGCGTAAAACACCCAAGCTCGCTGGTTGTACCTTACCCTACTGCTCTCGTATGCCTGATGTAAACTAGCGCGAATCCTCTCTTGGATGAGTTGTCGCTTGTCCTGACCAGCAGCGATATGTCATGCTCGCCGATTGACCGCAGTCGCTTTGCCAGCTTGTAGCATGACCCATGCAAATACATTTGCTGCCCGAAGACTGCAAAGAATGGCGTTACGCCTGTCGCCTCGTGAACCGAGTTCCTAATAGCCAGTTCTATCTCCGGCAGATGCACATCCCAGTCCCGGTGATCGTCTTCCAGATACGCCCGAATCGCGCTGAGTACTGTGCGATTCACGCGTTCGGCTGCGTTACTCTGCGGAGAATACACTGGCGTCCTCGTATGAGTGACTCCGAATGCATCGGCCATCTCTTTAAAAGTTTTCGAGACGAACTGAGCCCCATTGTCCGAGTGAATCATCTCCGGCACTCCAAACTTGTAAAACACCTCGTGAACGAGGAATCTTACAACTTCCTTTGCTGTGGCCTTAGTCATGGTCTTTAGGAACGTGAACTTCGAGAAATGGTCAACTACAATAAATATCCACGCCTGACCGTTCTTTGACCGCGGATATTTACCCAAAAAATCAATATAAAATTTTTGGAACGGGCGCTCAGTGACCACTTCTTGCCCCATCCCGACCTGCATCCGATAATTCGGCGCTTTCGACTCCTTGCACACGGTGCACCGTCGGATATAATCCCGTACCTCTATCGCCATGTTCGGCCAGTAAAACTGCCTACGCAATAAGTGCAAGGTTTTCGCGATTCCTCCGTGCGCTGTCTTCTCTTCCGAATGTGCTTTGTCTATCAACGCGGCCGTCAGCGAACTCGGAACCCACAATTTCCAGACGGCGCCCTCCAGTTGATCATCCTATCGTTCAAAGCGCATGCGCTTGAATATCATGCCGTCAACAATCTGGAGATCAGGTAAGCGGTCTTGGTTCTCTGTTATTTCCTTCCTTAACTCCTGATATTCTCCAGATTCAAACTCCACCGTTTCAAAACCCAGGATACTACTCGGATCCACTTCCAGCTCTTCAATACTGCGTGACAATGTATCTGCCACTACATTGTCCGCTCCTTTCCGGTGTTCTATGCCGAAATCGAAGGCCTGCAGTTGAAGGGACCAACGAGCTAAGCGACCATCCAGGTTCTTCATGGTCATGAGCCATTTGAGACTGGCGTGGTCAGTTATGACTGTAAACGGCATAAGCTCTACGTACGGACGGAACTTAAGGATCGCCATGAGGGCTGCCAGACACTCCTTCTCTGTCACTGAGTAGTTTTTTTGGTGGCAATTCAGTTTGGCAGAGAAAAACGCTATTGGCCTCTCGTTCTGCTCGTCATCCCGTTGGAAGAGTACGGCTCCTACCCCATAATGTGAGGCGTCGCACTGTATGTAGAAGTGCCGCTTGAAATCCGCGTGTACCAGGACTGGTGCCGAGGTGAGTGCAGCTTTTAGCTCCCCCATGGCTCGTTTTGCCTCCTCCGTCAATTTAAACTTTCCATTTCCCGACTTTTTCAGGGCGTCTGTGAGCGGACCGGCCATCTCAGCATAGTTTTTCATAAAGCGCCGGTACCAGCCCGCAGTTCCCAGGAAGCTACGCAATTCTCGAACAGATCGCGGCTCGGGAATGCGCAAAATGGCCGACACACGATCCGGATCCATCTTCAGCGCTCCTCCTCCCACTATAAATCCCAGGTATTTAATGTTTTTATAGCAAAAATGAGATTTGCTCAGCCCTATCGTTAAATTTGCTTCTCGTAGACGCTCGGCAACCTGTCGCAGAATCTTCACGTGCGTTTGGAAGTCCTCAGCTATAATCAGCAAGTCGTCGAGATACGCATAGACGTTTGAACGCATCTCAACCGGAATCACCTTATCGACCAGTCTACATAGGCGTTGTGCGGCGTTGCAGAGGCCAAAGGGCATCATACGGAACTGATACAGAGGGCGTCCCGGCACCGTGAACGCCGTATATGGTCGACTCTGCTCGTCCAGCTCGATTTGCCAAAAGGCGAATTTTAAGTCGACGCTGGAGATATATATCGTCTGATCGAGACGCGACAAAATCCCCTCGATGCTAGGAAGTGGGTAAGCGTCCTTGATGGTTACTTTGTTGAGCTTTCGGGCATCGAGACAGAAACGATTTTTGCCCGGCCTTCGCACCACGGTGGTACGGTTGCTCCACGGACTATCACTGTACTCGATGACTCCCAAAGCCAACATTTTGTCCACCTCACCACATACCACTTCCTGCATCGCTGGCGACAGCGGGTAATGTCGATCCTTCACAGGCTCGGCCTTCTCCACCAATTGAATTTTGTGAGTCTCTCTCGACGTCCTCCCCAGGCCTACGGCTTCGAAAGTCAGAAACTCTGCCTTCACCTGATCCAAGGCTGCTTTTTGCTCTTCTGACAACTCCCATTCTTCCTGCACTATCTCCTTCTCCGGGCCTTCCACATAGTGAGCGACTTGATCAGCCAGCACTTCTTCCACTAATCTGTGAGATGCCCCTACTGGACCTTCTCCCATCACCTCAGGAGCCAATGAGAATACCCGCCAAAAGTCTACCCCCAAGTAAATTTCCTGTTCCAAGAAAGGGCATACGAAAAACGTTAATCTTTTTACCTCTCCCTTGTATTTCACCGGTAATTCCACTCGGCCAACGATTGCGCGATCTTCCCCATTCGCTACCTTCACTATAGAAGAATATCGACGAGCCTCCACGCCCAGCTTCTCCAGGAATTCCTGACCATTACACCCTAGCATGCTGTGTGTAGCGCCTGAATCTAACAGGCCTCGCACGGACTCGCCCATTATAGAGATTTCTGCGAAAACTCTCGGGTCTTCCTTGCACCAACGCTTTACTGAAGCAATCACCTGCCTCCTTATAGCTCGCCTTTGCTTAAAACGGGATCTCGCCTTTCTCACCCGCACCGACAGTGCTCGCATACCATCCACTCGTAGTTCAGAAAATATTCTATTTCTGGTTTCTAAATAATTTCTTAAGCGCTCTTCATATGATAAGTTCCTTAACCTAGCATGCAATTTACGTCTATCTAATTCATTTTTATTTTCTTCTACTTTCTCTGCGCAGGCCCCTTCTGTGAGCGTGATTCGCCTGCTTGGATCGCACCCCTCTTCACGTTTCCCGCGCAATTCGGACAGGTTGGACAATATGCATCGGGCTTTCCACACCGGTAGCAGAAAATTCGCCTCTCCGATGCCATACAATCCCTAAAGCCATGATCGGTCTGCCCGCAGTTCCAGCAAATCAACTTCTGTGGAACACGCTGTGTCACTTGCGCTTCCTCAATGACCTCTGCCTCTTCATCGCTAATCGACCGATCCTGCGCGACCTCGCTGACGTTCGCATTCGCCCCGCGACCATAGTTTGTGGCTTTGGGTGCTCCTCGCCACGAAGATCGAGCCTTCCTCTTCAGATGTGCCTCTATTTCCACGCACTCATCCCGCAGTTGGTCTAAGGAATAAACCCGTAAGCCGTAGACGCAGTTCTCTCATGCGGTCGAACTCGGACGCCGTGCCTCGGAAACGAGCAATTAAGTCGCCCCTTAGTTCCTGCCAAACACCACCGCCATGATCACGGATGTACTGCCAGTACCATTCTCGCGCGTTTCCTGTAACCAGGTGATGAAATCCCTTTAGAACTTCATCCCACGCGCTGTCCGTGGGATGAAGTTCTAAAGGGAACTTTGGGGAACATTGGGCTTGTAGGAATTCAATTCGGAACACAAAATCCTCGACTGTCATTTTGTTGCTGTCTCCGTCGAACGTCACGTCCCATTTTTCGACTCGGCCCCACCGTGGCCAAGGTCTATTACCCGGGGGATTTGGATGCGGATCTTCTCGAGGAATTCCACCAGCTCTCCTACCCTCGCCACGACCCTGACCCGAGTGTCTGTGTGCTATTGGGTTTCGCCAATTTCGCGCTTGATGCCCACCCCGTTGATGCTGCTCACTGGATGCTGTCTGTCCTACTCCTGAAGACGGTTCCGGACCAATACCACCTCGCCCCGAGCGAGACAAAAATGGTTTTGGTGGCGGAATCGGCGCATCAGTCGTGCTAGACGGCTTCCTTTTCGGGATTGCTCCTCGATACTCCTGCTCGTGGTGAACCTCCTCCGCTGCGGTTCCTTCTGCTGCTGCAGCTGTCTAACCGGCTGGAGTACCTCGTTGAGTTGGTGCATCATCTCGATAAACCCCTTACGCAACTCTTCCTGCAACACCCGACTAATCGAGTCAGTGTTCGCTTCCCTGTGTGTCGCATGAGCCTGGGCCAACGATACGTTGACTGCTGATGCCAGTTAGGAAGCAAGCGTGGGTGTAGGATCGGACATTGGCCATTCTTCTGACCTGGCCTGGACCGGTGTTCTTGGCAACCCATCCACAGCTCTAAGTTCCTCCCGAGCTTGATCAAACATCGCCCCTGACCTTTCTCCTATCTGGTCCACTGTTTTGTTTATGCGTGATCGCGTAGGATACTGTCGACTACCCCCTTCTTGTGGCATCTGCACCGAGCAACACCAATATTACAAAAAAAAAGGATACTCCTAAACTAATATAATATATATAAATAAAGAAATAAATACCCAAAGAAATAACTAGTAAGAATAAATAACACCACGCTTCGGACCAATAAATACTCCGATAAATAAATAAATAAAGACGGATATAAATATTGCGCCAACTAGCTCCGTTAACGATAAATATGCAATTAAATATTTGAATAAATAATTAAATAATAACATACATGTATATTCGATCGACACCTAAGACACTCAAACTTCAAACACATTCAACACAACAGCCGCAAACTAGGGAAGCTGGTCCGCCAGTGGTGGTAGCTCCGCCGCCTAGTAACGAGCTTCAGCGAATGATAGTCGAAGCCATGGCTGAAGCCTCGTTGACACAAACCGAGATGCTAAGCAATGCGATCGCTAATGGTTTTCAAGGTATTCTCAGCTCTCTCATGGGCCAATTGGCAAATACAGCGGATGTTCCTTCGAGGGATAACCAAGCTGGAGAAGGATCGGCACGACGGCCGACACCTTTGCCCGGGTTTCAGGGTTTCGAAACAGCCAGCAGGAATTCCCCCATGAGTGTGGATATTCGACCAGAGCGTGTTAGTCAAATTTTAGTCAATTGGAAGCTTATGTTCTCTGGGCGGACTGGAATTTCCGTCGACGATTTCATTTATCGGGTAGAAGCGCTCACGATCCAAACATTGGACGGGAATTTCGAGTTGCTTTCGAGATACATGAGCAATCTCTTTGAGGGAAGTGCCAGTGACTGGTATTGGCGCTACCATAAGAGTGTTAGGACGGTCGTTTGGGCCGACCTTAAATCTACATTGTTAGTACGATTCAAGGATGCGAGGACAGAAGTCAACATTCGAGCTGCAATAGACCGAAGGAAGCAGAAGGAGAACGAATCATTTGATGAGTTCTACGAAGCGATTGCCCGACTGGCAGATACCCTGACAGCGCCCTTGTCAGAAGGTTCCCTGATGGAGTCACTCCGATCCAATTTATTGCCGGAGATACAGCATGAACTGCTATATGAAAAGATCTTTAGCATTGCACAGTTAAGACTGTTAGACAGTTAGCAGAGCGAGTAGTTTCCCAATCCCAATAGTAAACAATAATTTAACCATAGTTAATAAGAAAATAACACAGGAAGAAAAAGAGGATAGGGAGTCTAAACGGAAGGCACGAGCTAAAGTACGTCGGGAAGAATTTGTCAGAAATCTAAGGTTAGAGAAAAAAGCTCTGGTATGGTCAATAATATCAGAAGATCTCAGGCCATATGCAGAGGTCACATTATTAGACAGAAAGCTTGTTGGATTAATGGATACAGGGGCATCTATTAGTTGCATTGGTGGAGATTTGGCCAGCGAGCTGCTTGAAAGCCAATTTCAATTTAAGCCCATGACATCCACAGTTCGGACAGCGGGTGGGCAGTCTCAGAGAGTGGTTGGGAAGCTTAAAGCGGAAGTGGGCTATAAAGGTGTTACCAGGTCTGTTACCCTATACATCGTTCCAACCCTAACGCAGCCTCTGTATCTGGGCATTAACTTTTGGACCAAATTTGGCTTATTGCCAGCCGATTTGTATCCACAAGGAAGTGCTAATGACACGGTGAACCATTGCGATGAGGTGTGGAAGCCAGAAAACCAACGTCCTTTATCGGAGGTGCAACGAGAACAACTGAATAGAACCATTCAGTGTCTTCCGTCTTTCGCGGATAATGGTTTAGGAAAAACCACGTTGTTGTCCCATGTAATAGATGTAGGTGAGGCAAAGCCCACTAAACAACGACACTATGCAGTGTCCCCAGCTATCGAGAAATTAATGTATGAGGAGTTGGATCGCATGTTAGCGCTAGGGGTCATCGAAGAATCCAACAGTGCGTGGTCTTGTCCGGTAGTACTCGTCCGGAAGCCGGAGAAGGTTCGTCTTTGTATAGACAGCCGCAAGGTGAACGAGGTGACTCGGAAGGACGCGTATCCCATGCCGCTCATAGATGGGATCTTAAGCCGGTTACCAAAGGCAGAATACATAACTAGCCTCGACCTGAAAGATGCCTACTGGCAAATACCGCTAGAAGAAGGTTCTAGGGATAAAACAGCATTCACAGTGCCTGGACGGCCGCTTTACCAGTTTAAAGTTATGCCGTTTGGGCTTACCAATGCGCCGTCTACTATGTCCAAACTTATGGACCGCATTATTCCAGCCAATCTTCGAAACGAAGTGTTTATATACTTGGATGACCTGCTTATAGTGTCAGACACCTTTGAAAGGCATCTGAGTGTGTTAAAAGTATTAGCAGAGAAGCTGTCTGCAGCGGGGCTTACAATTAATATACAGAAGAGCAAGTTCTGTGTGCCTGAGGTCCGCTATCTGGGGCATGTAGTGGGTCACGGTATTATAGGCATGGACTTGGACAAAATAGAGGCCATTAAGGAATATCCTGCTCCGAAGTCGGTGAAACAGTTGCGTCGATTCTTGGGTATGACGGGATGGTACCACAAATTTATAAAGAATTTTGCGGCTATTGCGGCGCCTCTGACGGACGCCCTGAAGCAGAAACGCCAGTTCATTTGGTCCGAAGAAGCAGAAGCTGCATTCACAGCTCTGAAGAACTCAATGTGTGAAGCGCCCGTCTTACACACACCGAATTTTGAAAAGCCTTTCTTTATCCACTGCGACGCTAGTCACTCAGGAGTAGGAGGGGTACTGATGCAGATAAACGAAGAGGGCGATGAAGTACCAATTGCGTTTATGTCACGAAAATTGAATAAGTGCCAACGTGCTTACTCGGTGACGGTAAAGGAATGCTTAGCTGCCATTCTGAGCATCAAGAAATTTCGCGCTAGAGGGACATCAATTTACGGTGATAACCGACCATGCCTCCTTGAAGTGGCTGATGTCCCAATCAGATCTGAGTAGCAGACTGGCCAGATGGGCTTTGAATCTTCAGGGGTATTCCTTTAATATTAGCCACCGAAAAGGGTCTCGAAACATCGTTCCAGACGCCTTGTCTCGGGTCTTTTCCCCAGATTTGTCAGAGATCGAACCAGAAGAAAGGATCGATTTGGAGTCGGAGCACTTTAGTTCGACGGATTACGTTTCCCTTAGGGCTAAAGTAGCGAGTAGTCAGGCTCAGATGCCAGATGTAAAGGTGGTAGGCAGGCATATATATCGTCGCACCGAGCACGGAACAGGCGAAAGGTAGCGGATGAACTCTGTTGAAAAATTTTGATTCCCAAGGGGCTCATAGATTCGGTCCTGAAAATGGCCCACGAGCACGCCCTATCTGCACACGGAGGCATAAATAAAACGCTCGAAAAGGTTCGGCGCTACTATTATTGGCCGACGTTGTTAAGAGATGTCAAAGAGTTCATAAACCGGTGTGAAATTTGTAAGTGTACTAAGCATCCAAATAGAACTTTAAGACCGCCACTAGCAAAAACGGGGGAAACAGAACGGTTCTTTCAGAAGCTCTACGTAGATTTTCTGGGACCGTATCCTAGAAGTCGTAGTGGGAATGTCGGGATATTTGTGGTGTTAGATCATTTTTCCAAATTTCCGTTTATTAAACCCGTAAGAAAATTTACCGCCGACGCCATCGTACCATACATTGAGGAACAATTATTTCACTGCTTTGAAGTGCCGGAAAAGCTAGTCTCGGACAACGGCGTCCAATTTAAGTCCCATGCATTCAACTCCTTGCTTCAGAAGTATGGCATAGAGTACGCTTACACCGCCGTTTACGCTCCGCAGGCTAACGCGTCCGAGCGAGTTAACAGATCTATCTTGGCAGCAATCAAAGCCTACATAAATACTGACCAAGGTAACTGGGATGAGCAGCTCAGCAGTGTAGCCTGTGCGTTAAGATCGGCTGTGCACAGTGCCGTAAAGGCGAGTCCATACCAGTTGGCGTTTGGGCAACAGATGATCACGAATGGTACCACGTATCAGTTGTTGATGCAGCTAGAGATGTTAGAAGATCGTTGGGTGCATTTTTCTAGGGACGACTCATTTGACCTGATGCGTGGCACGGCAAAGGAGGCAATGAGGGCTCAGCACGAACGAAATGAAAAGACGTATAACCTTCGAAGTAAGGAGGTATCATTCAGAGTGGGACAGGAGGTTTACCGTCGAAATTTCCAGCAAAGTAATTTCGTGAAAGGATTTAATGCCAAGTTGGCTACCGTTTTTGTGAAGTCTCGGGTAAGGCGACAGTTGGGTCAAGCCTATTACGAGCTAGAGGATCTGCAAGGACGTCTGATCGGCAAATTCCATGCCAAAGATATCAAACAGTAGCACCATGGTTAAAAATCGCTCTTAGTGGGAATCACCCTTTTGGTCCTTCTTCCCCAAAGTGTGATTTTGGTAGGGGGGATTTGAAGTGGTTTGAAAGAGTAACGTATAAAAAAAAAGGTATAAATACTGGGATCCACAAAAAGGGAACATTTGGAAAAGTACCAAGAAGGGATATTGGTCTCCCTATGTTATTCAACTTTGGCGCCTCAATTCAAGTTAAAAGGTAAACGAAGTAGAGCGGCTTTTTTTCTGTTTTTTGAGTTGAAACTTTAATAATTACGGCGTCAATTCGAAAATGGAGGATTCGCAAGTTTAACGCTGTACTGGGGGTCTCAGACTGTGCAGATCTAGCCTCGGTCTCTTGGAAGAAAAACTGTTGGCGAAGACAGACGTGCTATTTTTGTCCAGTCCAAGTATAAAGAAAAAAAAGAGGAATAAAAACCGGGAAAAGATCTTAATAGCTGAATACAGCAAAAAGAAAGAAATATTGTGCGTTTATAAAGTAAAAGTGTGTTAAGTGCCAATTTCAATTGGTATGTATTTCATCGTCGCTAATATACACCACATACACTCGTGGCGTAGGGTAGTGCTTTTTTTATTGTAGGAAATTAATTTTTCAGATTGGCGGTTAGTACCGTCCTAAAATTCGGGCAATCGTTTGGGTACCTGTCTGAACCCCAATACGAAAGCTCGCAACAACAATTTCCCCGATATTAGGGCCTCCGCCCGCGACAAGAGACTTATGCTCCTCGCCCAACTACAGCTCCGTACCAAAAATTCCCAGCGCTAGGCCGAGCAGCACAAAGCGGGAGGCTTAAAAGATCGGCTCATCAGTCGCTTTGCGGGCGCGAGCACCTTATGTGTCACGGACCCGCGATATATTGGAGGCCGTCCAATTCTGCGGAAATTATTAAAGCTATGTAAACGGTCAACCAATTTCTACCCGAAATATAGATCTGGGTCTAGACCTATTTTCGTTTACCCGTACGAAGTGCCGAGGAGTGCCCAGATGTGAAGCCGGCGGCAACGACTGTCGTTTTTTTTTTTTTTTTATCCATCAGTGTAACCGCTGATTCCTATTTTATGTTATAGAGTCATTAGTGTAATTAGCTTAGTAAATTTCTTTTGGTTGTGTTTTAAATTCTGTTCGGAAGAAATAGCAAGTGGAATGTGTGACAGGGCGAAAGTGAACAACGGTTAACACGCAGAGGAGAGCGTGAGTTTTTTTTTTGTAAAATTATTTCTCCAGCTTTCGTTTTAGGAACGTTGCCGCAGTCCATGGAAGCGCTTTCATCGCTGTTTCAACGCATTTATTAAAACAAATCAAGGAAGGCCGTAAGTGATCCCAAAACATAAAGATAAAATATTGGAGTTTGTTTGTTATTAGCAACTATTTATTGCATAACCGAAAAAGAAAAAAACCTCACGTAGTCAGGGGCTTCTTCGCTTAAGAGAGGCTGTGCGCTCTCCCTTATGCCTTGCTGGCAACCATAAGCGCTTACGCCGCGCATAAGAAACAGCCCTCTTAAGAACAAGGCACAAAAGGGAAGATGCGAGGCTGGTCGCTCTGACGTTCTTTTATGCTTTCTACTTGCGGTTGCTTTCGCTAATGCACTTGAATAACTGACCTGCCATAACGATCGCTGCGCACAGTTTTTACATTCCCTTTTGCATATTTATTTATTATTATTATCTATTTGCCTAACATAAAAGCTAGAGATATGTACCCTTCCCTTCCTTCAATTTGTAAGTTAAATTTCAATCTAAATTGTATTATTAAGAGTTAAGCATTTATTAGTTTACGAGTTGCGATTCATGTGCTATTGCTCAATATGAAATATAGGATTTAACATGAATCGGGGCTAGAGTTCTATATGCGGGGACCATGCTGGGCAAATGAGGGTAATGCGGTTGGATAGGAGGCTGTAAGAGCCTTCTTTATGGGATCACCGGATGAACCGGGAGCGGTGATCATGGTAGGGTGGGCATGAGGTGTCACAACAACACCGTGGCACGACTTGTATGTGTGTATGTGTCCGTGTGCGTAGTTAGCTGTATTTTCTCTGGTACATATTTGTGTCGATACTTCGCTTGCACGTGAAATTTTTAATAAACGTTACTGTGTCAGTATTATGATTGTTGGAGTAGAGCTGTGTCCCGTCCGTTCTGGGAAATAAAAAAACCCCCCCATTTCTTGACGATGAGACGGAAGCCGGAACAAGCACGTGCCCGGACGGGGGACGAACCATCACCTGCTCAGCCTTCCGTGAAGGTTTGGTAATATCCAATATGCTACATCACACTGCGAAAGTCTGAGTCCGCCGCAAAATCTCACATTAATCAAAAAATGGGGCTGGGATGAATCTTCTGGGAAAAGTGCATATAAGCAAACAATAGAGACGGACGATAAAACCACTGCAGACGCCAAATTTGTTTATGGTTCCCTTGACCCCCTGTAGCTAAAAGCGGACACTTCAGAATATTGGAATTGTCCGCGACCTTCGTCTGCTCACTATTGCCGGAAAATATTATTTATATACGTCAAAAATTTTTCAGAGTTAATAAAGTCCACTGTGAATTATATTAACCATCAGATTTCAAATATAAGGCCAGGATTACTAGAAATTACTGGATTACTGGTACAAATATTAGTGTGAATTAGGAATTTTCTCTTACTACGATTGTTGGAAAGTTATAAAAGATCTCGCAAACACTAAATTCAAAATTTGAATGAATCATTAATTCCTAAAAAAAAACCGTGTAAAAAATACATTGATCGTATGCAAAAATATGTGATTGGTTCCTTATCTCTAAAACATATTAAAATTATGGAAAAATTTAGGAAACTGGGAAAAACAAATTTGAGTACAAAAAATGTTTTTATGAGAGTTTTGAGAGTTCACAAAATACTAACAAATTTATATTGAAATTTCCACAATTGATCTGACCAGTAAATTTGCTAATAACATACATATGTACATATATTTACGGAAAAAAACGAAACAGAAACAAATACGTACATATTCTCTTTATGCTCTTTCTTGTTTCCGTTTGGTTTATGGCTGATTGTGAGCTGTGTGTGTTTTTATCTATTTGTGTTGTGCTATGTTGAACAGTGTTAAATGGAATAAAACCGTGTAAACAAATTTAAAACTTTTTTTTTTTTAACTGTTTCAAAACCGTGTACAAAATGAGTTAGGTGTATGCCATTCCTCAAAAGTAAGTATCATTTGATGATAGCACGCCAGCCAAAGGAAAAAAAAAAACAGGAACAAAATTATTCAAGACGAATTCTTTGAGGAACCTCGACTGAGCGTCGACTGGTCCAAATATGGCTAAGGGTACACTCATTCCGGAAATTCTTTCAGGAAAACGAAATTACAACAAAAATAACTGAAGTGAATAACGGCATTATCAAAAGATTGGCTATAATTTCAAATACTTTAAAATGCAACATTATTTCATCAACCTTCCAATTCGAGGATGACAGAGGAAGTCCCGGAAACGAGAAGTGAAGATTACGTACATGAAAATGTGTAAGATATCACGAAAAACCAAAAACTAGCACAAACTTACATGTTGGCAGCCTCTTCAGTCCTTCATGCGACATTCAAAAAAATATTTTGAAAAAAAACAATCCTTAGAAATTTTAAGTTTATTAGATATTTCTGTTGATGCGTTACAGAACACAAAAAATTGGACGAACATATGTATGTATGTATAGCATCAATCTTATGCAGACAAAGTACAAATATTCTTTGAAATGCAGTGTGTTTCATGAAAGTATCTTGTATCGTTCAGAAGTTATAAATGTTGTAAAATAAAATGGGCGAAGGCCCCACGGTGCGTTGACTCACCCAAGGTGAATTTACTAATAAGGTGACGTCGTTCGCGGGTGAGTCTCCATCCACTTAGTCAACTCGTTCTCTTGTCTCTCAGAGAGACAAGCACTAGAAAGAGATCATGCATATTGACAAAAGGATAGACCCTCGAAAGAGAGCAGTAATGGTGAAGACGTCATCTTATTAGTAAAATCAGTTTGGACTTGGTGATTTACGCTGATCAATAGTAAACGCCGGAAACGCTTCCTTCTAGTTGTTCATAGACATGTTCATATGTTCTCACCGGACCTCAGGATTTTTATTCACGCCCAAAAATAAAAATTGAAGTACCAAGCTGAAGTTGTGAAATGTTGATCTTCGTTTATTTCATGGTTTTTTATTAGGGATCAAAACAATATCATTTTGCCACTCTCCGCTTCTAATTTGTTAAACACCAATTTTTACAATTTGCCCGAATAATTAAAGTTTTTACATGACAACTCTGCAAACATATGTGTTTTTTTGCAATCGTCTTGGACTTGTAAACTTCAATTGTTGACATTTTAAATTGAGAAAAAATGTAATCCGCCAATTTTCGATATGCTTGCCAAAGATTTTTAAAAAAGAATCAACCTGTTTGAAGAAAGAGTAGAGTGCTGCTTTCCTAACGTTGGATTTTTTACTTGTTAAGTTACAGCTTTCGTTAATCTTATTCCGATCAAGGAATTATTTTGTTGATCATTTTCATATATTTCAACCTGCTGTGAAACCTTGAGACCACCTAAGTTGGATTTCATTTAGTTTGGATATCTTTGGCACCCTCGAATATGAAAAACCGTTGGCCTCGAGCATGAAGTGGTTTGAAAGCGTAACGAATAAAAATAGGTATAAATACTGGGATCCACAAAAGGGAACAATATGAAAAGTACCAAGAATGGATATTGTTCTCCCTGATATTTTACTCAAATTGCCGTCTCAATTCAAGAAGAAAACGGCAAAAGTTTTAACATCTGAATGCAGCAACAAAATATTGTGTTTTTTATTGACATTAAATCCTACGGAGGAAAATAAAGTAAAAGTGTTAAGTGCCAATTTCAATTGATTGGCGGTTAGTACCAGCTTAAACTTTGCGCAATCTTTTGGTACCTGTCTAAACCCCCAATACGAAAGCTCGCAACAACGTACTAAAATTCCCAACGCTTAGGCCGAGCAGCACAGAGTGGGAGGGGTAAAAGATCTTCTTATGTGTCGCGGAACCGAAATATATTGGAGGCCGTCCAATTCGGCGGAAGTTATTAATCCGACGTAACCGATCAAGCACTTTCTACCAGAAATATAGATCTGGACCTAGCCCTATTTTGTTGTTTTACAAAGTGCCGAGGAGTGCCCAGAGGTGAAGCCGGCGGCAACGACTGTCGTTTGTATCCGTCAACGTAACCGCGGATTCCTAGTTTATTTTATAGTGTCATTAGTTTAAATTAGCTTAGTACATTTTTTTAGTTTTTTTTTTTTTAATTATTTTTGGAAGAAATAGCAAGTGAAACGTGTGACAGGGCAGAGGAACCGCAAAAGAGGGCGTGAGTTTTTTTTTTTGTTGTACAATTTTGTTCTCCAGTTTTCGTTATAGGAACGTCGCCGCAGTCCATGGAAGCGATTTCATCGCTGTTTCAAGGCGTTTATTAAAACCAATTAAAGAAATGGCGTAAGTGATCCGAAAAAAAAAAAACTGAAAAATATTGGAGTTTGGTAGTTTTTAGCCACGATTTATTGCATAACCAAAAAAGATACCTCACGTAGGCAAGAGCTTCCGCGCTTAAGAGAGGCTGTGCGCTCTCCCTTATGCCCTTCTGGCATATCTTAAGACTCTTTTCTGCTTTCCCATCTACTTGCGAGCGTTTGCTTTAGATAATGCAATTGAATAACTGACCTGCCATAACGATCGCTGCGCACAGTTTTACATTTACTGGCTAGCCTTTCTCTTGCATATTTATTTATCTATTTACCTAATATAAAACTTATATATATACTGCCCTTCTTTCAATTTGAAATTTCAATCTAAATTTTAGCATTAAGAGCTAATATTTTATTAGTTTACTATTTGCGATGCGTGGTTCTAATTTGCAATATTAAATATAGTATTTAACATGAATTGGTGCTAGAGTTCTATATGCTGGGCAAAGGAGTTGAATAGTTGGTTGGATAGGAGGCTGCAAAAGCCTTCTTTAAGGGATAACCGGATGAACCGGGAGCGGTGATCAAGGTACATAGGCATAAATGGTCACAACAACACCGTGCCACGAATCGTATGTGTGTATGTGACCGTGTGCGTAGTTAGGTGTATTTGCTCATGTTCGTATTTGTGTCCGATACTTCTCTTGCACGTGAATCCGTACCAAAGGCCAAAGGCCAGAAATAAAAAAAAATATGACAACGTATTTTTATTTTTGTAAATAATTAAAGACTAATTTGTGTGTTAGACCTTTTAAAATAATGTTTTATGTAACCTTTGTTTTTATTTCTTTTTTGTGCTTGATTTTTATGTTTACTTAAAGTTTTAGTTGTGTTCCCCCTTAATTCCCACATAGATTTTATATTCATTGTATTAATCTATAAGTCTTTACTTAATAAAAGTGTTTAAGTCAGCTGCAGAAACTTGCAGATGTGTGTGAAATATTCAATAGTCTAACACTTCTTATTTTTTCAAGGTTGAACTTGTCCAGCAGAGCCACCGTGTTTGTTTTGTGTACTGTGTGTTTCTATTATGAATATCTACTGAATTGAATGCCCTTATTTAAACTATTGAATACATTTGCAAAAAAAATTGTTGTATTTTGGAAGCGTAACAAATGTAAGAAATCTTCCGTTTTACAATATGAATGTGATTGAGTACAAAGGAATAAATTTGATTGAAATGTGCCCTAAATGTATTCCAGAAAAAGGCGGAAAGTGCTCCAAGTGGCCGTGAAAAACATAATTTTATGGAGTCTTCAACGAGAACAAAGCGACGGCGTATAGCTCAGCTGGTCCAAATTGATAAGTCCGCTGTTTCTACATTACGCAACAAAAATCAAAGCCAAATTGTGTTGCCAGCGGATCCCATTGAAGTAATTTCTCTTTTAAGGGAGACCGGAATGACCAAACAATAATATTTTGAGTAGGAAATTTTGTGAACAGCAAAATATCATTTGGTTTTCTTCCAAGCTTCCAAAGTTTATTAGATAACACAGCCTCGAGCATATTAGAGCTTCAATCCAATGTTGTTGAAACCATAGCATATGATTCTATTGCACATCTCTTATTAATTGGAAAATGGGGTTTGGATGGAAGTACGGGCCATTGCGAATAAAAGCAAAGCTTCTCTAATAATGATTTAGACGACAAAAGTTTATTCGTTACATCATACGTACCCCTCCAACTTATTTCAAAAACTGATCAAAAAATCATTTGGCCCTCGTCAACGCGTTATTGCATACCAGTTCGATTCCAGTTTAAACGAGGGGGAACGTTGTGAGTTGCTGCTGCGACCGCGACTCTACATTTATACCCGATACTTAGTCAGTATAGCTCTCCTCCGGCAGGCGTTGCTAATATTAAACGACACGACAAAGAGTGCGTGCGAGAGAGACAGAAAATCAGTCTGAGCGTGACGTCGGGCGCTGCGTAGCCACTGCAAATTGATTTGTTCCTTTTGGCTATAAAAATGTTCCCATCTGATCCAGATTCAGCAATCTGATAGATATGGTCATTCCCTATAATTGTGCGTCTTTAGTTTTCTCGTATTTTCAATGTTGTGGATGCCACAAATTTTCGTCTTTTGTGGGGGCGCAAGGAGGTAGGTGAAATTTTGAGATAGACGTGTTATATTGAGATTTAACAGGAGTGTGGATACCAAATTTGGTTACTCTAGCCTTAATAGTCTCTGAGATTTGTGGATGCCCCAGATTTTCGTCCTTTGCGGGCGCTGAAGGGGCCTGCCAAAATTTTGAAATAAACTTGTCAAGGTCCGATATCACAGGAGTGTGGATACCAAATTTGGGTGCTCTAGCTTTTATAGTCTCTGAGATCCTTGAACTCATATTTTGCATTATGCAGAGAGAAATTGTTTTCTTGATTCTGGCTATAATAATTATACGATCTGGCTCCGATTTTTCACTCGAGTAGATGTAGTCATCATCTACGATTTTGCGTTTTCTGTTTTCTCGAATCTTTGAACTTGTGGGTGCCACAGATTTTCGCCCTTTGTGGGGGGGGAAGTAGGCGGGGAGAAGTTTTGAAATATACTTGTAACAATGACATATCAAAGAAGTCTGGCTATATAATATGTCGTTGCTCTAGCTCTTATAGTCCTTGAGCACTAGGCGCTTATAAGGACGGACAGACAGACATGGCTGAATCGACTCGACTAAAGTGTCTTGTCTAAAGTGGCTATGTATTCCTACGTTGTTTCTAGATTTATCTATTTAAAGCCGATGAAGAAATAAGTTTATAGCATTATAGATTTTTTTTAAATAACCATATTACTGCCATAAATTACCTTCCATAATTTTATAGACCTGAAGATAAGAGAATAATTCATTTTCCCTTGGTACTTTTCATGGTCAGAATCGTCTAGATGATGATTAGTTTTCATACAAATAGACGGAACGTCGATAGAACCAAAGGTACGAGCCAAAGGAACGCTTCATGGTACGGGCGCGCGGGGCTATTACTTCAATTCTCTTTTACGCTACCTTCGCCTCCGAAATGCTACTCGGCTTCGTCAATGCCTCGGTCAGCGTCGAGTCGGTGTGAAAGCATGTCAGTGCCTGCGTGCCGAAACCGTAGGGCAGCGTGGTCGCTGATGTCTTTGGCGCGGCACAGTGGGGACTCAGCCGAAATAGTAAAAAAATTGTATGAGTGCTTTAGATAAATTTAATGTACGCATCTAATAGAGAATTTTCCAATCGAATTTTCCCACTGTGCCGCTCCAAAGCATCGGCGATCCGCGACCACCGCTTCGACGGTGCTGAGGCTCGAGAGTCCAGAATTGCTGAACAGACGAAACCGATGGGCAGCGGGGTCGCGGTAGAGACAAAGTACAGGCGAAAAGGGAATTGAAACCCCGCCCGCTCCCTCGTGCCTTTTGGGTTCTAATGTTAGGACCCGCCATAGAACAGTTTTTTGGTCGCTCATGCAACATCTTGGTATTGTATAGTCTTTGATAGAACGTATTAGTTTTCGGTTCTAATTAAGATAGTACAAATAATTTTACCTTGTGAAAGGGTAAAAAATATCAGTTGTAAATTTGAATGTATTGTTTATTAGTATTAGTAATTAGTAAAAATATATTACCTGTAAATCCACTATCCTCACCGCCTGATGCTTCGCGAGAACATCGACTATCTTCTTTGACGCGCTCGCCACTTAGCTCACTGTCGCTATTCAAACTGTCATACTCTTCTGACTCAGACTTTATTACATTTGAACGACGCTTTTGTCTCTTTTCAGTATTCAAGTGCTTATATTCATCACAACCTTCGATGTTTGCGTTAGTGTTGGTGCCGCTTACACTGGTTGAAGCTGATCTTTTTACTTTTGTCCCAGAGCTGCATAAGGTACTATCAACTGCTAATCGAGAGTCATAATTCACTGATTTTCCTGTATGACTTATTGGGATGTTCCCCGATTGGTTTTCATGCTCTGGTAAATGAAATGTTGCGTAAGGGTATATATCTTCTGAGTATTCTGGTATGCGCTCGAGTCCGATAACAGATTCAGGGGGAGATTGTTGGCAAGATTTTCGTACCGTACCATAAAAGTGTTCTCGGGGTTGAACAACCTTGCCTCCTGTGCCTCTAGGGGACCTCAGTGAAATCTCGTTACTAGCAAATCCATTGCGAGGATCTAAAAAAATGTATTTAGTAAGTATTTATCTGGTGAATTGATTAAACATAACACTACGAACAATTTTTAAAGCATATTAAAGCTCCAATCAATGCGAGAATAGTTCCAAAAATGGATGACACAATTACAGCTAAAAGATGAGCATCGGTGAATACTGTCTGGACGCTGGGCAGCTCTACACGACCCAATTCATTTTTAATCTCTACAAAGTCTAATGTTTTAAAATAAAACTCCTTGTGAGTGGACCCGGCATTGTTGTGGGCAGTCATTCGTAAGTTATATGCAGTTCCGGGGTCTAAGTCACCTATATTGTATCTTGCCTAATGGTAGAAAATTCAATTTAATTTTATCATCATACAAATTTGTGTTTTATACATACATTTGTTTCAATTTTGTTAGAAACTATTATCCATTCAGTAGAAGACTCATGCAGCTTGAATTCTATACTGAAATACAGTATGGGGCACCCCCCATCTTGCCACGAAGATAAATCCAATGTAATCGATGTTGTATTCAAACGAATAAAACTCTGAGTCGGCGGCGCAGACGGTTTATCACCTGTTAAAGAAAGCATTAAAATAAACTAACTAATTTTATCCGAATCGTACCTTTAGTTTTTACTGATTCCACTTCGCTAGAAGGACTCGTGCCAATTGTATTATATGTGTTGATTGTGAATTGATATCTAGTTCCGCATTGAAGGTTCTCTAATACATAGGAGTTAATACGGCGATCCAATTGTAGTTCCTCCCACTCGGCCGGCTCGCGTCTGAAAGTTAATGTGAAACCTTTTAACGGCGCACCACCAATGTCTTCTACTCTCCATTGTAAAGATACTGAGTTTTTGTGAACCGAATTTACGGAGACTATTGGAGCTGAAGGCGGCACTATTAAAGATTTAAAAATAGTTTTTAATATTATGTTAATAGTGATTATTGGACACATTTACCTTGTACAAATAGCTGATATGTAATATGGTCAGAACCAATCGGGTTTCTCACAACACAGGAGTAATTTCCTTCGTTGGGCCGTTGAATGTTCCGGAGACTCAATGTATTGTCATTGTTTACTTCCATGCGGATATGTTTTTTTAAACGAGTGTTTAAAACCTTCCATTCTGCCGTCGCTTTTGGGTTACCAACAAAAACGCATGTCAATTTAATATCGGCTCTCCAACTAACACTCAGTGTCTGACTAAATGAAATTATAGCTGCTGGTACTAGTGTATTGGGTACGAGTTTAATAACTGGTGTGCTGGGACCTTGGCCCACTCTCGTGGATGCTGTCACCCAAGCCTCATATACTTCTCTCATATTTAAGTCTTTAGCTTCGAAATGGCGATTATGAGCTGGAAGAACTTCCTTTAGAATTTTTAATTCCTGTCCCTTTTCAAGTACTCTTATGAATACATTATATTTAGTTATCAACCCATTAGGACGTCGTGGTGGAAGCCAGCTAATAATTACTGACGATTCAGTACTCACAATCGATTTTACACGTTCTGGTGCATCAGGAACTGCCTCCTCAGTAGTACACGATACAGCAGGACTTAAATTACCTTCACCAGCACGAGTAAAAGCCAAAACCTGAACGCTGTAATTTGTAAAAGGATGGAGGCCATGAAGTACAGTGCTCTGAGCTGATGTAATCTTAGTTTCTCGTCCGTTGTACTCGTTTTCCAAATATACTGGTTCATAGAATATCTTGTATCCTTGAATAATTCCATGGCATAATTCCTTGGGTGGCGACTGCCAAGATATTTGAATATTTTGTGCAGTTAGAGCAATACATGATACGGATTGCGGGCTTGCCGAAGGGGCGTCTTCTAAGGTATGACCTAATGCCACTTCGCTTGGGGGCCCATCACCCTTCACATTATAGGCTGATATAGTGATTGCATATTGCGTATACTTTTCCAATTCGATTAAGCGGAAGTCATTTATACCTTCTGTTCTTAAGCTACTAACTTTCGTATTATTTTTTACCCTATTTGGGGAGTTATGTTTTTGATATGTAATGGTGTAACCTAACAACTCTCCATTCCAGGTATCCCGCACAGGTGCCCGCCAAGTTATCAATAGCTGAAATTAATTAGGAAGAAAAAAAGGCCATTTTAATATTCAATGATAACCATTCCGAACACAAAAGAGCTTCTGACAATCAGAAAATAAATGACCTTTTCCTGATAAGAGAATTTTGAATATTAGCTTGACTTGCTTTAGGGTGGGCACTTGAACCTTGCTTGAGTAAATTACCTGTTGCGCTCCCAAAGGTTCTGCAGTTACATCTTGGGGAGGTGCAGATGGTACTTCCGAGTCCGTTTGAAAGAATAAAACATCACTTGGAGCACTGGTACCTAAATGATTTTCTGCATATAGGCGAATGTGATATGACTGTGCTGGCTTAAGTGATCCTAATTGTGCAGTAGTTCTATCCCCAGGTATAAGTTTTTGGTTATTTTGTTCATGCCAAACATCTAAATAATGGGAATAGAAGAATATGCAGTATAAGAAAGAAGTAAATGCGCTGTAATTAACGTGCCCACCATAAAATACCCGCTATTTGATTTTATTCTTCTGCTCTAAATAAGACCTAATCTAATTGCTGTATTACAAAAAAAGTTTCTTAAAAAGTTTTGTTTTTATTGCACTTTTTATAAGTGTGCGTTTAGTCCTAGAAACCAAAGTGCATATACAAATATATCCTTTATCTGTTAATATGCAAACTAAAAATTTTGTATAGCCTAATAGGCTCTGCACACTGAGCCCATCCCGGGGAAATGGTGGGATTTTTTGACAGATGTGAAAGTCGAATTCACTCTGGCACCATCCGCCATCCACCATCCGTCAAAAACAGCTGACTGATCTGAGTAATACGCTTAAATATTGAATAAATGTATTTAATGGTGAACAAATAAATTCACAGAAAGTTGGTGAACCATGACTGCTACCATCGGCAGGCACGGGGAAGAGCAGTACTCTCTCTGGTCCCCAGTTCTCACACCTCTAATGTGGCGGAATCTGACCATGTCATCGATCGGAGTAATGAAAACTAGTCCACGCGGATTCACACGGATGGATAAAGACACCGATCCTCCAGATCATTAAGGAGGCAGAGGGACATGGGTGGCGTCTACCTGTGACTCAAAAGGGGTGCCCATGGGATAAAGACTAATGACAAAATGACTAATGACCAAAATGCTTGAGGATGTTTTAACTCCGCACTTGCAACATATCTACAAGTCACTTATCCAACTCAACATGGATTTATAATGCGGCGATCAACAACCGCGAGCTTTCTAGAGTTTACCTCTTTCATTATTAAAGGCTTTCGAGGTAACTTACAGACGGATGTTATTTACACCGACTTTAGTAAAGCATTCGACTCTGAAAACCATTCCGTTTTAGTGCATAAACATGACCTTTTAGGGTTTCCGCGCAACCTCCTGAGATGGATTTCTACACCTTAATGCATCAAAAAAGCAAAGTAAAGACATTTCATCGTTCTTGCTCCTCGTGGCTACCTATACCCTATTTGGTGGTTCTCTTGAGAGAATTACACTGATGGACCGTATAGAATCAGTCCAGAAAAACTTTTTAATCTTTGCTCTGCGGGGCCTTAACTGGAATGAGGGTGTGAGACTCCCATCTTACTCTAGTAGACTGCTATTAGTAAACCTCCCATCCTTAGTTAACCGTAGAAAAATTCTTGGTGTGATTGTTATGCACAACTTGATCAGGAGTGATCAATTTGGTATTTGTATTTTGAATGCATGCCTAGTTCGAATATTAGTCTTAAAGCTATCTTTCCTGCATGCTCGCGTATAAGCCTTCTGCTGGTTGCAGACGGGCCACTTGATACTGCAGTAATTGCATCGCCTCTTGAAAGATGCAGCCATGTAAAAAATAAATTTCGCAAGTTTTAGAACAAAAATGTTGCTATTAAACTATGACAATTTTTTCTGTCTGATGTATTCCAATTAATTAATATTTAAGAAATGCTTCCGTTTTAAAACTTCGAATATTTTGTTTGTTAAAGTGTCCTGTTCAAGTGTGACAAAATTATGAACAGGGTCTGATAGATAGTGGAATGCCCGATTAAAGTGGTAAAATTAGTGTTCAGTTATGGTAAAATCCTCCTTTAATTGCAATACTTTGAAGGCAGAAGGAAATATTGCGGACAGGGTTGATCATAGATAATAGACATCTCGTGTCTTAATCTCGCGCCTTTCTTTTTTTCGCTTTCGCTCTCGCGATCTGTCTATCTTTTAAATGTCTATACAAA
Organism: Drosophila pseudoobscura; assembly: GCF_009870125.1. Taxonomy (NCBI): domain Eukaryota; kingdom Metazoa; phylum Arthropoda; class Insecta; order Diptera; family Drosophilidae; genus Drosophila; species Drosophila pseudoobscura. The sequence continues at coordinate 2,557,834 of NC_046681.1, read as the reverse complement.
CACTTACATAACTCGAGCTCTCGTTATCTCGCTACATAATTTCGCTATACTTTCGTCGGTGCATCGCATAATACATACTGTTTGAGATGCCAAGCTTTTTTGGCACCTATGTTTTTCACAATAAAAAGAGATTTGGGTTAAACTTTATAATATATAATATATTTAATCTTGGTGGCTTAGCGGAAGCCGATTGCTTGCTATTGCCAGATGTACTTTATGCGAGATCGATATGCAACCAATGCGCAGAGGGGTTAGCATAGAACTAAACTATAGACGACGGCGTTAGATCAAAGTGACTGCCGAAGTGGCGGCAGCAGATCAAAGTAGTTGCCGAAGTGGCGGCGGCAGAGAGCCCCTGTAGCGAGAGAGCGCAGCAGCTCTGCAGAAAGTCAACGTTTTACAACATATGTAGGCGGCTCTCTATGCTCATACAATAATAATGCTAAAGTTACGGTTATTCCTCAGCGGCTGGCCCGAACATACTCCCCCCGTTGGGAGCTAGTCTCTCAACAGATTCCTTAAGGGGCAGCAAACATAGCCGAGTGACGGCCCTCCTGATGTTTCCTGAGGATGTCTTCAGGTCAGCGACGCGACACACTCCGTCCTTGCCCAAAACGACATCGACCACTCTAGCCAGTGGCCAACGCATTGGAGGAAGATTTTCGTCCTTCACCAGAACGAGGTCGTTCTTGCAGATGTTTTGCGCGGGGGTACGCCACTTCGCGCGCTCTTGCAAAAGAGTGAGATACTCTTCGCGCCAACGGCTCCAAAATATTTGCTGTAGTTGGGTGACCCGCTGCCAGCCATCCAGACGATTGTAGTTCAGCTTCGTTAGGTCAGGCTCGAGGATTTGCTCATGGGGGCCGCCTAAAAGCAGATGAGCAGGAGTCAAAACGTCTAAATCATCAGGATTTTCTGAAAGCGAGAGCAAAGGGCGAGAGTTAACAATTGCAGTGATCTGACAGATCAGAGTGCGCAGCTCGTCGAAGCTAAGCACAGATGGTCCAACGGAGCGGTACAGGTGATATTTTGCGGTCTTCACGGCCGCTTCCCACAACCCGCCAAAATGCGGAGAGCGAGGTGGGATGAAACGCCAGTCGATCGAGTCAGCCAAGCAGGATTCGTGGACCTCCTTCATATGCGGTTCGCTAAGACAAAGCTTCTTTAGCTCCAGAAGTTCGTTCTTGGCCCCAACGAAGTTTGTCGCATTGTCCGACCAAATTTGACTTGGCCTTCCTCGAGTGGAAGTAAAACGCTTTAATGCGCCTAGAAACGATGCAGTGGTCAAATCCTTTACGAGCTCCATGTGTATAGCCTTGGAAGTGAAGCAGATGAATACGCTAATGTAGCACTTGATCGGAGGCCTTGTGCGGATTTCTGATCGGTAGAAAAAAGGTCCACAGTAATCCACTCCAGTGACTTCAAAAGCTCGAGATCCTTCCAAACGCTCCTTAGGTAGGTCTCCCATGATGTGTTCGACCATGCGCGGCCTAGTCCTGAAGCATCTCACACATCTGCTGACGACCCTTGACACTGCCTTAACACCTCCAATGGGCCAATATTCCAGCCGAATTTTGGATAGCAAGGCGCGAGGTCCGGCATGGAGGTTTCTTTCATGGTAATGTCTTATCAGCGCAAAGGTAATGGAATGCCCCTTTGGCAGAATGAGCGGGTGCTGAGCATCAAATCCTAGCGATGAGTTGCCAAGACGACCTCCAACTCTAAGTAGTCCAGAATGATCGATGAACGGGTTGAGCGAACTAATAGAACTGGATTTCATGACTTGACCATTGCGCCGAATCTCCTTTATGTCCATCCACAAATTTGCCAGCTGAATGTGTCGAATTAGAAGATGCGTTCCTTGCCGAATATCAGAAACGGTGAGTCCTGGATGCCTAAGACGATGTATAAATTTATGCATGTAGGCGAATGTGCGCTGCATGCGAAAGAATGAAATCGCAAATTTGCATCCGGACGTGAGATCGGCATGTGGAGACGTGATTAGCAATCCTCTCTTGCGAAGCTCCAAAGTTGCTATGTTGTTAGTAGGAGATACAGGCCACTTATCCTTGGAGCATAGCAAAAAGGATGGGCCGTGAAACCATAGCTCTGACTGGATAAGATGGTTGGGAAGCGAGCCTCTCGAGAGAATATCAGCAGGATTTAAAGATGTGGGAACATAGCGCCATTCCATGTCTGCCGTCAACTCCTGAATTGATGCCACTCGATTTGCCACGAAAACTTGAAATTTAGCTGGCTCGTCCCTAATCCAAGATAATGCTGTTGACGAATCCGACCAGCAATAGAACCGACCTGTAAAGATTCCCATGTCCTTTACATTCTGCATGATTTTCGCAAGCAAATGGGCTCCACTTAATTCCAGCTTAGGAATCGATATAGTCTTTAGCGGCGCCACTCGCGACTTTGAGCACAAAACGTGGCTCGAAGACTGGGCTTCCCTGGACACGATATACACGCAAGCGCCATATGCTTCTAAGCTGGCATCACAGAATCCGTGAACTTCTGTAGCCACACTAGAACGAAGAACCAAGCGAGGAAATGAGATCCGAGAAATGCTTGCCAAACTATTTCTCAAGTCCATCCAAGTTGAATGCAACGCTGAGGGTAGGCTTTCATCCCAATCCAAATTTTCTCTCCAAAGCTGCTGAAGGAAGATTTTGCACCTGACAATGACTGGATTTATCAATCCAAGAGGGTCGTAGAACCGCGCAATCGTAGATAAAACCGACCGCTTTGATGGCTTTGAGGTTGCGTCCAGTGCGGACAAGGCAAAAAGCAGCTGATCCGAAGCAGGGTCCCACGCTAAGCCGAGAGTTTTGGCTATGTCGCTTCCATCATTAAACTTTAGGAACTTCTCTATGTCATCTTCAGGGGTTCCCTCAAGTACTTCCTGGTGACTGGAGCACCATTTCCTCAGTCTAAAGTTACCACGGGACAGTAAAGCTGATGTTTGGTGCATCTTTTCCATGACCTGTGCGACCGAATTACCGCCCGAAATGAGGTCATCCACGTAAAACTCCTGCCGCAGAGCAGCTGAGCCAAGAGGGTAGGATTCACCCTCGTCGATGGCCAGCTGGTGCATTGCGCGGACCGCTAGAAATGATGCAGCCCTCGTCCCGTATGTGACGGTGTCTAATGTGTAGACTTGAACCTCGGACTCGATGGAATCTCGCCATAGGATGCATTGATACAAATTGTCGGGTGGAGACACTCGTACGCAGCGGTACATTTTACAAATGTCCCCAGTGAGAGCGACTGGATATGTTCGAAAGCGAACCAATATGTTGAACAATGCAGGCTGGATAACAGGGCCTGTCATCATCACATCATTTAGAGAATATCCAGTTGATGTAGCTGCGGAACCATCGAAAACGACACGGAGTTTTGTCGTCGTACTGTCCTCCTTTAGGACACAGTGATGAGGCAAGAAATATTTGCAGAGGCTACGGGAATCAGGGTTGACTTGGTGCATATGATGCAAATCAATATACTCCCTCATAAAGGCGGAATACCGCTCCTTGAGTGTAGGATTACGCTCCAGTTTTCGCTCCAGACTGATGAACCGTCGATAAGCCTGAGCATAAGATTCTCCCAAACGATCAGAATTGTTATTTAGCGGTAGACGAACTGCATACTCCCCGGATGGCAACCGTGAAAGGCGGCTTACGAAATGTGCTTCACAATCGTCTTCTTCTTTGGTATTCAACCCAACCTCCACACAATTCTCGACTTCCCAAAACATACGAAGAGTTTTATCCAACCTTGCTTCCATCTCAGCTATCGAATCTGGACAATTGTGCGTGGCCAAAAGCGCCGAGCTTGATACCTTCTGTCCACCACCAGATACGATCCACCCAAGCCGGGTCTTCTGCAGAAGAGGCAGTCCATCGGTGAGTTTGATTTGCCCTACGCAGAGGAGATCATAAAAAACGCTCGCACCAATGAGAAGATCAACCCGTTGAGGATTGAAAAATGCAGGATCAGCGAGCTGAATGTTAGATGGAATACGCCAATCGGATACATTTACTGCCATACTTGGTTGAGAATCGGTAATCGTGGGGGCGATGAGAGCAGTAAGTGTAGTTGTGTAAGCAGAGGTGCGAGAATGCATACAAATGCTTATGGTGGATCCCTCAGTAGAAACGCTGGTATCGCCCAGCCCAGACACAAGTGCAGACGATTGAGTTCTCCTAAGCTGAAGCTGCTGGGCGAACCTGGATGTGACGAGATGCAGCTGCGATCCTGAATCTAAGATGGCACGACAAGGAACTAAAACGCCAGACCGATTCTTCACGAGAACCACGGCTGTAGCCAGAAGCACGACATCAGAGTGAAGACCTTGGGCAGCAAGAGAGGTAGACGAAGGTAGAGACGAGCTGCTAGCAGAATTTTGAGCAACGGAAAGAGTGTCTGGTTGAACGGCCAGATCGGGAGGAGTAATACCTGGGCAGCCTTGTGTTGTGGGCTGCATACTAACGAAGTGCAACAAACTATGATGCCTACCGCCGCATACTCGACATTTTCCACTATTGCATGCGCGGGTCCGGTGCCCCGGTTTTAGGCAATTGAAGCATAGGGAAAGCTTCTTCACTTCTTTGTGGCGCAGCAACGGTGAGAGATTTTCGAATATCTTGCACGAGTATATTCCATGGCCCGCTGAGTGGCAAAAGACGCATACAGACGGGTCGGCGGAAGAGTTGGAAGCTACAAACGTTTTCTTAACATGCGTATATGAATGGTTTTTTCCCACCTGATCGCTACTAGCGTGTGTCGCTGTAGCATATTCCAATCGCTCCATTTTCTGGCAGCGTTGCTGCAAGAATTCGAAGAATTCCTCTGCGGTAGGTATAGCATCCGACGATGTGTGCTCCTCCCATTTGGTTTGCGTCTTCGAATCCAACTTCTGCAGCAGCATGTTGATAACCATGAATCCCGAAATCTCCTCAGCAGTTCCCAATGTCTGCAACGCTCGCATGTGTAAATTGACTGCATCCGAAAACTCCCGAAGCCTTTTAGCAGAAGGCGAGTCTACCCTCTTTAGCCCAAGAATCTTCTTGATGTGTGCCTGGAAAACAAGTCTTTTGTTATTAAAGCGTTTATTAAGTATATCCAGAGCCGCACGATAATTGGCACTGGAGAGCTCCAACGATCGAACCGAATCCAAAGCCGCATCAGCGAGGCAAGAGCGAAGGTGCTGGAATTTCTCGATGTCACTGAGATCCGCATCCGCTTCAATCACAGATTTGAACATTGCCATAAAATCCGAGAACTCGACGTATCCACCAGAAAACTTCGGCACCTTCAGCTCAGGAAGTCGCTGCTTGTGAGCCATGATGATGGTACTATGTCCGGAATGGCTTGGCAGAGTCGTAGAATTGGCAGCGGCGTGTGACTGGCCTACTTCAACAGCAGCCAGCAACTCAGCTTTCAACGATATGAAAAGAGTATCGAAGATTTCGCGCAGCTCACTCCCAATCTCGTTTTGATCGAGAGCCTCCAACTCATTATGGGCCTTATTAAATTCCGCTCGAATTTCTGCCAACATATCAAGGCGCACCTCGACTTCCGCGGCGGTCAGCTTGTCGATTTTATTCCCCGCGAAGGATTCGCCAAGCCTGTGCAATCGATCATATAATGACTGACTTTTACGTTTATACAGACTCAGTCTGGAATCAGCCACCACAATATTTCCGCCCGCGCCTGTATTTGGATCGTTGTCCATGTTAACCGTTGTGCAATCGACACAACAACGGAAAATGAAATACCGCTTAAGCGACGATGTATAGACGCGAGAGCGAGAATGCAAGACACGAAAAGTCAAGAACCGCGGCTGCAGCTGCGCAGAGAATGAGAGATTCGACGCTTAAAGTACCGGAATTTGTCTATAAATATTCCAGCCGCACTCTCACTGAATTTGCACTTTAAACTGTTTTTCAATGTGCACTCAAATGTATTTGTTGGTAGTTAAACTACCCAACAACACAATATTGTATAATTAATAATTATTTTAACGGAACGCGATTAAGAAATGGTTTTATATCACGTCGGGGGGTCACCAATGTTTGAGATGCCAAGCTTTTTTGGCACCTATGTTTTTCACAATAAAAAGAGATTTGGGTTAAACTTTATAATATATAATATATTTAATCTTGGTGGCTTAGCGGAAGCCGATTGCTTGCTATTGCCAGATGTACTTTATGCGAGATCGATATGCAACCAATGCGCAGAGGGGTTAGCATAGAACTAAACTATAGACGACGGCGTTAGATCAAAGTGACTGCCGAAGTGGCGGCAGCAGATCAAAGTAGTTGCCGAAGTGGCGGCGGCAGAGAGCCCCTGTAGCGAGAGAGCGCAGCAGCTCTGCAGAAAGTCAACGTTTTACAACATATGTAGGCGGCTCTCTATGCTCATACAATAATAATGCTAAAGTTACGGTTATTCCTCAGCGGCTGGCCCGAACACATACTTATACATAAAAGTACTTATATTTATCAGAAACAACTTGAGTTTTTAATAAATATATTGCAAAGTACCATATTAAACGAGGGGGAACGTTGTGAGTTGCTGCGGACACCGCAACTCTACAGTTATACCCGATACTAAGTCAGTATGGCTCTCCTCCGGCAGACGCCGCTAATATTAAACTACACGACAAAGAGTGCGTGCGAGAGAGACAGAAAATCAGTCTGAGCGTGACGTCGGGCGCTGCGTAGCCAGTGCAAATTGATTTGTTCCTTTTGGCTATAAAAATGATCTGATCTGATCCAGCAATCTGATAGATATGGTCATTATCTATGATTCTGCGTTTTTAGTTTTCTCGAATCTGTAATATTGTGGATGCAACAGATTTTCGTCCTTTGTGGGGGCGGAAGGGGGTGGGGCGAAATTTTGAGATATACGTTTTATAGTGACATCTTAAAGGAGTGTGTGTACCAAATTTGGTTACTCTAGCCTTAATAATCTCTGAGATTTGTGGATGCCTCAGATTTTCGTCCTTTGCGGGGGCGGAAGGGGTTGTGGCGAATGCTTGACATAAAACGGTCAAGGTCCGATATCACAGGAGTGTGGATACCAAATTTGGTTGCTAGCTAACTCTTATGGGATCTGAGATCCTTGAACTCATATTTTGCAATTGGCAAAACCGACCATGAAACCTGTGTGTTAGAGAGAGGCAGAGCGAGAAAGAATGAAATTGTTTTCGTGATTCTGGCTATAATAATTATACGATCTGCTTCAGATTTTGCACTCTAGAAGATACAGTCATCTACGATTTTTAGTTTTTAGTTTTCTCGTATCGTCGAAATTGTGGATGCCACAGATTTTCGCTCTTTGTGGGGGCGGAAGTGGGCGGGGCAAAGTTTTGAAATATTCTTGTAGCAGTAACATATCACAGAAGTCTGGATCCAAAACATCGTTGCTCTAGCTCTTATAGTCTTTGAGCACTAGGCGCTGAAGGGGACGGACAGACGGACAGACAGACATGGCTCAATCGACTCGGCTATTGATGCGGATCAAGAATATATATACTTTATGGGTCGGGAACGATTCCTTCTGGACGTTACACACATCCACTTTTACCACAAATCTAATATACCTCGCTCGGTAGTTCAACAATCTCCTTTTTTATCTTCTTCATGCATATTGCACATGATACTAGGATATACGATTTTGCATCCATCCGTTCCAGATTCAGACAGACAGCTTTTTTTTGGACCTTATGTACATTTTCCCGAGTAAAGTATTCCTCTTGGAATTAATGTAATATTCGGTAATAAAAAGAAAACAGTATTCATTTCCTTCTTTTATGTGCTAAGCCTATTGTAATAGATAAGTAAAATTGGTAAACAACGATACATACCTCCTGATTTCTTATATTGTAATATGTAATTTGATATTGGTTGAGAGTCTCGATTGTTTCCTCCACCGCCACCTAAAATTACTGAATCCTGATCATTTGGCGACCACGCCAATGTCACAGAACGGCTTCCCAAATCCATAACGTGTAAGTTGACCGGAAAAGTTGGAGGTTCTTGGACCTGCAAATGTACGACAGATCTATCATGACCGTATGCGTTGTTGGCAATGCATGAATATTCTCCTCTATCAGTAAGAGCTGTGTGTAATATTGTCAGTTCAGATAAAACTCCATAAGCTAAAGGCGAGTTTTTGATGTGATATCGTATTTCATAAGCAGGATCAATTTTATTAGCTTTGGCTCTCCAAGACATTTCCAACGGCCGATCTCCAGTTGCTTCACATGCTATCGTTACACGTTCACCGCGTCGTATGGTAAACATTTTTTTAGAAACTGTTACCGAAGGACCCACTGTATAGAAAATCAGTTTTACAATTAAAGTAATATTAGCATATTAAATAAAAAATGTTTCATATCTTACCATGAATGGTCAATTTTATTAGAGTACTTAGTCCAACCCCAATTCCATTGTTTGCCTGACATAAATAGTGGCCCTCGTGCTCTCGTCCGACCTTTGATATAATAAGCGAACCATTGGCGTGAGTCTCTATAACAGAGTGTGAGTTTCCATTGCTAACTCCATAATTCAGTTCGCGATACTCCCCAGAGTCTCCTATATTTAATAATACTCATGTGCTCATAATGTTCTAGACAAACCGCAAATTTCTTACCGATAGATTGCTTCCATTGAACTGTAGGCTCGGGAAACCCATCAGCAGTACATGACATTATTACTAAATTACCAAGTATTGCATCTTGGTCAGTAGGTTTTAAGACCCATCTAGGAGGTACTAAATAAAAATATCTTTATTAGCAAACGTTGTATATAATGGTCCTATTAAATGTATTTTCTTGCACATTTGTCATTTTTACCTATGGTAAGTACATTTATGAATACATACAAATGTTCGAAATTCATGCACAAACAATAAATATACAAAACTATTCAACTTACCATACAATTTGAAACTCAAGTAATAAAGATAGATCAATATACTCGAATAATCAGACTACAAGTGGCTATTGCTTAAATATGTGTAAATTATTATATACATAGCTCGATGTAAGTTACTTTAAAATTTATATTATACTGATATTATATACTTTTTTCAGTTTTTATATAGAACTCAAGAATTATTTTATATGTACAAAAAAATGCTTAATACAATCGAATCAGAACGTTTTAGTCTAGGAAAACATGTTTTATTAGGTCGGAAACGAAATTATGGTTGTTATTTAATTAATTAAATATTATAGTATGTACTCTAAATTTCATTTTATTTTATGCATTTATATACTCGATGAAGACCAGCTATTATCTCAAAATGTAAGAGGACCGATGGAAGTGAGTTAGCCTAATTGCTTGGAGTTCCCAAAGGAAGGATAATTTTTCGACCAATGGTCGTTAACAATATACAAAAATGTATTATCAAACCTATAGTATACAGCCTGTATATTTATTATTCGTCATGCATATTCATGTCAGCGCTTTAAATTATTTTATGTTCTGCACAATAATGCAGGCACGCTGGAAAATTAAGAAATTAAAACTGACCGACCCAGTGAGCTGAGCGTATGGAGTAGAATTACGGCCTATGCCGGGTCTTGGAAATGTTCTCTGAGCTGAAGAATTACAAATACGGAAGTGCCATGAAGATAACCTCCTAGACGATTGGCTCGGTTGCCTGGCAGGATCCGTGAGACCAATTACTATGACAGAGCCTCTAGACAGAGTACTTATCACGGCCAGAATACCAAGAATACCCAAGATTTCAAATTTACAAGATTTAATATAATAATATTAATAACGATATTAATTCAATAAACAATAATCATTTAAATAAATGTTCACTCTTATTTTTAGATCGATTTGTATATGTACAATGTGCATATGCTCGTTTAAAGTCTGTAAAAAGTTTCATCGATTTTCAACTAGTGGGTTGAAATCTGTTGCCAACTTGTGCATCGGAGTATGCCATTATTATTTCCATGATTATGTCTCCTTGTCCAATTCCTTTCCACCGCGTTATCAATTGCGTCCAGACAGAAAACATTATACCGTATCGGATATTAAAGAATATAAGGACACCAAGACGAAAGATCGAAAGATACTTTACTGTAAAACCTTTAAATTGGTTTAGTTACAAACCAAATTGACAGATGGTAAGACAGCATATATTTATTTACTTTTAAACTATTTGCAGTTTTAATTTGACAATAATAAAAAACCAAATGGAAAAAATGCGCAATATACGTTTATATGTACTAGAATTGTATTCTTAAAACCTTAGTGCTATAACATTTTACCTTTCGAGTCCGTTTGAGTGTTGGGATGCATGTGCATAGTGCGAAGTGCAAAGTGCTTTTTACCTAATTCAAATAAATATAACCTATGCCTTATTTAAAACTGCCATATTTTACTAAACATAATGTTGTTAAATATTATGTTTTTAACAGAAAAAATCATACTCAAAAAGACCCGTACAGCTTACATAAAAATGCCAATAGACTCTAAAGATAATCTATGCATATTGACCCAATGTCCATAATAATTATGTCTGACCAATAAATAATAATAATAATAGTCAATAATAATGACACATAATGTTTTATTTTTTCATCAAATATACATTAAACTCGAAGTGGAATAAAAAAAACCAATTTGGAGCTAATAAGAGATTGATACATATCCTTACTAATTGCGACAAGACATACCTATTTAATGACATACCCATTAAATTAAACAAGTGCTTAAGCTAAAATTTAAGTTTAGTTTATTAGTTGCCCCTAACGACCATTCGTGTAAATGATATTTATGATATAAATAATATCTATGACTTAATGACATACAAGTTGAACCGATCTCAAAACTCAAAGGTTCTACAGAACACAAATACATGTTCTCTCCTTAACGAGTTGTTCAATTCGATTTATGTTGGTGTTACTGACAAAATGAACAGTGACAATGCTACGGAGAAACTTCAAATAGCGCATTGGAAAATAAATACCTACTGATCAGAATGTAATCAAAATGCGACGTAGTCCTCTGGTTACAGCTTGGTTTTATTGATATGCGATACTCAGTTCGCCCAATACGTTTGATTCACTAAAGTTTTATAAAGTGCAAAAAAGAACGCAGGTTTTTTGGTTCAAGACGTGAAGTCTGGCTGGAGTCTAGTTAGTCACTGATTTTATTGTACAAATGTATCCCCTCATATAGCTACAAGAGGCTTATGGGAAGGGGCACACAGTATCTCCCTTTTCGGGGATCATTAAATAAAGTGGAGGACCATACATTTGACATTTCATACTTGACCTTCATCCCTTTTATTGGTCGGAGTCTTGTTTTTTAAGTGGTTTATATTTTTATTTAAATGTGTGTTCCTTTTCTGCCCTGACATTAGTGTTAATTGAATCATTTTAAAAATGGCTTAATTAAACCCTTAGCAATTGTATGTATCAATCTTTTCTGAGCCCCCTATAATATTTTCATTATACCTGTATTGAGTTTTATTTTTGAGTGAAAAAATTAAATTTTGATATGTACATACTATGCAGATCTCCGTGGCTTCACTCACAACCAATTCCACTATAATTCATTCAAATTAAATTTTATTAAGTGAGTGCCAGCTTCATAGAATTCAGAATTCAGTGGTATGAGTTAGAATGAAACAGTGCACAAAAAGAAATGAATGAAATGGCATAGCCGTTTATTGACACATTGATTTCGTTGACATTGACACGTTTCTTTATTTTTTTCCTTACGAACAGCAAAAGAACAACAATTAAAAGACATTTTGTTCTTTGAGTAATCCAAAATTCAAGCTCACACACTCAAACTCTAAAATTTGCATTTTATTTCCTTAATTTTCTTTAGTGGCATTATTAATATAGCTTAAAAATAGTTATTACCACCAATAAATATCCCAAGAACTTTATAATAATAACACTGTGCGATAGTGATTTTGTACTTTGCTCTAGACAAAAAGCTTGTTAAGCCCAGGCTGAAAAGATCTTATGACCATACTTACAATTTGCAACATACCCGAAAAAAGAAACATTTAACATGGTAGAAAACGTCAAATTTAGCTTGATATTATTTCAGTATAGCCATTGTATGGTAACGATTAAAAAATTAAATGACAGGCAATACATTTCTGTTATAAACCCATCAATTTGGATATAGGCGAGGAGAATGCCAATTTATGGAAGTGCGCAAATTCACCGAAACGCGGATTTTGGAGTTATTAATTTGTAATATATATAAGTATGTATTCATGTATGAGACCTACTCTTCCTACAATAAGGAAATGTAGATGATATTTCAATATATTTCAAAAAAATGTGCTAGATAATTCCTATGGTCTTTTTTATTTATATGCATATACATATTAGGTGAATTTCTACTGTGGACTTTGTGTACTTTTGTGCAGAGTAAACATTACTTTAATTTAATTTATTTTTATTGTGCTTCTAAGCATCTTAATAGAACGAAATAGTTACGCTTGATTTACCGGATACCGAGAGAACAGCAGTAAATTGTACAGCACCAGCATGGTTGGCTACATTACAAGTGTAGTTACCGTTGTGTCGTGAAGAAACGTTATGTATCGATAATATGCTGGAAAATTGTGCATATTGATTTATGGTTAGTGACGGATCCGAAGAAATAAATGTATTCCTTTTATCTGTGGTATGATCTTTAGGCTCAATTACGTTCTCATCTTTCTTGACAGCTACTGTATTACTAATGATGGGCACATCATTTCTTAGCCATGTGATGTTAAACGGTTGGTCCCCTTGACTACTGGAGCACATAATCTGTGTCCGCATACCTTCAGTTATTTCTTCCTCAAAAGCAAAAGGTGATATACGAGGAGGAACTACGTAAATAATAATATGAACATAGTTTTTGTAAGATAAATATGAATATGATAAGTATTAAGATTATGTTTCGAACAAATAACCCGATTAGAATTGTAAGTCGAGTATTCCGACTATAAGCTATATAATAATCATTTTATTTTAAGATTTCAATATTAGGATTCACAATTATCATGCCAAATTTTGTTTGGCATTTACTCGAAATTTAAAGATAGGAACGCGAATCTTAGCAAGAAAATTAGTAAACATAAAGTTAAATTTTTTATTTTAATTTATGTCTATATTTTTTAATTTTTATTTTGTTGCCGTTGTGTCAGAATAGTATTAAAATTATGATTGATTGTAAATTCAAAGTAAGGGGGTACGCCACTAATCATAGAGTATATAGATGTGCCAGTTAATACAAAGAAAATGCCACAACAGAATTTAAGCCTATTCTACTGTACGTTCGACATCGGCTGCAGTTAGGCCTTACACAGTGGCTTGTTTTTTCCGAAAGCTCGTGTCAAACATGGGAACATTTTTTTGTTACACTTCAATTAAGATTAAGTAGGCCGTCGCTCAAGTTGTCATGCCTTTTACTGGAAATAATCAGTCGGAGCTCAACGTTTGCACAGGACAGAACCTCAATTCTTTCGAAAATTAAAGCTTTCCTAAGTAATAGAAAAAACTTTTCAGTCTCTGTTTCTTAATAGCCAATTCCAATTGTTTTTTAATAAGGTTGTGGTAATCTAAAGCTTAATTAGTTGAACTTGGCAGATAATAAAAATAGTAAGAATACATCTTAAATCTGTTAATAATACTATAAAGGCTCTCTGAAGTATTTTAAATTCAAAGAGTAAGAAACTTACCATACTCTTCAAAAAATAAAATTGTGCTCATGCTAAAAAAAAACTAAAACAACTTTTCTAATTTATATTTTATTTAAAATAAATCAAGCCAACATATTTTTCCTAGCGTAATAACGATTTTGTATTCCAATTTATACTTCGCGCAAAAAGTTAATAGTTCATTAATTCATACGTTTGTTATTTTACAAGAAATTAATTACATAATGTAAAATTAAAAGAGTACTTTGCATTTTTATCATGTGTATTTCTTGAAAAAACAGTATAAAACATAGAGTTTAACTTCAATTATTCTTTTCTGGTGTTCATCTTCATTTGTGCAAATTTGTCCACTAGTCAGAATTTTCAAGACTGTTTTCGGCTTTCAATCAGTATAAAACACAACCATTATATGGTTTTGTATTGCTATATTTTTTTTGTAATATTAATACTGTAAATATATTTAAAATTAATACACATAAATAAAAAAAATTAAAACCATAGAAACAAATTTTATGACTTAAATATTATTCAAAGGACACAAATTACAGACGATATCTTTTTACCTTTTAATTTTATAAGCTAAATTGACTATTTTACCCGCTGTAAATTAATTTTACTGAAAAGACAAAGCTTTCCAACACTACGAAGTTTTATTAAAAGTTTATTCCAACTTTGCTTTAAGTTTCTCATTAATATTAGATAAGTATGAGAAGTAACATAATAGTATTATTGACATATACAAATAAAAAAGTAAATGTATATTTTCTTTATCGTCTAAATAAGAAAACAGCATAAAATCTTGTACCTTTAAAGTAAAATTACCAGTGAATTCATTTTCAACGAGTAGTATTCACTTATCAGTTTCAGGACCTGTATGCAAAATATTGTAAAATATACATCCAACATTCACTAAAAGGAAAAAGGTTCTTCATCTATTTTTTTGACGGCTTTCATTCGGAAGACTTGCTATTAATGCAATTATAACTATGAATACCTCTTGCTGCTATATAAAATTAGATGCCGAGGATATTTTATTTTGAGGGAGGTTTTCCTGGGAGGCTATTTTTAAATTTCAAACAGAAATTCTCCCACACACTATTGCACACTGGACACTGGCAAATTGTAGCAAATTGGAATGATATGGAAATTCTATCAGAACAAAGTTGGAATGATTTCCGTGCCAGCCTCAAATATTATCGTTGTCTTTATAACTCCCCAGAAAGGAATGTTTGAAGATATTTAAGGAAAGTGTTCTGCTTTTGTACCGCTACAGTACAAAAGAAGCAGCCAGCAACGAAGAAAACGTATAGCTTCGCATATAAAATGTCTTTCTACCAACTTAATTTACAAAATAAATACAATAAAATTCTAACAATACAATAAATTCTAATAACATTCAATCTGAACATAGTACATGATTTTAATAAATGCTACAATATGATATATAACAAAACAAAATTTTCCAGTTAAGAGCAATATGCATATAGGCTTTTCGTGAGCAAAATTTCTAAGACTACAAAAGTTACACATGCTATAAAAGGAGTTAACGGCAGTATTACAAATAAAAAAAATAAAAAAATACATATAACGTTTCAACTTAATACAGTTTCTAAGCAATTCACACAAAATGAAGTTTATATGTGCGTAACATATGTAGTACATATGTATTTATAAATGAGCAAAGTAATGGTCTTTAAAAAAAATTTTCTTGTATTAATTTTAATCACATCCACGATGGTAGACTATAACTCAAATTTCAGAAAACTTTTGTGGCAAATTACGTTGCATAATCTCAATGAATCGGGGTAAAAGTGGATGTGATTACAATTATATAACAAAATAGGCAAGCTAGATATATATTTTTGTAAGTTATTCAATGCAAATACCATTAACTTTGAGCTGTGCAGAGTGCGTTACAGTTGCGGCGTCATTTTGAACGCGACATGTGTACGTGCCGCTTTGGGCCCACGTCACACTTGTGATGCTAAGGGCACTGGTGAAATCATCATTCTGGCGAATTGTCACTAGGCCACTACCTTCACCACCGCTACGACCATTTTCATTCGAAACGACGTGTTCATATTGTTGATGAAAAGTCGGTGAGGAGGAGGAGATGGATGAGGTTGATACAAAGCCAGAACTCATAACAGCAGCGCCACCGGTACCACTAAGCCCACCGCTAACACCATCGGATGAGGCGGTTGCTTGCAGAAGATGCCCGTCCTTTAGCCACGTGAATGAAAGCGGCAGGTCCCCGGTGCCAATAACGCACTGAATGCTTGTACGGTCGCCGACATTCAGATCGCGTGCGAATGAGAATGGTGTAATCTTGGGCGGAACTGCGTGTTTAATATCAAAACCATTTTTAAATACAGCAGATTTAACATATTTATATAGACTCAAAAGTATCGCACGACTATACATATGTATTTTCATCTCTGGATATATGTACATATTGATACATGTACACATGTGTCTTAAGATGAACGAACGTGTACATATATGTACATATACATAGTATGTACATGTGTGCATACATACATAAAAATGTAAGATATGTGGATTACAAAATTTTAAACATACTTAGAGTCAAAAATTACACCTGTGGTGAGGCTAACGGCAGCATTATTAGTGAAATGGTCAGTTTCTCCTCCCAAATTTCGTGTTTCGTGCTATTAAAAAAAACGCATATTTAAGAAGTTAAAACCAAAGAGCAAACAAAATAAATAAGAATTCCCTAACCTATCCTATGGACACGATAACCAGGATGATGAACTGACCGAAACTCAAAGCCCAATAATGAAAATAGTCCCAGTTGATATGTCCTTTCCAGCTCAAAAGCGTTTTCTGTCCGCACAACTGTCAATAGGGCTTAAATGTCGCGTGTTTCCATGCGTGCTTTGTGCATTTATTGGTGCAGTGCAGACGAAAAGTGCAGGCAATTGCCAAATATAAATTAATTTGCAAAAATAGCAAATAATTGGACACAAAAAAGATTATCAATGACAAACGCATGTCAAAGTTTGCCCGAATGGAGTTATTTAACATCCAATATTAGTGAATAGAATTTCTTCGACTGCGAATTATATAAAATAAATACAGAAAACGTGCTTCATGCGTAAAGTTTTTATAAATGTTCCTAATGCCCTAATTAAGGGACATGTACATACATAAATACATATATACGCGTTCACACATATAGGTATGTTCAAAATTTAAATATATCGGAATGTTCATACAAATTGGACCCTTGCATGAGTCCACAGGTTAATCGGCTCCTTTTTTTTTCTGCTGCAATGCTATACACTTATTAATTAAATAAAGTATTATTCCGTAAATTGGAAGGATAAAATCATTGAATTAATCTGAAATATACTCTATTTATTCCTGAAATCAATTTGTAATTCGTGGATTAGCCGATAATTAAGAGATCTGAGACTCTTGCAGATCCTCTCCGAAACATAGTCTACCCTCTCCTTGCCGGTAACCTCAAAACCTAAGTAGGGGATCGGATGAGAATCTCGAAAAGTAGCAAATCATATGTGGTTTGTATAACTATACCTTAATCGTATTTTTTACTTGTATCACACTTTAATTTTATTTTTATTTTTTTTCGAAAACTCTACTGTATCCCATATAACAGTAAGATTGAAATGATGGATAAGACTGCCCATACAAACATTTAAATGTAGCTTCTTTTAATTTCGAGAATAATGTTACTTATTGAGATTCGAATGAATTAAACATCCTTCTAATGGACTTCAAGTCCAATCTACACTGCAAGACAGAGCTAATTTGAGGATTAACTAGTGTAGGTGGCCGTCTCAACACGGCGATCAGTCGAAAAGGTGTGCCAAAATGATTTTTTACAACAAGCACAGCTGATTTTGACCAGACAAATCATACTTTCATGGTATAATTTTACGTTTCTCAGCCGCTGTGCTGCTACCAGATCGACAAAAAATCGTACCAAGAGCATATAGTTCTCTAGCTTCCCATAATCGTACAGAGTATGAACATATCTACCACTGTATCTACTGTATCAGATCGGATCATTAGTATGGGCAAAATGAACCATTACATTTTTGGTGGCTACGCCACCACCTTCCACGCGCTTACTGTTCCTCTTACACTCTTTCCTCTTCCATATACTCTTCCTCGTCCAGTGTGCTAATCCTAAAAACTAATGATGGTGTGAGAATAAAGACAGATGTAGCGGAATAAGTGTAGCATGGCCTACGGAATATTTTTAAAGAATTTGCACTCTTTGTAAGCGTAAATTAAATCCTTAAGCATTTGTTTTCTATAACATCTATGTTCAATGTTCTATATCATGTTCAATGCCGGGAAAATTATAGAATTCACTGGCTACAAAATCTTAGGGTTATCATCAATCAAACCTAAATTTTCAATTCGGATGGATAAATACTGAAATACAAAGTAAGCAAATAGCTTACTTTGGAATAATTCTTAGCCTAGTAATTTCAATCGAAATGCTTTTTGCAACGTCAGTGTATATAATACATTATATACATTAAATTTCATTAAATACTACATCAACTGTAGATACGCAGACGGCTTCCTTATATATTCGTTGCCTTGTCTATATTAAATATGATTTGGTCAAAATAGACACTTCCATTCAAAAGTTCAGCTCAACAGCTTATAAACTCAAAAAGTAAGCTTCCCCTTCGCAGCAGACTTTTTTAGTACAAGGTCATGATATTTCTCATATGAAAATTAGCCATTTAATTGTGGGGATGTGCAGCTAATACGCATTTTATAAAGATAGGAGGTATGCAACCGAAACCCCTAAGGGCGATTACAGAAGCTCTTTGCTCGAAAGAGATCTCCGTATCTCCAAAGTTAGGGTGTACAATGAGTATACCACAGTACAATGTTTGAACATCCAACCGAAGCAGCTCGAGGACTACTGCACCCTCAAACCCCACGAAGTCTTAGGCCCTCAAATATCACATGTAGAAAAATGTCCTAAATAATGAAAATTAAAACCATCTCAAGTGTATATATACGCCTATGTATGAAACTCTTGAAATAATAAGTAAGCCATTGAAAATATAAATTATACGCGATCGAAGTTTAAGTAAAACTGATTTCTGTTAGTAAATAAAATACACTCATTAAATACAAATTAAAAATTAAATAAAATCAAATTTTGTATGAACTTTTAAGCCAAGTATGCGGACTGCGTCAGCTGTTTTTTCATCTATCTTGATTTTTTTGTAATTAAGACTCGTTTTGTTGTATAAAAAGCCGTTTACTTTTCATTTCGTCGAGGAAAATGTTTTCGTTTTAAAAACGGATAAATCTTGCGGATTGTGAAAACGGGAGCACCAATTTATGTGATTTCAAAAGAAAGTCGGAAAATTTTTGTGAAAGTGAAAACCGGAGCTTTCCTGAATAATATTGTTGCATGTCACATGTTCCAACAGCAGAAAAAAAGGAAGAGTTGGTCAACAAAATGGCTATTAAAACGAGAATTAGAATGCAAGTACATACAAAAATTTAGATTTTTCTAAAAAAAGAATTCAAACGTACGGGGAATTCCTTACAAGTTCACACGATAGGCAGAAAAGGCTTTAAATATTTGTAGAATATTTCAAAACGCAACAAAAACGCAAACATATGTAGCTCAACTTTGTGCCACGACTAGGGTCCCATGATTCATCTATGTAAAAAAAACTGAGTTTTAATCAAAACTCAATAACTCAAGTCTAGTGTACATAGGGCATAAAACTGCTTTTGATTTTACCCAAATTTATTGCAATTTTATTTAAATTTTTTTCTAAGGGATTTTGCGGGATATTAGTTTGGTCAATAAAAGTTAAAAATATACTATTAGCTGAAACTGGGACTATTTTAAAATTTTTTTAAAACAGTTTAATACGTACGAAAGACTTCGTGGAAGAAATTTTATTGCAAATCATATTATAGAAAATAAAAATGAAACAATTATGAAAAAATTAACTTTCCTTGATTGGTTGCCATTCATATTAGTTGGGTTTCATAAAATCGGGATAAAATTATTTTGACCTATCCATGGTAATGCCCATATTCTTGAACATCAGTCAAACTGGTAGCACAGAGAATACGCAGAGATGGATGCGCGGAGAAGGGGCTGAACTATACTTTGAAAGCACAATTTGGGTAGACTTTGTGTTGGTGAACATAGTTTTGGTACAAATAATGATACAACTCTTTGACTGATAACACTGGGCTACCAACACTGATTTATCTTTTGTCTCCTGCTATTTCTGTCAAGAAGTCTAGATTGGACTTCAAGTCTGGTATAGGCGGTGCGTAAAAGGTTTCGTTACCTCGTACCTCTTAATGCAAAAACCTATCTTATACCAAAGACTATAAATTACCAAGATATTGTGTCAGGAGCAAATTCCATTTCAATTTTCGTTCGACGCTTCATGGTGCTTTAATTTTCCGTTAGGCTATCTTTCGTTCAGCCCGGCCGGGCAGATTCCTACAACAAGTACACAGTCTTTGGCGAAGCGTAGTCGTCTCCTGTCTCGATGACAAGCCCTCGCATGCCCAAGACATACAATGTGTGATAGTATTCTAGAGCATTCCGTTTGAAAACCATTCACTTGTGGATCGACGTTATCTTGAAACCTGGCGAGCTGAACAGGCGAAGCCAATCTGGCAGCGTAACGAAGTCAGAGACGAAGCATGGGTGAAAAGAGAATTGAAAGCCCCGCGCGCGCTCTTTGTATGTTTTGCCGTATGCATGAGTGGAGCTCTCCACACCACCCCAAATGATGCGCTAAATGCCGTTCTATGCGTCAGATCTTTGACGTAGCAGGAAAGGAACAGCCAGAAATGGCAGCAACCGCAAAATGGTGGCTACAAAAGCGCACTTCGGCGTTCCACGGAGTACACAGAAACCACTTTCAAAATAGTCATCTCTCATGGAAACGTATGGCTGGTTGGACCACCACGCCCAGATAGCATTTTCACAGATGGATCGCAGCTGGAAAACAAGGTCGGAGTAGGAATCTACTCCAATTAGCTGAATATAAGCCCCTCCTTAGACTCCCAGATCACTACAGCGTCTTCCAGTATGAAGTAATATGAATCAGGGATGATTTGCATCATCTATAGCAATAGTTACATCTTTTGTAACTTAAATGGAATATCCTCTTCTACACAGTGACAATTTGTTATATAAATATTTTAATTTAAAATGTGTATGAAAAACATTTATAATTTAAATATTTTTATTTAAATTTGGTATTTCCAATTTTTTTTTCTTTTTCTTTTTTGCTGGATTGGTTATTTCACCCACTATGAGACGGTAAACTTAACCCTAAAAAGTTTTAAGGTCGCTTGATAGCTGTAGAGGTTTGTTAAAACTAGTTAAAGGATTCTCAAGATCAAACAATTTTAAAAATGTTGGAGCTCGAACTCTGTAAAAAAGTAGATTTGATGTAAAAAAAAGATGGATTTTTGTGACTAGTGTTGCCTTTCAACTGTTCCGGACGGACATCTTAATTTGTCTATTTTCCTGAAATTTGAGGTATTGAGGTATTGAGCAATACTTCTATGTATTTTCTATTAATAAGTCCTCTGACCAAGAATTCCTTCAAATGTTCCAATAATGATGAACATGATGCAACAAAGATAAGGAAAACTCTTACTTCTCTCTATAAACAAAGTCTTAACAATATAATAATACTCTTTGCAGGGATGTTAACTCAAGGCAACGTACCTAAAACTTGAACTTCAACTGACCGCTGAGAAGTGTAATTGTGCTTATTCCGAGCAATGCAAGTGTAGGTGCCCTGATCTGCACCGCGTTGCACGTTTTCAATAGTTAAGGTTCCGTTTTGCATACGCTGTCATATGTTTATGGGTAACCTAACGCCGTCTGTAAATAAATAAAAAATAGGAGTATGTGAAAGTTTGTGTATTCACATGTTTTACACATACATGTATGTAATGGATGTTTAAACAAAATTGTATGGATTTGTAAAATTTTACCTTTTTCAATGTTAACTGTGTCGATGGGATATCCAGCTATAGGACACTTGAGTGTAAAAACCTTACCAGCCACCGCCGACAGCTTTGACATATGACGTATGTACGGCATTCCTTTATAAATAAGTTTAAAATACATATATTATTTATTTTTAAATAGTAAAAGAAATCTTACCATAGATGTTAAGGCGAGCAGAGTGCGATGCCACTCCAGCTTTTGAGAGAGCTCTACATTCATAATCTCCTCCGTCTTCTGACTTTACTGCCGTAATATTTACGTGAGATATGACATCCCCAAACATGGTCACATATTGACCGATCATGAGTCTATCATTCTATAAAAAAGAGATGATACAAAACCTTTTTATTATGTATGGTTGCCTCTCACAATTCGACAGTCAAAGCAATGACGCACAGTGAGGCGTCAGCCGAAAAGAGGTGGCAAAAGTCATTTTTTAAGTGAGCAAAATGGATAATTTGAACGCATCTAATAGAGAATTTTCTAAGACTTCCGAAGATGGAAACTTTGAGAAAATTGGAGCTTAGCTTAGGAGATATAAGCATTCAAGATGGAAAATTTTTACTGAATTACTGAATTTGTATGCACATACATACTGCATTATTCAGGTCGAATAAAAAGTAAAATTTGCAAATATGTTTAAATTGTACAATGAAAAACAATTGGCTTGTTGGAAAGACTCCTAAAGAAAATTTGACTTGAAAAACTATATATTTTGGACTCACAAAAATACTATTCCACGCTACCCTAAAGATTTGTATACCCGATACTCAAAATTAGTATAGGGGTATATTACATTTGTGGTAAAAGTGAATTTAAAAACATTGAAATACACTTGTAACTGTGTGATATCACAGGAGACAAAATACAACATTTCATTGCTCTAGCTCTTATAGTCTCTGAGAACTAGGTGTCAAAAAGGACGGACGGACCGACGGACAGAAAGCCGTGGCTCTATCGACTTGGCTATTGATGCTGATCAAGAATATATTTACACTATGGGGTCTGAAACGCTTCCTTCTGGGCGTTACATTTCATTAAATTTCCAGTTTCCCCGCAAATCTAATATACCCTATTCTATTTTTGACTATCGAGTATAGTCTATCTATCTATATATACATATAAAATAAATTCGTGTTAGTTACACCATTTATAACTCAAGAACCTATGTATAACTGAACCGATAACGATAACTGAACCGATTTGGCTGAAAATTAGTGGGGATGTAGATTAGATTAAGGAGACTGCTATAGGATACTTCATCCCGACAGCGTTCCCGTGTGGGGACATGATATTAACGTCAGCATAGTAGGCTGTTTGTCACAGGCAGCGGCTTGGCTGCGTTTTTAAAACAAGAAATCATTATTTTAATTTCGAATGTTTGAATGTTTTGATTTTTTAATTTTGTAAGTAATTTGTATTCTTTTCAATTCATCTTTAAAAATTCCGCGACCAAGTCAATCCAATCTTTAACGACAAAGCCGTTATTCAAGAACGATACGAAATATAGCGAATGAAACCTCTGAAGCAGAACAACAAATTGCCTCTGAATTGCAGCAAGGATTACTGCTTGCATCCAACCGTTTGTATTGGTCCAATGGGCGGATTGTGCAGCTTAGTGGTATCACGTCATTTTCTTGCAAGCACTCAAACAATGATACAAATGACATGTTTTGGAAAAATGATGAATTCATTGAATGATGAAAACTACAAAGAAAGTTAGCTCGATAAATTATTACGCATATCGTTTGATGATTCGCCAAAATGCTGACAACTATTTACTGCGGTTTCGTCGATTATTTTAGCAGTATTCCGTCCACATGTACGTCAAAATATAAACGGAATGTTTAACTTACATTAGGTTGGATTAAGCCAAATTGCGTTCTGAATAGTATATATGTACATTTACGTGATGCAATTTGTAATGAAGGAAATGGTTAATGGGCGTAGGCCAACGACATTTGAGTCACTACGCACTGTGAATGGAACAATATTCCTAACATATCGTGCTGCATGTGAAGAACTCAATTTATTAGAAAACGATACACATTCGGTTTCGACAATCGAGGAAGCTATTATCTCTACAATTGCAAGTCAGATACGCACATTATTTGCTATCATCATTTCGACATGCTCTCCATCGAACCCATCTAATGTGTGGCACTCATACAAGGATAATATATCAGAAGATATTTTAATTTATATTTAATATTTAATTTAATTTAAATTAGCTGTTCAAGTAATGTACGCCTTTTGAATCCCCAACAAAAGGAAGTTTATGATACATGCATTAATAAAAGCAACTGATTATGGAAATGGTGGTTTATATTTCCTAGATGCCCCTGGTAGAACTGGTAAGACATTCCTCATGTCAATGGTTTTAGCCACTGTTCGTGCGAGATCCAAAATTGCGGTTGCAGTTGCTTCTTCTGGAATAGCAGCCACATTGTTAGAAGGATGCCGTACAGCTCATTCAGCATTAAAATTGCAGTTAAATATTCAAAATATTGAAGAAACTATATGTAAACTTTCAAAAAAAACTACGCAATAGCCAACGTTTTTTTAACATCAAAAATCATCATCTGGGATGAATGCACAATGGCGCATAAACGTGCATTAGAAGCACTTAACCGAGCATTAGCGATTTCCGCCAAACACTGGCAGTAATTCCAAGATCAAGATACCGACGAAATAAACGCTTACCTAAAATCATGGAATCTACGGCGCTATTTGAAGAAACTTCAGCTGACAACAAACATGAGAGTTGCATTGCAAAATGATACATCTGCTGACGATTTCTCAGACGACGCTGACTATCGGTAATGGTTGAGGACCTGTCGACGAATCGAGCGGATTTGATGTAATTTCCTCAGAACTTCTGTAACTTTTTCACAAAAGACGAGCTCATCAACAAAGTATTCCCAAACATAATTTTCAACTACAAAAATAATGAATGGCTGAGTGAGCGAGCAATTTTATGGGGTAAGAATAAAGATTTAGATGACCTTTATTATAATTTAGAGCAAGATCACTGGAACAATGCATTCATTCAAATCCATTGACAGTGTTACAAATGAAGATAAAGCAACCAACTGAATTTTTAAACTCCTTAGATGTCCCAGGCCTACCACCGCACAATTTGCGCTTATAGGTTGGCTCCATAGTAATCATACTTCAAAACATAAACCAACCAACAGTGTGCAACGGTACGCGTTTGGTGGTAAGAAAATCGAAGAATAATTTGATTTACGCGACGATACACAATGGAAAATTCGAAGTTGAGAAAGTTCGCATCCCCAGGATTCTGAAGATCTTAACAGAGTTTCGAGTTTGAAAGATTTCAATTTCCGATACGTCTTGTATTCGCCAAGACTATTAACAAATCACAAGGCCAAGGGCTTGAAAACATGTGGTCTGAAAATGGAAAATCAATGTTTTTCCCATTGCCAATTATATGTGGCATGTTCACGGATCGGAAGACCATCTTCGTTGTTTGTTTTTGTGCATGATAATAAAACAAAAAACGTTGTAAGTCACAGGGTGCTTAGCTGAAAAAAATAAAGCATAAAAAAGTATAAAAAATCTTTTAAAGAATCGTTAAAATACAAAAATGAACTTGATAAAATAAAAAATATGCCTAAAAATAATTTCCTCTAAGGCGGAAAAAAGTTATCCGGGTCATATAAAAATTGTTCGCTATAAATTAGCCAAAATTCATTAAAAAATGTTTTTTTATTGCGTGGCAGAACAACGTCTGCCGCGTTAGCTTGATAGTTATTGATACAATTTTTTCCTTAAAGTCTCTCTAAAAAGACTACTTAGTTGTTGCTAAAATATAAAGCATGGAAAAACCCGGTACTTAATTGAATTAAAAAAAAAAAAAAACTATTACTGTACTGAACTTTGAATTCAGATCATAGGCCAATTGTAAAAAAATATGAAACAAAAAATTGTATATGGGATAAAATAAATATGGGAAAATTGTGGCAGATGGATAGTATTTTACATTGATGTTCTCGTAGTATTTTTACCTTTCAGTACGTATTTATTATATGGGATTTTATTATTTTATTATTTAGACTTGTAACGGTTTAATTTGTTTATGTTAATTTTGTATTGTTCGACGTTGTAGCATAAAATATTTAATTTGACTTAAATGCTAAGATACTTTGCCCATACGGACTAAGATGGCTTATTTAATAAGCCTTCTTTTATACTTTATCATCTGAATACACCAATAATACTTACGTTAGGCAAAGGAAACCCATCCACATACCACACAATTTTTGGTGTCGGATTTCCACTAGCGCTGCACTTTAATGATACGGATGGACCTGGCTGCATAGTTTGTTCAATGAACTTGTAGAGCAACTGAGGGGCAACTTCTGCAATCGATTTATGTAAATATTTAGAAAATTTATTTAATAATTATATATTAAGGATACAATACCTCCTAATCTTAATTCAGCGGAGCTCTGAATAGATTCAAAATCGTTTTTAAGAATACATTGATACATTCCCTTATCTTCTTTTACGATGGACGAGATATGAATATGCTCATTGGATAAGAGTCGTACACGAGAACCTGTGCGCAAGGTACCGCCATCTTTCATCCAAATAATATTTTGTGTGGGAAATCCAGATACACTGCAAACCTGAAAGCCAATGTGGTTAAATTCACAGTAACAATATATTATTATAAGTATGTCACTTTACTCACTAAATCAGCAGTATGACCCAGACTAACTGTCTGTACGGCGGGCTGTATGCTAGCGCTTAATGCAGATGTTACAGATAAATCTACTTTGAATGTTTCGGTTCCCTCTGAGTTTGTCACAGTGCAAAAAAAAGCACCATTATCGGCTTTTATGACTGCCGATATAATAAGAGTACCATCTTTTGTCTTAGCCCTTCCAGTAGCCAGCATATGCTGCATTGATTCCTCATTACTTGAACGTTTAGTATGCCATCTGTATAAGATAATATGAAGATTGAAATCAAGACAGGAAGACACGAATAAACTTTTTTAAAGAACTACAAAAATGTTGCGATTCTCAAGAGCTAATAAGGCTAACCTAAAAGGGCTTGGGAAATATGCAGCTTCCCATCGAACTGATTCTTTGAGTTGTATGAAATTAAATTATAGCTAATCAAGGTTTTATTTGAAAGCATGTTTCCAAAATCGCATTTTACCGTTGCATACCGTTCGATATTTATCTGGTCCAAGTCTGTATTGATATTTAATTTCTTAGTAATATGAATATAATTATTTTAATATCCAGCCTGTTCAACAGCAAAAGGATAAATTTTCCCAAGACGGTTTTTTTGGGTACTCAAATCGCTGTACATACGTTCTTTGCGTACTCACACAAGACGATTGTTGTGGTTAAAAATAACGTCAGTACATATGTATGTATGTTTATACATTTAAATACATATAATTACATATTTAAATATAGCCATTGAAATATATGAAGATTGATAAACCAAACCAAAATATCGCTTAGTTGATGATCGATAATTAGAAAGTTATTAAACATTACAAAAATTAGGCCGTCAGCCGTCGGGTGCTATAGGGGGATAAACGGATGTCGGGTCGGCTCGTCACAACTGTAGACTTGGAAAGGGGCACGGGTGCCTCGGGTTCATGGCTTGCCCTGGATCCAAGGCGACTGTGCTCCGCGTCATAGGATACAGGCGGGCACGAGCGAACCGGCACCCGCCGTAACTGTACACACCGGCGGAAGTGCGACTATACTCTCCCCGTGAGGGCGGCTGGAAACAGGTCCTGGTACGGTCATGTCTCTGCCAGGATGCTGGCTAATTGTAGTCGGGCGGAGAGAAGAAAACTCTCAGTGAAATAACCCCAATCCAAGGTGACACTGTCATATGCCGAGGGATGCATGGCCGAGGGGGTGCTCGGTCGCTTATATGCGGACTCTGGATACCTGCCGACCTCCAGTTTTAATAAGGCTTCCCGGGGCACGCGGGCTATGCCTCGGGCGACTAACCCCTTCCCGCCTACTCGTGGGATCAAATATGCCAAATTTAAATATTAAAACAAAAAACACCGCAAAGGAGCACGGCACTCCTCCTAAAGTGCCGGAGGGAAAAGACCATCCCTCTACAAACGCATCTGGGAAACCAGTGCCCAAAAAGACGGGGAAGGAGACTAAGTCGGTCCACCGTCTCGAGGCAGCAGGCGCTGTGAGGAGAGGACCGAAAAGCCAATCGGGCCAATCCACGTCGGGGGGCCCCAAGGGCGACCCGGTTACCGGGGGGGCGACCATGCAGAGCGATATCGCGGCTGGCGGACCCCTTGGGACCGGGAACCCCTTGACAACCCCGGCAGGCGGCGCCTCTGCCTCGAAAGATAGGCCCAAGTTTCAGGACAAAAGACGTGCGGCCTTCATCCTGGGCAACGACGACCCGGTGTTCCTGGCGTCTGCCCAGGGAATCGAATCGCGGCGATGGGCCAAGACAGTCCTGCCCGACTACCAGCCAGCCAAAGCTGGCAAGGCCACAGCCAAGGCCCCAAGCAAGCGGCAACGCTCGGCGGAGGACACCGCCACACAAGTCCAACAGGCCAAGAGGACAAAGACATTGAGCAACCGCTCGTTTGCCGAGGTGGCGAGGGGAAAAACCCTGATTGGAGTCCTAGACAGGGGCTCTAAAGACGGGCAGATCCCTAGGGACAAGTGGCACCTCGTGGAAAACGAGCTCCAAGACCGTTTCCTCCAGGAGTTGGAGGAGAATGGAGGACCACCGCCCAAGTGTGAGGACGCCGGGTGGCACCAAGGCAGGGTGAAAGCCATCGCCTGCCAAGATGCTCGCTCGGCGGCCCTCTACGCGAAGGCGGTAGCGTCGCTCAAGGAGGTCTACCCAGGAGCCCAGCTGGAGGTCGTGAAGTGGGAGGACATCCCCAGCAAGCCGAGGGCCAGAGCGTGGGTCTCGGCGAAGCCTGCAGAGCCGGATAAGATTCTCCGGATTCTGCAGGTCTGCAACCCCCACCTTCCCACAGCCGATTGGAAGGTGGCCAAAGTAGAGGAGAGCAACGGGCAGAGGCGCCAAATTATCCTCGTCCTGAACGAGGAGTCGGTCAGACTTCTCCACGACACGGAGGGCGCTGTGGACTACGGCTACCAGAAAGTAGTCGTAGTACCATACAAGTCCGACTCCAAAGGCATGCAGCTGACGGTCGAGCCAGACCTGGAGCCCCCGGAGATCCCTAGTACGGAGATCAAGCCTGCGGTGTCAGACGTGGCATCAGTGGTGTCGGATGACATTTTAGATGGTTACGTCTCAGACGTGAGCGATCTCACTAGGGATCTCAAACACATCGGGGTCGCGGAGGAGTTGGACTCTTCGGAGAGCGACGAAGAAAGGACAATGGTGGAGGTAGACCTCAGGAATGTCACTGATACTCCTGCAGATAAACCTCCACCATTGTAAGGCAGCATGCGCTGCTCTTCTGCTCCACCTAGCCAAGGGTGGAGCCGACATAGTCCTCATTCAGGAGCCCTGGATCCTCGGAAACAGGGTCTCTGGTCTGAGGACTCCTGACTATAAGCTATACGTAGCTGACTCCGCAGGTAAAACTCGCACCTGCATCCTTGCAAAAAGAGATTTGCACTTATTTTTGCTCCCAAATTTCAGCAATGAAGACCAAACAGCAGTGAGCCTCGAAGGCCAGGGGTGCTCACTGAGAATCTGCTCCACGTACATGGGTCACGACCAACCAGACCCCCCTCCACAGGCGCTCAGGGCGCTAATCACAGACTGCGAGGCCAAGGACACCGGCCTAATCGTAGGGTGCGACGCCAACGCACACCACTGCCAGTGGGGAAGCACTGACACCAACGAAAGGGGTGAGTACCTCTTCAACTACTTACTGACCACTCAGATGGTCCTTTTAAATAGGGGGAGTGATCCCACCTTCATTATTAAAAACCGCAAGGAGGTCCTGGACCTCACACTTGCCTCTCACGAGTTACACGGGAACATCGTATCCTGGAGGGTCCTGGAAGAGCACTCCTTCTCGGACCACAGGTACGTGGAAACCGTATTCTCTTTTTCACTACCGAGACCAGCTCAATTTCGTAACCTTAGGCGGACAAACTGGGCTCGGTACTCAGACCATCTCTGTCGTGTTCTCCCTGAGACTCCACCTGAGGAGGAGATCTCCAGGGAAGCCACGACTCATCTTGTTAAACTATTTACCGACGCCTGCAATGAGGCGCTCGATAAATCCTGCCCCTCTAGCAAGAGCAGAGGCCGGAAGAAACCTGAATGGTGGAATCCGAAACTGAGGGAACTCCGGAAAGCCTCCCGAAGACTCTTCAATAAAGCTAAGGCCGAAAACGCTGAGCAGAACTGGGCCGATTACAAGGCCAGTCTGTCAGTTTACAATAAAGAACTGAGGAAAGCCAAACGCGCCTCATGGCGTAAGTTCTGTAGCGACATCGAGAATAACTCGGAAGCCTCGCGCTTGCGCAAAGTTCTCTCGAAGACTACACCCACTCTGGGCTACCTGAAGAACGCCGACCAATCATGGACAACGTCCAGTAATGAGTCGCTAAATCTTCTCCTTAACACCCACTTTCCCGGCTGCGATGAAAACAGACCACACTACATCGCGGCTCCCTCCGTTGCCTCACGTGGTATCATGAACCTGCTAAGCCAGGAGAACATTTCGTGGGCAATAAAAAGCTTCAAACCATACAAATCCGCGGGACCAGATGGCATCATCCCTGCCCAACTGATTCACGCTGGACAAAAAGGCACTAGTTGGCTCAAAAGGATATATGAGGGAATCTTCTCCCATGGATATATCCCGGAAACCTGGCTTCATACCAAAGTCGTCTTCATCCCCAAGGCAGGCAAGCCCTCGCACACTGCCCCCAAAGATTTCAGACCCATAAGTCTATCGTCCTTCCTTCTGAAGACGATGGAACGGCTTTTGGGGATGCATCTCACGGTAAATATTCCGCCTAGTCTATTCTCAGACTCCCAGCATGCCTATCGGAAAGGAAGATCCACCGAAACGGCCCTACACACGATCACATCAATCATAGAAGCGTCCATCAACTGTAAGGAATACACCCTGGTAGCCTTCCTGGACATAGAAGGCGCCTTTAATAACATCCTACCGACCGCCATCACGGGTGCACTGACGGAACTGGGGGTTGACTCCCGGACGGTGAGCCTGATCGATCAGATGCTACAATGCAGGACGGTTGAGGCATCACTGGGGACGTCAACGTCCACCAGATTTGTCAGTAGAGGCACCCCGCAGGGCGGAGTCCTCTCGCCCCTCCTATGGAACGTGGCAGTGAACGAACTGCTGCGGGAGATAGAGGGGGGTGGCTGCCGCGTGGTGGCGTATGCGGACGATGTTGCTATAGCATTCTCGGGTAAATTCCCGCAGACGCTATGTGAGTGCCTGACAAGCACTCTCATGAAGATGTCAAAATGGGCAGACAAATGCGGGTTAGGCGTCAACCCGTCTAAAACGGAACTGGTGCTCTTCACTAGGAAGTACAAAGTACCGGCACTGATTCCCCCAAGACTATGTGGGGAAGCGCTAATCTTCAGCAACAACGCCAAGTATCTTGGTCTAATCCTCGATAGAAAGCTCGATTGGAAATTGAGCATAGAGGATAGAGTAAAGAAGGCCACAGTAGCCCTCTATACTTGCAGGAAAGCCATCGGACTAAGATGGGGAATGACCCCCTATATAGTTCGGTGGCTTTACACCACCATCATACGACCGATCATGCTCTATGGAGCGGTAGTATGGTGGCCAGCCTTAGACAAAAGGACATGCCTCAACAAACTGAGCAGAGTTCAACGCATGGCAGAGCTATGCATAACTGGCGGGCTACGCACTACTCCAGGGGAAGCCCTGGATACTGTGCTGGACCTCCTCCCCATAGATCTCATGGGAAAGAAAGTGGCAACACTTTCCGCACTCAGAATGAGAGAAGCCAGACTGTGGAAAGCGTCCGCGGTCGGGCACTCGGGAATCCTGACGAGACACCCGCAATTACCAGAGAGGACAGATTATTGTGTCCCTACTGATCACCTCTCGACGCCTTTCCAGGTATCAATCCCACTTAGGGAGGACTGGGAGATGGGCGAACCAGGCCCCGCAAATGCGGTTCACTTCTACACTGATGGCTCAAAGTTAGACGGCCGCGTGGGAGGCGGAGTCTACTGCAGCGAGCTGAACATCAGTCATTGCTTCAGGCTCCCGGACCACTGCAGTGTGTTCCAAGCGGAGGTTGTAGCCATCAAGGAGGCCATTTCCATCGTCTCCAAACTATTTCTAGACACGCACTTAGTGTGCGTTTTCTCGGACAGCCAAGCAGTCGTCGAACTCAGCGACTGTAAATGACTGCCGCAGGTCTCTGCACGAGATCGCAGAGCAGTTAGACCTCTTCCTTATATGGGTCCCAGGCCATAGGGACATCGAGGGGAACGACGCCGCCGACGAGCTAGCAAGGCAGGGTACTACAATTCCTCTCCTTATGGAGAGGGAGCAAGTAGCGATGCCTCTGGCTACGTGTAGGCTCCTCACGCACGAATTGTTTGAGCAAAATGCCAATAGGAGATGGCAGCAAACAGCTTCCTGTAAAATCTCAAGATTGATATGGCCATATCGATCGAAGAAGCGCTCAGCCGAGCTGTATAGGCTCAGCAGAGCACAGTGCTCTGCAGTTACTCGAGCCATTACGGGACACTGGCAGATTGGCACTCATGCCTCTAGACTGTCAATCCCTCATAACGACTTCTGCAGGAGTTGTCGCGACGAGGAAGAAGAGGAATCGGTCGCCCACTTCTTCTGCCACTGCCCAGCCCTTGGAAATCGTCGTCTTCGTTTTCTCGGGGCTGCTTTCCTAACAGACATTTCGGACCTGTCCGAAATCAAACCGGGGACCTTGTCCAGATTCATCCAAGCCTCCGGATGGGACTGCCCTTAATTTGCAACAGCCTGTTTCTCCACGGTTTCTAGGCACTGGGAAGGGGCACACGCCCATGCGGCACCACAACGGACCTTCTATAGGTCCAAGTGAGCTTGGGAGGGTTTCATCACTCTCCCAGGCTACCGACTGAACCTAACCTAACCTTACAAAAATTAATTAAATTAAATTAAACAAATTAACTCAAACGACTATACTACTAAAACTTAAAAACTCTGTGGCTTACAAATTTGTGTGGAACCACGGTTCATCTGTTCGTTTATGCATAAGCAACAGAAACGGTGCTGTGCTTGCGTGGCGACGTTAAGTCCTCGGCAGTCGGTTTAGAGGCCTGAGAGAAGTAGAATAGACAGCCAGAGTCGTTGGATTACCATTTCCACCGATATAGAGAAGTTAGAAGACCTCTCGTCACCCCACCTCAATGGTGGAAGCACGAGGAACTTGCACGGAACCAACAGGCTTAGACGGAGGGCAGTGTAACGAATGGTCAAATCCAGTATACCAACTATTGGGTAGTCATGCTATTCACTGGAAATACTTAGTCTTGATTCAGAGTTGTTAAGATCAACACGTAGATTCTCAGAAAATAAAGTCGTCCAGATATATATATATATATATATATATACCAGATATATATGTGCATACAAAATGAGTAAATTGCTGCTCACTAAAAACAGTGTAATTCTTAAAGGCTCATATCTCCTAAGATAAAAATCCGTTATTTTTGAGGTTAAAATTTGTATAAGAATCTTTTTATAATATCTCATGAAATCAAGCGTATCTCAAAATTTTTCCTGGCTCCATACCGAATTCGTATAGTGACTATATATTGGGTAAAAACGACTGCAACCTCTGTTCGTTGCAAATGTCTGGTAAAAACAAAAAAACCCCTCTGAAAGGATTTAAAAAAATCTTGGGAATATATCTTACCTGTACGTAGGTTTTGGATTTGCATATGCTACACATGCAACAACTAATGGATCTCCTGCTCTTATCATCAGCTTGGTAGTTTTCTCATTCATAATTGGAGGAACAAGTTCACGCATTTCTAAAATAGTAAGAAAAATAAAATTACACAGTGGAAAACTAAGGTCATTGATGATAAAAAGCATTCAAAGGTTGGAAAATGAAGCAAATAAGCCTAAGTCGGTAAAAACAATCGGACTAAGCATCACCACTAATAGCAACTGCAGAAACTATGAAGAAAACGGCACTATTGAAACTATCATCTCAACTCTAACTCTTGGCTTTTTCGGTTTTTAAACCTACCACTTCGGTTAAAGCTTTGCCTCGGACAAATTACAGGAGCTAGTTAAGAATAGCTAAATAGCTAAAAAAGTCGGAAAGAGACAGCGCGATATAATTCAATTTGCAGATAAGGAGGCTAAACATGAGAATATCATAGCAGGTTGTACATACAGTGCACTTAATGATATGTATACGCGACTTATATTAAGAAAATCGTTAAATTATCATGATTTTTTTCTTTAAATTGGAAAAAAATTTCTAACAAGGGGTAACGTTGAGAGCCGCAGCTACGGCCGCGACTCTACATTTATACCCTCAATTGACTCGACTATTGATGCTATTGATTATGATCAAGAATATATACACTTTATGGGTTCGGAAACGCTTCCACTTTACCCACAAATCTAATGCATCTCTATACTCATTTCGACTATCGAGTATAACAACAAGCGGGAACGTTGTGAGCCGTGGCAGGCCGTGCACCAGTAGCGAACTTTTATAGCCAATACAATAGCTACTTCTGCACAGCGAGCTCAATCGATGGAGGAATAAAGTATATATATTCTTGATCAGCATCAATAGCCGAGTCGATTGAGCCATGTCTGTCTGTCCGTCCGTCCGTCTGTCCGTCCCCTTCAGCGCCTAATGCTCAAAGACTATAAGAGCTAGAGCAACGATGTTTTGGATCCAGGCTTCTGTGATATGTCACTGCTCCAAAAATATTTCAAAACTTTGCCCCGCCCACTTCCGCCCCAACAAAGAGCGAAAATCTGTGGCATCCACAGTTTCGACGATACGAGAAAACTGAAAACGCAGAATCGTAGAGGATGACTATATGTTCTAGAGTGTAAAATCTGAACCAGATGGCTATGATAATTAGCCAGAATCAATAAAACAATTTCATTCTTTCTCGCTCTGTCTCTCTCTAACACACAGGTTTCATGGTCGGTTTTGCCAATTGCAAAATATGAGTTCAAGGATCTCAGAACCTATAAGAGCCAGAGCAACCAAATTTGGTATCCACACTCCTGTGATATCGGACCTTGACCGTTTTGTGTCACAATTTCGCTACACCCCCTTCCGCCCCCGCAAAGGACGAAAATCTGTTGCATCCACAATATTACAGATTTGAGAAAACTAAAAACGCAGAATCATAGATAATGACCATATCTATCAGATTGCTGAATCTGGATCAGATCAGATCATTTTTATAGCCAAAAGGAACAAATCAATTTGGAGTGGCTACGCAGCGCCCGACGTCACGCTCAGACTGATTTTCTGTCTCTCTCGCACGCACTCTTTGTCGTGTCGTTTAATATTAGCGGCGTCTGCCGGAGGAGAGCCATACTGACTTAGTATCGGGTATAACTGTAGAGTTGCGGTGTCCGCAGCAACTCACAACGTTCCCCCTCGTTTAGACTAATTTAATGTAATTAAATTTTTTTCATGCTTTATTTTAGTGCTACAAGTTTAAGTTATTATTATTTCTTATTTATTAATTATAAATTACTTAATATAAACTTATTTAACTTATTACTGAGCTAGCCACGATAAATTTCGAGTTTTTGTAGAATGTTATTTACTGAAATATATTAAATATCAATTACAATTTTTCGAAAAGTTAATACTTCTATTTATTTGATAGTTTACTCGTAGCGATTTCCAAAGAAATTTTTTAATTAAAATAATTTAATTTTAATTTTATTAACTGAGTCAATCCAAGTATTAGTCTATTGAGAGGAGTGGAGCAGCAATGAAGACGGAAGCTGAGGAGTTGAGGAAGCTTTTAACCCACATATTGGCCTTAACTAATTTTCAATTATAGTGAACCCAGCAGACAAAGCTCCAACCGAACAGATCACAGGTAATGCGTCGCTTCCTTTATCTTCTGGTCGCGACGGAAGGAAGACATTATGTCATCGCTGCTCATGCGCCCACAGCGCAAGAGTGCTCTGGTCAAGTCGAAAATCGATCATTAGCGGATATGAAAGGTGAAATTGGGATAGATTCTACTTTGCGAAAATTTATCGTTACTCCAGTATTTCTACTTATTACCAACATCGAATGTGAAGCTCACGGATTTTCCTGCGCCAGAATCGAGGCTTATGGTGCCGGTAGCCCAGTTATGTTAAACGATCAGGGCTCAGCCCCTGGACTTGAAACTGGACCTTCGCTGGAATTTGCTACAATCATCTCTCATCATCAATCATCTCAAATCATCCTTAACCACCCAAGTGTTGGTATATTGAGGGCAGAGGAGCTTCAGTGAAGATTTCCAACTGAATCTTCTATCGCGTTATGGACCACCCATGAACACTTGGAATTGACAATTGACAGTCACTATTAACAAGGAACATGAGGAACAAATTCTTTGTCAATTTTCGTTTGACGCTTCATGGTACGGGCGCGCGGGGCTATTACTTCAATTCTCTTTTACACTACCTTCGCCTCCGAAATGCTACTCGGCTTCGTCAATGCCTCGGTCAGCGTCGAGTCGGTGTGAAAGCATGTCAGTGCCTGCGTGCCGAAACCGTAGGGCAGCGTGGTCGCTGATGTCTTTGGCGCGGCACAGTGGGGACTCAGCCGAAATAGTCAAAAAATTGTATGAGTGCTTTAGATAAATTTAATGTACGCATCTAATAGAGAATTTTCCAATCGAATTTTCAAGATAGTTTTAGTTTAGGAGATATAAGCACTCAAAGTTTAAAATTTTTTCAGTTTGCAAATATTTATTGAACTCATATTCACTAACTAATTTAGCAAGCTGAGACGGCCAAAGGTCCCACAGTGCCGCTCCAAAGACATCGGCGATCCGCGACCACCGCTTCGACGGTGCTGAGGCTCGAGAGTCCAGAATTATTTCATTGCTGGTGAAGGCAATGCCGAACAGACGAAACCGATGGGTTGCGGTAGAGACGAAGTACAGGCGAAAAGAGAATTGAAACCCCGCGCGCTCCCTCGTGCCTTTTGGGTCCTAATGTTAGGACCCGCCATAGAACAGCTTTTTGGACGCTCATGCAACATCTTGGTATTATATAGTTTTTGGTTGTTGCTAGTAAGTATGCATTAAATTGCATTGCCGCTCTCATCTTGTAGCTTTTGTGGTTTTATCGCTCTCTCCCTATCACCTAAGCTAAAATAACTGTTCTTTACGGTTTACCGAGCTCGAATGACATTTAAGTCCCTTACTAAATAAAAATTCTCTACATGATTGTCGCCTAATTAAGCCTATGTTTTCACTGTGCAAACTTCTTACACCTTAATGCCTCGAAATGCGAAGTTTTCTGAACACGTTTCTACCATGGTAAATAAGGCCATGAGCGTGCTTTGGTTTATAAAGAGGTGGTCTAAGGAATTTGACGACCCCTATATAACAAAGACTCTCTATACCTCGCTTGTTCGTCCGATCTTAGAATACGGCTCCTGTGTATGGTGCCCTCAGTACAAAGTACACCAGGACCGTATAGAATCAGTACAGAAAAACTTTTTACTCTTTGCTCTGCGGGGCCTTAACTGGGATGCGGGTGTAAGACTCCCATCTTACTCTAGTAGACTATTATTAGTAAACCTCCCATCCTTAGTTAACCGTAGAAAAATGCTTGGTGTGATTTTTGTGCACAACTTGATCAGGGGTGACATAAACAGCTCTGATCTGTTGGGCCGCATAAAGTTCACGATTCCCATTAGACTCACTACAAATTTTATACCGTTGTTCCTTATCCTCTTATTAAATTACTATTCCTCACATACCTTTCTAGTAATTAGTAATTGTAGTGGCATTCGTATTTGTATTTTGAATGCATTCTTAGTTCTAGTAAGTTTAGTGCTAATTTTCCTCGTATTCAGGGGAATGGGCTGGAAAGAAGGAAACGGAAAATTGGTATGAAGCAGGCTGCTATACAAAATTACCCGAGCATCGCAGAAACTTACAGGTACAGCGATGGCGGAGACTCACTGTTACTAGACAAATCTGACGTGGATCATTTCATACGCTGGTCTATAATAGGCCACTGAAAACGGCGCGGGACAGTCAGATCGAAGAGTAACATATGAACAAACCATATCCTGGCCTAATCAGCAAAAAAAAAAAATCAAGAGCGATCACGTTAGGTTTTCCGGAGACACGACTTGTGGGAAGATTAAACGCCTGTGTGACCAAGGGAGTCACCTGGGAGGACCTGTTGAGTCAAAGTGTGGATCGATTTTGGAGTGGATTCGTCTATCAAAGCTTAGCCAGGCGAGACCAGGCGAGCAGGTGCTCAAGCGCGGAAAACGAGTTAGTACGGCGACTGAGCGGTTTGCCAGAAATGCGATTTGTACCCCTGCTAGAACTCTAAGTAGTTTAAGCTAGTAAAAATAAACTAGTGACTGAACAAAATTTTAGGCTATTCCAATTAATCACAATCTCTTTCAAATAAATATGTTTGAGTGGATCCCAAATACCCCCTGAGTAAGACATATTTCAAGCTCGGGTCAACCGAAGCTTCGTCACAAGGTTATTAATAAATACAAATATATAACTAATTAAGGCAAACAATTTACGACTACGAATAACTATAGAAACTCACCCGTTAGTTGAATTTTTCCGACGTTGTTGCTTACTACGGAAGCTTGCGTTAACTTATGATGTGTGCGACAGCGATATAATTTTTGGGCATCACTTTTTGTAATGTTATAAACCAATAGCTCCCCAGTTAACAACATATGGTTTTTACCATCTGTAAACCAAAAGAAGAAATATATTTAAAGCATGAGTATAGTTTTTCTATTCTATTCATTATCAATTTTCCATACCGCCTTCAAGTGATGGGTAAATGTTGAAGTTCGGCTCTTGTAGCCACGATGTTACTGTTACATACTCTTTTACAAACGAGGGAATTGTACATTTTATGAGTACATTGCTGCCAAGAAATCCACCTGGATTTTGTACTTCAGGTTCATAACGTTGATAAACCACTGAAAGTATTTGAACAAAGGTTGATTTGTATGTATTTAGTTATTAGTCTAATAGTTTCTATATTGAACGGTGAGAGAGAGTTAGTTTCTACTTAAGCAGAGAGACTTTATTTCCAATAGAATTTGTATTAGAATAAATACGGACAAAGACTGGATATTTCTAATACATTCTGGCATGATAACAATAGTCAGCCTACTTAATCTCTAATCTTATTCGTCTGGAACAAATTCCAAGTCACTTCGATGATGGAGCGATCTGGAAAACGTACCGGAAAACCTCCTCCAGGTGTGCCCATGTGTCGACCGTTTAAGCGGGTTGACGAGAGGACTTGCAACCTCTCGCTGCCGGTGGGAGTGGCTACCTAACGTTTTTAGTAGTTATTCCGTTTCTCTCGGGTCTCAAGCTCTAACTGGATTTTCGAAGACTTAACGTCGTTGATAAACGCTCCCGTCAGCTTCTTCTTATTTTTAACTGTTTTCTGCAGTGAGTTTACTTCTGATGTGCTGACTTTCCCCACTCCAATACTCTTCTGTGAAAGAAGATTATTCTGCCTTCTTAACCTGGTGGTCGCCTTTCTTCCTGAACGCAGGAGGCAGCTGAACATCCCGGTTTTCCGATGTATTTTCAGTCTAAACCGCAACGTCGATTTTTTTCTTTGCCATTTCTTTGTGCGA
The DNA here is from genome assembly GCF_009870125.1 of Drosophila pseudoobscura. Taxonomy (NCBI): domain Eukaryota; kingdom Metazoa; phylum Arthropoda; class Insecta; order Diptera; family Drosophilidae; genus Drosophila; species Drosophila pseudoobscura. The sequence goes on along the minus strand of NC_046681.1, from coordinate 2,518,234 downwards.
TGCGTACATCTTTCTTACGTACCCTTTCTTCCCGTTTTCGCATATAGCTTATTGTTCATTCCCATATCTCAGAACTCTTACCTTCAAGGCCAGTGTAAAATCATGGGTCATCAAATCTACTCCTATTATGTGTCGTCCATGATAACAGTTACTATTAAATCTTAATCTAGACTCGTCTTCGCTATTCCAAGCTTCTTTTTAATTTTTGCCTTATCTGCTCATCTTCAGAGGCTCCACATTTCCTTTAACTATGCCCCTTCTAATTATTGAATGACAAGCACCTGTATCCAAAGTCAACACGTTCATTTCATTTCGCCTCTGATAGTGAGCTTTCCAAATCTCGAGTCCATTTATCTCTCTGGTTACGCATCATTGTAGGTGTGAGAGTCGCTCTACATCTGTGGCGAACTCTTGCAGTTGACAACAGTTCTGACAACAGTTGTTATGTTTATATAGTTCGAATTCCAGATTAATTAGCCTCAGACAGAGAGTTAGTTTCTACTTAAACAGAATGACTTTATTTCCAATAGAATTTGTGTTGCTCCAAACTACTTCGAGCCAAGACTGGATATTTCTGGTATAGTCCGCCATGACAACAATAGTCAACCTACCAAATCTCCCATTCGTTACAATATCAATAAATAAACTTATTCAGGCAGGCTCCGTTTTTCACTTTATTTTGCGAATTACGTTTTCAGCCAAAACGTTTCGTTTTCGATTTAAGGTGTTGTTCTTGTTGCCCTGTTAAATTTTTTCCGACCCAAAATTGAGGTTGGGTTAAAATAAAATTATTTATATAGAAAGCAAGTGTTCGGGCCAGCCGCTGAAGAATAACCGTAACTTTAACATTATTATTGTATGACCATAGAGAGCCGCCTACATATGTTGTAAAACGTTTACTTTCTGCAGAGCTGCTGCGCTCTCCCGCTAAAGGGGCTCTCTGCCGCCGCCACTTCGGCAACTACTTTGATCTGCTGCCGCCACTTCGGCAGTCACTTTGATCTAACGCCGTCGTACATAGTTTAGTTCTATGCTAACCCCTCTGCGCATTGGTTGCATATCGATCTCGCATAAAGTTTATCTGGCAATAGCAAGCAATCGGCTTCCGCTAAGCCACCAAGATTAAATACGAATTATAAAGTTAACCCAAAATCTCTTCATTTTTGAAACAAATAGGTGCCAAAAAAGCTTGGCATCTCTAACAGCAAGTGTCAAGTTTATGTTAATACATCTGTTCGGAGCAGAACGCAGCCGATTAGCTGCTTACCAAATAGCACCTAATTCTTGGCCCTCAGCCGTTTATTTTGTTTGTTACTTATGTCTATGTCACTCATTTGTTTGTTAAAGCTTTGCGCTTGCTTGCCCGCTCTCTGCCAGCTCGCTCTTCGCTATCTCCGCTTTGCGTCTGCCTACCGACGTCGGCCGAGCGAAGCTGCGCTTAGCGATCGGAGCGGCAATGTAAAGGGCAGGCAAGCCACACTTGCAATTTGGATGTCACGCATTAAAGAACATATCGCAATTTTATTTCTGCGCCGAGTTTTATTTAATTGGAATAATTAGTCGGCCGATTGGGGATAAAAAACATTATCTCCACAACATCAATAAGTCATCTATTTTGTTCCTTTTGCAATTACGGTTCGTTTCGATGTATAAAAAGCCGTTTACTTTTCATTTCGTCAACGAATTTGTTTTATAATAAATCTGGCCTGAATACTTTTCTTTTAATTCCCATAAAAAACACCGCTCCCCACCCTTATAATTTCAATAGTGTTAAAAAAAACTTATTTTTATTGATTTATTTAAACAAAATTATTGTTTTTAATTTTTATTGTTGTTAAAGATGTAAACTTCGACAACGTACATATTTTATTTTCGTATATAATCCAGCATAAATACAAAAGTATGTACATACATATGTATGTATGAGTCGCAATGAAGCGATATTCTATTGTCTCCTATTTGATTTGTACGTCTGCATGGACACCTACTTATTTTCGTATATTTTTAGTCACAATTAAATACCACAACGAATAGGTTATGGGCCCACGGCTCAGTCTGAAGTTGTGACTCGGTCGATTGAAAAAAATTGATTCGTCTTACCATTCGAATGCATTCTATCGATAAGGCCGAAAACGAGACTTATAGTGCGTGGGTAATCCAAATGAAAAGCCGTCTAATACAGTCTAAGTTGTGGTCAGTAGTGTGTATTCGAGAACTGAAAAATTAAAACGGCGATGCTGTGTATTAAACCATCGCAAACATCTTTGTTGCACCTTGATATCTCCGTCGGTTTTTTCGGACATCGTTCAACAGCGACTACCCTACCTGAGTTTTCTAACTTAATCCCCTGTGTTTTTCAAAGTGGTTTGCAGACGGATGTAGTTTTTACGGACTTTAGTAAGGCATTTGATTCTGTACTTATTCACAAGCTCTCTTGGTGGGTTCCCAACAAATCTTCTAGAATGGATTTTTCCTATATTTCTCACCGTACTCAGCCTGTTTTGTTTTCAAATGTGTTGTTCAGGGGTGCCACACGGAAGTCATCTGGGCCCGCTTCTGTTTATTTTATTTTATTTATTTTCGTCAAGTTATAACATAATATTATAATATTTGGACGTTGACATGCAATGACTGCATCTTACAAGAGGCGATGCAATTACTGCACCGTCAAGTGGCCCGTGTGACACCAGCAGAAGGCCGTTACGTGCGGGTCCCAGGCAAAACGCAGCCCCCCTCCCGACCAATCGAGCGACACGTTAGCCGAACCGATCGCGAACATGCAGGAAAGATAGCTGTTAGACTAATATACGAGGAAAATTAGCACTAAACTTACTAGGAGAACTAAGAATGCATTCAAAATACAAATACGAATGCCACTACAATTACTAATTACTAGAAAGGTGAGTGAGAATTAGTGGTGAAAATAATGTGGTAGAGGGAATTATAATCCGAGCATAAGACCCTAAACGGTTCATGCAAGGAATAATTCGATCTACAAAGTGGGAGGAACAACGGTGTAAAATTTTTAGTGAATCTAATGGGAATCGTGAAGTTTATGCGGCCCAACAGATAAGGCTGTCTATGTCATCCCTGATCAAGTTGTGCACAAAATCACACCAAGCATTTTTCTACGGTTAGCTAAGGATGGGGTTTACTAATAGCAGTCTACTAGAGTAAGATGGGAGTCTTGTTGGACAGAATTTCGCTGCCGTTGCAAGGGAAGTTCTTGTACCGAAAAGTAAAAATGCAACCATTCATATGTAAAGTACCCTTGTGGTTGCTTCATGTACACCGTATCGCTCAGGTCACTGTTGCGGTATGCCATTTGGTTGACATATAATTTCAATTCTGCTGCTAGCGCAAGAATAAATCGCACGCTCTCCAGTCTGCAGACTGGAGAAAATGTTTCCGCATAGTTTATGCCGTACTGCTGGGAGCAACCTTTTGCCACCAGCCGCGCCTTGAAACGTTCGATTTGACCATCTTTGTCGCGTTTCAGGCTATATACCCATTTGCATCCAACTGCTCGTTGTCCTGCCGGTAAGTCTGCCAACTGACATGTCTCGTTTGCCAATAATGCCTCATATTCACGTTGCATCGCTTCGGACCAATGTGATGCATGAATACTGATCAACGCCTCCTCGTAGGATACTGGAATCTTTACGTCGCTGGCAACCAGAGCACCAAGAATGTTGTACTCCTTTCTCGGACGGCCAGGTTTGCCGGTCCGAATCAGCCTTGGTCTGCCAGGTCCAACGCGAGGAGCTGGCTCATCTGACTCAACCTTTTCTGTTGCGCTCTCGTACCCATCAGTACCGCTGCTACTGGGATTCTCCCCGTCAACGCTTGCACCATGGCTGCTGTCTCCACCGCTGCTGTCTCCACCGCTGCTGTCTCCACCGCTGCTATCTCCACCGCTGCTGTCTCCACCGCTGCTGTCAATGTCATCAGTATCGCCGCCTGACTGCATGCTAACTTCTGCCTTCGGAAGTTCGAATGTGACTGTATCCTTGTCGTCTTGGAGCTCGTCAAAGAGAACATCTCGCCTCTCAATCACCTGATGAGACACAGGGTCATACAGTCGATAGCCCTTAGCCGCTACTGAATATCCAATCATGCGATATTCTTTGCCTTTTGGTTGAAGTTTACTCTTCCTTGGACCCTTGTCCAAAGCTACTGCAACGGAACCAACAACTTTTAGATGACCTACATAAGGTTTCTTACCAGTCCACGCTTCCATAGGCGTCATACCGGTCAGCGCCTTGGTCGGTGATCGATTCCGTACATACACAGCTGCGTTGACTGCCTCAGCCCACAAGGATTCGCCTAATCGTGACTGGACCAGCATACATCTTTACATTTCCACCAGAGTGCGGTTTGCCCTCTCAGCAACGCCGTTTTGCTGTGGAGTGTACGCCATTGTAAGCGTCCTCTCAATCCCATTAGTTTTCAGAAATTCATCAAACGATTTGTTGACAAATTCACCGCCATTGTCGCTCCGGATACATTTGAAACTTTTTCCCGTTTGCCGTTCAACCAGGGTTTTGAACTCGACGAACTTCTGGAAGACTTCATCCTTTGTCCGCAGGAAATACACAAATATACGCCTTGATTTCTTATCGATGAAGGTTAGAAAATACTTTGATCCAGCAAGAGACTGTGTGCCAAAGGGCCCGCACACATCTGCATGAACTAGTTCCAATATATCTTGAGCTCTACTGGTGGTTGCAACAGGAAATGGTTGCGCATGAATCTTGCTGACCATACATATTTTGCAATTCATATTCGCCGGGAAAACCATATTTTCAATGCCGCGCACCATTCCTTTGCTGATCAAATCTTTCATACTGCTGATGTTCAAGTGGGCGTACCGTTTATGCCACAGGGCACCATCAGCCTTAACCGCCGCAAAACAGTTGTTTTGTTTTCCTCGAAACATATACAAGTTTCCAACTCTGTTCGCCTTTACAATGCATTCGCCATTTTGGATAACTCGTGCATATTCTTGTCCAAAAGTGACGAAACATTTATTCTGTACAGCGCTGCTCACCGAGAAAAAATTTCCATTCATTTCGGGCATATAGAGAATATTCTTTAACAGCAGCGTGCATATCTCTGTCTTCAGCTCTACTTCCCCTTTTCCTTCAGCTTTTAGGAAACCGGAGTCAGCCAGACCAATCATTTCTGTGTGTTTCTCGAACTTTGTGAATAACTGTTTCTCACAACACATGTGGCTTGTGGCACCACTATCCAAACACCACATACTCTTTTTCAAATTATCTGCGTCCAACGCATTTAATAGACTGCACTGCTTGTTCTCCACTCTTGCTGCCCTTACCACATTTGCGCTCTCCTTCTTACACTGAGCCTTCATATGCCCGCGCTTACCACACTTGAAACATATCATTGTATTGTTTCTCTTCTTTTGCGCTCTGTGCGCGGCCGGCTTATGTACTGCGGTATATGCCTTTGAGTATTCCATTTGAGCTTCTGTGTTTTCCTTTCGTTCGCCTTCTTCCTTGAGTTTTACGCATAGAACATCGAAAGTCGGCAGACTGTCGCGCGTCTCTATGGCGACAACAAAATTTTCGAATTGTTTTGGAAGGCTTGACAACAAAACAATTGAGCGCAGTTCATCATTTAGCTCGATTCCTACTGTCCCAAGGCCATCAAGAATATCCACGAACTCATTAATGTAGCTTGAAATGCTTTTCCTTTGGTCCATGCGCTTGCTTAGCAATTTCTTGTACAGTTGAACCTTTCGTACAGGTCCACTTGGTTGATGAACACTCTTAAATTTGTTCCATGCTTCGGACGACTTACTTCAATTTTTAATGTATCCCAACTGTGAAGTTTTCACACTCAATGTGATCATGGCCAGCGCCTTTTCATCCTTCGCCTGCCAATTCACACCTTCGGGAACATTTGTTGGTAGCAGGTCACCAGATGCCACACTTCACAATTCAGCGTGCACCAACACAGACCGCATTTGAATACACCAGGAGTCATAATTTCCCTCCTCTAATTTGTCTATCTGATACATCCCGCTCATTGCTGATTATCGTTTAGTCTCTGAGTCACACCGATGTTAATAGTTCGTAACTTAAGCAATCACTTCACTTTTAATTTACAAAATCCGAACCTGGGCCCATAACCTGTTGGACAGAATTTCGCTGCCGTTGCAAGGGAAGTTCTTCTACCAAAAAGTAAAAACGCAACCATATGTAAGGTTTAAGGAAACCTTAAAAGGTAAAAGGTATGTGCTTAAAGGAAATGGTTTACAGAGTCAAATGCTTTACTAAAGTCGGTGTAAATAACATCCGTCTGTAAGTTACCCTGAAAGCTTTTGATAATGAAAGAGTTAAACTCTAACAAGTTAGTGGTGGCTTATCGCCGCCATATAAAGTGTCCACACAGAGCCTCGGCGCAGTACCTGAGTACACAACCTGGAACACCTCCTGGACCCGGTGAAAACACCGGCTTAACTAGTCGAAGATCATGAACTAAAGAGGAAGTAAACAAGGGATTGAAAATGCCGTTCGACCTCGGTAAACCATATGGGTACGGATGACCAGAGTAGCTTTCCTCAGAATAGGTCGTTTGGAAAAATTGGGCAAAAAGATCGGTAATGTTAGCACACCCATGAGGACGTAGGAAGTAGGAGAACCAACTTTATGAGATTTTTTACTAAGACTTGATTTTAAGTTATTTAGACTGGATAATTCTTTGGTAAAGCAAGGGGGCTTTCCAGATCTAGTCGGACAAGAAAGCGGGACACAAGAATCAAAAAATGTGCCAAGAGCATTGTAAAAAATGTTTGTGCCTTTTGTGACATCAGTGCACAAGTACAAAGCGGACCAATCAAAATCCCTAATTAGGTTATTAAGCTTCGCAAACTCGGCTTTACGAAAGCAGCGGACACGTTCAGGTAGTCTACTCGACTGATCCAATATAGTTGTTTCTATATCTAGCGACACCTCGAAAGTAGGATGGTAGGCGTCTTCAGGTAAAGTGAGCGGAAGGGCTTGGGTTAACAAAACTATGATCCGATACAAAGCAGATATCAAGCAATCGACCCAAGGAATTTTTGACTTGAGACAGGGACAGGTCAAGCAAGTCGTCAAAAAAGTCATATCGTGACATGGGCACTAGGTTACTAGACTATTTTACCGAAGACCAAACAGTTCCGTGCAAGTTGAAGTCGCCAAGAACTATCATATGATCTTTATCTGAAACAGCAATTAAAGCGGACAAGTGCTGCTTATAAATTAAAATATTCGAAGAAGGTGGAATGCTGTCATGACATGCTCGTATGTCATGAATATAGCAAAAGCGGGAAAAATCAGCTTATACACACAGGAATTCCAGTTCCTGTTAAACTTGGACTGTGAAGTGTTCCGCCGTAAAGTTAGAGTCCACTGCAATCTGAACCCCTCCTGCACGTCGAGACGAACGGTCTTTCCCAAAAGTTGTGTACCGACCTGCCAAAACCGCGAAATTAAGAATGTCCGGCTTTAACCAAGTTTTGGTAAGCACAATAACGCGGGAAGCAAATGCAACACTATCCCGGAAAAGAATACTGAGCTTACTACGTAAGCTCCTAACATTCTTATATGTTACTAAAAGAGAAGTTAGTTTTTTGAAAGGGTTAAAACAAGGCGGGAAGATAAGGAGGACGATGGCACACTGGATTGATTTTTAAGAGTTAGGGTGGCCTATTTTTCTTCTTAGCCTTGAAATGCTCTGGCCAAAATTTAGCAGAAGAAATGGTGTCAAAATGAGTTGGGGAGACACCTATCTTAAATCTCCCTGGCATAAGAGAAATTTACTTTTCCACCTTTAAACCGACGGCTTTTATTTTGCTAGCTACATCATTAGATGTGAGGTCAGGGGCCAGCCGTGAAACAAAAACTTGTCGTTTTGGTGGGATGGCCACCAGTGGTTTAAGCACCACAGGCCTAGTACCTGTGGTGACAATATCCGGAGGTCCGAAACGTCTACTTACGAGCTTGCGGACACCACGGACACGGATGCTGCAAACGCACTTGGCGATGGCTTTCTCCGAGGCGATGAATTCGGCTACCGAATCTGCATCTGCAAACGAGATCAACTGCTGCACACTTGGAGTGCTCGGAGTCAATTTTTCGGCCGCCAGCGGCTGAGTGCCAGTTGGCACTTGCAGATCCCGCGGAGTGACCCTTTTACGCCTCGGACCCTCATTCAGCAGTTGCAGGCTGCCAAACTGAGACATGGCTAGGAGTGCAAGCCATTACGTTTGGAGATGGCATCACTCATGAGACCCGTAAACCCAGCGTATTTTGCGTGCACTACGCTGTCGCAGCGCCAGCAGGGACTCCTCGGCTGATCATGGAGGATCTCTTTGCGCCAAGTTTTTTTAGCACATACAACACAAAACTCCATAATAAAAATAGCAAATAACACAAAAAAAAATCGAATAATATTTCAAAACAAATAACTATCTAATAGGAGGATAGGAGAACAGTTGCAGTAGCTAATCAGAGAGAGAGAGCTTCTCAAGAGAATGGGAGAGAGTGATAATATAATAAAACCTACTAGACGAGAGCGGGCTGTAACGCAATATAGTGCCTACTCACGGAAACAACACAAACACGACATACTGACGACGAAAAATAAATAGTTTAATAATTTTAGAGGATAGAATAGATAGATAGATAATATAACAGATTTTTAGATTGTAGGCTGGTTAGGAAGCTAATCAAAGTTTATTTACGAAAACACTGGCTGTTTATGCAAAACAAAAGGAAAAAATACGTAGCGCAAAACAAAAACGCGCCTGGTGACTACGAAAGAGAACGATTGAATGAACTCTACTACACTAATGTCTGCTGATGATGCTAAAATCTCCCTTACTCTGATTGGTATTTGAAAACACGATTTCAACTGGATCTAAGTGAACTACTACTATTGTGGTGTTCAACTAATCTTCTTTTTCTGAACCTTCCTAAATGCAAACTTATGACATTTTACCGTTGCGCTCTACATTTATTGGAGTATTGTTCTTGTGTGTGGAGCCCGCAGTATAATGAGCAGCAGGTTGTTATTAAACCCGTGCCCTTGAATTTTCGCCCTACGATACTTAAACTGGGACTCGGGTAGAATCTTGCCACCCTACCGGTCTAGACTAAATCTAATGGACTTACCGTCGTTGCACTATCGCAGAATATGTAATGGGGTAATGTTCGTGCACAAGCTCATTCTCGGGATTGTTGACTCCCAAACTCTCTTGGGTCAGATTGACTTTGCCGTTCCATCTAGACCTACCAGTACTTTTAGGCCAATCCGCTCAGCCATATGTAGATCTAATTATGCTCAAAATGAACCTTTTATGGTTGTATGCCACAACTATAACTCTATAAATCCCTTGTTCAGATCTTGTAAAAATTTGTTGGGCGATGGTGGAAAGCTGAAAGAAATTGATTTAACAGTTCCTGAAGAACTTTTGTATTTTCTTTTGTTATCAAGACACCCCGACGCTCACGAAAATGTCGAGGTAGTAATGGAGACACAGGATTTTCTGCCAAATTTTAACTCTCTAAGAGTAAACCTCCGTAAAGAAGGAGACAGACTCAAGTGAACATCGAGCGCTCGGGTCGTGTGATAAAAATTGGTCGTTGTCCAAAGAAAAGAAATTCGTCACGGACACAAGGCCTCAAAGTGTAGAGCAGAGAACAATCGAGAAAACAACCCGAAAGGGAATAACGAAACCAAAAGAAAACGAGGGGGAACGTTGTGAGTTGCTGCGGACACCGCAACTCTACAGTTATACCCGATACTAAGCCAGTACTCTGCCTCCGGCAGACGCCGCTAATATTTAACGAAACGACAAAGAGTGCGTGCGAGAGAGACAGAAAATAAGTCTGTGCGTGACGTCGGGCGCTGCGTAGCCACTGCAAATTGATTTGTTCCTTTTGGCTATACAAATTATCTGATCTGATCCAGATTCAGCAATCTGATAGATATGGTCGTTAACTATGATTCTGCGTTTTTTAGTTTTCTCGAATCTGCAATATTGTGGATGCAACAGATTTTCGTCCTTTGTGTGGGCGGAAGGGGGTGGAGCGAAATTTTGAGATAAAGGTTTTATAGTGAGATCTAACAGAAGTGCGGATACCAATTTTGGTTACTCTAGCTTTAATAGTCTCTGAGATTTGTGAATATCCCCAGATTTGCATAATTTGCGGGGCTATAATAATAATACGATCCAGTTCAGATTCTGCAGTCTAAAAGATATGGTCGTTCTCTACGATTCTGCGTTTTTGGTTTTCTCGTATCGTCGAAACTGTGGATGCCACAGATTTTCGCACTTTGTGGGGGCGGAAGTGGGCGGGGCAAAGTTTTGAAATATTTTTGTAGCAGTGACATATCACAGAAGTCTGGATCCAAAACATCGTTGCTCTAGCTCTTATAGTCTTTGAGCATTAGGCGCTGAAGGGGACGGACAGACGGACAGACGGACGGACGGATGGACAGACGGACAGACAGACTTGGCTCAATCGACTCGGCTATTGATGCTGATCAAGAATATATATACTTTATAGGGTCGGAAACGATTCCTTCTGGACGTTACACACATCCACTTTTACCACAAATCTAATATACCCCAATACTCATTTTGAGTATCGGGTATAAAAATCGTACTCCGTTTTTAAGTGCGCGAATAAAAAACTTTCTACGAAGAGAGATTGTGGGCCCACGGCTCACTTATGTTGTGATAGGCTCCGATTCTCTGAACTAAGAGAGCACAAAGGGCGAGTTAGTTTAGCGGGAAATAGCTAAAGGGCTGGGCACAGTGGACAGTGTCCTAGCTGATCGGAAAAGATTTCTCAGTTGAGTTCACAAAGAAAAAAGCTTGTACGAGGGAGTAGCAAATAAAAATGAAAGTTGTTTATTGCTTTTCAAAATATTTTTCCCCTGATGATCAATACATTTTCGCATTCGTTCCATCCATCGGTCATAACAGTTTTTCCATTCCTCTTGAGAAACCTCATAAAACATGGTTTTTTAACTCTTTAACTGCTTCTTCGGCGCTCGTAAATTCTTGACCATGCACTTTAATTGCCAAGTCAGGACTGTAGAGCGGATGAGTCATCAATTCGATGTTCCGACTGTTTACAAATTCGAAAAATGTTTCTCGAGATGTGTGAGAGCTGGCATCGTCATGATGGAGAATGATTCGTGTTCGGCAGTTGGTTTTGTGGCCGTGTACCACTCATAATTGACAATCCTACGTTGATCCAGCGGAACAGTATCCACATGGCCCATTCTCCCGAAGAAACAGGCGACCATTTGCTTCGAAGTGCTTCGTGCAAGTACAACTTTTGTTGGATTTGGCTCATCTTGGAACACCCACACAGTCGATTGCTGTTTACTTTCCGGCTCATACGCATGTATCCATGATACATCACCTGTCATGATTTTATAATCCTCTTTTGAAGCACCACGGTCGAACTTTTCAAGCATTTCCTTACTCCAATCGACGCGAGCCTTTTTTTGAGAGATTGATAAGTCCGGGGTCCAACGAGAACAAACCTTTTTTACAACTATGTAAATGTTCATGCAAAGTGGAATGAATTGAAGTGGAACTAATGTGCAAAGATGCCTCTGTCTCACGATATGTCGCATTTCGATCTTGCACTATCAGTTCACGCACACATCGATGTTTTGACGCACAACAACCGATCTTGGACGACCATAAATTATAAAGAAAAATAAGGGCATCGTCATAATGGTTGCAGAAAAACAACACTAATTGTTTTTGTTTGAAAATCAACAAAAGAAATTTTTTAATTATACCAACAAATCCGGTAGCACGATCGTTTCGGACAGTTATGGAAGCCTAAAAAAGTTTATTTGTGACAAATTGATGCACGGTATCAAAGCAAGGAAAACTGCGCAAAACGCATGATTGCGAAACAATTTCAGGTGCAAAAATCAGGTGCAAGCCGCTCAAAAAATGTTCTCGGATTGGAACATACAGACATGGGCGGACCAATGAATAAAAACTCTTTAGGCCTTCGTTCCTAACATTCATCCATGATAAATCGCGAATTGTGTTTTTGTTGATTTTTTAAAGACAAAAGACGAAATCTTAATCGGAAAATTATCGGGCAAGAAATTAGTACTATTGAGAAGCGATAACGGTCGAGAATTTTAAAGATTTCTGGTTGATAATGGGGTGAAAAGACAATTAACCGTGCTCATACCCCGCAGCGTACTACCATATGGCCATTTCAATGAAAAAGTTCATCGAAGAACACAAGTATAAAGTTAACGAGGGGGAACGTTGTGAGTTGCTGCGTACACCGCAACTCTACAGTTATACCCGATACTAAGTCAGTATGGCTCTCCTCCGGCAGACGGCGCTAATATTAAACGAAACGACAAAGAGTGCGTGCGAGAGAGACAGAAAATAAGTCTGTGCGTGACGTCGGGAGCTGCGTAGCCACTGCAAATTGATTTGTTCCTGTTGGCTATAAAAATTATCTGATCTGATCCAGACTCAGCAATCTGATAGATATGGTCATTATCTATGATTCTGCGTTTTTAGTTTTCTCGAATCTGCAATATTGTGGATGCAACAGATTTTCGTCCTTTGTGGGGGCGGAAGGGGGTGGGGCGAAATTTTGAGATATACGTTTTATAGTGAGATCTAACAGAAGTGCGGATACCAAATTTGGTTACTCTAGCTTTAATAGTCTCTGAGATTTGTGGTTGCCCCAGATTTTCGTCCTTTGCGGGGGCGAAAGGGGGTGCGGCGAAATTTTGACACAAAACGGTCAAGGTCCGATATCACAGGAGTGTGGATACCAAATTTGGTTGCTCTAGCTCTTATGGGTTCTGAGATCCTTGAACTCATATTTTGCAATTGGCCATGAAACCGACCATGAAACCTGTGTGTTAGAGTAAGACAGAGCGAGAAAGAATGAAATTTTTTTCGTGATTCTGGCTATAATAATTATACGATCTGGTTCAGATTTTGCACTATAGAATATATAGTCATCTTCTACGAATTTAGTTTTCTCGTATCGTCGAAATTGTGGATGCCACAGATTTTCGCCCTTTGTGGGGGCGGAAGTGGGCGGGGCAAAGTTTTGAAATATTCTTGTAGCAGTGACATATCACAGAAGTCTGGATCCAAAACATCGTTGATCTAGCTCTTATAGTCTTTGAGCACTAGGCGCTGAAGGGGACGGACAGACGGACAGACGGACGGACGGACAGACGGACATGGCTCAATCGACTCGGCTATTGATGCTGATCAAGAATATATATACTTTATGGGGTCGGAAACGATTCCTTCTGGACGTTACACACATCCACTTTTACCAGAAATCTAATATACCCCAATACTCATTTTGAGTATCGGGTATAATAAAATCAAATATCCTTAAAGTTCAACCTAAAACTTTCATGTAAAAACCTTTTCAGATCAGCTAAAAATAATTTGTTCAGTATTTTTTGTCGATCTTTTTAACCAATTTTTCCGAACCACCGACTTTCAGAAATGTAACTCTGGTAAGCTGTGCCAATACTCGTACTGTACTGCGACAATCTGAGCTCTCACATTCAACAGATTTTTTGAGCACTCGCAACATCAAATAAAGGGGTCATCTTCATTGTTGAAAAAAATTTAGTGGTCAACATTTTTCAACGCCGAAAGACGTTGATAAAGCCATGTTTAAAAGATAGCATCTTTGAGTGCCATAAGTGCTGGGGAAACTAGGTTAGATGTTTTAAAGGGGTATTTTTATAGGTAGCGTGTACTTGTCTATAGTTTTTTGTCTAGTTCAATTTGAATTAGTATTTTATAAAGTCTAGTGTAGATTTCTTTAGTGCAAAGCGCGAGCGCAATTAAAAGCTCTCTCTCTCGCTCTTAGCGCATTCACCCCGCTTTGACACCGAAGGATAGCTAGGCTTATAGATCGAATTGTGAAAAATATAATTTATTCGTTGAAATTGGTTGACATGATAAACAAACATGTTAAAAAAACTGGTTTTGAATTATTCAGCATTCAGAATCATTTTGTACCCACCGAAGGTAGTTTTTTATTGTTATATACTATATAAAAAAAAATATATATAAAAATATATATAGAAACCATCGTAATTCCTTTTTTATAAAAATGTAGTAAGCAAAAAATTAAAAAGCTATATCCAAGTAATCTTCCATTTCTAAAGCTTTCCAACTCCAACTCAGCCTTTTTTATATTTTTTTATTATTATTATTATAATTAGTTTAATTTTTTAATTTTATTTTTGATTATAAAATAATATCACTGACACAAATTATTTTGTTACTGTTACTATTAGAGCAACTTATACAACAGTCACATGAAAAATTACGATCAAGGTTGAAGAATTTGGAGGGGGATATTATTTCCTTCAATTATCTGTCCAGGTTTCTAGGATATAGGTCCTCTTAGATTATAGACTGGGTGTATTCTGGCCAGCCTACGCCGGTATCTGGCTCTCGCAAGACGCACTGCCAGTACATTGGGGTGGCTTCTGGGCTTACAAATATGGCTCTTTATTTATATGTTTGTTATATGTTTTTGCTAATGACAATACAAAATAGTTCGCGCCTAACATATTTCAAATCCTATTTTAAATTTTAAATCGTTCAAGATCAAGAAAGACACAAATACATCAGAAATAATACAAAATGGAGAGAGCAAAAACTGGTGGTGGTGAGTTTAATTAATATTTATATGTATGTATTTGTTTTTAGTTTAGTATAATATTTAGTGTTTACTATTTTCGAGCCATATATGGAATATTTTGTTATAAACATTTGGCATGATAACATGGCGGATTTGAGGGGAGCCTGGAAGAATTACATTGATGTCGACCAGGACAGATCCAATGAAGCCCTAGATTTTTTTCTGCGGCCTAGGCGACCCACCAAAGCAACAAAACAAGACAACCTTCTGGAGCAGCAGAAATTACAGGAGGAGCACCAGAAAACCAAGCAAGAGATACTCTAGTAAATGGCAAGCAGCCAAAGCCAACCCAACTTCCAAACAGAGCTGCTGCAATGTTCAAAGAGCATTGTATAATTATGTATCGCCAATTTATGAATTTCCACTTCTGAAATATCATGATTCAGAAAATAGACCTGAAAGTTGCAGTACTTATATGGTACATGATATGCTTTCATGCAACCGTTACTCGATATAACTTGTGAGAGGTAGTTTTCAACATATCCTCGCCTTCTGCCTTCCGGGCCATACAAAAAATCTTTCTACGACAATATATATTTTTTTAATTTGTACATATCCTGATTATCAATGATTAAAATATTATAGAAAATATGTTCAAAATTTATTTCAAAATGTTATACATACCAGCTCTGACCACAACATCTTTGGATATAATGGTTCCAACACTGTTACTTGCAGTACAACGATAGATTGACCAATGTACATCCTGACGAAACTCTTCAGCAGCAAAGGGTTGAAAATATAGGGAGCTATTAGCCAATATATGACGAGCCTAGAAGAAACATAAGCCGAATAACGACAGAGTAAAATATAACATTAAGGTATCGAAGTCGTTAACTCTTATTCATCTAGGCCAACATACAATTTTTAATTAAATGCAATTTTTTTAAATTTTACGCTCGGAAGCAGATATATTTGCTTCAGTTTCGCCAACTAGCTTACACTTAAGCCTTTCAGAATTCATACTAAAATCTACTATGTATGTAACGAGTGAGCGTCAATGTATCTGTGGCCCTTACAAGCATGATCCGCCCGCTGTCCACCCAGTTTCAAGTGGTGATAGAACATAACTACCAAAATCTCCCACTCTTTACATTTACCAACAAATCAATCTGTTGCGAACAGCTACATATACCAACAAGACAGAGATATATGTGCAAATACAAATAAACATTTCACACTATTTTAGCATTCACTCTAAAATCTACTCTGGGTTCAACGAGTATGTTTTTGTCTTTGTCAATGTGCTCGCTATGACACAAACAGCTAAAGAAAAGCTCAAATGTAGTCGAACTAGTAGAAAAGGGCGATAAACTGTCGGACTTTGGTCATTCGCGAGCTGTAAGACTCAAACTAACCTCATTCCAATTCCACACCATTATTACATACCACTTATGTCCTGTCATACTGGTAAAAGTTAATGACTCTTTCAAGTTTGCCCCCCTCACACATGTGATTCCTTAAATACCACATTATTACAAATACAACTTAACTTAATTGAAAGACTAATCAAAAATAAAAATATTATCGTTAACTACTGACACTAGGCATAAGCAACCGAATCGCGGTTGCATCGAAAGCAAAGAAAAGCTAATGTAATTTACCATTGCATTCACTGCGTGAAAAGGTAAGCCCTGGATTGGGATGTCATTAGAAATCTACTTGAATCTACTAATATATAGTGCGTAAATAGATTTTGTTTGTTTTATGAGTTTTCCCATTTTCCAGAAAACGAATTGCTGTATCGCTTTAAATTTGTGAAATACATTGGTTACAACAAATTTTATTAATATTTAGATTTATGATAGTTTTTTTTTGAATCATGGAAAGTATTGTATTTTAGTCTTGCTAAATTATAAAAATCGTTCTGTGGGGGCCTCAGCGTTTAAATCAAACAGAACATTTTCAGAAAAAAACCGATGATGGACCGCGATCACGAATTTGCGTGTAGAAACTATCTGGGGGTCAACCAAGCAAGCTCTTTATTAACTGAATTTTAAAGCTTTACTTTTGCCCATACAAAATGAAAATATTTGGCATATCTGTTAGATATGGTCATTGACTTGATTACACGAAAATATGGCGAGTTTGTCTACAAAGAGATCGGGACTTGTAAACAGGCAAGGCCTCAGCTCGATGTTTTCTTGAAGTACGCCAAGGTGGAACTTACTCCACCAACGCCAGCTGATATTCCAGTGTTGGCCAGTGCTGAGCCAGCTACTAACCGGATTGCATTCTTAAGCCTCAACACATACAGCCCATACTCGACCGACTTCAGCGCCTCGTTCTCCGATTAGACGACGAAAGGGTACGCAGCTTGGATGAATATGACCTGCAGGACTGTTGTAATCAGTGACGGAGCTGCAATTACATTTTTTTTGGTAAACGACCGATTGGAGGAGCAGGATTTTCAAGTTATTAGTAGCGAGTTGCCTGGTCAGTTTGCTTCCGCCGTGCTTACATTGGGGACTATTCTTCAGCGTGAGTTGGGCAAGCGGTCTCAGCCCACGCATTGTTCCACGTTTCGAATGAACCCAAGTGAATCCATTATGTACATAGCCCATCGATTGCGCCACAGCTGCAGCTACCCAAGTTCAGCGGATCCTATACAGAGTGGAAAAGCTTCTATTCCATGTTCACAGCTGGCATTGACAATGAAGCCGAGCTATGACAATTCTAGGTCCACATCGGTGGCAACTAATCAAAATTTATCAGGCTGCGTTCTTTGCACTGACAGCGCTCACGATGTCTAGTAAGTTTTAAAGCGCCTTCATACAAAAGCCAAGCATCATTCCCTGTGAGTCAACTGTCTTTTACTGTCGTAGTATTTTACTTTATTCAATTTGCATATATTTGCAGATACCTATATCTGAAGCAAGCCGTTTTAATTTGGTTAATCAAAAGATGAAGAAGATTATCCCGGCGGTGATAAGTGTGATTAACCAAGCTTCAGGAACGTTAAGGTTCTTGTAGGAGCCGGTTTTAACACCATTGACCATTTTGCCAATGCTCTGACAAATTGCTGGAATATCAGCTGGCGTTGGTGGAGTTAGTTCCAGCTTGGCGTACTTCAAGAAACAAACATCGAGCTGAGGCCTTACCTGTTTAAAAGTCCCGATCTCTTTGTAGACAAACTCGCCATATTTTCGTGTAATCAAGTCAATGCGCGATGAAACAGAGAATATCTGTCGAGTCTTAAAACTGGACAACGATTAAGTCAGACACCATACTCTACTGCATTTCAGTAACTATAAAGCTGGAAACTGCAGCCCAATTGCAATCAGTGCCACTTTATCTCTATTTACACTCTCGCTCGTCGGAATACTCAACTTTCATCACTGCTATTGTAGCATCTAACTTAATCGATCTTCAGCCAAGCTTCGGAATTGACTATCAAATTCAGAAAACTCGCTTGGGATGGGTCATGTTGATGGAGGTTGTTTCCGTTTAAAGCGGTCTTCTTTGATGGTTTCTCGCGCTCGGGCCGTAGCTGCTGAGGATAATTATTCATAGGAGAGACGTGAGGTACTGCTTGCCTGCTGTATTCGACAGAGTTCGGGGTGAGGACAGGGAAACTTTATTTTAGCTATTTCTGATCAACTTTTATTTTCGTTTTCGACGCTACGTTTTTTCAACCATATCTCCGTTCTAAGACCCTCTCGGCCTAACTGATACTGTAATTACAAAATCAAAAATCTTTCTCCAGCGTTTTTTAATTTATGTCACTTACTTTGTGCCAAATTTCTTGTTGCTCCATTGAAGACATTTTCTGTATTTTAGTGGCAGCACACGCTTATTTTCTGTCTCCCTCTTACATCGTCACTGCGTACGCCCTTTGGCCGACGGGAGCCATACAGACTGAGTGGTATAAATGTTGAGTCGCGGGCTTAACTGCAACTCACAACACAACTCACAACTTTCCCCTTCGATCGACTTCGAATTAGGATGCCGGTTGGAGCTTTGTAGAGCGGAGTTGCTGGCTAGGCTCATATCTGAGATAGCCGAAATTAGTGTTTTCAAGGGAAGGTGTAACCGCTGGTATGATTCTGCTGTTGCCATTTATTGGATTCGGGACAAGACGTCAAGATTCAATATATTTGTCGCAAGTAGAATGACAACAAATTATTAAATTTTCCAACATTTTTAAACCCAGCTGACATTCTCCCGCGAGGGGCCTTTCTGACTGAGCTGAACAAGTCACCTATTTGGGTTAATGGACCTTCTTTGCGGCTCCTTAGATGACTGGCCTGGTTCTTCTGGTAAAGTCGTCCAACATGGAAATTGTGGCAAATTCCAAGAATGCGACCTTGTTTGCTGTCTTTCAACGCGTTTTCGGATAATCTCACATGTTTTGCAACCGGACATCCCAAAAAAAAAATAAAAATGTGGAATCCACAATTTTGAAGATACAAGAAAATCAAACATAGACTCGTTGATAAACACCAAGTCTAGCCGACTGTCGCATTTCCTACAACTGTCTCTGTTTGTGATTCCAGCCAGGCAATGGCACGTTAATATTCCCACTAATAATCTGCAGTCCTTCCGTGGTAGGTGCAGCAGGTAGTGGCTGAGTTTGTCAGTGCAGTCCTTGCACATGATTTTCGATGTTCTGCAGGCGGTGGTACTCCTCCACCTACTTTCGGGTTGTGATCCGGCCTGCTTTTCTAGATCGCTTTGCAGCGTTCCAAGGGAGACAGGCACGTTCTCGGTTCTCGTATTCGCCAGCCCGATGCCTTCCTTAGCTAGTACGTCCGCCGTCTCGTTTCCTTCGATGCCCTGGTGGCTGGGAATCCAGTAGATCCGCACTGACTTTGTCGTATTAGGGTATCTAGTGCCTCCCTGCTTGCCAAGACATTTCTGGAACTGACTGCGGACGACTGCATGCATCTTATCGCCCCTTGGCTGTCGACGAATAGGTTGACCGCATCGTGTGCTCTTTCAGTGAGAAGGGCGACCTCTGCTGCTTTCCTGATGGCAAAAACCTCTGCCTGGAATGCTACGACCAGACGACCAGAACTTGTCGAAAAAACAATGGGGCTTCGAACCTTTTTACTGCATATTTTTCTTAGTTAGGTATTGTTAAAACTTTTTAAAAACTGATATTTATTAAACGACTGCAAAAAAACGGTTTTAAAAATTTTAAAAAAATTTGTAGTGTAATTTGTCGGAAAGAAAAATGAGCGCAATGTCGCACAGGTTTGATTCTGTCGAGCAAATCAATATTTTTCATTCAGGCCCGAGATTTTACAGACAGCATCTTATATACAAATGATATTTATGCATACCTTAAAAATTGATGAAATAGGATTATTTTCTTTATCGAGCCACTGAATATTTGGCGGGGGGTTTCCATTAGCAGCACAATCCACCGTGTTTCCCGCATTGTTCATAAATTCGATTCTACCAGGAGGTTCGATGGAGAAACTTGGTCCTTGAGTATCGAAAAAGCTTGAGATATCTAGAAATGTTAAACAATATAAACAATTCATTTTTCGTTATATTTTTTTTATCTATCTGCAACAACTTCAAAATACAAGTTCAAATAATAACAACAAAATCAATATTTTTTACTCCACGAATAAAACCGAATTTTCCTGATAGATTCGGGATTTTAAAATTGTTTTAATGAATTATGATGTATGTATACTTGTTACAATTGATATGTGTAACACCCAGAAGAAAGCGTTTCCGTTATATATGTATATTCTTGATCAGCATCAAGCGTGGACACGCCGCGCACTCTTTGCCGTGCATTATGTGCGCCCTCTGGTGTAGGGGAGCCATACTGACTTAGTATTAATGTCACACCGTTGCCGTTTCAAAACTTTGCCCCACCCCTTTCCGCCCACACAAAGGACGAAAATCTGTTGCATCCACAATATTGCAGATTCGAGAAAACTAAAAAACGCAGAATCATAGTTAACGACCATATCTATCAGATTGCTGAATCTGGATCAGATCAGATAATTTGTATAGCCAAAAGGAACAAATCAATTTGCAGTGGCTACGCAGCGCCCGACGTCACGCTCAGACTGATTTTCTGTCTCTCTCGCACGCACTCTTTGTCGTTTCGTTTAATATTAGCGCCGTCTGCCGGAGGAGAGCCATACTGGCTTAGTATCGGGTATAACTGTAGAGTTGCGGTGTCCGCAGCAACTCACAACGTTCCCCCGTGTTTTGTAATGTTTTCTTAGAGGTAGTGCTTTTTTTACATAATATCTTACATCTGGTTATAAGGACTTTTAAATTCTGAAAATGTAAAAAATAGAGCTGCAAACTATAACATTTTTTTGTGCTAGAGTCGAAAAAAATTGTTCCTGAGTTCCGGCCTACCGGAGGCCTCAGGACGGATCGCGCATTGCGGATAGCGATCGGCCTAATACGATCATTCTCTATGATTGTGCGTTTTTAGTTTTCGTATCTTTAATATTATGGATGCAACAGATTTTTGTCCTTTGTGGGAACGGCAGGGGTGGGGCGAAATTTTGAGATTTACGTTTTATAGTGAGATCTAACAGGAGTGTGGATACCAAATGTAGTTACTCTAGCTTTAATAGTCTCTGAGATTTGTGGATGCCCCAGATTTACGTCCTTTGCCGGGGCGGAAGGGAGTATGGAAAAATTTTGAGATATAAAGGTCAAGGACCGATATCACAGGAGTGTGGATACCAAATTTGGTTGCTCTAGCTTTTGTAGTCTCTGAGATCCTTGAACTCATATTTTGCAATAGGCAAAACCGACCAAGAAACCTGTGTGTTAGAGAGAGACAGAGCGAGAAAGAATGAAATTGTTTTCTCGATTCTGGCTATAATAATTATACGATCTGGTTCAGACTTTGCGTTCTATAGGATATAATCATCATTTACGATTCGGCGTTTTTAGTTTTCTCGTATCGTCGAAATTGTGGATGCCACAGATTTTCGCCCTTTATGGGGGCGGAAGTGGGCGGGGAAAAATTTTGAAGTATAAACCGTGACATATTACAGAAGTCTGGATATAAAATATCGTTGCTCTAGCTCTTATAGTCTTTGAGCACTATGCGCTGAAGGGGACGGACAGACGGACAGGGCTCAATCGACTCGGCTATTCATGCTGTTCAAGATATATATATATAGTTAAATATGCGACACTGCAGTTTACGTTTTAAAAAAAATTTTATTCTTTCACTTAAACTTAGTATACATTGATTAGTTATTTCCCCGACGACGACTGATGTCCGATGTCTTGAATGGAATTAACTTTTGTTGAATTCTCCGACGGTGTTGCGATTGACGTTTGTCTTGAACAGAACTGATTTGCCTTCTTAAATGTAGACTATTTATATCATGATGCTCGGCTTGGGATTCGGATTTGGATTCGGCTTCGGAGATGGAGTACGTGACTCGATCGATATGTGGGAAAGGCGGCTTTTGATGAAAGGCTTCCGCTGCATATGATCGGTGTTGCATTACTTGGGGGTGGCTGAGAATAGGGCCTCTGATTGGTCAGCTACGATGGCGTGGTTCTTGAGAATCGTTTGGTAATTGATCTCTGAAGAGTGGCGTGATTCTAATGCGGCTGGATTTTAGTGCGGCTGGATTCTAGTGCGGCATCTATTGTTTTATGTTCCACTTCTAGCTTAGGGTGTTTGTTTACATTGCCTGCAATCGGCTACGCGTGTTCATTTGAAGCGTGAGATTGTTTATGGGGTTTCGAAGCTGAGAGTGTCGGATTGTTTATAGTATTATGGGTGCAGGGTAATAGACATAGACAAGGGTATGCGGAGCATGAACTATAGATATGTCACTCCCCCATTGTTAGATTTAAGCCTGTCCTCAGGCGATTATCCTTGGATATAGTTCAGGGGCGTCTAAAACTGTGCCTGCTGGGGATTCTTCGTCTTCGTCTAAGGATGTTTCTATGTGCGGGTCGGTTTTAGGCTTATTGCTTTTACTTAGATTAAACAATTTGTAGCTTAATCCTATTATGATTATGACAAATAGTAGTATTAAGCTTACATGTAATACATTATTTAATCGCGTATTTTCTATTACGATTTCTTTGGTTTGCAAATAAGACAGTGGTTTAATTTTTGTTACGTTATTGTTGATGTATATGCTCTGTGCAAATTCTGGTATTGAGTTGGATATTAAGAATTCGTTTAATTGTACACTGCAATTATGTATTTTTATTAATGCGTTACCTTCTACTTTTATTTCTTGGTTTAGGCAATCTTGGTTTAATAAGGTTTTTGGTAGTTTCCAAGTTAACAATATATTGGGTTCTATGAAACTTATTTGAAAGTTTTGGTGTGCTTTGGTGTATGGACATTTTGTTTCTACTTGTTTGACTATTCCTGAAATACATTCGTCAATTATTTTTCGTTTTGATACTTTTTCATATACCTCGTTTTCTAGAATGTAATAATTGTTTTGCGTTAGGTCAGTGAGGATGTTATTATCTTCATCTGGATATGGAACAATTTTAACTATAGGAATATTTATGATCTCTCGTGGGATGTTGGAAATTATTAGTATTTCGTTAGTGTCTGATTTCAACCAAGTAGTTGTTTTGATATTTAATAATTTCTCTGAATCGATGTGTTTCAGGTAATCCTGCCTCAATAATTTTGGATTAAAGATACCTAATCTTGTTAGCTGCATGCTTAATTCAATATCCTCTATATACTCAGTAAAATGTTGAAGGTTAAATATTAATATTTCTAGTTGCTTATTTTTGTCATTATCTTTGTTTAATTTATTGACAACTTCTATGCCGGAATTTACTGCTTTCATTACTAAGTTTAATTCGTTAACTTGAACACTGTGGCTAGCCAGATTGTCTAATTTCCCCTCTAATTCGACCTTATCATCTTGATCTAACGTTCCAAATAGATATTTATATATTGTGCCTACTGCATTTATAAGGCCTATTCTGTTTCTTTTGGCTATTTTTATGCCGTTGAATTCACGTTGCAATTTCTCGACTAAATATTGAACTTGGATTTCGTTATCAAATTGGGTTGCCTGTTCTAGTAAACTCTGATATGTTTCATCTGTTTTTGTTATATTAATTGTTAGATAGTGGTATTCATAATTAATGGGTATGTTAATGGTATTTGTTTTGAATATGAGATATCCACACAATTATTAGTTATTGATCTGAATTATGAAGTCTAGTGTAAGTTAGGCTAGGACAAAGCGGGAGCGCAATAAAAGCTCGCTCTCTCGCTCTTGGCGAATTCGCCCCGTTTTGCCACCGTAGGTTAGCTAGAGTAAGAGATTTGAATTGTGAAGAAAATATAGTTGTTCGCCAACCTTGAATTAGATCGAGCGTATCAATTTTTTCGCCTCGCCAAATAAATAATTTAAATTACAGCCACCCAAAGTTTTCGGTAATTTGTAGTAAACTCTGATATGTTTCATCTGTTTTTGTTATATTAATTGTTAGATAGTGGTATTCATAATTAATGGGTATGTTAATGGTATTTGTTTTGAATATGAGATATCCATTCCTTGAGTTGATGGGATCTATCTCTACATTCTGTCCGGTAGACTGTAGGACGGTGAACATTAGTAAGATTATAATCTTAATCATGTTTTAGCTCCGGATTCCCAGTACTCTCTTCGGGTACTCTGCAATTATCGTATTTACTTTTATTAGATTTTTTCTTTCTTTTGAATTTTGGGTGGGTGATTTTTCTCCCTCTATTTTTCTCTTCAAAGTGCTTTTCGTCTACCTGCCTAATTTCCCCTGTTCTTTTGAACGGGTTGGTTGTTTTTGTTTTAACTAGGGGTGCATTCTTGTAGCGTGTGTCTACTTCAAAGTCAATTCGATCGTTATTCAAATGATGGATCTTCCTAACTTTATTCAGTTGGGTGTTATAGTCTTGTAGTCCGGCGTACAGGAAGATATCGGCTGGGGATCTTTTTGTAGTATTATGAACCGTTTTATGGTTATAAGTGTATAGAATTAACTCGAATTTTGTGAGCTTGTTTTCTATGTTATCCTCGCTTGAAATGATTCTTAATTTTTCATTGATCGTTTTATTTAGCCGTTCTACATCAGAAACTCCGTTTTTACTGGTAGTGATTTCGATTTTAACATTTTCCGCATTCAACCATGCTTGCAATGCTGCGCACATAGAGGCTGAATCTTTGTCGGCTTTAATTCCCTGTGGCTTGCCCATTTCGTTAAAGACTTTTATGATGGCTCTCTTTGTTTCTAACCAGTCACGACTCTTAACTTCTACAAGGGTAGCGAATTTAGAATATACATCAATGCATGATAGGAATTGTTGATTGCCTACCAAATAGAAATCCATGATATACTTTTCTCTGATATTTTGTATTTCAGGGGTGATTTCGAAGATTAGATTGGTGTTACGATGCTCTGTTTTAGCAACGTTGCACGTAGGACATTCATTGATAATATTTTGGATTAACTTTTGATAATCGGGGTAGTAGAATTTTCCTTTAAACCAATTAGTGGTCTTTTCGATACCTGGGTGAAGTAGCTCTTTATGATTCTTCGATATTTGTTCTTTGAATTCGGAGTAGTTCGGAATATCTATGAGTTTGGTACTGGATTTAATCAGTTTAGTGAAGTGATTTGGACTGATTATCTCCAGGAATGACCTTTGGAACAGTGGGAAGTCTACTTCATTATAGAAATATAGTGCACTCTTTTTGGTACACACATATTCCTTTATTATATCTTTCGCTAATGACTCTGTCATTTCAGTATATGTGATTTTTATCAGTATCTTGTGGAAATAGTGGGATGTTTCTACCTTATCCTCATTACCTTTAATCAGTTCTATTTGCCTATTATAGTAATTGATTGGTCGCTCTGTAAGTGGAATATAATTTGTATTATCTTCTTGCGCGCTATGGACCGTTGCACAATCACTATTAATGGTTTCCCCGAGTAGGTTTTCATTAATCTTTACTCTTGATAGCGCATCGGCTACATGGTTCTACTTTCCTGGTAAATATTTTATTTTGAATTCAAATTCATTTAATTTGATCTTCCATCGTTGTAGCTTCATATTTGGTTCCTTGATGTTATTCAACCAAATCAAGGGTTTATGATCACTTAATATCTCAAACGTTCTACCAAACAGGTATGATCTGAAATACTTAGTTGCCCAGACTATAGCTAGGAATTCCTTTTCTATTGCTGAATAATTGATTTCATGTTCGTTTAAGGTTCTACTTGCATAGCAAATTGGTTTGTGGTCTTGCGACAACACTGCTCCCAATGCAATGTTAATTGCATCGGTTGTTACCGTGAACATTTTGTTGAAATCTGGGAATGCGAGGATGGGGTCTGAGGTGATAAGTACTTTCAACTTTTGGAAGGCCTCGACGTACTTTTCCTCGGTTGGGTCTATGACTGCTCGTTTCTTTAATTTGAGTGTCATTGGTTTTGCTATATTAGCAAAATTGGGAATGAATTTCCTATAAAATCCGCAGAAACCTATGAATAATTTTATTTTTGTGGTTGTATTGGGTATTGGGAAGTTTATTATATGGACGTTGACATGCAGTGACTGCATCTATCAAGAGGCGATGCAATTACTGCACCGTCAAGTGGCCCGTGTGACACCAGCAGAAGGCTGTTACGCGCGGATCCCAGACAAAACGCAGCCCTCCTCCCGCCCAACCGACCGAGGGGCGCTGCCGCATGACGCGCGGTGCGTAGCCGAACCAAACGCGAGCATGCAGAAAGATAGATATTAGACTAACATTCGAGGAAAATTAGCACTAAACTTATTAAGAAATTAAGCATGCAATAAAATACAAAATACAAATACCACTACAATTACTAATTACTAGAAAGGTGTGTAAGGATTAGTAATTTAATAAGAGGAAGAGAATTAGTGGAGGATATAATATGGTAGAGGGAATTATAATCCGAGCATAAGACCCTAAACGGTTCATGCAAGGAATAATTCGATCTACAAAGTGGAAGGAACAACGGTATAAAGTTTCTAGTCAGTCTAATAGGAATCGTGAAGTTTATGTGGCTCAACAGATCAGGGCTGTCTATGTCACCCCTGATCAAGTTGTGCATAAATATCACACCAAGCATTTTTCTACGGTTAGTCTACTAGAGTAAGATGGGAGTCTTAAACCCGCATCCCAGTTAAGGCCCCGCAGAGCAAAGAGTAAAAAGTTTTTCTGTACTGATTCTATACGGTCCTGGTGTACTTTGTACTGAGGGCACCATACACAGGATCCGTATGCTAAGATCGGACGAACAAGCGAGGTATACAGAGTCTTTGTTATATAGGGGTCGTCAAATTCCTTTGACCATTATAAAACCAAGCACGCCCATGGCCTTATTTATATGTATAGGGGTCTAACATAACACCCAGATCATCCACCAGGGTAATTCTCTCAAGAGAACCCCCAAATAGGGTGTAGGGAGCCAACAAAGGGTTAGAACGATGAAATGTCATAACTTTGCATTTCGAGGCATTAAGGTGTAACAAATTTGCACAACACCATGACTGAAAGCTATTGAGATCGGATTGCAAGCGAGAATGAAATGAAATGTCCTTGTACTGGACACAGAGTTTAACATCATCCGCATACATAAGTACTCGAGAGTATGTTAATACTGAAGGCAAGTCATTAATAAAGAGTGTGAAGAGTAAGGGGCCTAGATGGCTGCCCTGTGGTACTCCCGAAGAAACCTTTACTGGTAAAGAGAGGGAGTTTTTGAAGAGGACTCTTTGAGACCTAGAACAAAGATAGCTAGAAATCCATCTCAGGAGGTTGGGCGGAAACCCTAAAAGGTCAAGTTTATGTGCTAAAAGGGAATGGTTTACAGAGGCGAATGCTTTACTAAAGTCGGTGTAAATAACATCCGTCTGTAAGTTACCTTGAAAGCCTTTAATAATGAAAGAGGTAAACTCTAACAAGTTCGTGGTGTTTGATCGCCGCCTTATAAATCCATGCTGAGTTGGAGATATAAGTGACTTGCAGAGATGTTGCAAGTGCGGAGTTAAAACCTTCTCAAACAATTTGGGAATATCGGATAACTTTGCTATACCTCTATAATTTTTTGCATCAGACTTGCTACCTTTTTTATGGAGAGGAATTATAAACGATTCCTTCCAGATTGGGGGGAAGCAAGAGGAATCAATATTCATTTAACAAGGGACTGAAAATGCCGTTCGACCTCGGTAATCCGTATGGGTACGGTTGACCAGAGTAGCGTTCCTCAGAATAGGTGGTTTGGAAAAACTGGGCAAAAAGATCGGCAATTGCTGATCATTATTTGCCAACGTGTTACAAAATGATAGCGAGGATGGGTGTGCGGACGTTCTACGCTTACTGTTTACGAAGCAGTAAAACTGTTTAGGGTCCTGAGAAAAACGTATCCTGCAACGAGATAGGTAGTTCTTATAGCATTGAGCATTAAGAACTGAAAAGTTTGACCGAGCTATTACATAACGAGAGTGAGAAGTAGGAGAACCCACTTCTTGAAATTTTGTATAAAGTCTTGATTTTAAGTTTTTTAGACTGGATAACTCTTTGGTAAACCAAGGGGGTTTTCCAGATCTAATCGGACAAGAAAGCGGGACACAAGAATCAAAAAATGTGCCAAGAGCATTGTAAAAAATGTTTGTGCCTTTTGTGACATCAGTGCACAAGTACAAAGCGGACCAATCAAAATCCCTAATTAGGTTATTAAGCTTCGCAAACTCGGCTTTACGAAAGCAGCGGACACGTTCAGGTAGTCTACTCGACCGATCCAATACAGTTGGTCCTATGTCTAGCGACACCTCGAAAGTAGGGTGGTAGGCGTCTTCAGGTATAGTGAGCGGAAGGGCTCGGGTTAACAACACTATGGTCGGATCCGATACAAAGCATAGATCAAGCAATCGACCCAAGGAATTTTTCACATGATTGACTTGAGACAGGGACAGGTCAAGCAAGCCGTCAACAAAGTCATGTCGTGACATGGGCACTAGGATACTAGACTCGTTTACCGAAGACCAAACAGTTCCTGGCAAGTTGAAGTCACCAAGAACTATCATACGATCTTTATCAGATAGCGAGGAAGCAACAGCGGTTAAAGCGGACAAGTGCTGCTCATAAATTGAAATATCCGAACAAGTTGGGATATACGAGCAAGTAATGAATATAGCGAAAGCGGGAAGAATCAGTTTTACACACAGGAATTCCAGTTCCTGTTGAGCTTGGACTGTGAA
Source organism: Drosophila pseudoobscura (assembly GCF_009870125.1). NCBI lineage: Eukaryota > Metazoa > Arthropoda > Insecta > Diptera > Drosophilidae > Drosophila > Drosophila pseudoobscura. The sequence goes on along the minus strand of NC_046681.1, from coordinate 2,489,266 downwards.
GTGTTCTGACGTGAAGTAAGAGTCCACTGCAATTAGAACCCCTCCTGCACGTCGAGACGAACGGTCCTTTCTAAAAGTTGTGTACCGACCTGCCAAAACCTCGGAACTATGAATGTCCGGCTTTAACCAGGTTTCAGTAAACACAATAACGTGGGAAGCAAATGCAACACTATCCCGGAAAAGAATGCTGAGCTTACTACGCAAGCCTCTTACATTCTGATAGATTACTAAAAGAGAAGTTAGTTTTTTGGAAAGGTTGGAGCAAGACGGGAAGTTGAGGAAGAGGAAGTTGAGGTTGAGGGTGGCACGCTGGAAAGATTTGGAAGCGATATGGGGGGCCTATTCTTCTTCTTAGCCTTAAACTCCTTCACCACCAAATGCTCCGGCCAAAATTTGGTGGAGCAAATGGTGTCAAATTGAGTTGGGGAGATGCTTATCTTAATCGACGCTATCTCCCTGGCATAAGAGAAGTTAAATTTCTCCACCTTTAAACCCACGGCTTTTATTTAGCTTTGAATGAAAGCAGTTACATCATTAGATGTGAGGTCAGGGGCCAGCCGTGAAACAAAAACTTGTCGTTTTGGTGGGACTCCCACCAGTGGTTTAGTCACCGCAGGTCTAGTACCTGTGGTGGCAATATCCGGAGGTCCGGAACGTCTATTTACTGATGGGATCGGGATAGACGGGACAACTAGCGAACGTGCGGACACCACGGACACGGACGCTGCAAACGACTCTTGGCTGCACATTCTCCGAGGCGATGAATTCGGCTACCGAATCTGCATCGCCAGCAGCTTTCGTTGCCTTTGGAGTGGCAAACGAGATCAACTGCTGCACACTTGGAGTGGTCGGAGTCAGTTGCAGGTCCCGCGGAGTGACCTTTTTGCGCCTCGGAGACTCATTCAGCAGTTTTAAACCGCTAAACTGAGCCTCCATGGCTAGGAGCCGATCGTATTGGTTTTTGAAACCAACGGTCAGCTCCTCAAAGCCACTCCGCGTCTGCCTCATGAAAGCCACCATGTCTTTCTCCACCGCACGGCATGCCTCGCAACTGTAATGCAAGCCATTACGTTTGGCTATGGCATCGCTCACGAGGCCAGAAAATCCCGCGCATTTTGCGTGGACTACGCTGTCGCAGAGCCAGCAGGGGACATTTGGCTGATCGTGAGTGAACTGCTTCTTGCAGGTTTTTTTGGCGCAGACCACAGCGAATTCCACTTTTATTTTTATTATTTTTATTATTTAAATATTTTCTTAAGAAAATTTGCAAAGAAAAATTAAAATCAAAAAAAATTAAAAATTTCCAAAACAAATTGGTATCAGACCAATGTGCCAGACAACGCTCAAAGCGGAATTGGTAAGAAAAAAAGAGAGCAGAGTGGAGAGCGGTTATAGCGAGAGCTACTAGACAGAGAGCTCTATTGCTCAGAAAGTTGAAAGAGCGAGAGAGAAAGAACAGTTATTGAGGTTGAGGTGATAGCGAGAGAGTGATAAGACAACAAAAGCTACCAGACGAGAGCGGACTGCAATGCAATACTCACTCACTGCAACAACACAACACAAGCCGACGCCGAAAAATAAAAAGTTAAATAATATTTTAACACAAATCAAAAGGCATGCACTCGCGTAAATGAATAGGTTTCCAGATTGTTGTCTGGTTAGAAAGTATATTTAGAATTTAGTTAGGAAAACTCCGGCTGTTTATTCGAAACAAAAGGAAAAAATGCGGAGCGCAAAACAAAAACACGTCTGATCACTACGAAAGAGAACGGATTATATGGTGGATATTTTCTTTGGATTAGGAACTATGCCGTTAGTTGTTACTACATGGCCTAGGAATTCCGTTTCTTTCTTAAGGAATTCACACTTATCCATTTGAAGTTTGAGGTTTGCATCTCTCAACTTTCCAAAGACCCTTTTAAGAGACAACAAATGTTCTTCCAATGATGTGGAATAGATAATGATGTCGTCTAGATACACAAGGCAATCTTTGAAAATTAAATCTTCTAACAGATTGTTCATGCATCTTTGGAATGTGGCGGGGGCAGTGGTTAGCCCTAAAGGCATACGAGTGAACTCGTAATGATCATGCTTCGTGGAGAAAGCTGTTTTTGGGATCGAGCTAGGTTCCATGGGAATTTGATGGAATCCCTTAGCTAAATCGATCGTTGTAAAATATTGGCACCTACATAGTTTATATAGGATTTCGTCCATTCTGGGTGTAGCAAATTTGTCCTTGATTGTCACCTCTACTACCATACGATATTTCTGCTTTCCTGAAGCATCTATCTTCTTTGGTATCATAGCAATGGGTGCACAATAGGGAGAATTCGACTTACGAATAATTCCCTGTCTAATCATATCTTTGATTTGTTGGGTCACTTCCTGATCGTGTATTTGAGCATATTTATATGGGTTTTAATTTCGTGCTTTATAGTACTAGTGAAGGTCAAAATGTCACCTTCTTTATACTGCACGTCCTTAAATTCATAGAGAACTTTCTTTAGTTTCTCCTTTTCTCCGTCATTTAAATGTTCCAACCTTAGCTGGTTACATTCCCTTAATTCATTCTCTAATCCGGAAGCGAATTATTGCTCTCCTTCAGTAGATGGGTCAAGGCACTTAGGTGTAGTTATATCTTACTTTGAAGATGACTTATCACCTTTGTGTGCGGTCTTGCCGTCGGCAATTGCTTCTTCACTTTGGATGATGGGGTATGACCTTTCTCCTAACGTTACCGTTTCATTTCGGTAATCGATGACGGCTTTGCTGGCCATCAAATATTCTCTGCCTAAGAGTATGTCATAATTTTCGGACAGTTTTTGGTTGCATTACGTGTAATGCTCTGAGTCAGACGGACGGGTCCATTGATGGTATGGAAGGTAAGTTTGTCGCTATTGACTTTGGAATCTGTATAGTTTTCTTTTATTATATTTATTGACGATCCCGAGTCCGCGATACCTCTTAATTTTTTATTATTTACGATTATTTCTATATATGGTCCTCCTCGATTTCTTCCGAGGCACTCTGCTGAAAATTTACATCCATTTTCATATGTCCACTTTGGCTTTCCCTAGATCGTTTGACTAGCTGATTCGGTGCACTGCTACCTGCCTGAGTCTGGTTGATTTGATAGTTAGTGGGATTCTGTACTCTGCCCTGGTTTAAGAAATTTCTAAATTCATTAAATAATCCTTTATTATTTACTGCATTATTTCGATTCGATCCATGATTATTTCTGGAAGTACTTGAGTTTTGATTGTTATAATCGTTACTACTATAGTAATAAGTTCCAAAGTTCCTACGATTGTTATTTCCGTTTCTTGAGTGTTCGTGATTCTTGTTATCATTTACGAAATTTTCGAAGATTCCTAACTCTTGAGCTGATTTTTCTAGTTTAGCCATAGTAGAAATGTGTTTCTTTGCTAAGATATAAACAGTCTATTGGGTAGAGCATCTTCTATGGTATGTCTGGTGGCATTTTCCAGAGCGTTTTTAAAGATTATCTTATTTTCTGCGCTAGTTTCCAGATTTAGTTTGCTTATTATAACATTGGACTTAATTTCTAGTTCCTCTATGAACTTTCGAATACTCCCATTGAATTTGGTATCGTGTAATTGTTGTAGTAGCGTCTCGTATGGAGTGTGGTTGTTGAATTTGCTGATTAGGGCTGCCTTTAGATCACTCCAGGTGTTGGGTTGAAGGCTCTGTGATAAAAGTTGTGCTCGTCCGCACAGTTGACCCTCAGTGGCTCCGTACATGATGCTTTGTTGTCTGCGGTCTTCTGTTGGGTACAATCCGGAGATGTACTCAATCCTGCTTATGAACGAACTTAGACGTTCTTAGCATCCGTCGTATGGTGAAATTAGTCAATCAGGCAAATTCCACCATACGACGGATGCTAAGAACGTCTAAGTGCTTGGTTCAGGTGTGTTTCTGTCAGCGGCATGTTGATTTCTTTTTATTTATTTATTTTTTCTAATATTAATTGAGTTTGAATCGTGTGTAGATTCTTTGGCGGATCTCCTTAGTATTAGCGTTACTTTTTCTCTGATCACGGTAGGTTATTACGCACTGTAACTGTCACTACGCCAATTGATCGTCTTAAAAAAAGGGTTCACTTTTAACTGAGATCCTACCGACTGCGCCAGTTTACGCAGTTTACGTTTTAAAAAAGATTTTATTCTTTCACTTAAACTTAGTATACATTGATTAGTTATTTCCCCGACGATGACTGAGGTCCGATGTCTTGAATGGAATTAACTTTTTTTGAATTCTCCGACGGTGTCGCGATTGACGTTTGTCTTGAACAGAACTGATTTGCCTTCTTAAATGTAGACTATTTATATCATGATGCTCGGCTTGGGATTCGGATTTGGATTCGGCTTCGGAGATGGAGTACGTGACTCGATCGATATGTGGGAAAGGCGGCTTTTGATGAAAGGCTTCCGCTGCATATGATCGGTGTTGCATTACTTGGGGGTGGCTGAGAATAGGGCCTCTGATTGGTCAGCTACGATGGCGTGGTTCTTGAGAATCGTTTGGTAATTGATCTCTGAAGAGTGGCGTGATTCTAATGCGGCTGGATTTTAGTGCGGCTGGATTCTAGTGCGGCATCTATTGTTTTATGTTCCACTTCTAGCTTAGGGTGTTTGTTTACATTGCCTGCAATCGGCTACGCGTGGTCCATTTCGAGCGTGAGATTGTTTATGGGGGTTCGAAGCTGAGGGTGTCGGATTGTTTATAGTATTGTGGGTGCAGGGTAATAGACATAGACAAGGGTATGCGGAGCATGGACTATATATATGTCACTATATATATATAAGTATATATATATATAAGTATATGTATAAGTTTTGGATAATTCTCTGACCTCCTTTTTTCCACCAATCACCTTACGAATAATATTATAAATAATTATAAATTATAAACCCAGACAAAATTTATACAAAAAGTTCAAAGTTATAAAATATCTAAGTAGCAAACACTCTCTAATAGATTTAAACCCAGTATGGACTCCCTATTTTTAATAGGTCCGATGCATCCAACAGTGAACTGCTTACCCCGGCATATGCCTTTCCAAGCTCTGCCAACCTAATCTAAACCTAAACTATTCTGCACACCCAGCCGACATATTAAACCATCCCGTCCACTCCCGTTGCTTTGCAATTAACTCAACATTATTCCTCCGCCCACCTGTAATACACCTCAACAACCACAATGACACCTACACTCTGGTGCGACAATATCAGCCGGCTGGCTTTTTGAGTGTTTCCCGATCTTTGCAACAGAAGCAATGCCGATTCCTCATGCAATTCGATTTGCTCAATGACAAATAGTTGGATTTTTTTTTTCTTTTTATTTTAACAACATAAATGCAAAGCATTGCATCAAGCTCGATCCAAAATGAAAATAGGTTCCTAATAGCAAAGGAATAGCAGGAAATTAATAAGACAATGAGGCCACTTCATATCCTGCATTAATACACAAAAATCCTCTTATAAAATAGCAACAAGCAGTATATTCGAACTCCTTCCAGCACAGACACAAGGCCAAGGACTCACCTCCTATCTGGTAAAATATGTTCCACCTGTGGTCAGGCTTTTCCATAATTTATATAGTAGACAACTGTCCTGAATTTGACAATATCTCTCTTTTTTTTAAACCAAACCCCATCTTCAGCACATTCTATTGTAAACAAAGCTAAAATCGATACTATCTCTAAGTTTTTATGAATTGCAAAATATTCAATGATATATATTGTATTTTAGGGTCTAAGCTCTCATTATATTATTATTTAATGAAAAGTTAATAGCTCTAAAATGCTGCATTCAGAGGCTTTTATGTACCCTAATCCTAATTTTTAAAAACGATACTTTAAGCGACGACCTCTGAAAAAAATAGTAATAAAAAATAACACGTAGAAAAAAAAATTGAACATTTTGTAGCCCCAAACCCATCATAAAAAGTCGGTTTGGTTCACAGCGAAAAATAAAGTTAAATTTTGTTGACTAGTGCTATCGGACCATTGGGACAAAATACTGAATTCCGATTAATTATATCTGCTTTTAATTTCTCATCCGCTCCCGCGACCCCGACCTTAATCCTTTCGTATTGTTTAATATAATGTTTTCCCAATAGAAACCAAAATTCTATATCAATTTATGTAACTTCTACAATAACTGTATTTTATAAAAGTAAACACCGGAATGGGTGTCGGAGCCGATTAGTGCTGCATTGTGTTTCTCTCTAGCTTTTTAGTATCGCTGTTCACAAATGTGATAGATTGTTTGTTCCAGTGGTGTGGCGGATGGTTTCGGTATGACATGGACAAGTAAAGCGACCCAAAGTTTTAAGTTTTCTACCATTTTTTAATGAGATTTTCCACATTCAATTCTAAACTCGCAACATTTATTAAAAACGCTTAATAGCTTAACATTTGGTGACCTCGACGTGATTGTGCAATAAATAATACATCAGTGCAATCACAAGCAATATGGCAATCAAAAGTGTAAACTAAATACCCATGTCCATGGGTACATGTAATTTTTGTCATAAGGCCCTCGGGTCATAATGCCACTTTTATGGAAGCCATCGGTTGCTGCAGGGGGATAAACGGATGACGGGTCGGCTCGTCACAACTGTAAACTCGAAACGGGGCACAGGCGTACAGGCACTGGTTTGCCCTGCATCCAAAGGGACTGTGCTTCACGCCATACAGGTGGTCACGAGCCAACCGGCACCCGCCGTAACTGTACACACCGGCGGAAGTGCGACTATACTCTCACCGTGAGGGAGGCTGGAAACAGGTCCTGGTACGGTCATGTCTGGCTAATTGTAGTCGGGCGGAGAGAAGAAACTGACACTGTCATATGCCGAGGGATGTATGGCCGAGGGGGTGCTCGGTCGTTAATAAGCGGACTCTGGATACCTGCCGACCTCCAGTTTTAATAAGGCTTATCGGGGCACGCGGACTATGCCTCGGGCGACTAACCCCTTCCCGCCTACTCGTGGGACCAACAATGCCACATTCAAATAAATACACAAAAAACACCGCAAAGGAGCTCGGTACTCCTCCTAAAGTGCCGGAGGGAAAAGACCATCCCTCTTCAAACGCATCTGGGAAACCAGTGCCCAAAACGACGGGGAAGAAGACTAAGTCGATCCACCGTCTCGAGCCAGCAAGCGCGGCGAGGAGAGGACCGAAAGCCCAATCGAACCAATCCACGTCGGGGGCCCCAAGGGCGACCCGGTTACCGGGGTGGCTGACATGCAGAGCGATATCGTAGCTGGCAGACCACTTGGGACCGGGGACCCCTTGACAAAAGACGTGCGGCCTTCATCCCGGGCAACGACGACCTGGTGTTTCTGGCTTCTTCCCAGGGAATCGAATCGCGGCGATAGGCCACGACGGTCCAGCCCGACTACCAGCCAGCCAAAGCTGGCAAGGCCGCAGCCAAGGCCCTAAGCAAGCGGCAACGCTCGACGGAAGACACCACCACGCAAATCCAACAGGCCAAGAGGACGAAAACCCTGAGCTACCGCTCGTTTGCCGAGGTGGCGAGATGAAAAACCCTAATTGGAATCATAGACAAGGGCTCTAAAGACGGGAAGATGCATCGGGACAAATGCCACCTCCTAGAAAACTCCAGGACCGCTTCTTCAAGGAGTTGGAGGAAATTGGAGGACCACCACCCAAGTGTGAGGACGCCGGGGATATCCTCGGCGCCCGAACAGGGGCCTCAGAACACACTGATGAGGGATTACGTAGTGTATAGTAGAAGGAATCGTATTGTCAGTAGGAGACATATGATCTGAGGAGAGGTACTCTTCCATGAATTCCAAGTACATTTTCTTCAACTCAGGGTCACGATGCAATCGTCTTTCAAGAGACAAAAACCGCCGTTTCGCAACCTCAAACGAGTTGCCTAAACAATTTGGATCTGATTTAAACGGGTGCCTTACTTCGAACCGACCTGATGATAGTACCTGAGTCGTCTTACGATAGTGTTCTTCACATAGCTTGTGCGCAGGTGTGGCAATTTTCTTGGTAGATGGCATTTCTTCCAGTGACCAAAACTTTTTCAAGGTCCTATCGATGGATACTAGCAACTCTTCACTGCAACTCAAACTGTTTGTAATTTGAGGAGCAGAACTCTTGGAAACATATTTTCCCGACACAACCCAACCAAGAAGGGTTTTCTGAAGAGTTGGAAAGTCAGGACCTTGTTTAATTTGACCAACAGCTAATAATTCAAAGAACGATTCTGCTCCAATTAACATATCTATTCTTTGTGGCTTGTAGAAATAAGGGTCTGCCAGTGGTAGGTTCTCTCGGATTCGCCAGTCAGTCACATTCACTGACTGGTCAGTGTGATAACCTGAAATTGATTTCAGGATCCAAAAATCAAAGCAGAACTCACCATTTACCATTTATTCGTGACTTCACCACTGTGTGTATTTTATTCTTTACTTGAGAATTAGATTCACCAATTCCAAGCAAGTTAATACAGGACTCCTCTCTACGGATCTGTAAGCAATTAGCGAGGTCCTCGGTGGAAGGTTGATTCTGATTTGATGGAGGAGAAGGACTCTCTTGGGGTGGTAACGCGAGACTATTAGCCGACACTGTGTATCGATGCAATAATGTATGATGTGAGCGGCTGCACACTCGACATATATTGGCTTTGCATTTTACAACAGCGTGGCTTTTTCGCAGACAATTAATGCATAAGGATGCCGACTTGGCAAACTCAAACCTTTGCATCACCGAGAGACGCGAAAATGGAGGGCAATTTGACACTACATGGTCTCCTGAATTGCAGTAGCTACAAGTTTGCTGAGTTCTACTGTTGGTGGAAGTGGAAGAACAAGCAAATGAACTGCGATTATGTTGCTTGCTTGGCATGACTTTGTCTTGCCTTGGCTTGGTCGATTCTTCAGCAGACAGATGCTGGTATCGACGATTCAAGACTTTCTCAAAGTCGGACCAAAGCGGCAACTTCTCATAAGTAAGCTGTTCATCCCACTTTTGTTTCGTCACTGGGTCGACTCTGTTTAAAACGAGATGAATGAGCATTGCATTCGAAATTTTTGTATCATCTCCGATCGACAGTAACGATCCGTAAATCGACGAAACAGTATCGATTAGAGTTCTTAGAGATGATGCAGATTGATACGACATTCTCGGCAGATTGAACAATGTGGAAATATTATTCGTGAAAATCAAATAATCGTTGTCATATACTCGTTTTAGGCCAGCCATGGCCTTTTCATAATTTGCCTCGGTGACTTGGAACGCCTTTATTGTTCCTAATGCTTCATCAGAGAGGCACGAAATCAAATGATTAAATTTTTCGATCACCGGTATGCTGTTGTCGCTATGGACTAGTCTCTCAAAAAGGCTAATGAAATTTTTGAATTCCGAGTGTTTACCACTAAATTTGGGTAATGCCAATTTCGGAAGTCTAGCATGAGTTGGGGCTGAAGAAGACACTGGCTTCGTCTCGCTTGCTGCATCAAAGGCGGCGATAAGCGACATTATCTTTCCTTTGGTGACAATTGTCAGCTCTTCCAACTCGGCTGCATATGCATCATCACCTGTTATGTCCTCGATTTGCTCCTGCAAATGGTAAGCCTTTTCAATTGAAGCATTCAAACAATCTAATCTACATTGTAATTCCGGTAATTGCAAAAGAATCGACCCTTGATCTAATCGATCCTCTAAGTGGCGAATGCTTTTCACTCGACTTTTGAGCTTAATCTTTAAGTCTTCAAGAGTGGACTTACTTTTTTCTGCCATAATATTTGTGTATGAAGATTTTACGCAACAAACCACTATTATTTCTATTTATTTATTTATTATTATTATTATTTTTTTTTTTAAATGTTTTAACGAGAACGATAATCGAAAACGAATTTTAATTGAATGTCGAGGCACGAGGTATCAAGGGAAAGAGTAGTTGCAAGTGACGGCCTAAAACAATATACCCCTTAGATACAGGGTAGCGTGTCACTTGGCAAGTAACAGCCGAAAAGAATATACCCGTTAGATACAGGGTAGCGCGTCACTTGGCGCACCGTTAAGCTCAAGAGCGGCAACGAAAATTCTCCCAACAAATACAACGCAAGCAGCAGTGGAGAAGCGAAAACGAAATAATGCACCGGTGCTGCTGCTTGTATGTATGTGTGGATATTTTCTATACGCCGTGGATTGGGTGAACGAACGAACAAACTTTCTTGTGAGGTTCTAACGACGAGAAAGGTAGAACAAAATAAAGGGGGGAGGGCGACAGTGATTGCAGTAAACGATAGATGTATGTATGTACATATAACTGTTGCGTCCAAATAGCGGTTCACATATGTCTGCATGTGTCGATATGTATGTATTTATGTGTGTTTAGTTATATTTATATATAAATAATAATCATAAACATAATAAAATGCATGCAATCAAGCTCTACTATATAGTGACATATCCATAATTCCCCACATCCCATACACATTATGTTTATGTACAATTCATCCACCCCATCCACACAAGTAACAGGACCCCACTCAAGAATCAATAACTGTTTCTTCCCATACTCCAAGCTAGGGCCCCCCATAATATAAACAATGGACCACATTGTTTCAGCAACATTAGAACCACGCCACTCTCGAGAAATCGATTCTTTAGAATCACGCCACTCATGAGGACCAATCAAAGCTAGACATAAAACCAAGGAGTATCACATTCCTAGCTCCGTCATGTAATGCAACACCGATCGCCAGCAGTGGATGCCTTTCATCAAAGCCGACGCATCCCCAAATATCGATCCAGGCACGTACGTCACCGACACGAAGATGCAGCCGAGGAAAGCAACGCCCGAAGCCAGAGTCGGGAGTTCCAAGAGAAGGGCTCATGGAAACTAGCCAGCAGCAGAGAGATCAGTTCCGTTTGAGACAAGCAGACCGAAAGTCAAGTCGGGGAATTCATTTAAATCTTGTGACATAAAGATATTTAAGTTGTAAAATAAAAGTCTTTGTTAAAAAACTTAAAATCGAGTTGCGGATATTTAACTGGCGCAGTCGGTAGGATTTCGTTTAAAATTAACACCTATATTTCGGTAATGGTCAGCTTGTGTAATTTATAATTACTGTGATCACGTAATCCCGGAATTGTTAATAAAATTGTGAAATCCGCCAAAGAACCTATGTGCTGCAAGCACATACGATTTGCAAAACTAATTTAAGTGAACTGAAGTAAGCGGAGATAGTGAATCACCAAGGACAGTGAAACACTTAATACAAAATCAAAAAAACTTACAAGTGAACCAAAATAAAGTTAAAAACTACAACAAAACAAAACCCAATCAACACCAACAACATGGCGTTACCACCACTATCATTGAGCGAAATCCACTTGAACCAGGCACTGCTGTCGATCCGACAAATACCTGCCTATGACGGTTTATCTGGACAGCTAAGCTCATTTATCAAACGAATCGAATATGTATGCGGATTATATCCAACTGAAGATCTTCGCCAACAAAGGATCCTATTTGGAGCGACCGAGATCCAACTGTCAGGAGAGGCACAACGCATATCGCAAATGATACAACCCAACACGTGGCTCGAACTGAAGACGGCGCTGATCAACGAGTTCAAAAATCACACACCATATGAAGAACTCTTACGACAACTATACACCACCAGATTCAACGGCAGTCTTCGTAAGTTTATAGAAGAATTAGAGATAAAAGCATTATTAATAAACAATAAGCTAAACTTAGAAAACATACCAGAAAATAATGTCATTTATAAAAACGCTTTGAACAACACAATTAAAGATGTCATTACTCGAAAACTTCCTGACAGAATGTTCATGACCTTAGCAAGAAAAGATATTACCACATTGTCTAATCTTAAGAAGGCAGCACAAGAAGAAGGATTGTACGAATCTAGTACAACAGATTCAGGTACAAATAAAGATCAATCGAAATCGTCTCAATCAAATCGAAGGAATGTTGGAAACTATTATCCAAATTATAATACTACTAACTATCACAATCAAACTCAGAGTTCATCTGGAACAGGTCAGACGAATCGAACAAATCAAAATCAAAATTCCCAAAATCCTGGATTATACAATGAGTTCAAAAATTCCTTGAATCAAGGTAGGGCTCAGAATCCATTCAATCAGCAAATATTTCAAAACCAAGCTAGTGGGAGTGGACCCAACCAACCTACTAAAAGAGGGAGGGAGAGCCAGAGTGGCCAAACCGAGGAGGACCCTATATAAACATTACCATTAATAAAAGAATATTAAGGTGTATCGCTGACTCGGGATCATCGATCAACATCATGAAAGAAAATTACACAGATTCCGAGATAAAAGACGATAACCTTACGGTCCATACCATCAATGGACCTGTCCGTTTAACTAAGAGTATAATGAGGAATGCGAACAAAACATGTCCGTCCGAACAAAAGTTCTACATACATAACCTTTCCGAAAATTATGATATTTTATTAGGAAGAGAATACTTGATGGCAAGTAAAGCCGTCATCGATTACAGAAATGACACTGTAACACTAGGAGCTAGGTCGTACCCAATCATTCAGAGTGGAGAAGCTATTGAAGCCGGCAAGACCGCACAGAAGTGCACTGATCCCTCTACAAAAGAAGAGAAGATCGCACCTAAGTGCCTTGACCCATCTCCAGAGGGAGATCAATACTTCGCTTCCGCTCTAGACAGTGAATTAAGGGAATGTAATCAATTAAGATTGGAACACTTAAACGACGAAGAGAGGGAAGAGTTAAAGAAGGTCTTATATGAGTTTAAGGATGTGCAGTACAGAGAAGGTGACAATTTGACTTTCACAAGTACAATCAAGCACGAGATCAAAACTCAACATGAAGACCCGGTCTACAGACGACCATACAAATATGCCCAGATACATGATCAGGAGGTAAACCAGCAAATCAAAGATATGATCAGGCAGGGAATAATTCGAAAGTCGAATTCTCCTTACTGCTCGCCCATATCTATGATTCCGAAGAAGATAGATGCTTCAGGAAAGCAAAAATATCGAATGGTAGTAGACTATAGAAGTCTAAATGAAATAACAGTTAAGGACAAATTCCCAACTCCAAGAATGGATGAAATCCTAGACAAACTAGGTAAATGTCAGTATTTTACGACAATCGATTTAGCAAAAGGTTTCCATCAAATACCCATGGAACCTAGCTCAATCCCCAAAACTGCGTTCTCCACTAAGCATGGACATTACGAGTTCACTCGTATGCCCTTTGGGCTAACCACTGCCCCAGCTACCTTCCAAAGATGTATGAACAATCTGCTAGAAGAGTTAATCTTCAAAGATTGCTTTGTATACTTAGATGACATCATTATATTTTCCACTTCATTGGAAGAACACTTGTTGTCACTAAGGATAGTATTTGGAAAGTTGAGAGACGCCAACTTGAAGCTACAAATGGATAAATGTGAATTCATGAAAAAGGAAACTGAATTCCTAGGTCATGTAGTCACTACTGAAGGAATAGTACCAAATCCAGGCAAAATCTCTGCCATTGTCAAATTTCCAATACCAGAAACGACTAAACAAATAAAGTCATTCTTAGGTCTGTGCGGGTTCTACAGGAAATTCATTCCTAATTTTGCAAACATAGCAAAACCCATGACACTCAAACTAAAGAAAGGAGCTGTCATAGACCCCAAGGAAGAAAAGTACGTCGAGGCATTTGAGAGACTAAAAGTACTCATCACCTCAGACCCTATCCTTGCGTTCCCAGACTTTGACAAAATGTTCACGGTAACAACCGACGCTAGTAACATAGCATTGGGAGCGGTTTTGTCACAAGAACACAAACCGATCTGCTACGCTAGCAGAACCCTAAATGAACATGAAATAAACTATTCAGCCATCGAAAAGGAATTATTAGCGATCGTATGGGCAACCAAGTATTTCCGTTCATACCTGTTCGGTAGAACATTCGAGATACAAAGCGATCATAAACCCTTGATTTGGTTGAACAACCTCAAGGAGCCAAATATGAAATTACAAAGGTGGAAAATAAAACTGAATGAGTTTGATTTTAAAATGAAATATCTACCAGGCAAAGAAAATCATGTAGCTGATGCCTTATCAAGGGTAAAGATTAATGAAAATCTCCTGGGAGAAGCTTCCAATAGCGTTGGTGCAACTGTACATAGCGCACAGGAAGACAATCTAAATCACATTGCTATCACGGAAAGACCAATTAACTATTACAATCGGCAAATTGAGCTAATAAAAGGCAATGAAGATAAGGTAGAAACAATTCGTTATTTTCACAAGCTAATCATCAAGATCACGTATAAGGAAATGACTAACACCTTAGCGAAGGATATAATAAAGGAATATCTATGCACCAAAAAGAGCGCATTATATTTCCATAACGAAACAGATTTTCCTCCATTCCAAAAAGCTTATTTAGAAATCATTAATTCTAACAATATAACCAAAGCTATTAAATCAAGCACGAAACTCCTAGATATTCAGAATTACGCTGAATTTAAAGAAACCATACTAAAGAATCATAAAGGCTTACTCCATCCAGGGATAGAGAAAACCGTCAATTGGTTTAGGGGAAAATACTATTACCCGGATTATCAAAAACTAATCCAAAACATCATAAACGAATGTCCTACTTGTAATATTGCCAAAACAGAGCATAGAAATACGAAGTTGGCATTCGAAACTACACCGGAAATACTGAACATCAGAGAGAAATACGTCATGGATTTCTATATGGTTGGTAACCAACAGTTCCTATCATGTATTGACGTATACTCGAAGTTTGCCACTCTTGTAGAAGTAAAAAGTCGTGACTGGTTAGAAGCAAAAAGAGCCATCATGAAAGTTTTTAACGAGATGGGCAAACCAATTGAAATCAAAGCCGATAAAGATTCAGCTTTTATGTGCACAGCATTGCAAGCATGGCTGAATGCGGAAAACGTCAAAATAGAGATCACTTCCAGCAAAAATGGAATATCTGACGTAGAAAGATTTCATAAAACAGTAAATGAAAAATTAAGAATAATATCTAGCGAGGATAACACAGAAGATAGATTCACGAAGTTTGAATTAATTCTTTATACTTATAATCATAAAACCAAACATAATACCACAAATAGGACACCAGCTGATATATTCATTTATGCAGGCTCACCTGATTATGACACACAACTAAATAAAGTGAATAAAATCACTCAATTAAATAAAAACCGCATAGAGTATGAAGTAGATACCCGCTATAAACTATCACCTCTAGTTAAGTCTAAGGTAACAAATCCTTTCAAAAGGACGGGTGAAATTAGACAGGTAGACGAAAAACATTATGAAGAAAAGAATAGGGGTAGGAAAATAACTCATTATAAATCAAAATTCAAGAAAAAGAAGAAATCTAATAGAAGCAAATATAATAATTCCAGAGAAACCGAGGAAGTTAATGGAATCGGCGAACTTCAACACAATTAAAATCCTCATCTTCCTCATAATTACCATCGTAATGGCACAGGGCCAAAACATAGAAATAAATTCTATAAAATCCCAAAACGGATATATGATATTCAAAACTGGATCGATCAACATACCTATCAATTACGAATACCATTATCTAACTTTTAATGTAACTAAAACCGAAGAACTATACCAAAATTTGTTAAGGCAAGCCACTAAATTCCAGGACATAATCCAAATAAAATATCTAGTAGACAAATTGCAAAGAGAAATGAACGGGCTAAAAATAACCAAAAGAAATAAAAGAGGCCTAATCAATATAGTAGGAACAGCCTACAAATATCTCTTTGGAACACTAGATCAGGAAGATAAAGTCGATTTGGAACAAAAAATAGAAAATTTAGCCAGCCATAGCATTCAAATGAATGAACTAAATTTGGTAATAGATGCAGCGGAATAAACGTTATAAACAAACTAAATGAAGAAAAAGACAGGAATCAACAAATAGAAATTTTGATATTCAATCTACAACATTTCACAGAATATATCGAAGATATAGAACTAGGTATGCAATTAACTAGGCTCGGTATATTTAATCCAAAATTATTAAAACAAGACTACCTGGAACAAATAAATTCTGAGAAAATACTAAATATAAAAACCTCCACATGGCTAAAATCCGATACCAACGAAATTCTAATAATTTCCAACATTCCCAAAGACATTACAAAAGTACCAATCTATAAAATCGTTCCGTATCCAGACGAATTAAATAACATGTTAACAGATATGACATACGACAAGTACTACATAAAAAATGAAGAAGTATTTGTTAAAGAAACTAGATTGAAAACCAATGACAATTGTATAAAAGGAATTTTAATGCAAACTCCCACTAAATGTCCATATTCCAAAACATTTCAAAACTTTCAAATAAACTTTATTGAACCCAATATACTAATCACGTGGAATCTTCCAAAAACAACGCTAAATCAGAATTGTGTAAACCAAGAAATCATAGCGGAAGGAAATACCATTATAAAAATCTACAACTGTTCAATCCAATTAAATGAATTTACAATATCAAACACAATGTTAGATTTTGCCCAGAATGTTTATGTCAACAACAACATAACTAAAATAAAACCACTGTCGTATGTCCAAACTAATGAAATAATTATGCAATACAACACATATAGTAACCTATTACAAATAAGTCTACTAATTTCATTTGTCATAATTATATTAGTACTACTAAGTTATGTAGCTGTTAAATTTACGAAAACTTCTAAAAGAGTCACGGTTAAATGTATAAACCCTATAATAGAAGCAGAAGAGGAACCAACCTCAGCCACCGCACTTGACACCCCGTCACTATACCCGAGGGTAATCGCCTAGGGACAGGCTAATAACAAACGTTGGGGGAGTGACATATCCATAATTCCCCACATCCCATACACATTATGTTTATGTACAATTCATCCACCTCATCCACACAAGTAACAGGACCCCACTCAAGAATCAATAACTGTTTCTTCCCATACTCCAAGCTAGGGCCCCCCATAATATAAACAATGGACCACATTGTTTCAGCAACATTAGAACCACGCCACTCTCGAGAAATCGATTCTTTAGAATCACGCCACTCATGAGGACCAATCAAAGCTAGACATAAAACCAAGGAGTATCACATTCCTAGCTCCGTCATGTAATGCAACACCGATCGCCAGCAGTGGATGCCTTTCATCAAAGCCGACGCATCCCCAAATATCGATCCAGGCACGTACGCCACCGACACGAAGATGCAGCCGAGGAAAGCAACGCCCGAAGCCAGAGTCGGGAGTTCCAAGAGAAGGGCTCATGGAAACTAGCCAGCAGCAGAGAGATCAGTTCCGTTTGAAACAAGCAGACCGAAAGTCAAGTCGGGGAATTCATTTAAATCTTGTGACATAAAGATATTTAAGTTGTAAAATAAAAGTCTTTGTTAAAAAACTTAAAATCGAGTTGCGGATATTTAACTATATGTATATCATACGTCTGTGCCTAGAATTGAAGGCGATTCCTCTTTTGGATCTTTAAATCCAACTGCTACTTTAATGGCTTTATCGCAGGGCATCCCTCGGCGGTAGCAGAAATTTGCACAAAAATAATTGTTGGCGCGACCGACGCGATGATATTATACAAATTGATTGCCGATTGACACACACACACGACGCGGGCAACGAATATGTTTGCATATGTATACTGCAATTTCTTGTGTCACTGTCACTTATTGTTGTTGCCTATAATTAACTTTACAGTCCACCCGGGGGCGCCATGAAAAATTAGAAGAGTTTTTCTAATGAATTACCGAAAACTTTGGGTGGCTGTAATTTAAATTATTTATTCGGCGGGGCGAAAAATTGATACGCTCGATCTAGTTCAAGGTTGGCGAACAACTATATTTTCTTCACAATTCAAATCTCTTACTCTAGCTAACCTACGGTGGCAAAGCGGGGCGAATTCGCCAAGAGCGAGAGAGCGAGCTTTTATTGCGCTCCCGCTTTGCCCTAGCCTAACTTACACTAGACTTCATAATTTAAATCAATAACTAATAATCGCCGCCATGTATAGAAGGTCACGCAACACAGGGTCTCTGGTCTGAGGACTCCTGACTATAAGCTATACGTAGCTAACACCGCAGGTAAAACTCGCACCAGCATCCTGGCAAAAAGAGATTTGCACTTATTTTTGCTCCCAAATTTCAGCAATGAAGACCAAACAGCAGTGAGCCTCGAAGGACAGCGGTTCTCACTGAGAATCTGCTCCACGTACATGGGTCACGATCAACCAAACCCCCCTCCACAGGCGCTCCGGGCGCTAATCGCAGACTGCGAGGCCAAGGACACCGGCCTAATCGTAGGGTGCGACGCCAATGCACACCATTGCCAGTGTGGAAGCACTGACACTAGCGAAAGGGTTGAGTACCTTTTCAACTATTTACTGACCACCCAGATGGTCCTTTTAAATAGGGGGAGTGATCCCACCTTCATTATTAAACCCCACAAGGAGGGGCTGGACCTTACATTTGCCTCTCATGAGATGCATGGGAACATCGTTTTCTGGAGGGTCCTGGAGAAGCCTCCTTCTCGGACCACAGGTACGTGGAAACAGCAATGAGTCGCTAAATCTTCTCCTTAACACCCACTTTCCCGGCTGCGTTGAAAACAGACCACACTACATCGCGGCTCCTTCCGTTGCCTTAAGTGATATCATGAACCTGCTAAGCCAGGAGAACATTTCCTGGGCAATCAAAAGCTTCAAACGATACAAGCCTGCTGGGCCAGATGGCATCATCCCTGCCCAACTGATTCACGCTGGACAATAAGCCACTAATTGGCTCAAAAGGATATACAAAGGAATCTTCTCCTATGGATATGTATATCCCGGAAACCTGGCTTCATACCTAAGTTGTCTTCATTTCGATCACATCGATCATAGAAGCGTCAATTAACTGTAAGGAATACAACCTAGTAGGGAGGCTCTGCACTGATGGCTCAAAGTGAGACGCCCGCGTGGGAGGCGGAGTCTACTGTAGCGAGCTGAACATCAGTCATTGCTTCAGGCTCCTGGATCACTGTAATGTGTTCTAAGCGGAGGTTGTGGCCATCAAGGAGGCAATTTCTATCGTCTCCAAACTACTTCTAGACACGCACTTAGTGTGCGTCTTCTCGGACAGCCAAGCAGCTATTAAAGCCCTAGGCTCAATATCGTCGAACTCAGCGACTGTAAATGACTGCAGCAGATCTCTGCACGAGATCGCAGAGCAGTTAGATCTCTTCCTTATATGGGTCCCCACCCACAGAGACATCAAGGGGAACGACGAGCTAGCCAGGCTGGGTACTACGACTCCTCTCTTATCAGAGAGGGAGTAAGTAGCGATGCCCTTGGCTACGTGCAGGGTCATAACGCACGATTTGTTCCAGCAAAATGCCAATAGGAGATGGCAGACAACCGTTTTCAGTAAAGTCTCAAGATTGATATGGCCATATCGATCGAAGAAGCGCTAAGCAGAGCTGTATAGACTCAGCAGAGCACAGTGCTCTGCAGTAACTCGAGCCATTACGGGGCACCAGCAGATCGGCAATCATGCCACTAAACTGTCAATCCCTCATAACGACTTCTGCAGGAGTTGTAGCGACGAGGAAGAGGAGGAACCGGTCCCCCACTTCTTCTGCCACTACCCACCCCTTGGAAATCGTCGTCTTCGTATTCTCGGGGCCGCTTTCTTCACGGAAATTTCGGACTTGTCCGAAATCAAACTAGGGACCTTGTCCAAATTCATCCAAGCCTCCAGATGGGACTGCCCTTAAGTTTGTTTGTTCTCCACGGTTTAAGGCATTGAGAAGGGGCACACGCCCATGTGGTATCACAACGGTCCTTTTATAGGTCCAAGTGAGCTTGGGAAGGTTTGATCGCTCTCCCCAGCCTACCGCATTAACGTAATCTACCCTAACCTACACACGCGATAAGCTGGTTGTCATATGCTAATAAATTGTGAATTATGTACAAACTCTCGACACTCATTAAATTCAACACTCGCAAAAGTTATTAAAAACGCTTAATAGCTTAACATTTGATGAACCCGACGTGATTGTGCAATAAATAATACATCAGTGTAATAACGAGCAATATGGCAATCATCACCGTTCGTCCTCTTTCGTAGATCAGACGCGTTTTTGTTTTGCGCTCCGCATATTTTCCTTTTGTTTTACATAAACAACCGGTGTTTTCCTAAATAAACAGTAAATACCTTCCTAATCCACCTTCTATCTGGAGACCTATTCTATTCCGCGAGTGCATGCCTTTTGATTTGTGTTTAATTATTATTTATTGAACTTAAAATTTGTTCGGGCCAGCCGCTGAGGAATAACCGTAACTTTAACATTATTATTGTATGAGCAGAGAGAGCCGCCTATGTTGACGTTCTGCAGAGCTGCTGCGCTCTCCCGCTAAAGGGGCTCTCTGCCGCCGCCACTTCGGCAACTACTTTGATCTGCTGCCGCCACTTCGGCAGTCACTTTGATCTAACGCCGTCGTACATAGTTTAGTTCTATGCTAACCCCTCTGCGCATTGGTTGCATATCGATCTCGCATAAAGTACATCTGGCAATAGCAAGCAATCGGCTTCCGCTAAGCCACCAAGATTAAATACGAATTATAAAGTTTAACCCAAAATCTCTTTTTATTTTGAAATACATAGGTGCCAAAAAGCTTGGCATCTCAAACATTGGTGACCCCCCGACGTGATATAAAACCATTGCTTAATCGCGTTCCGTTAAAACACTTATTAATTATACAATATTGTGTTGTTGGGTAATTTAACTACCAACAAATACATTTGTGTGCACATTAAAAACAGTTTAAAGTGGAAAGTCAGTGAGAGTGCGGCTGGAATATTTATAGACAAATTCCGGTACTTTAAGCGTCGAATCTCTCATTCTCTGCGCAGCTGCAGCCGTGGTTCTTGACTTTTCGTGTCTTGCATTCTCGCTCTCGCGTCTATACATCGTCGCTTAAGCGGTATTTCATTTTCCGTTGTTGTGTCGATTGCACAACGGTTTACATGGACAACGATCCAAATACAGGCGCGGGCGGAAATATTGTGGTGGCTGATTCCAGACTGAGTCTGTATAAACGTAAAAGTCAGTCATTATATGATCGATTGCACAGGCTTGGCGAATCCTTCGCGGGGAATAAAATCGATAAGCTGACCGCCGCGGAAGTCGAGGTGCGCCTTGATATGTTGGCAGAAATTTGAGAGGAATTTAATAAGGCCCATAATGAGTTGGAGGCTCTCGATCAAAACGAGATTGGGAGTGAGCTGCGCGAAATCTTCGATACTCTTTTCATATCGTTGAAAGCTGAGTTGCTGGCTGCTGTTGAAGTAAGCCAGTCACACGCCGCTGCCCATTCTACGACTCTGCCAAGCCATTCCGGCCATAGTACCATCATCATGGCTCACAAGCAGCGACTTCCTGAGCTGAAGGTGCCGAAGTTTTCTGGTGGATACGTCGAGTTCTCGGATTTTATGGCAATGTTCAAATCGGTGATTGAAGCGGATGCGGATCTCAGTGACATCGAGAAATTCCAGCACCTTCGCTCTTGCCTCGCTGATGCGGCTTTGGATTCGGTTCGATCGTTGGAGCTCTCCAGTGCCAATTATCGTGCGGCTCTGGATATACTTAATAAACGCTTTAATAACAAAAGACTTGTTTTCCAGTCACACATCAAGAAGATTCTTGGGCTAAAGAGGGTAGACTCGCCTTCTGCTAAAAGGCTTCGGGAGTTTTCGGATGCAGTCAATTTACACATGCGAGCATTGCAGACATTGGGAACTGCTGAGGAGATTTCGGGATTCATGGTTATCAACATGCTGCTGCAGAAGTTGGATTCGAAGACGCAAACCAAATGGGAGGAGCATACATCGTCGGATGCTATACCTACCGCAGAGGAATTCTTCGAATTCTTGCAGCAACGCTGCCAGAAAATGGAGCGATTGGAATATGCTACAGCGACACACGCTAGTAGCGATCAGGTGGGAAAAAACCATTCCTATACGCATTTTAAGAAAACGTTTGTAGCTTCCAACTCTTCCGCCGACCCGTCTGTATGCGTCTTTTGCCACTCAGCGGGCCATGGAATATACTCGTGCAAGATATTCGAAAATCTCTCACCGTTGCTGCGCCACAAAGAAGTGAAGAAGCTTTCCCTATGCTTCAATTGCCTAAAACCGGGGCACCGGACCCGCGCATGCAATAGTGGAAAATGTCGAGTATGCGGCGGTAGGCATCATAGTTTGTTGCACTTCGTTAGTATGCAGCCCACAACACAAGGCTGCCCAGGTATTACTCCTCCCGATCTGGCCGTTCAGCCGGACACTCTTTCCGTTGCTCAAAATTCTGCTAGCAGCTCGTCTCTACCTTCGTCTACCTCTCTTGCTGCCCAAGGTCTTCACTCTGATGTCGTGCTTCTGGCTACAGCCGTGGTTCTCGTGAAGAATCGGTCTGGCGTTTTAGTTCCTTGTCGTGCCATCTTAGATTCAGGATCGCAGCTGCATTTTTCAATCCTCAACGGGTTGATCTTCTCATTGGTGCGAGCGTTTTTTATGATCTCCTCTGCGTAGGGCAAATCAAACTCACCAATGGACTGCCTCTTCTGCAGAAGACCCGGCTTGGGTGGATCGTATCTGGTGGTGGACAGAAGGTATCAAGCTCGGCGCTTTTGGCCACGCACAATTGTCCAGATTCGATAGCTGAGATGGAAGCAAGGTTGGATAAAACTCTTCGTATGTTTTGGGAAGTCGAGGATTGTGTGGAGGCTGGGTTGAATACCAAAGAAGAAGACGATTGTGAAGCACATTTCGTAAGCCACCTTTCACGGTTGCCATCCGGGGAGTATGCAGTTCGTCTGCCGCTAAATAACAATTCTGATCGTTTGGGAGAATCTTATGCTCAGGCTTATCGACGGTTCATCAGTCTGGAGCGAAAACTGGAGCTTCCCTTTATGAGGGAATATATTGATTTGCATCATATGCACCAAGTCAACCCTGATTCCCGTAGCCTCTGCAAATATTTCTTGCCTCATCACTGCGTCCTAAAGGAGGACAGTACGACGACAAAACTCCGTGTCGATGGATCCGCAGCTACATCAACTGGATATTCTCTAAATGATGTGATGATGACAGGCCCTGTTATTCAGCCTGCATTGTTTAACATATTGATTCGCTTTCGAACATATCCAGTCGCTCTCACTGGGGACATTTGTAAAATGTACCGCTGCGTACGAGTGTCTCCACCCGACAATTTGTATCAATGCATCCTATGGCGAGATTCCATCGAGTCCGAGGTTCAAGTCTACACATTAGACACCGTCACATACGGGACGAGGGCTGCATCATTTCTAGCGGTCCGAGCAATGCACCAGCTGGCCATCGACGAGGGTGAATCCTACCCTCTTGGCTCAGCTGCTCTGCGGCAGGAGTTTTACGTGGATGACCTTATTTCGGGCGGTAATTCGGTCGCACAGGTCATGGAAAAGATGCACCAAACATCAGCTTTACTGTCCCGTGGTAACTTTAGACTTAGGAAATGGTGCTCCAGTCACCAGGAAGTACTTGAGGGAACCCCTGAAGATGACATAGAGAAGTTCCTAAAATTTAATGATGGAAGCGACATAGCCAAAACTCTCGGCTTAGCGTGGGACCCTGCTTCGGATCAGCTGCTTTTTGCCTTGTCCGCACTGGACACAACCTCAAAGCCATCAAAGCGGTCGGTTTTATCTACGATTGCGCGGTTCTACGACCCTCTTGGATTGATAAATCCAGTCATTGTCAGGTGCAAAATCTTCCTTCAGCAGCTTTGGAGAGAAAATTTGGATTGGGCTGAAAGCCTACCCTCAGCGTTGCATTCAAATTGGATGGACTTGAGAAATAGTTTGGCAAGCATTTCTCGGATCTCATTTCCTCGCTTGGTTCTTCGTTCTAGTGTGGCTACAGAAGTTCACGGATTCTGTGATGCCAGCTTAGAAGCATATGGCGCTTGCGTGTATGTCGTGTCCAGGGAAGCCCAGTCTTCGAGCCACGTTTTGTGCTCAAAGTCGCGAGTGGCGCCGCTAAAGACTATTGCGAAAATCATGCAGAATGTAAAGGACATGGGAATCTTTACAGGTCGGTTCTATTGCTGGTCGGATTCGTCAACAGCATTATCTTGGATTAGGGACGAGCCAGCCAAATTTCAAGTTTTCGTGGCAAATCGAGTGGCATCAATTCAGGAGTTGACGGCAGACATGGAATGGCGCTATGTTCCCACATCTTTAAATCCTGCTGATATTCTCTCGAGAGGCTCGCTTCTCAGCCATCTTATCCAGTCAGAGCTATGGTTTCACGGCCCATCCTTTTTGCTTGGCTCCAAGGATAAGTGGCCTGTATCTCCTACTAACAACATAGCAACTTTGGAGCTTCGCAAGAGAGGATTGCTAATCACGTCTCCACATGCCGATCTCACGTCCGGATGCAAATTTGCGAATTCATTCTTTCGCATGCAGCGCACATTCGCCTACATGCATAAATTTATACATCGTCTTAGGCATCCAGGACTCACCGTTTCTGATATTCGGCAAGGAACGCATCTTCTAATTCGACACATTCAGCTGGCAAATTTGTGGATGGACATAAAGGAGATTCGGCGCAATGGTCAAGTCATTAAATCTAGTTCTATTAGTTCGCTCAACCCGTTCATCGATCATTCTGGACTACTTAGAGTTGGAGGTCGTCTTGGCAACTCATCGCTAGGATTTGATTCTCAGCTCCCGCTCATTCTGCCAAAGGGACATTCCATTACCTTTGCGCTGATAAGATATTACCATGAAAGAAACCTCCATGCCGGACCTCGCGCCTTGCTATCCAAAATTCGGCTGGAATATTGGCCCATTGGAGGTGTTAAGGCAGTGTCAAGGGTCGTCAGCAGATGTGTGAGATGCTTCAGGACTAGGCCGCGCATGGTCGAACACATCATGGGAGACCTACCTAAGGAACGATTGGAAGGATCTCGAGCTTTTGAAGTCACTGGAGTAGATTACTGTGGACCTTTTTTCTACCGATCAGAAATCCGCACAAGGCCTCCGATCAAGTGC
Organism: Drosophila pseudoobscura; assembly: GCF_009870125.1. Classification (NCBI taxonomy): domain Eukaryota; kingdom Metazoa; phylum Arthropoda; class Insecta; order Diptera; family Drosophilidae; genus Drosophila; species Drosophila pseudoobscura. Next base: position 2,464,087 of record NC_046681.1, on the reverse strand, counting down.
TACATTAGCGTATTCATCTGCTTCACTTCTAAGGCTATACACATGGAGCTCGTAAAGGATTTGACCACTGCATCGTTTCTAGGCGCACTAAAGCGTTTTACTTCCACTCGAGGAAGGCCAAGTCAAATTTGGTCGGACAATGCGACAAACTTCGTTGGGGCCAAGAACGAGCTTCTGGAGCTAAAGAAGCTTTGTCTGAGCGAACCGCATATGAAGGAGGTCCACGAATCCTGCTTGGCTGACTCGATCGACTGGCGTTTCATCCCACCTCGCTCTCCGCATTTTGGCGGGTTGTGGGAAGCGGCCGTGAAGACCGCAAAATATCACCTGTACCGCTCAGTTGGACCATCTGTGCTTAGCTTCGACGAGCTGCGCACTCTGATCTGTCAGATCACTGCAATTGTTAACTCTCGCCCTTTGCTCTCGCTTTCAGAAAATCCTGATGATTTAGACGTTTTGACTCCTGCTCATCTGCTTTTAGGTGGCCCCCATGAGCAAATCCTCGAGCCTGACCTAACGAAGCTGAACTACAATCGTCTGGATGGCTGGCAGCGGGTCACCCAACTACAACAAATATTTTGGAGCCGTTGGCGCGAAGAGTATCTCACTCTTTTGCAAGAGCGCGCGAAGTGGCGCACCCCCGCGCAAAACATCTGCAAGAACGACCTCGTTCTGGTGAAGGACGAAAATCTTCCTCCAATGCGTTGGCCACTGGCTAGAGTGGTCGATGTCGTTTTCGGCAAGGACGGAGTGTGTCGCGTCGCTGACCTGAAGACATCCTCAGGAAACATCAGGAGGGCCGTCACTCGGCTATGTTTGCTGCCCCTTAAGGAATCTGTTGAGAGACTAGCTCCCAACGGGGGGAGTATGTTCGGGCCAGCCGCTGAGGAATAACCGTAACTTTAACATTATTATTGTATGAGCAGAGAGAGCCGCCTATGTTGTAAGACGTTGACGTTCTGCAGAGCTGCTGCGCTCTCCCGCTAAAGGGGCTCTCTGCCGCCGCCACTTCGGCAACTACTTTGATCTGCTGCCGCCACTTCGGCAGTCACTTTGATCTAACGCCGTCGTCTATAGTTTAGTTCTATGCTAACCCCTCTGCGCATTGGTTGCATATCGATCTCGCATAAAGTACATCTGGCAATAGCAAGCAATCGGCTTCCGCTAAGCCACCAAGATTAAATACGAATTATAAAGTTTAACCCAAAATCTCTTTTTATTTTGAAATACATAGGTGCCAAAAAAGCTTGGCATCTCAAACAAAATTGTTCGGCGTCGGGTTGTTGTGTTTGTGTTGTTGACGTGAGTAAATTACATTGCATTACAACTCTCGTCTCTCGTCTCTCGTCTTGTAGCTTTTGTTGTTTTAGCACTCTCTCGCTATCACCTCAACTTCAATAACTGTTCTTTCTCTTTCTCTTTAAACTTTCTGAGCAATAGCGCTCTCTACTCAGTACCGCTCGCTATAACCGCTCTCCACTCTGCTCTCATTTTTTACCAATTCCACTTTGAGCGTTGTCTGGCACATTGGTCTGATACCAATGCTATAGCCAAACGTAATGGGTTGCATTACAGTTGCTAGGCCTGCCGTGCGGTGAAGAATGACATGGTGGCTTTTATGAGGCAGACGCGAAAGGGCTTTAGGGAGCTGACCGTTGGCTTTAAAAAGCAACACGATCGGCTCCTAGCCATGGAATCTCATTTTTGGCAGTCTGCAACTGCTGAATGAGTCTCCGAGACGTAAAAAGGTCACTCCGCGGGATCTACAAGTGCCAACCGTCACTCAGCCGTGCGCCGCCGAAAAACTGACTCCGACCCCTCCAAGTGTGCAGCAGTTGATCTCGTTTGCCACTCCAAGGGCAACGAGAATGTGCAGCCAAGTACTTCTGCAGCGTCCGTGTCCGTGGTGTCCGCACGTTCGCTAGTTGTCCCGTCTATCCCGATCCCACCAGTAAATAGATGTTCCGGACCTCCGGATATAGCTACCACAGGTACTAGGTCTGGTTTTTGTTTCACGGCCCCTGACCTCACATCTAATGATGTAATTGCTTTTATTCAAAGCCAAATAAAATCCATGGGTTTAAAGGTGGAGAAATTTAACTTCTCTTATGCCAGGGAGATAGTCTCCCCAACTCAATTTGACACCATTTGCTCTTTTCCGGGATAGTGTTGCATTTACTTCTCACTTTATTGTGTATACTGAAACCTGGTTAAAGCCGGACTTTCTTAGTTCCGAGGTTTTGGCAGGTCAACTTTTGGGAAAAACCGCTCGTCTCGACTTGCAGGAGGAGTTCTGATTGCAGTGGACTCTAACTTCACGGCGGAACACTTCACAATCCAGGCTTAGCCGGAACTGGAATTCCTGTGTGTAAAACTGATTCTTCCCGCCTTCGCTATATTCATTACTTGCTCGTATATTCTACCTTCTTCGGATATCTCTATTTATGAGCAGCATTTGTCCGCTTTAACCGCTGTTTCTTCCTCGCTATCTGATAAAGATCGTATGATAGTTCTTGGTGACTTCAACTTGCCAGGAACTGTTTGGTCTGAACTGTTTCGGTAAACGAGTCTAGTAACCTAGTGCCCATGTGCGACATGATTTTGTTGATTGGTTGCTTGACCTGTCCCTGTCTCAAGTCAACCATGTGAAAAATTCCTTGGGTTGATTTGTTGATCTATTCTTTGCATCGGATCCGACCATAGTGTACCATAGTGTAGTGTACCATAGTACCACCCTACTTTCGAGGTGTCGCTAGATATAGGACCAACTGTATTGGATCGGTGGAGTAGACTACCTGAACGTGTCCGCTGCTTTCGTAAAGCCGAGTTTGCGAGGCACAAACATTTTTTACAACGCTCTTGGCACATTTTTTGATTCTTGTGTCCCGCTTTCTTGTCCGATTAGATCTGGAAAAACCCCTTGGCTTACCAAAGAGTTATCCAGTCTAAAAAACTTAAAATCAAGACTTTTTAAACAATTTCAAGAAGTGGGTTCTCCTACTTCTCACTCTCGCTATGTAATAGCTCGGTCAAAACTTTTAAGTTTTTAATGCTCAATGCTATAAGAACTACCTATCTCCTTGCAGGATACGTTTTTCTCAGGACCCTAAACAGTTTTACTGCTTCGTAAACAGTAAGCGTAGGAATAGGAACAGGAAGCACCTATTCTGAGGAAAGCTACTCTGGTCAACCGTACCCATACGGACTACCGAGGTCGAACGGCATTTTCAGTACTTTGTTAAATGAATGTTCCCTACTTCATGATCTTCGACTAGTTAAGCCGGTGTTTTCACCGGGTCCAGACGGGGTTCCAGGTTGTGTACTCAGGTACTGAGCCGAGGCTCTGTGTGGACCTTTGCTTAAACTATTCACCCTGTCCATTGATTCCTCTTGCTTCCCCCCAATCTGGAAGGAATCGTTTATAATTCCTCTCCATAAAAAAGGTAGCAAGTCTGATGCAAAAAATTATAGAGGTATAGCAAAGTTATCCGCTATTCCCAAATTGTTTGAGAAGGTTTTAACTCCGCACTTGCAACACTTGCAAGTCACTTATATCTCCAACTCAGCATGGATTTATAAGGCGGCGATCAACCACCACTAAGATGTAAGAGTTACATTATTAAAGGGATTTCAAGGTAACTTACAGACGGATGTTATTTACACCGACTTTAGTAAAGCATTCGACTCTGTAAACCATTCCCTTTTAGCGCATAAGCTTGACCTTTTAGGGTTTCCGCCCAACCTCCTGAGATGGATTTCTAGCTATCTTTGTTCTAGGTCTCAAACAGTCCTCTTCAAAAACTCCCACTCTTTACCAGTAAAGGTTTCTTCGGGAGTACCACAGGGTAGCCATCTAGGCTCCTTACTCTTCACACTCTATATTAATGACTTGCCTTCGGTATTAACATACTCTCGAGTACTTATGCATGCGGATGATGTTAAACTCTGTGTCCAGTACAAGGAAATTTCATTTCATTCTCGCTTGCAATCCGATCTCAATAGCTTTCAGTCATGGTGTTGTGCAAACTTGTTACACCTTAATGCCTCGAAATGCAAAGTTATGACATTTCATCGTTCTAGCCGTTTGTTGGCTCCCTACACCCTATTTGGTGGTTCTCTTGAGAGAATTACCCTGGTGGATGATCTGGGTGTTATGTTAGACCCCAAATAAATATACCTATACATATAAATAAGGCCATGGGCGTGCTTGGTTTTATAATGGTCAAAGGAATTTGACGACCCCTATATAACAAAGACTCTGTATACCTCGCTTCTTCGTCCGATCTTAAAATACGGCTCCTGTCTATGGTGCCCTCAGTACAAAGTACACCAGGACAGTATAGAATCAGTACAGAAAAACTTTTTACTCTTTGCTCTGTGGGGCCTTAACTGGGATGCGGGTGTAAGACTCCCATCTTACTCTAGTAGACTACTATTAGTAAACCTCCCATCCTTAGTTAAAATGCTTGGTGTGATTTTTATGCACAACTTGATCAAGGGTGACATAGACATCCCTGATCTGTTGAGCCGCATAAACTTCACGAATCCTATTATTCTTACTAGAAATTGTTCCTTCCACTTTGTAGATCAATTTATTATTATGCTCGGATTATAATTCCCTCTTCCATATCATATCCACCACTGATTCTCTTCCTCTTATTAAATTACTAATTCTTACACACCTTTCTAGTAACTAGTAATTGTAGTGGTATTTTTATGTTTATTTTGAATGCATATCTAGTTCTCTGAGAAACTTTTGTGCTAATCTTCCTCGAATATTGGTCTAACAGCTATCTTTCCTGCATGCTCTCGTAACAGCCTTCTGCTGGTGTCACACGGGCCACTTGACGGTGCAGTAATTGCATCGCCTCTTGAAAGATGCATGTCAACGTCCACAAAAAAAGTGTAAAAAACTAATTGCCATCTGCCAGGGCCTCCTCGGACCATAATGCCACTTTTATGTGGGCGTTACAACACCCTAAATAATTGCCGTCTTATTTTCGGATATTGACTGAATTTGCAGCTTCTCCACATTTTTGGCATTCTTCGTAAAAGATTTCGCGGACTCCTCTTCTTTGTAGGGTTTTCTGCTTACATTGGCCTTTCACATTATTGATCAATTTTAGCTGTTTTAATAGTGCTTGGGGAGAGGCACGGTTGTGGTTGCACTCGAGACTCATTTGAGTGCACACGCCAAATATTGGACAAAGCCACTAAAACATCGCAGTCTTTTATATAACAAATATAACGGGAACTATTTTTTATCTTAAATATTTGTTGTTGTGTTGATAAAAGAACAACTTCGAATTTTCCCGAAACCCAGTAACAATCTTTGAGCACTTTGTTCGAAGATCAATGACCAACGAGTTAGAAGATCTTTTTTCCGAAAAAATAAAAAATGCGTTAACAAACGAGATAACACAACAAACCGAACTTCTTTTAACTGTACTTTTATAGATTATTGATACACTTTGAACATTTTTTGAAATTTAGGTCGTTATGACGCTAATTTTTGCTCACCCGCGGGCGCTAAGTCACTTTAAAAAATTAGTGTTCTAGCACCAGTTAGTTAGTTCGTTAGTTAGGGCGTTAGTTAGGGCGTTAGTTCTTGGCCCTCGATTGGCGAGGGCGATTGATGTTTGAGGCACATAACAATGAGATCTTGGCGATCCACGCTGTGGAACCTGGGTAATGGTCATGCTTTGTGAGCTTTTGGACAGGTTCAACTCTCATATGCGTGCGCTCCAGGATGAATCATCGCCATCAAGAGGTGGAATTGACACTCAACCTTGAACAATTCATCGAACATACTACTAGCAGATTCGGAGTTTCATAGGCTGCTGTGCCTATGCCAGGGATACCTTCAATTCAGAAAACGCGCTTGGGATGGGTCGTGTCTGGAGATTGTCTCCGTTTAAAATGTCCCTCTTTGATGGTCTCTCGTGCTCGGGCCGTAGCTGCTGAGAATAATAGTCCAGAAAATCGCCTTGAGGTGCATCTTCGGAAGTTTTGGGAGATACAGAATTGTAGATTTCTGACCCTTGAGAGAAAGTTAGATCTCAGTATGATATTTTCATAAAGAAGAACATTGATTTATGCCATATGTCTCATTTTCCTGCCTAGTCAATCTGTCAACTGCCGATGTTTTTTGCCTCACCATTGGGTCATGATGGAAGATAGTTATCCGACCAAAATTCGCGTCGTTTTTTATGGATCCGCTTCAACTTCATCTTGATATTCCCTAAACGACGTTTTAATAATGGCCGGTACCGTAATCCAAGCCAAACTATTTTATATTCTTACTCGATTTCGATCCCGTTGCGATTACGGGAGATATCTGTAAGATGCATTGATATGTAAGAGTCTCGAACAAGGATAGCAAATTGCATTGTATTCTGTGGAGGAACTCCAGGGAAGAGGACTTGCGTGTGTTTGAATTAGATACCGTTACTTATGGGACGAAGCATGCCTCCTATTTATCTGTGCGAGCGATTCATCAGTTGGCAATAGACGAGCAGAGGGCGTTTCCTGAGCTGAAATTCTTCACCGTGACTTCTACGTGGATGACTTTCATGTGTACCAGACGGAAGCCGCGGCAAAAATAGTCAGACAACGCAACTAATTTTGTTGGTGCTAGGAATGAGCTGATGGGGTTAAAGCGCCTGGTCCTCAGCGATGACCATTAGAAGGCGCTGATGGATTTTGGCTTGGTCGAGGCTATGGACTGGAATTTCATTCCTCCGAGCTTGCCGAATTTTGCTGGTCTTTGGGATGCTGCAGTGAAGACGGCCAAGTACCACTTCTACCGTGGGACAGGCAATTTGCTTCTTGGATTTGACAAGCTGCATTCGCTGTAATGCCACAGTGATTAATTCAAGACCTTTAGTTTCAATTTCAGAGAGCCCTGCCGATCTGGATATTCTAACTGCAGCGCATCTCTTGAATGGTGGCCCTCCTGATCCGTATGCTGAGCCTGACGTCACGCAGCTAAACTTCGATCGCTGGCAGCGCGTTTCATACCAGCAGCTCTTCTGGTCCCGGTGGAAGGAGGAGTACATCACATCACTGCAGCAGTGCTCAAAGTGACGGAGTGCGAAGCCTAGTTAAGCAGTGGCAGATTTGGTTCTTGTCTAGGATGAGAATCTTCCTCCCATGAAGTGGCCACTGGTGAGAGTGGTCGAGCCTTTGCCTGGACGAGATGGCCTTTCCCGAGTCGCTGTGCTGAAGACGTAATCTGAAATCACCAAGCGCCGTCAGCAAGCTGTGCCTGCTGCCCCTTAAAGATGCTGTTGAAAGCCAGGCTTATAACGAGGGGAGCAGCATAAATATTGTAAACTATTGCAACTACAGTGGTGCGGCCCAAAGGAAATGCATTTTGTTGTTGGTTGTCATTCGCAGTGCCCACTGTAAAGATAATTTGTTACCGCATATACCGCATTACTGGGCTTAGCAGCAGATGACTCGAGCACCTCTAACGCTTTCGGTCTATCTTACCCTCTCGCTCACATCTAAGCTTGCTGCATAGTGCCCGATAATTTTGTATTGGGGTATATTAGATTTGTGGTGAAAACGGATGTGTGTAACGTCCAGAAGGAATCGTTTCCGACACCATAAAGTATATATATTCTTGATCAGCATCAATAACCGAGTCGATAGATCCATGTCTGTCTGTCCGTCCCCTTCAGCGCCTAATGCTCAAAGACTATAAGAGCTAGAGCAACGATGTTTTGGATCCAGACTTCTGTGATATGTCACTGCTACAAAAATATTTCAAAACTTTGCACCGCCCGCTTCCGCCCCCACAAAGATCGAAAATCTGTGGCATCCACAATTTTAAAGAAACGAGAAAACCAAAAACGCAGAATCGTAGAGAATGACCATATCTTTTAGACTGTAGAATCTGAATTGGATCGTATTATTATTATTGCCAGCATCAAGAAAACAATTTCATTTTTTTTCGCCCTGTCTCTCTCTAACACACACGTAGCATAGGCGGCTTTGCTTAGAGTAAAACATTAGCGCCTAGATCTCAGAGACTATAAAAGCTAGAGCAACCAAATTTGGTATCCACACTCCTAATATATCGGACCGAGACGAGTTTGTTTCAAAATTTCGCCACACCCCCTTCGGCCCCCGCAAAGGATGAAAATCTGGGGATATTCATAAATTTCAGAGACTATTAAGGCTAGAGTAACCAAATTTGGTATCCGCACTTCTGTTAGATCTCACTATAATAGGTATATCTCGAAATTTCGCCCCACCCCCTTCCGCCCACACAAAGGACGAAAATCTGTTGCATCCACAATATTGCAGATTCGAGTAAACTAAAAACGCAGAATCATAGAGAATGACCATATCTACCCGGTTGCTGAATCTGGATCTGATCGGATCATTTTTGAAGCCAAAAGCAAGAAAACAATTTTCAGTGGCTACGCAGCGCCTGACGTCACGCTCAGACTGATTTTCTGTCTCTCTCGCACTCTTTGTCGTGTCGTTTAATATTAGCGGCGCCTGCCGGAGGAGAGCCATACTGACTTAGTATCGGGTATAACTGTAGAGTTGCGGTGTCCGCAGCAACTCACAACGTTCCCCCTCGTTAGTTCTGAGCTAATCGTCGCAGCTATTAGATTAACATCCCCGCATCAACCGTTCAGCCTATTACCTTTAAAACTCGCAACAGTTATTAAAAACGCTTAATAGCTTAAAAATAGCTTATAAAATAGCTTATATACATTATATTATATTATATTAGATATTATAATCTATTTGGAGAGGTCGGAGAGTACACTCTTATCAAAATTATTATTTTTACTATTTTGGATACTTACCTGTTTCAGAAAAAGAAAATACTAGTGGTACGCAGCTTAAAAAATATATTAATATCAAATCCATTTTTTAACCGCTTTTAAAGAGATATTTCTTCGTCAGAAATAACCTGGAATTTATATAAGAAGTACAAAATAATATGTTACGTATTTGTATTAAACAAGAATATAATATTGCTAAAAGTAAGAAACTGTGAGCAGAAAAAAAAGTGTTCGGCTATGCACCAGCCCATGGCAGCACAAAAAGCAGTTCTCTGAACATAGTGCAGCTTGTTATTTTTGTTATTGTTTGGTTGCTTCTCCCTACGCTATTAATCGCTGTATCGTTCGTCACCGGCGAGAGCTTTTCAAATCGACATAAAACAAAACTTTATCGCAATCTTTTTGTTGTTTTGATTATTTGAATCAAACGACTCTGAAGAAAAACTCAGATAAACACATTTCTTAATTTCAGTTCCGTCGCTATCAACAACCATGGCCTACATCGGATGAAGTACATTTACATGGGTGAAGTTGGTAAAGTACAGTCCGTATTTTTCTTTATCGAACAAGTTACGCTACTAGCTTATCATTTCTTGTTGACCAGTGTTTAGAAATGAGCCTCGTAGTTTATACTTCAATGTTCATTACAACTGCCCTATTCATACGCTCATGAGTGAATTGCACCGCTTGGGTAAATATTTTTACGCGCATAGCTGTGTTTTTATTGCACGTGTCCAAAACATAGCTGTAATGTTCTCACACGTAAAGCAAAAGCCCGCAGCTGCAGCCGCAGGTACACACATGTACCGTTTTACATTGGACCGTCGCATCGCCTGATCTTTCAATTCTCTTTTGGCTCGACTTCTTTTGTGGAGTGGAAGTCAGTCGAAATCTCTAGATGGAACCAACCGCACGCATAGTTTATACGGCCGCATCATAGACAACCCCCGTTATTCATATACATGTGTAACATAACCGCCAATCATAAATACTCAATATATGTAAATAAATAAGCTCAATATATTAAAAGATTATACAGTCCACTAATTCATAACCAACCAGTTTCCGAACAAACAGGCGGAAAGTTGATATTAAACGTTTCGTTGCGTAAACTATTGGGGCATTTGGCTTGCTTTAAACACCTATACCGTCTATTACAGTTCTGTGTCGGGCTCAAATTTCTACAAACATAATCCTCAACCTGTGAAGATAGTTACAGCTTTTGAAGCTGTAAAAGGCGAACACACCATTTTAACAACGAGGTGATCATGTAAAATCTTATTAATGGATGTCGTGTGATTGATGATCTTGCTCAATTATTTTTGTTGTTAATCCATATTAAACTGGACCATACAAGAAAAGATTATACGTAGTTTTATCCCAGAAAATTCAAAACATTTTAATGACTTAGCCCAGAAACTTAAATCCCGCAAATTTTGATGTCATGCGAATACTTGAGAAAATTCACACATTCAGTTTATCAGTTTATTCTTGGACGTTGACATGCAATGACTGCATCTTTCAAGAGGCGATGCAGTTACTGCACCGTCAAGTGGCCCGTGTGAAATCAGCAGAAGGCTGTTACGTGCGGATCCCAGGCAAAACGCAGCCCTCCTCCCGCCCAACCGACCGAGAGGCGCTGCCGCATGACGCACGGTGCGTAGCCGAACCGAACGCGAACATGCAAGAAAGATAGCTATTGGACTAACATTCGAGGAAAATTAGCACTAAACTTACTAAGAAACTAAGCATGCAATCAAAATACAAATACCATTAGAATTACTATTTACTAGTAAGGTGTGTAAGGATTAGTAATTTAATAAGAGGAAGAGAATCAGTGGTGGATATGATATGGAAGAGGGAATTATAATCCGAGCATAAGACCCTAAACGGTTTATGCAAGAAATAATTCGATCTACAAAGTGGAAGGAACAATTTCTAGTAAGAATAATAGGAATCGTGAAGTTTATGCGGCTCAACAGATCAGGGATGTCTATGTCACCCTTGATCAAGTTGTGTATAAAAATCACACCAAGCATTTTAACTAAGGATGGGAGGTTTACTAATAGTAGTCTACTAGAGTAAGATGGGAGTCTTACACCCGCATCCCAGTTAAGGCCCCGCAGAGCAAAGAGTAAAAAGTTTTTCTGTACTGATTCTATACGGTCCTGGTGTACTTTGTACTGAGGGCACCATAGACAGGAGCCGTATTTTAAGATCGGACGAAGAAGCGAGGTATAGAGAGTCTTTGTTATATAGGGGTCGTCAAATTCCTTTGACCATTATAAACCCAAGCACGCCAATGGCCTTATTTACCATGGTAGAAATGTGTTCGGAAAACTTTAACTTGGGGTCTAACATAACACCCAGATCATCCACCAGGGTAATTCTCTCAAGAGAACCACCAAATAGGGTGTAGGGAGCCAACAAACGGCTAGAACGATGAAATGTCATAACTTTGCATTTCGAGGCATTAAGGTGTAACAAGTTTGCACAACACCATGACTGAAAGCTATTTAGATCGGATTGCAAGCGAGAATGAAATGAAATGTCCTTGTACTGGACACAGAGTTTAACATCATCCGCATCGAGTACTTAATAAAGAGTGTGAAGAGTAAGGGGCCTAGATGGCTGCCCTGTGGTACTCCCGAAGAAACCTTTACTGGTAAAGAGTAGGAGTTTTTGAAGAGGACTCTTTGAGACCTAGAACAAAGATAGCTAGAAATCCATCTCAGGAGGTTGGGCGGAAACCCTAACAGGTCAAGTTTATGTGCTAAAAGGGAATGGTTTACAGAGTCGAATGCTTTACTAAAGTCGGTGTAAATAACATCCGTCTGTAAGTTACCTTGAAAGCCTTTAATAATGAAAGAGGTAAACTCAAACAAGTTCGTGGTGGTTGATCGCCACCTTATAAATCCATGCTGAGTTGGAGATATAAGTGACTTGCAGAGATGTTGCAAGTGCGGAGTTAAAACCTTCTCAAACAATTTGGGAATAGCGGATAACTTTGCTATAATCTTGGACGTTGACATGCAATGACTGCATCTTTCAAGAGGCAATTACTGCACCGTCAAGTGGCCCGTGTGACACCAGCAGAAGGCTGTTACGAGAGCATGCAGGAAAGATAGCTGTTAGACCAATATTCGAGGAAGATTAGCACAAAAGTTTCTCAGAGAACTAGATATGCATTCAAAATAAACATAAACGAGGGGGAACGTTGTGAGTTGCTGCGGACACCGCAACTCTACAGTTATACCCGATACTAAGTCAGTATGGCTCTCCTCCGGCAGATGGCGCTAATACTAAACGACACGACAAAGAATGCGTGCGAGAGAGACAGAAAATCAGTCTGAGCGTGACGTCGGGCGCTGCGTAGCCACTGCAAATTGATTTGTTCCTTTTGGCTATAAAAATTATCTGATCTGATCCAAATTCAGCAACCTGATAGATATAGTCATTCTCTATGATTCTGCGTAGTTTTCTCGAATCTGCAATATTGTGGATGCAACAGATTTTCGTCCTTTGTGGGGGCGGATGGGGGTGGGGCGAAATTCTGAGATATATGTTTTATAGTGACTTCTTAAAGGAGTGTGTGTACCAAATTTGGTTACTCTAGCCTTAATAGTCTCTGAGATTTGTGGTTGCCTCAGATTTTCGTCCTTTGCGGGGGCGGAAGGGGGTGTGGCGAAATTTTGACACAAAACGGTCAAGGTCCGATATCACAGGAGTGTGGATACCAAATTTGGTTGCTCTAGCTCTTATGGGTTCTGAGATCCTTGAACTCATATTTTGCAATTGGCAAAACCGACTATGAAACCTGTGTGTTAGAGTGAGACAGAGCGAGACAGAGTAAAATTGTTTTCTTGATGCTGGCTATAACAATAATACGATCCCATTCCGATTCTGCACTCCAGAAGATATAGTCATCTTCTACGATTCTGCGTTATTAGTTTTCTCGTATCGTCGAAATTGTGGATGCCACAGATTTTCGCCCTTTGTGGGGGCGGAAGTGGGCGGGGCAAAGTTTAGAAATATTTTTGTAGCAGTGACATAGCACAGAAGTCTGGATCCAAAACATCGTTGCTCTAGCTCTTATAGTCTTTGAGCATTAGGCGCTGAAGGCGACGGACAGACGGACGGACGGACAGACGGACAGACGGACGGACGGACAGACAGACATGGCTCAATCGACTCGGCTATTGATGCTGATCAAGAATACATATACTTTATGGGGTCGGAAAGGATTCCTTCTGGACGTTACACACATACACTTTTACCACAAATCTAATATACCCCAATACTCATTTTGAGTATCGGGTATAAAAATACCACTACAATTACCAGTTACTAGAAAGGTGTGTAAGGATTAGTAATTTAATAAGAGGAAGAGAATCAGTGGTGGATATGATATGGAAGAGGGAATTATAATCCGAGCATAAGACCCTAAACGGTTTATGCAAGAAATAATTCGATCTACAAAGTGGAAGGAACAATTTCTAGTAAGAATAATAGGAATCGTGAAGTTTATGCGGCTCAACAGATCAGGGATGTCTATGTCACCCTTGATCAAGTTGTGCATAAAAATCACACCAAGCATTTTAACTAAGGATGGGAGGTTTACTAATAGTAGTCTACTAGAGTAAGATGGGAGTCTTACACCCGCATCCCAGTTAAGGCCCCGCAGAGCAAAGAGTAAAAAGTTTTTCTGTACTGATTCTATACTGTCCTGGTGTACTTTGTACTGAGGGCACCATAGACAGGAGCCGTATTTTAAGATCGGACGAAGAAGCGAGGTATAGAGAGTCTTTGATATATAGGGGTCGTCAAATTCCTTTGACCATTATAAACCCAAGCACGCCCATGGCCTTATTTACCATGGTAGAAATGTGTTCGGAAAACTTTAACTTGGGGTCTAACATAACACCCAGATCATCCACCAGGGTAATTCTCTCAAGAGAACCACCAAATAGGGTGTAGGGAGCCAACAAACGGCTAGAACGATGAAATGTCATAACTTTGCATTTCGAGGCATTAAGGTGTAACAAGTTTGCACAACACCATGACTGAAAGCTATTTAGATCGGATTGCAAGCGAGAATGAAATGAAATGTCCTTGTACTGGACACAGAGTTTAACATCATCCGTATACATTAGTACTCGAGAGTATGTTAATACCGAAGGCAAGTCATTAATAAAGAGTGTGAAGAGTAAGGAGCCTAGATGGCTACCCTGTGGTACTCCCGAAGAAACCTTTACTGGTAAAGAGAGGGAGTTTTTGAAGAGGACTGTTTGTGACATAGAACAAAGATAGCTAGAAATGCATCTCAGGAGGTTGGGCGGAAACCCTAAAAGGTCAAGTTTATGCGCTAAAAGGGAATGGTTTACAGAGTCGAACGCTTTACTAAAGTCGTTGTAAATAACATCCGTCTGCAAGTTACCTTGAAAGCCTTTAATAATGAAAGAGGTAAACTCTAACATGTTAGTGGTGGTTGATCGCCGCCTTATAAATCAATAGACAGGGTGAATAGTTTAAGCAAAGGTCCACACAGAGCCTCGGCGCAGTACCTGAGTACACAACCTGGAACCCCGTCTGGACCCGGTGAAAACACCGGCATTGAGCATTAAGAACTGAAAAGTTTGACCGAGCTATTACATAGCGAGAGTGAGAAGTAGGAGAACCCACTTCTTGAAATTTTTTAAAAAGTCTTGATTTTAAGTTTTTTAGACTGGATAACTCTTTGGTAAACCAAGGGGGTTTTCCAGATCTAATCGGACAAGAAAGCGGGACACAAGAATAAAAAAATGGGCCAAGAGCATTGTAAAAAATGTTTGTGCCTTTTATGACATCAGTGCACAAGTACAAGTACAATCAAAATCCCTAATGAGGTTATTAAGCTTCGCAAACTCGGCTTTACGAAAGCAGCGGACACGTTCAGGTAGTCTACTCCACCGATCCAATACAGTTGGTAATATATCTAGCGACACCTCGAAAGTAGGGTGGTACTATGGTACACTATGGTCGGATCCGATGCAAAGAATAGATCAACAAATCGACCCAAGGAATTTTTCACATGGTTGACTTGAGACAGGGACAGGTCAAGCAACCAATCAACAAAATCATGTCGTGACATGGGCACTAGGTTACTAGACTCGTTTACCGAAGACCAAACAGTTCCTGGCAAGTTGAAGTCACCAAGAACTATCATACGATCTTCATCAGATAGCGAGAAAGAAACAGCGGTTAAAGCGGACAAATGCTGCTCATAAATAGAGATATCCGAAGAAGGTGGAATATACGAGCAAGTAATGAATATAGCGAAAGCGGGAAGAATCAGTTTTACACACAGGAATTCCAGTTCCGGCTGAGCCTGGGACACTATCCCGGAAAAGAATGCTAAGCTTACTACGTAAGCCTCTAACATTTTGATACGTTACTAAAAGAAAAGTTAGTTTTTTGGAAAGGTGGAAGCAAGACGGGAAGTTGAGGAAGAGGAAGTTGAGGTTGAGGGTGGCACACTGGAAAGATTTCTAAGGGATATGGGGGGCCTGTTCTTCCCCTTAGCCTTAAACTCCTTCACCACCAAATGCTCCGGCCAAAATTTGGTGTCAAATTGAGTTGGGGAGATGCTTATCTTAAACGAGGCTATCTACCTGGCATAAGAGAAGTTAAATTTCTCCACCTTTAAACCCACGGATTTTATTTTGCTTTGAATAAAAGCAATTACATCATTAGATGTGAGCTCAGGGGCCGCGACACAAAAACTTGTCGTTTTGGTGGGACTCCCAACAGTGGTTTAGTCACCACAGGTCTAGTACCGCCCCCACAAAGGACGAAAATCTGTTGCATCCACAATATTGCAGATATTGCAATATCGAGAAAACTAAAAACGCAGAATCATAGAGAATGACTATATCTATCAGGTTGCTGAATTTGGATCAGATCAGATAATTTTTGTAGCCAAAAGGAACAAATCAATTTGCATTGGCTACGCAGCGCCCGACGTCACGCTCAAACTGATTTTCTGTCTCTCTCGCACGCATTCTTTGTCGTTTCGTTTAATATTAGCGGCGTCTGACGGAGGAGAGCCATACTGACTTAGTATCGGGTATAACTGTAGAGTTGCGGTGTCCGCAGCAACTCACAACGTTCCCCCTCGTTTTGTTTGGAAATATAATTTTAAAATTTGTTGTGCAGACTGTTCTGTAATATCACCTGAATCTAGTAAACATAAGTTACTTAGTCATATTTTTCAATATATTTTTCAATTTTTCCTAGTACAGTATACAATTTTCAAAGTATTTAATATCATTAACACCAAATAAAACGATGGCTTTAAACAAACTTTTTAGATATACATGGGCCATAAACATACATGTATGTTCATATGTATGTTTCTTTTAGTACTATTAAAGTTATTTCTTAAGTAATTTTTCATAAATGGTTAGTTTGAAAACTATTTTGTTTTTAAAGGTAATCAAACCCAATTCTAATTTACTGTGTATACAAAATTTCATCCTTATATCCAATAGGTTTACTCATAGTAACGATCGGTTTTTACTATTTTTTACCATATGGTTTAGCTAAGAAAAAATATGAAAATATACCATATTGAATTTTTGTTCAGATAAGAAGATTCAGAAACGTATTGTATTTTCTCACATTTTAAGTTACATAGCAAAATAAAGACTTACAGACATGACTATGTTAAATCGGTAATTCGTGTTGATCAAAACAATACACGTATGTATACTTTATAGGGTCGAATATTTTCTTCTCTGAGATGCATGAGACCAGGTAACAAACGTTCAAGTGTCTCTTACTTTCACTCACTTTCATTTATTTTTTTTACTTTTTACCCTTCTTTACTAAAAGAATTTGTTTTTAGCTGCACATTTTAATGAATGTAATACATGAAAATGTATTTTTTTCAAGCTAAAACTTACCACTTGAATTGCTGTTAGCTTATGTTACTATACGTCTCTATTTAATTAGCGGTATAATAACACAGTAGAAATTAATATTCTTGACAGACATATACATTCTATGTATTTACCATATTAGTCCAGCTCGTCAGTAATTAATAACAACAATATATTTTATGAGAGGGAAAAACATTTTTCATGCTTATTATAATATTACCGATTATTCTGACAACAAAGCGGTGACTGAAGTAGCAGCAGCTTTTAAAGGATGGTTTAGCTATATGGTGCGCGTGCCGTGTGCGCAGTTGTTGCGAGCTTTTCGATGATGAACACATACAAACGAATTAATTTGTAAGAGCTTTTCCTAACGAGAATAAAAACACATTCGAAAGTTGCATTATTCTTCAATATTGTTGTGCCATATATAGGAAACACATATAAATCTATTAGGATTTTCACCGGAGAGATCTCGAAAATACAAAAACCAGTAGGTGACGCAAATCTCTAGAAATTAAATTTTCAGACATGTTTTTCGAAGCTAATACGCATCAATGATCATTGAAGGAATAAGTAGATGGATTTAGGAAATACATTTTTTAAATTTTTATCTTCGTTTATTGTATTTTGTTTTATTTAAATGATGTTATATATATTATTTTGAATAATTTTGCATTTTCGCCTTCCAAATTAATGTTTTGAAATACAAACCCTGTAAAAAATAGGTTTTTGGTGACTAACAGCCATGTTTAGGTTTTCGAACATTTTTGCGAAATCTGTGAGCTCCGGTTTTCGCAGTGTTTTATTCCCAAATTGTTTTGCGATATTTCACTTAATAAAAAAAAGAGTTTTTCTTTCTGAAATTGAAATATCGCATTATATGAAACTAAGAAGAAGAATCCGTGAATTAAAAAACAAATGACATCTGTAACCCATGCCAACTATTGATATCGATATTATATTTGATCTGTCAACGGGAACTCACAATTCGTTGTGATTTTGGTTAGAAGTTAAATTTAAGGTTAATTAGAAATAAATCTATCGAATATATTAAGATAAATATACGAAAATAAATTTCCAATCGTACAAATATAAACTTTAATCATCAGCTTATATCAGTTTATATTTTTTCCCCGCATTCCCCTCTTTTCTGAAATCGCAAGCTCATTAGAAACCGGTTTTAGATTGTAAGCAACCGGAGCACGCACTGATAATTAACTCGCAGCTTTTTGCGATAACCGGTGCATGGCAGTATATTCTTCGATTTGTTAGCCTGTTTCGCGTTATCATTGGCCGTTATGAGATGGTCAATGGTAAAGTCGGTTTAGCTTTTGGGACAACATCAAAGTGAGACGCAAAAATCCCCGAAATATCGCCGCTGTCTCTGATTTCTACAAACTGCTTGGTAATGAATTTGAAGCTAAAGCACAGCCAAAAGCGGAACGTGCTTGCTCCTGCTCCCAAGTTGAAGAATCTCTACGCTCTACATGTAGAGACATTTAAATCGATGAATTAAACTGCGAGAAATGGAAGAACAGCAAATCAAACATTTCAAACCAATGGAAAAAATAAAAAAAAGAATAAGCTTAATGTTTTATAATTCTTTTTTACTTAATTAAAAAATTTTACAGACAAAAAAAGGCTTCGCAACAAAACCACTTTTTCTGTTGTCTTGGGGATTCCGAAATTTGTAACGATTTCAAATTCAAATTTATCTGCTACCTTTTTTCAAACAACGTACTCGTCTCATATTTACAGCGCATCCACTCCGTATCCGTACCAGCTACCTCAAGCTAACAGCATTTTTCTGCCCATTTTCGAGGAAAGCGTTGTTCTGGAAGGTTTGTCATCTATGGACGTATCATTTTCTGTGGGTCCAGATAAGGAACCAAGCTGCATATAAAAAAACTGCGCCCAGTCCCTTTGCAAGCCCTTGACCTTTCTCTTCAGCCTCTCTTGTCTCCCAGTAATTTGGAATAAGTCCTAAATCCCGAAGCTTCTTGAGTTCCTTTGCAGCTTGATATTTCCGTCGCAACATGGTTTTTTTAGACATCGTTCAACGTGGACTAACCTTCTTCAGTTTTCTAACCTAATTTACCGTGGTTTCCAAAGTGTTTTGCAGACGGATGTAGTTTTTACGAACTTCAAGGAATTCGATTCTGTGAACCATGCTCTTCTTATTCACAAGCTCGAGGGTTCCCAACGAATCTTCTAGATTGGATTTTGTCCTATCTTTCTAACCGTACTCAACATGTTTTGTTTTCTAACGTGTTTTCAAATACTGCTAATGTTACTTCAGGTGTGCCACAGGGAAGTCATCTGGGCCCGCTTCTGTTATTTTATTTGTGAATGACTTTCCTCAAGTTATAACATAGTCTACTACACTAATGTATGCTGATAATGATGTTAAAATCTGTCTGTCTTACTCTGATTGGTATTTGCACACCTTCAACTGGATCTAAGTGAACTACTATTGTGGTGTTCAACTAATCTTCTTTTTCTGAACCTTTCCAAATGCAAACTTATGACATTTTACCGTCGCGCTCCATATTTTGTCTCATATGTTCCAGGAAATCATGTCCTCGAGCGAATTTCGAGTTCAAATGACCTCGGAGCCCTTTTTGGTCATAAGATGTAACTGTAAATAAAGCTAAGGGTGTTTTAGCGTTCATCAAGCGTTGGTCCAAGGTGTTTGACGACCCGTGCGTTACGAAACAACTGTATATCTCGCTAGTAAGTCCTATATTGGAGTATATAATTTAATAAATAAAATAAAATAAAATAATTGTTCAAACGATAGGAAGAACAAGGCTTTAATATTTATAAAATCGAACAAATGTGACCGAAACGCAAGAATAACTAAATTTTATGTATCTCATAGGCCCCTATACTTATCGTTATTAAAAAAAATTTAGTTTCTTTCGTCCATTTTCCTATCGTTTTCTATAATTTTGTTGATTACCACTGGCTGGCAAAAACCCTCTGCTGCCAAAGACACTCCGGCGAGCAAGCGGCAACGCGGGCCCAAGGTGGCCACCCCCCAGCCGAAGACGAGGAAGCCGAGACAGAGGGCCATGAGCGAGGTGGCCAAGAGACATCTCATTGTGGCCTTGATCGACCGCAGCGACGAGAACGGGAATATTACGGCGGCGCAGTGGATGTTAGTCCACGCGCAGCTCATCGAGGCACTATTCTCGCGAATGGAGGAGGACCCTAGCGCTCCCATGCCCACGTTGATGGAGCGGGATGGCTGAACGGGGTCAAAATCCTCAGGTGTAATGACGACCCAACGCGGCAGTGGCTGGTGCAGAAGGTGCCCCTACTGGAAGCTCTGTGGGAGGGGGCCAAGCTGGAGGTGGTAGACAGGGAGCTGATCCCGTCAATACCAAAGGCGAAGGTGCTCTTTCCCATTGCTGTCCAGGGGGAGCAAGCACTGAAGCTGCTGCAGAGGCAAAATCCGGACGTGCCAACGGCTGACTGGAAGGTTCTGCACGCCGGTAGCCCACTACCCAACGAGGGGGGACAGCACGTGATCCTCCAGATCATCAAGGAGGCGGAGGACATCTTGTATCCCAAGTTCGGGAAGATGGCGTGGGGCGTAGGTAGCGTATACCTACGGCTGAGAAAGCGCCACCCCGAGGACAAAGATGCGCACACCCTCCAGGCAGGCGAGGTCGAGAAGGACCTAGGTCTGGAGACCTCATTGCCTCATTGGCGGAGCTCCTCATTGCCATGGAGCAAGGGCCCGCCGACATAGCTTAAGTCCAGGAGCCGTGGATTGCGTCAGGCAACTCTGTGGCCGGACTAAAGTCCTCAAATTACAGCCTTCTCTACTCAACATCGGTAAGCAGGAACAGAACCGCCGTACTCGTACAAAAGGGAATCCATGCTCATCTTGTGTCTCATTACAGCACGGATGACCTGACGGTAGTGATGCTGGAGAGCGATGAAAAACGCCTAATGGCACACGACAGGTCCGCACCACCGGAAGAACTTAGGAGTCTGTTGACAGAAGCCGGCTCCACAAAATCTCCAACTCCTCATCGGTGCAGACGCCAACGCCCATCACAATGTGTGGGGAAGCCCTGACATCAACGATAGAGGTGAGTCACTCCTAGACTTTATCTTATCCACTAACCTGGACTTAGCAAGCGTGGGGGATGAACACACCTTCTTAGGCCCCACCTCGTCAAACGTGCTAGACCTAACTCTTGTCACGGGAAAGTACCTTGGTATCTGACTGGAGAGTCCTGGAAAGACCATCCTTCTCAGACCATAAGTACTTTCAGTTCAAGTGCGAATTCAAACACTCTTGGAAGATAACAGTCTATAGAAACCCTCGGAACACAAACTGGGTAAAGTTTAAAAAGACAGTTACTTCGAAGCTCGCGAATCCGGGCTCAGTGAAATCCGCGGAGGATATAGAGAAGTCCCTAAAGACCCTATCCAACGAGTTACTGAATGCCTACCATGCATCGTGCAAACCCTCGAGAACGAAGAGGAGGTCCAAGCCACTCTGGTGGAACCGAGATCGCTCTCTCCAAAGGAACAACCTCAAGGAATTCTTCAAGATCGCCAAACAAGCGAACGAATAGATTGTCAATGAGGAATATAAAATCCTACTTAGGAGCTACAAGAAGGAAATACGTAAGGCACAAAGGAACTCGTGGAGAAACTTCTTCTCCAACATCGAGAAAGTGCCCGAAACCGCTAGGCTCCGGAAGCTGCTCTCAAAGCAGCCCACAGTACAGAGCCAACTAAAACTAGACAACGGACAGTGGACAGAGGGAAGTAAAGAAGCCTTAACAGCACTAATGGAGGCGCACTTCCCTGGATGCACCGAGGTCACTGACGCCAAGAAGCATCAGGACCTAGGAACTGAGGAACCGCACCCCCCAATAGGTCTGTTAACCACTAAGATAATCCACTGGGCCATAGACTCCTTCGCGGGCATAAAAGCACCAGGACTGGACGAGATATTCCCAGCCATGATGCAGTTGACCAAAGAGGTTATTACCCCACGGCTCTTCGCAATATACTCAGCATGCCTAAGTACGGGCTATATCCCCATCCAATGGAGAACCTCGAGAGTTGTCTTCCTCCTCGAGAGTTGTCTTCCTCCCTAAGGCAGGAAAGTGCAGCGACGTGAGTCCCAAGGATTACAGACCGATAAGCCTTACCTCCTTTATACTAAAAACACTAGGAAAGCTGTTGGATTTACACATCAGGAATGAGGTAGGGGGACTGATGTCAACAAACCAACACGCCTACACCAAGGGGAAATCAGTGGAGACGGCACTACACTCGCTAGTAGCCACCATCGAGAGCGCCCTTCACAACAAAAAGTATGCTTTGGGAGCATTTGTGGACATCTCAGGAGCATTCAACAACGTGGCCACAACCGCAATAACAAGGCGCCTATAAGCGAATAACATACACCGCAGGGTGTAAGACGTTAAGAGATTTGAAAGGAAGGCCCCAAAAATATCAGCTTATGCAGACGACATAAGCATACTTATTACGGGTGTATGTCTATCGACCCTCAGCTCCATAATGGAACGTACACTCAGGGAGATACGTGAGTGGGCGGAAGAGGTAGGACTTAGTATCAACACGGACAAGACGGACCTCATCCTCTTTACCAAGAGGTACAATTTACCGATATGGACCACCCCGAAAATTAACCAAACTAGGCTGACTCCAAAATCACAGGCGAAATACCTAGGCACAGTACTGGGCAGCAAGCTGCCATGGAGGCCCCATGTAGTGGAAAGGGTGAAGAAGGCTACCATTGCGCTTTATGCATCCAAGAAGATGCTCAGCAGCACATGGGGCCTGTCACCTGCTCTAATGCACTGGATCTACATCTCGGTGGTGCGACCAACTCTGCTGTATGGAGCCTTGATGTGGTGGCAGGCTACTGAAAAGAAGACATACCATAAGCTTATGGAAAGGACTCAGCGACAGGCTCTGCTCTGTATTACAGGCGCGCTGAGGTCAACCCACTCGAAACTATACTCGGAATCGACCCCCTGGACATTCAATCTCGTCTGATTGCGGGAAAGGCAGCACAACGCCTTATAGCATCAGGAAATCTATCGATACTGTGATGGACCTATTTCAGGCTGAGGTAAGCTCAGTCACGTCCAGGGGTCAATCCACAAGAAATTTGTAGAAATGGATGCAACTTCAAGGGGGACGTCGGGGGTGGTCTATCGTAGAGTAGACGGATCGGGGCTTGGGCGGGCGTTACTAGCGTTGTGTATATGAAACGACCGTGTGGACTCGGGGCGGGCCGACGTCGGTGCCTCGGCTGATTGGGGTGAACTTACGCAATCGGGTGTTTTTACTTTGCAAATTTGACACTTTATTGTATTTCTTAACGGTTTAAATGACTTATTTTTAATTGGGCGCCGATGTCTTCTGGTGAGTTCCGGGTACCGCGTCTGTACTCCGGGCCGGGTCTCTGGGTAAGTTTTGGCACAACGACCGTACTGTGAGCCGGATCTTTGCGTAAGTTCTGGTACAACGACCGTACTGTGAGCCGGATCTCTGCGTAAATTCCTTTTTGGTTTTCAGTCGGCGTCTATTTATACGCCAATGGGCGCTGTGTCAGCGGGTTCAGAAGTGCACTTCCGCGTCGGGGTGCACTTTGCCGTTCTGGTGATCGCGGGTTTACCTAGTTCTGTCCCTTCGTGTTTTTGGCGAGCTGGCGGGTTTGCTGTTGGGTGCTTGTCGTGGGCTTCCGCGGTGTCATCGTTTTGTAGTTGATGAACCCGGAAGACTGCGCCTGGCCGGTTGCTTGGTCTGGAGTGGTGGAAGTCCGCGCGACCTGGTGCGTTTGGTCAGCGTTATAAAGACGACCTCTTTGTGTTCGTTACAATACAAGGATACCGGCACAGTTCAATTGGCAGGGACATGACCAGATCAACTGATTACATGACCCCCCAAACTTGACGTCAAAACAACCACATCTTTGGGACCTGAAGTCTGGAAAATTGGAAGGGACCAAACTCAATACCTCAATATATACACAGACGGCTCCAAGATGGACGGAGGAGTAGGAGCGGGCCTACACTGTACAGACCCTGAGATAAGGCTGTCGTATAAGCTACCGGACCAATGCAGCATATTCCAGGCAGAAGTTTTTGCCATCGGGAAAGCAGCGGAGGTCGCTCTCCTCACAGAACGAACACACGATGCGGTCAACCTATTCGTCGACAGCCAAGCGGCGATAAGATCCATGCAGTCGTCCGCGGTCAGTTCCAGAAGTGTCTTGGCGAGCAGGGAGGCATTAGACATCCTAAGCACGACAAAGACAGTGCGGATCTATTGGGTTCCCAGCCACCAGGGCATCGAAGGAAAAGAGGCGGCGGACGTACTAGCTAAGGAAGGCGTCGGGCTGGAGAATAGGAGAACCGGGAACGTGCCTGTCTCCCTTAGAACGCTGCAATGCGATCTAGAGAAGCAGGCTAGAACACATACTGATAGCAGGTGGAGTAGTACCACCACCCGCAGATCCTCGAAAATAATGTGCAAGGAACGCAACGAGAAACTTAGCCTCTACCTACTGCACCTACTACGAAAGGACTGTAGATTGCTAGTGGGAATACTTACAGGTCACTGTCTGGCTACTGCACTTGCAGCAAAGCTAGGCATCACCAACAGAGACAGTTGTAGGAAATGTGATGAACCTGGGGCTATCGAAACCCTGGAACATCTCATCTGCTACTGTCCGGCTCTCTCAAGGGCAAGGAGGAGATAACTGGGCGCCCCAGTGCTGGCATCACTGGAAGATGCCTCCAAAAGGACGCCACAGGAACTGCTGGCCTATGCTAAAAACACCTCGATTCTCGGGGACTTTATAACCACATAAACACTCCCACGACGGTTCATACACCCCCCCTATCCAGATAACTAAGGGCCAGATTGGCCCATGCGTGGCCCCGCTGAGGGCCTTCCGGGTTAACCTAACCTAACTAGGACTTCAAAACACAAGTGTCTTGTTTTCACAAAGCAATAAAGCAACCTATAGGCTATTCACAGAGACGACCATCCACCATCTATTTCGGGGATGGTCCGTGATGTTTTGCTGTTCCGAAATATTCCCACCATCCGAAAGTGCCGATGGTTTTCGAATGCAACCCTAAAAAGCAATGAATGGCAATAAAAATAGTTCGCGCTTAGATATACATATTTCAAACCTTAATTCGAATTTTAAATAGTTGAAGACCAAGAAAAATATATAAATATAATAGACACAAAACAAAATGGAGAGACCTGGAATTGGTGGTAATAAGTAAACATACATATGTACCTATGTATGTACATATGTAGTTGCTCTCTTTTTTTATGATTTGTATTTTTCAGCAATTAAATAAACAAACAATACATGCAGGTCGAAATGGACTGCATAGATGGAAAACCTCAGTACGTCCGTCCGTCCGTCTGTCCGTCCCCTTCAGCGCCTAGTGCTCAAAGACTATAAGAGCTAGAGCAACGATGTTTTTGATCCAGACTTCTGTGATATGTCACTGCTACAAAAGTATTTCAAAACTTTGCCCCGCCCACTTCCGCCCCCACAAAGGACGAAAATCTGTGGCATCCACATTTTTAAAGATACGATAAAACCAAACGCAGAATCGTAGAGGATAACTATATCTTCTAGAGTGCAAAATCTGAACCAGTTCATATAATTATTATAGCCAGAATCAAGAAAACAATTTCATTCTTTCTCGCTCTGTCTCTCTCTAACACACAGGTTTCATGGTCGGTTTTGCCAATTGCAAAATATGAGTTCAAGGATCCTTTTGGATATAAAAATGATCTGATCTGATCCAGATTCAGCAATCTGACAGATATGGTCATTATCTATGATTCTGCGTTTCTAGTTTTCTCGTAGCCTCAATATTGTGTATGCAACAGATTGGAAGTGGGCGGGGCAAAGTTTTGAAATATTCTTGTAGCAGTGACATATCACAGAAGTCTGGATCCAAAACATCGTTGCTCTAGCTCTTATAGTCTTTGAGCACTAGGCGCTGAAGCGGACGGACAGACGGACGGACAGACAGACATGGCTCAATCATCTCGGCTATTGATGCTGATCAAAAATATATATACTTTATGGGGTCGGAAACGATTCCTTCTGGACGTTACACACATCCACTTTTACCACAAATCTAATATACCCCAATGCTCATTTTGAGTTTCGGGTATAAAAAGGCGTTAACTTTTATTTCTGCGAGGACAATTTTTCCCCTTTGACGGAACAGCGGAGGATAAATTTTGCGTTTTGTCAAAACAGGAAAACCAATTTATGTTTTTTAAAAAGTAAATCCGATCATTTTTGTGAAATTGAAAACCTGAGCCTGCCTAGTGCCTGGATTGAGGGTTTTTTTATATTTTAAACTATAAAAAAGTTATTTTAGTTGAATGTAATTTTCCTTTCTTTGGACAAATAAAATTTTCAATCATCCTAAAATAAGAGTTTAAATAACTCAATCTGTCGAAAAGTAAGAAGTTATACGCATTTCAGAACTTATAGTCTTTGAGCACTAGGCGCTGAAGCGGACGGACAGACGGACGGACAGACAGACATGGCTCAATCATCTCGGCTATTGATGCTGATCAAAAATATATATACTTTATGGGGTCGGAAACGATTCCTTCTGGACGTTACACACATCCACTTTTACCACAAATCTAATATACCCCAATGCTCATTTTGAGTTTCGGGTATAAAAAGGCGTTAACTTTTATTTCTGCGAGGACAATTTTTCCCCTTTGACGGAACAGCGGAGGATAAATTTTGCGTTTTGTCAAAACAGGAAAACCAATTTATGTTTTTTAAAAAGTAAATCCGATAATTTTTGTGAAATTGAAAACCTGAGCCTGCCTAGTGCCTGGATTGAGGGTTTTTTTATATTTTAAACTATAAAAAAGTTATTTTAGTTGAATGTAAATTTCCTTTCTTTGGACAAATAAAATTTTCAATCATCCTAAAATAAGAGTTTAAATAACTCAATCTGTCGAAAAGTAAGAAGTTATACGCATTTCAGAACCAATGCAGAACGGAACTTCCTAAAGACCTCAATGGTCTCCAAAAAAAGGTGATTTTTTGATTTTGATGAAATAAAAATTAACCTAAAAAAATTGTTGTTGAGGCCATGCTGGGCCTAGCCTGCAAAATTTCCAGGCGTGAAAGTATCGCGCTCTTGAATCCGGCTATTAAGTTGCCGGCTGTCCCTCTATTGTCTCTCTCTAGATGATGATGCAGACTCAGACATCAGTTCGCTCCTTTCTATGGACTCTCCTCCACGTATCCCTCCTTCTGCTAAAGGTCTGTTGCTTACCCTATTTCAAGATGGGATTGGACCAGCAGCCACTACCACTTCGATAGTCAAGACAGCTATCACGTCAACCACAACATCAGCCTCTTACAGTCGTCCAAGTACTGCATCAAGGATATCGCTCACACCTTCCTTGAAACCAATGGCTGAATCAAAGGCAAGATTTGCCTCGATCTCTATCTCTGGAACGGGGAAATGAGTTTTCCCCAAACCCACTAAATTCCCCACTAATGGTAGTACAGCGCGGGATATCCTTCGCGGATTCCTTTCTCCGAAACGAGCCCCAATAGACCTACGCTGATACTGGCCGGCACTACTAGACTCAGCAGGACTACCACACATAGTTCCCTAAGCTTCAAGGAAAACGCAAGCCGCCAACTTGGTCCACCAACGCCCAGGGTTCTCCACAGCTCAGATATTATGGAGGTGCAGAGGTCAGTAGCGGGCCCCACAATGGCAGTAGCAGGCATTCTGAAATCACTCGACCAACTGCGTAACGCAGGTACACCCCTACCGTCAGCAGACCATAATGCTGTCGGACCTAAGGATCGGATTCTGGAACGACCGTGGCCTGACTCATAACACCCATGACATGGCTCTATTTTTACAGCGTCTTAATACTGACAACATGTTAGTGGCTAATACCTGCCTATACCCAGGATAAAACTACACGCTCCACGGATACGAGTGTTAAAGAGCCGACCACCCAAGCAGCAGGGCCAGAGGAGGATCAGCTGTACTCTTTGGGAAGGACATTTCCCATAACCACAATCACGCTGTGCAGTTGGGGCCGATTCAGAATGCGGCGGCCGTGGTTTCAACACTGTGAGTGGAGATCCCCATTGCCACAGCCTATCATTCAATGGTCAACTGCTATCGGAGGCCGGAGAAGACATAAACTCAAACTACGCCCTTTGGAAGCTGATGGCTCATGGGAACCGACGAACATGGAAGAAAGATTCACACCATGACCGTGTCTCGACTCCTACTACATCAACTTTAAAATAGAGTCCCGTGACTCAATAGGGAGCTAACTTCGAAAAGAAAAAAAAAACCAAATACACAAAGGCACAATCATATGATTCCATATATATGTCGTATGCAAAATATTACATGCGCGTCTTGAGATGGCAGTCGACCCACACAATTCTTTAACCACCCTTCCACGGTTGCCAGTAGTGAGAAGAGCCTAGAAATCTGTACAATTCTCTCCATACCACATTACTACCTCATCACTATGCTGCTAGAAAATTATAGCTCTATTCGTCAAAATTAATTTGTAAAATCGATTTAAAATTATATTTGCGCGGTAATTTAAAAAATTATTAAAATCGATGAAGGGAAATGAAATGAATGAATATAATGAGATAGAAAAGTGTTGCTTAATTAAATGATAAATGTTAGCTAGACGAAAAAATATATATATATTTTTTATTTAATATATTTTGTTTAGCAGTCAAGAGCATTTAAAGCCAGACCAGCGATCTGCAATCAAAATCGAAAACTTAATTAATTGTTAGTTGTTCATCTACTTCTTGTTTGTGTATCCAATGCATTAGCCAAATATGCGAAATGCGATTGGGCCACCTACAGCGTCATTACATCCCTCGCTACCGCGAGAATAACTCTTGAATAACCACTTGAGAATAACTCCTTTTACCAGAATTATAAAAGCTGAGGCGAGCGGCTACCATCAATAACTATATGACAGACCCTTTGATTTTTGGCAGTCTGAAAACAATTTAGCTGGACGTCCTAGTGCCCCGTTTTTTAAGTGGTATTTTAATTAGCACCATAATTCTATACAACCATTCTGCTTTGAATTTCTAAAAATAGATCAAAATTCCAGCCGAATACAATCGAATATTAAAAGTTATATTCCACAGAAGTTATGTAAAATATTTTATATTTAACAACAGCTTTTAACTAATATAATGTACATATGCTCAGGATACAAAGATATTCTATATATTAAATTCTTACCAAGTAAGTTGATGTTTAATACTTGTTTCAGAAAATTATGAAAACATTAATTTTTATAGCCACAGACAATATGCTTAAAAAAGCAGAAAATTATCTCAAGTTTGCGTATATAAAAAGATGTACCAGTTAGTATAACATCGGCCACTCTGCCACATGAACTAAGAAAACTACTGCCAGGCTTTACTCATCAGGAATGAGGTAGGGGGACTGATGACAAATAACCAACATGCCTATACCAAAGGGAAATCGGTGGAGACGGCAATACACTTGGTAATTGTTACCGTTGAGTTACCTTCACAATAAAAAGTATGCACTGGGAGTATTTTTTGACATCTCCGGAGGATTTAATAACGACCGCAATAAAAAATCGCCTACGAGCGACTAATATACACCCAGCAATTAAACTTTGGACAAAGAACCCCCTAAGTTGTAGACGGCAGCAATAGGAGTGGGGCACCGCTTCCATGGTAAAAGGGGTTCACAGGGGCATACCTCAGAGTGGAGTCCTATTGCCCCTCCTATGGAATCTGGTGGTCGATGTCTGGTCTTTACCATGAGATACAATTGGGGCAGCCAAACTATGCTGACCCTAAAAACACAGGACAAATACCTGGACACAGTACTGGACAGCAAGCTGGCATGGAAACCCATGGTAGTGGAAGAGGTGAAGATGGCCACCAATGCGCTTTATGCATACAAGAAGATGCTCAGCAGCACATGGGCCTGGATGCACTGTATTTACATCTCGGCGGTGCGACGAACTCTCCTGTATTTAGTGTGGTGCCAAGCTACCGAAAAGAAGACGTATCATAAGCTTATGGAATAGACTCAGCGTCAAGTTCTGCTCTGAGGCGCTGAGATCAACATCAACAAAAGCCATCAAAACTGTACTTGGACTCGGCCCCTGGATATTCGCGCTCGACTGACTGTTAGAACGCTGCAAAGCTTTTTAGAGAAGCAGACTAGATCACAGACCGAAAGTAGGTATCTCTGTTCTTGCAGGGAGTCAGTTAAGAAAGTCTAATGTCGTAAGGCTATAACGTAAACCTCCAACCACCATAACATATCGAAGTTTTACCAAGACAAAATAAGATATTGCAGATGAATTTGTGGATTAAATATCCACAAGTGGTGGAAATAAGATTCAAAGATTTCTACCATAACTTGAAGGAATAATTGATTTAGAATGTAGTTTATCAATACACCTAATTCTGTTTTTGCACGATCTTTTTTTACACGGTTTTAAAAATCAAAAAATTCAAATACATTTAGACGATTTGATTCCATTTAGCACGGTTCAACATAACACAAGACAAATAGATAAAAACACACACAGCTTGAAACCATACGAAAACGAAAAAGAGCATAAAGAGAATATGTACATACATATGTATGTTTTTTGATTGTTTTTCGTTTTTTTTGTGTATACATACATACATACAAGCAAATTTGCTGGTCAGAGCAATTGTAAATAGAAAAAATATATATAGGGGAATTCCCTCTTTGTCAAAATTCGAGGGGATTCAATTCTTGCAATAGAAATGTGTTAGTATTTGGTGAACTAACAATGCAATCAGACGTGTTTGCTAATAACATTTTTTATACGAAAATTTTGTTTCCAACGTTAGATAGGTTTTAGAGATAAGGAACCAATCACCTATTTTTGCATACAAGCAATCTCTTATTTTGGCACGGTTTTTTCAGGCACCAATCTACGGTGTAAAAACAGAATTAGGTGTAATATATTTGCATTCTAATATGACATTAAAACAAAAAAAAAGCTAAACTTTGTGACTTTGAGTCAGTGCAAATTGGCTATTGTGGCCTTGTTATACAGATCACATTTATTTGGAACGGTTGGGAATTTTTGACAGATTTTACGCCCCGATTCCAACTGGAACCATCCATCAGCTGATGACAATAACAAAAACATAGTTCTACTCTGACTTGTAAAGTTTAATCAAGACTAAAAAAAAACAATATATATATAGTTAAATATCACGTGTATGGGATGTGGGGAATTATGGATATGTCACTCCCCCAACGTTTGTTATTAGCCTGTCCCTAGGCGATTACCCTCGGGTATAGTGACGGGCTGTCAAGTGCGGTGGCTGAGGTTGGTTCCTCTTCTGCTTCTATTATAGGGTTTATACATTTAACCGTGACTCTTTTAGAAGTTTTCGTAAATTTAACAGCTACATAACTTAGTAGTACTAATATAATTATGACAAATGAAATTAGTAGACTTATTTGTAATAGGTTACTATATGTGTTGTATTGCATAATTATTTCATTAGTTTGGACATACGACAGTGGTTTTATTTTAGTTATGTTGTTGTTGACATAAACATTCTGGGCAAAATCTAACATTGTGTTTGATATTGTAAATTCATTTAATTGGATTGAACAGTTGTAGATTTTTATAATGGTATTTCCTTCCGCTATGATTTCTTGGTTTACACAATTCTTATTTAGCGTTGTTTTTGGAAGATTCCACGTGATTAGTATATTGGGTTCAATAAAGTTTATTTGAAAGTTTTGAAATGTTTTGGAATATGGACATTTAGTGGGAGTTTGCATTAAAATTCCTTTTATACAATTGTCATTGGTTTTCAATCTAGTTTCTTTAACAAATACTTCTTCATTTTTTATGTAGTACTTGTCGTATGTCATATCTGTTAACATGTTATTTAATTCGTCTGGATACGGAACGATTTTATAGATTGGTACTTTTGTAATGTCTTTGGGAATGTTGGAAATTATTAGAATTTCGTTGGTATCGGATTTTAGCCATGTGGAGGTTTTTATATTTAGTATTTTCTCAGAATTTATTTGTTCCAGGTAGTCTTGTTTTAATAATTTTGGATTAAATATACCGAGCCTAGTTAATTGCATACCTAGTTCTATATCTTCGATATATTCTGTGAAATGTTGTAGATTGAATATCAAAATTTCTATTTGTTGATTCCTGTCTTTTTCTTCATTTAGTTTGTTTATAACGTTTATTCCGCTATTAACTGCATCTATTACCAAATTTAGTTCATTCATTTGAATGCTATGGCTGGCTAAATTTTCTATTTTTTGTTCCAAATCGACTTTATATTCCTGATCTAGTGTTCCAAAGAGATATTTGTAGGCTGTTCCTACTATATTGATTAGGCCTCTTTTATTTCTTTTGGTTATTTTTAGCCCGTTCATTTCTCTTTGCAATTTGTCTACTAGATATTTTATTTGGATTATGTCCTGGAATTTAGTGGCTTGCCTTAACAAATTTTGGTATAGTTCTTCGGTTTTAGTTACATTAAAAGTTAGATAATGGTATTCGTAATTGATAGGTATGTTGATCGATCCAGTTTTGAATATCATATATCCGTTTTGGGATTTTATAGAATTTATTTCTATGTTTTGGCCCTGTGCCATTACGATGGTAATTATGAGGAAGATGAGGATTTTAATTGTGTTGAAGTTCGCCGATTCCATTAACTTCCTCGGTTTCTCTGGAATTATTATATTTGCTTCTATTAGATTTCTTCTTTTTCTTGAATTTTGATTTATAATGAGTTATTTTCCTACCCCTATTCTTTTCTTCATAATGTTTTTCGTCTACCTGTCTAATTTCACCCGTCCTTTTGAAAGGATTTGTTACCTTAGACTTAACTAGAGGTGATAGTTTATAGCGGGTATCTACTTCATACTCTATGCGGTTTTTATTTAATTGAGTGATTTTATTCACTTTATTTAGTTGTGTGTCATAATCAGGTGAGCCTGCATAAATGAATATATCAGCTGGTGTCCTATTTGTGGTATTATGTTTGGTTTTATGATTATAAGTATAAAGAATTAATTAAAACTTCGTGAATCTATCTTCTGTGTTATCCTCGCTAGATATTATTCTTAATTTTTCATTTACTGTTTTATGAAATCTTTCTACGTCAGATATTCCATTTTTGCTGGAAGTGATCTCTATTTTGACGTTTTCCGCATTCAGCCATGCTTGCAATGCTGTGCACATAAAAGCTGAATCTTTATCGGCTTTGATTTCAATTGGTTTGCCCATCTCGTTAAAAACTTTCATGATGGCTCTTTTTGCTTCTAACCAGTCACGACTTTTTACTTCTACAAGAGTGGCAAACTTCGAGTATACGTCAATACATGATAGGAACTGTTGGTTACCAACCATATAGAAATCCAT
Organism: Drosophila pseudoobscura; assembly: GCF_009870125.1. NCBI lineage: Eukaryota > Metazoa > Arthropoda > Insecta > Diptera > Drosophilidae > Drosophila > Drosophila pseudoobscura. Next base: position 2,430,837 of record NC_046681.1, on the reverse strand, counting down.
GACGTATTTCTCTCTGATGTTCAGTATTTCCGGTGTAGTTTCGAATGCCAACTTCGTATTTCTATGCTCTGTTTTGGCAATATTACAAGTAGGACATTCGTTTATGATGTTTTGGATTAGTTTTTGATAATCCGGGTAATAGTATTTTCCCCTAAACCAATTGAAGGTTTTCTCTATCCCTGGATGGAGTAAGCCTTTATGATTCTTTAATATGGTTTCTTTAAATTCAGCGTAATTCTGAATATCTAAGAGTTTCGTGCTTGATTTAATAGCTTTGGTTATATTGTTAGAATTAATGATTTCTAAATAGGCTTTTTGGAATGGAGGAAAATCTGTTTCGTTATGGAAATATAATGCGCTCTTTTTGGTGCATAGATATTCCTTTATTATATCCTTCGCTAAGGTGTTAGTCATTTCCTTATACGTGATCTTGATGATTAGCTTGTGAAAATAACGAATTGTTTCTACCTTATCTTCATTGCCTTTTATTAGCTCAATTTGCCGATTGTAATAGTTAATTGGTCTTTCCGTGATAGCAATGTGATTTAGATTGTCTTCCTGTGCGCTATGTACAGTTGCACCAACGCTATTGGAAGCTTCTCCCAGGAGATTTTCATTAATCTTTACCCTTGATAAGGCATCAGCTACATGATTTTCTTTGCCTGGTAGATATTTCATTTTAAAATCAAACTCATTCAGTTTTATTTTCCACCTTTGTAATTTCATATTTGGCTCCTTGAGGTTGTTCAACCAAATCAAGGGTTTATGATCGCTTTGTATCTCGAATGTTCTACCGAACAGGTATGAACGGAAATACTTGGTTGCCCATACGATCGCTAATAATTCCTTTTCGATGGCTGAATAGTTTATTTCATGTTCATTTAGGGTTCTGCTAGCGTAGCAGATCGGTTTGTGTTCTTGTGACAAAACCGCTCCCAATGCTATGTTACTAGCGTCGGTTGTTACCGTGAACATTTTGTCAAAGTCTGGGAACGCAAGGATAGGGTCTGAGGTGATGAGTACTTTTAGTCTCTCAAATGCCTCGACGTACTTTTCTTCCTTGGGGTCTATGACAGCTCCTTTCTTTAGTTTGAGTGTCATGGGTTTTGCTATGTTAGCAAAATTAGGAATGAATTTCCTGTAGAACCCGCACAGACCTAAGAATGACTTTATTTGTTTAGTCGTTTCTGGTATTGGAAATTTGACAATGGCAGAGATTTTGCCTGGATTTGGTACTATTCCTTCAGTAGTGACTACATGACCTAGGAATTCAGTTTCCTTTTTCATGAATTCACATTTATCCATTTGTAGCTTCAAGTTGGCGTCTCTCAACTTTCCAAATACTATCCTTAGTGACAACAAGTGTTCTTCCAATGAAGTGGAAAATATAATGATGTCATCTAAGTATACAAAGCAATCTTTGAAGATTAACTCTTCTAGCAGATTGTTCATACATCTTTGGAAGGTAGCTGGGGCAGTGGTTAGCCCAAAGGGCATACGAGTGAACTCGTAATGTCCATGCTTAGTGGAGAACGCAGTTTTGGGGATTGAGCTAGGTTCCATGGGTATTTGATGGAAACCTTTTGCTAAATCGATTGTCGTAAAATACTGACATTTACCTAGTTTGTCTAGGATTTCATCCATTCTTGGAGTTGGGAATTTGTCCTTAACTGTTATTTCATTTAGACTTCTATAGTCTACTACCATTCGATATTTTTGCTTTCCTGAAGCATCTATCTTCTTCGGAATCATAGATATGGGCGAGCAGTAAGGAGAATTCGACTTTCGAATTATTCCCTGCCTGATCATATCTTTGATTTGCTGGTTTACCTCCTGATCATGTATCTGGGCATATTTGTATGGTCGTCTGTAGACCGGGTCTTCATGTTGAGTTTTGATCTCGTGCTTGATTGTACTTGTGAAAGTCAAATTGTCACCTTCTCTGTACTGCACATCCTTAAACTCATATAAGACCTTCTTTAACTCTTCCCTCTCTTCGTCGTTTAAGTGTTCCAATCTTAATTGATTACATTCCCTTAATTCACTGTCTAGAGCGGAAGCGAAGTATTGATCTCCCTCTGGAGATGGGTCAAGGCACTTAGGTGCGATCTTCTCTTCTTTTGTAGAGGGATCAGTGCACTTCTGTGCGGTCTTGCCGGCTTCAATAGCTTCTCCACTCTGAATGATTGGGTACGACCTAGCTCCTAGTGTTACAGTGTCATTTCTGTAATCGATGACGGCTTTACTTGCCATCAAGTATTCTCTTCCTAATAAAATATCATAATTTTCGGAAAGGTTATGTATGTAGAACTTTTGTTCGGACGGACATGTTTTGTTCGCATTCCTCATTATACTCTTAGTTAAACGGACAGGTCCATTGATGGTATGGACCGTAAGGTTATCGTCTTTTATCTCGGAATCTGTGTAATTTTCTTTCATGATGTTGATCGATGATCCCGAGTCAGCGATACACCTTAATATTTTTTTATTAATGGTAATGTTTATATAGGGTCCTTCTCGGTTTCTTCCGAGGCGGCTTGATGAAAATTTACGTCCATCTTCGTTTGGCCACTCTGGCTCTCCCTCCCTCTTTTAGTAGGTTGGTTGGGTCCACTCCCACTAGCTTGGTTTTGAAATATTTGCTGATTGAATGGATTCTGAGCCCTACCTTGATTCAAGGAATTTTTGAACTCATTGTATAATCCAGGATTTTGGGAATTTTGATTTTGATTTGTTCGATTCGTCTGACCTGTTCCAGATGAACTCTGAGTTTGATTGTGATAGTTAGTAGTATTATAATTTGGATAATAGTTTCCAACATTCTTTCGATTTGATTGAGACGATTTCGATTGATCTTTATTTGTACCTGAATCTGTTGTACTAGATTCGTACAATCCTTCTTCTTGTGCTGCCTTCTTAAGATTAGACAATGTGGTAATATCTTTTCTTGCTAAGGTCATGAACATTCTGTCAGGAAGTTTTCGAGTAATGACATCTTTAATTTTGTTGTTCAAAGCGTTTTTATAAATGACATTATTTTCTGGTATGTTTTCTAAGTTTAGCTTATTGTTTATTAATAATGCTTTCTTCTATAAACTTACGAAGACTGCCGTTGAATCTGGTGGTGTATAGTTGTCGTAAGAGTTCTTCATATGGTGTGTGATTTTTGAACTCGTTGATCAGCGCCGTCTTCAGTTCGAGCCACGTGTTGGGTTGTATCATTTGCGATATGCGTTGTGCCTCTCCTGACAGTTGGATCTCGGTCGCTCCAAATAGGATCCTTTGTTGGCGAAGATCTTCAGTTGGATATAATCCGCATACATATTCGATTCGTTTGATAAATGAGCTTAGCTGTCCAGATGAACCGTCATAGGCAGGTATTTGTCGGAACGACAGCAGTGCCTGGTTCAAGTGGATTTCGCTCAATGATAGTGGTGGTAACGCCATGTTGTTGGTGTTGATTGGGTTTTGTTTTGTTGTAGTTTTTAACTTTATTTTGGTTCACTTGTAAGTTTTTTTGATTTTGTATTAAGTGTTTCACTGTCCTTGGTGATTCACTATCTCCGCTTACTTCAGTTCACTTAAATTAGTTTTGCAAATCGTATGTGCTTGCAGCACATAGGTTCTTTGGCGGATTTCACAATTTTATTAACAATTCCGGGATTACGTGATCACAGTAATTATAAATTACACAAGCTGACCATTACCGAAATATAGGTGTTAATTTTAAACGAAATCCTACCGACTGCGCCAGTTAAATATCCGCAACTCGATTTTAAGTTTTTAACAAAGACTTTTATTTTACAACTTAAATATCTTTATGTCACAAGATTTAAATGAATTCCCCGACTTGACTTTCGGTCTGCTTGTCTCAAACGGAACTGATCTCTCTGCTGCTGGCTAGTTTCCATGAGCCCTTCTCTTGGAACTCCCGACTCTGGCTTCGGGCGTTGCTTTCCTCGGCTGCATCTTCGTGTCGGTGGCGTTCGTGCCTGGATCGATATTTGGGGATGCGTCGGCTTTGATGAAAGGCATCCACTGCTGGCGATCGGTGTTGCATTACATGACGGAGCTAGGAATGTGATACTCCTTGGTTTTATGTCTAGCTTTGATTGGTCCTCATGAGTGGCGTGATTCTAAAGAATCGATTTCTCGAGAGTGGCGTGATTCTAATGTTGCTGAAACAATGTGGTCCATTGTTTATATTATGGGGGGCCCTAGCTTGGAGTATGGGAAGAAACAGTTATTGATTCTTGAGTGGGGTCCTGTTACTTGTGTGGATGGGGTGGATGAATTGTACATAAACATAATGTGTATGGGATGTGGGGAATTATGGATATGTCACTATATATGTACAATATAATGTTTGGAGTCCTTTAAATATTGAAGCTCTGTTTGGAAAATTGGTTCGGCGCTCTTTTTTTTTTTTTTTAGAAATTTGATTTGTTTATTGCATCTTTGCATTAGGAGGACTTTTTCAAATAGCTTCGAAAGGCAAGTTAGCAGGTTTATTGGTCTATACGATGGCTTATTTCGCTCAGGAATCATCACTATAATCGCCTTCTTCCATTTTTGGGGAAAGTACACACTGGTTGGTGACAGTTTCTCTATTTAGCAGCGTTGGGTATCTTCTTCTACTTATTTGAAAATGCTTCACGAACTCCGCGAATTGACACGATTGATTTCAAATAAAATAGTAGCTCACGAACTGGTTAATATAGCAACTAAATACAAGACGGCTTCAGCTTGAAGAACTAGAATCCAAGACGATGAGCAATAACAAGTGAATGCTTGGTGCAGGATAAAGGGCAGGCTGGCCGAATTGCCCGTACCCCAATTCAAGCGAGGCTTCAACAAGAGCGCGAAAGATCGGGAGAGCGAAAGCGAAAGAAAAAAAGAAAGGCGCGATATGCAGAAGCGAGAGAACGGCTGCATAGGTAGCTGCCGTGTGCGAGAATATAAACATACATACATAAGTACATGTGCGGATGACAATGTGGCACATTGGGCAGTGTAAATAACAAACAATAATAGGATTTTACCCTACTGGTGCACCACTGGCTATTGGCGAATATTGGGCTGCGTTTATGAGTCTGATCCACTGTTTTCAAAAATTAACTATTTGACTGCTGAATCTAGGCGGGGGCGGACAAGTATTTTCAACGAGTACCGTCAGGAACGTACCAGAGAGGCGACAACACCAGAAATTGTAAATAATATCCGCGGAATAATATTGGATGATGGCTGAATCAAGCTGCGAGAGATTGCTAAGGCCCTAAACATTTCTTGTGAGCGTGCTTGAAACGTTTCACACGAGTATTTAAGCTTTCTATTGCTCAACCGCTTCATTTCGAAGGAGGCATTGTTTAACGCAAGTTTAACGAAATTTTACGTTGTTTTGTGACTAGACGAAACTGGCATGTAAATATATCACCAAGAGGCAGAAAAATTAATGGAGAACAATTACTATTCTAACCTTTTGGGCTCGCACATGGCGAAGAAAAAGAATATTTCACCATACCATAAAAAAATTGTGTGAAATTTAAAAAAAATCATGTTTTCTTTGACAGTTAGACTCTTTATCAGCCCACCCTCGTAGGCAGTGGCCGCGGCATTACTTTTTCACCCGGTATTCAGCCATGAATATGACAAAACGGAAGCGTTTCCGACCCCATAGATACATACTTATGTACATATGTATATTCTTGATCAGCATCAATAGCCGCTATCTTCTTTGTTTTCTAGTTTTCATAGATTGTAAGAACTACCATAAAAACAATCATACTGATTCAAGTTCGTTTTACAATTTTACACACGACACTTCACATCCTCTCGAACGGCGGGTACGAGAAAACCAAAAACCTAGAATCATAAATAATTTGATCTACCAGATATCATTTTGATCAGATCGGATCATTATTGTAGTCAGAATGTAGAAAACCATTTCCCTACACTGCCACGCTCTATTTCTTGCACTTTTTGCCTCGTCCAGAGCCGACCCTGGTGGAGTGAGAAATATACAACGAAATCGAAACATCTTATAAGAATGCATGTACACACTACATAAAAACTGAGTAACGGGTCGATCTCGTCGAATGGTTTTTATCTGGTCTTTTGTCGTAAAGACATTGTTTGAGATTACCAGCTTTTTTGGCACCTGTTAGCTTCCAAAATAGATAAGAAGCTTGGTTTAATTCAGCAGCTCTGCAGAACGGCTCACTCTGCTCATACAATAGCCATATCTATAAACATTTACGTTTATTGTTCGGCGGCTGGCCCTAATAGAATGAATGACTGACTTAATGAAGTGATTTATTGATTTATTGGTGCTGACTGCTACTTTGACTAAAGTCTGACCAAAGACTATAAAATACCAAGATGTTGCATGAGCGACCAAAAAGCTTTTCTATGGCGGGTCCCAACATTAGGACCCAAAACGCACGAGGGGATACAATTTTTTTTACTATTTCGGCTGAGTCCCCACTGTGCCGCGCCAAAGACATCAGCGACCACGCTGCCCTACGGTTTCGGCACGCAGACACTGACATGCTTTCACACCGACTCGACGCTGACCGAGGCATTGACGAAGCCGAGTAGCATTTCGGAGGCGAAGGTAGCGTAAAAGAGAATTAAAGTAATAGCCCCGCGCGCCCGTACCATGAAGCGTCAAACGAAAATTGAAAAAGCATTTGTTCCTCATGCAACATCTTGGTATTGTATAGTCTTTGGTCTGACTCAAAGCAGAAGAAAAAATGAAACCCTTTGCTGTGCTGCAGAAGTCTACAGTTTTAATTGTCGCTGCTAACTGTAGCTTGGACTTCTGATATTTTCACAAGCATAAGCAGAAGTAATAAAACTTATTGCACCTTATTTTTATATTTGAAGAGTCGATCGGCAAGATTAACCTATAGGAAGAAAAAATACTTTCAATTTATGTTAGAAAATTAGCACATTACATACAATAAAATTAGTTTATATTTTTAATAATATTAGCATCTCGAACGATTTGCCATTTGTGGTCATATTGCAACAGAGATCGCTCCAGTTTTGTATATTCCGAATTGACTAGTTTATTGTTCTTTTTAACTTGGTTCAAAAATTTATCCATGACTAAAGAATTGACATCTAAAAATACAGGTAAAATAATTAAGTACATACATATATTCTCGTATTTTTTGGGTAATAGTTTAACTCACCGTAACGATGGTATTGATTTGTCAACGAGATAGTCGACATACTACATGAACGGCCGAACTTATCGCCGTTTTCTACAAACTGTGCAATTACATTTCGAAATCTTTCAGGTATAAGAAACAGTCGGTCAATATTGCCTTTTTTGTAACATAAATACGCAGACTTCATTTGAAACCATTTTCTTCGTATTTGCGTAGGTGATTTATTTGGATATCCACTTTTTTTCATTTTGTTGGCAATTTGGTTAAATGTGTTTTGCGTCGTATTTGCAGAAATAGATCTTTGAACATTATTAAGCTCCCCTATAAATTTAAGCATACATTCAATTTCAGCAGAGACCCAAAAGTTTCTTTTTAGTTTTTCTGATTTCATGTTTAGATGTATAACACTATATATATATCTATATATAAGGGCTGAAAAACTACTATCGATCATATCGATGGTTTTAGAATTATGCCATGAGTCGATGTTTTTTCGATACATCGTTTGAAACAAAAGTAGGATTTCGAAGTCTAGAAAAAAATAAATGACTGAAAATAATAATAGTATTATGATATTAGACCTTGCTGCTAACTAGTTAGACTAGTTTGCCAACTAGTTAGGCAAAATGCAAAATTAGTTTCCGTAGCCGTCTCTAAACACTTTTCGAATAAGTGAGGCATTATTTGCGATAAAAATTATGTTTTCCGACGCACAAAGAAAACGAGCCAGCCAGCAAAATTGGATCTGAAAAGTGTAACAACCGATCACTTCTGCCGCACCGCCTCTACCAGCTCTACTGCCTGATTTTCTCATAAAGCTCTCCCTGTTTTTGCAGGGAGTCAGTTAAGAAAGTCTAATGTCGTATGCTATAACCAAAGACTATACAATACCAAGATGTTGCATGAGGAACAAATTCTTTTTCAATTTTTGTTTGACGCTTCATGGTACGGGCGCGCGGGGCTATTACTTCAATTCTCTTTTACGCTACTCGGCTTCGTCAATGCCTTGGTCAGCGTCGAGTCGGTGTGTCTCGAGAGAAAGAATACAAAATCAAAATATGAATCGTCTGCGTGCCGAAACCGTAGGGCAGCGTGGTCGCTGATGTCTTTGGCGCGGCACAGTGGGGACTCAGCCGAAATAGTAAAAAAAATTGTATGAGTGCTTTAGATAAATTTAATGTACGCATCTAATAGAGAATTTACCAATCGAATTTTCAAGATAGTTTTAGTTTAGGAGATATAAGCACTCAAAGTTTAACATTTTTTCAGTGTGCAAATATTTATTGAACTCATATTCACTAACTAATTTAGCAAGATGAGACGGCCATAGGTCCCACTGTGCCGCTCCAAAGACATCGGCGATCCGCGACCACCGCTTCGACGGTGCTGAGGCTCGAGAGTCTAGAGTTGCCGAACAGACGAAACCGATGGGCAGCGGGGTCGCGGTAGAGGCGAAGTACAGGCGAAAAGGGAATTGAAACCCCGCGCGCTCCCTCGTGCCTTTTGGGTTCTAATGTTAGGACCCGCCATAGAATAGCTTTTTGGTCGCTCATGCAACATCTTGGTATTGTAGTCTTTGCTATAACGTAAACCTCCAACCACCATAACATATCGAAGTTTTACCAAGACAAAATAAGATATCGCAGATGAATTTGTGGATTTAATATCCACAAGTGGTGGAAATAAGATTCAAAGATTTCTACCATAACTTGAAGGAATTCCGACGATCAGATTTCGAAATCAAAAATTAAAATTGAGAATTATTGATTTAGAATGTTTTTGCACGATCTTTTTTTACACGGTTTTAAAAATCAAAAAATTCAAATCCATTTAGACGATTTGATTCCATTCAGCACGGTTCAAAATAACACAAGACAAATAGATAAAAACACACACAGCTTGAAACCATACGTAAACGAAAAAGAGCATAAAGAGAATATGTACATACATATGTATGTTTTTTGATTGTTTTTCGTTTTTTTTGTGTATACATACATACATACAAGCAAATTTGCTGGTCAGAGCAATTGTAAATAGAAAAAATATATATAGGGGAATTCCCTCGTTGTCAAAATTCGAGGGGATTCAATTCTTGCAATAGAAATGTGTTAGTATTTGGTGAACTAACAATGCAATCAGACGTGTTTGCTAATAACATTTTTTATACGCAAATTTTGTTTCCAACGTTAGATAGATTTTAGAGATAAGGAACCAATCACCTATTTTTGCATACAAGCAATCTCTTATTTTGGCACGGTTTTTTCAGGCACCAATCTACGGGGTAAAAACAGAATTAGGTGTAATATATTTGCATTCTAATATGACATTAAAACAAAAAAAAGCTAAACTTTGTGACTTTGAGTCAGTGCAAATTGGCTATTGTGGCCTTGTTATACAGATCACATTTATTTGGAACGGTTGGGAATTTTTGACAGATTTTACGACCCGATTCCAACTGGAACCATCCATCAGCTGATGACAATAACAAAAACATAGTTCTACTCTGACTTGTAAAGTTTAATCAAGACTAAAAATAAACAATATATATATATGTACAATATAATGTTTGGAGTCCTTTAAATATTGAAGCTCTGTTTGGAAAATTGGTTCGGCGCTATTTTTTTTTTTTTTTAGAAATTTGATTTGTTTATTGCATCTTTGCATTAGGAGGACTTTTTCAAATAGCTTCGAAAGGCAAGTTAGCAGGTTTATTGGTCTATACGATGGCTTATTTCGCTCAGGAATCATCACTATAATCGCCTTCTTCCATTTTTGGGGAAAGTACACACTGGTTGGTGACAGTTTCTCTATTTAGCGGCGTTGGGCATCTTCTTCTTCTTTGAAAATGCTTCACGAATTCCGAGAATTGTAAAGTCTTAGGACAACAGGCAAGTGATCGGATGATAAATCCGAAAGTGATTCGGCACTTATTAAACAGTCCAGTGTGTTGTTTAATTTGATGATTTCGGTGTATACCTGCTTGTTAAGGCAAATCAGTTGCCTGCCTATATATATGTATAAGTTATCCGATCCAGCCGGATACCCCCCCTCTGCATTTGGTTCTCGACCCTACAGCGGGTCAATGAGCTTAAACATTTTCATATGAGCCAAATACAGCACATGCCTCGTCGCGTTACATGAGAGTTGCAGCGTTGACAGAGACACTTGCCCAGACAGCCCAACACCAACTATGGGGCCGTGGAACGTGGGAAACTGCCGCTGCTCAGCATAACACCGGCGCGTGTGACATGTCAGCAGATTAATGCCGGGGACTTAATATTAAGACTTTCATTTTCATGTAAATTTAGATTTGTCTAAGACCTCCAACGAGGAACAATAATTCTCGCTTCGACGGAGTAACTAATAAACATTATAATAACCGTTGATTCTATTTTACTGGCGCCCAAAGAAATTTTATCCGTTTAAAAAAAAAAATCTTTAGCCGACGCTTCGGTTTTAACAAAAACGAAAACGGTTATACCCGATACTAAGTCAATATGGACTCCTCCGGCAGACGCCGCTAATATTAAACGACACGACAAAGAGTGCGTGCGAGAGAGACAGAAAATCAGTCTGAGCGTGACGTCGGGCGCTGCGTAGCCACTGCAAATTGATTTGTTCCTTTTGGCTATAAATCTGATCTGATCCAGATTCAGCAACCTGATAGATATGGTCGTTATCTATGATTCTGCGTTTTTAGTTTTCTCGAATGTGCAATATTGTGGATGCAACAGATTTTCGTCCTTTGTGTGGGCGGAAGAGGGTGGGGCGAAAATTTGAGATATACGTTTTATAGTGAGATCTAACAGGAGTACGGACACTAAATTTGGTTACTCTAGCCTTAATACTCTCTGAGATTTGTGAATATCCCCAGATTTGCATCCTTTGCGGGGGCGGAAGGGGGTGTGGCGAAATTTCGAAACAAACTCGTCTCGGTCTGATATATTAGGAGTGTGGATACCAAATTTGGTTGCTCTAGCTTTTATAGTCTCTGAGATCTAGGCGCTAATGTTTTACTCTAAGCAAAGCCGCCTATGCTACGTGTGTGTTAGAGAGAGACAGGGCGAGAAAAAATGAAATTGTTTTCTTGATGCTGGCTATAATAATAATACGATCCAATTCAGATTCTGCAGTCTAAAAGATATGGTCATTCTCTACGATTCTCGTAGAGATTTTCTCGTATCTTTAAAATTGTGGATGCCACAGATTATCGCACTTTGTGGGGGCGGAAGTGGGCGGGGCAAAGTTTTGAAATATTTTTGTAGCAGTGACATATCACAGAAGTCTGGATCCAAAACATCGTTGCTCTAGCTCTTATAGTCTTTGAGCATTAGGCGCTGAAGGGGACGGACAGACGGACAGACGGACGGACGGACGGACGGACAGACGGACAGACGGACGGACGGACAGACAGACATGGCTCAATCGACTCGGCTATTGATGCTGATCAAGAATATATATACTTTATGGGGTCGAAAACGATTCCTTCTGGACGTTACACACATCCACTTTTACCACAAATCTAATATACCCCAATACTCATTTTGAGTATCGGGTATAATAAAAAATACAAATAAAATAAGAAGTTGCTAATGGGTGATAGCCCTAACAGTTCCAATAGTGACCTCAAGACCTTTAAGCGGTCCGAAAGCTTAGTTTCACTGTGTGGGGACCTGCAAGACCGTGGGGATAGCAAGCAAGAACAATCCGATAGTGACGATAGTTTACGTTTGTGTCTAAGGGGCCTTCATTTGACTGGAAGCAACGAACGTTCCCCTGACATCATGGATCCGGCAACTTTCGCAGCAGCTATAGAGGCCGCACTGAAAAATCAGGCCTCGCGGTTCAAGACCAGGTTAAAGCAATTACAAGCGGAGATTGCTCAGTTGAGCACAGGACGCCTGCCCCGAAAGTTGAAGCGTATCAGGAGATAGCAATAAATCCCGATGTCCAGTGTGATCAGCCTTTGGACATGGTTAAGTCCGTCCCCGAGTTCGACGGGAAACAGGAAAATTATGTGGCTTGGCGCCAGGCAGCGCTTGAAGGCAGCGCTTGAAGGCAGCGCTAGACATTACATGGCGACAGGCATAATCAGAATAAAATAAAAGGGGCCGCAAATAACGTCCTGTCATCTTTCAATACAGTCTTAAATTTCATGGCAATTTTGAATAGATTGGATAGTTCGTATTCCGACAAAACTCCAGTGAGCGTGATACAACAAAAACTGGCCACCATGCGGCAGGGAAACCTGTCCTTGGCGGAATACTATGACGAGATTGAGAAGGAGCTCTCTCTCATTACCAACAAAAACATAATAGTCCATAATGCGGTCGCAGCGGGCATTCTAAACGAGAAAGCTAAGGACGACGCTTTGGACGTATTCGTTTCAGGCTTAAGAAGAACATTGAAAACAGCAGTATTTCCGGCAAGACCGAAAGATCTGCAGACCGCTCTGGCCCTTTCCAAAGCGGCGGAATCCAGCGAGGATCGCAGCGTTTTGGCTGCAAATTACGCCAGGGCCATGGAGGACAAGGCCCAAAAAACGGGCCAGCACCAAACTCAAGCGCAACCTCAGGGCAATTTTAGGCAAACCAGAGTGGCAAGTGGCAAACCACTCCTATAAAAGTCCTCATTACGACAAAAGGCAAGACGCGTCGAACGCCCAGCAGGGAAGAGCCAACCTACGATCCAATAGCGGCAGGACTCGGCCCAGGGCCTGGAGCCCATGGATGTAGATCCTTCCTCTTCCAAACTCAGACTACCCACTGCTTACCAAAAACCTTTCGGGTCGGGTGGACGCAATCAAAATTTTGCGAGGAAATCAAACGAGTCAGAGCGAGTAGAAGCGGTTGGCGAATTGGAGTACGAGAATAACTCAGTCAATTTTTTAGGGGAAGATCCCTGCTGCCATTCGTTTGGCGGAAAATAGCAGGGATTAATATGAAGCTTCTCATGGACACGGGTGAGTCAAAGAATTACATCAAGCCGTGTAAATGGCTTCGCGGCGTCATCCCTGTCGAAGCACCCTTTCCCGTCTACTCAATCAACGGGACAAATGAAATTTCGAAGAAATGCCTTCTGTCAATATTCGGCAAGACCTCCCCATTTTTTTTGTTGGAATCATTATCAGCATTTGACGGCATCATTGAACTTGACCTGCCATCGCAGGTAGGGGCGACATTGTGCTTAAAGAGCGGTACACTCAGATTCGGTAACACGACTGAGGTAATCAAATTCCACAAGTGCATAGACGTCAGCCACACAAACGTTATTGACGTCGATGCTCCCCCAGCTATAAGAGCTGACTTTATAAAAATGTTAAATAAGAGGAGTATGTCTTTTGCCGACCCTTACGGGGCTCTGCCTTATAATACTTCGGCCGTGGCCACTATCCGCACTGTGGACGACGAACCAATTTACTCCAAGCTGTACCCGTACCCTATGGGTTTAGCTGATTTTGTCGAATCAGAGGTCAAGAGCCTTTTGAAAGACAAAATCATTCGCAAATCCAGATCGCCATATAATAATCCTATATGGGTGGTCGACAAAAAAGGCACTGATGAAGCGGGCAATAAAAAGAAACGTCTCGTAATGGACTTTCGGAAGCTCAATAAAAAAACAGAGGCCGACAAATACCCGATGCCAAGCATCTCAACGATCTTAGCAAACTTGGGTACTGCCAGATACTTCACAACACTGGACTTGAAGTCTGGATACCACCAAATAACCTTGGCGGAGCGCGACCGAGAAAAGACTTCCTTTTCCGTAAACGGAGGAAAGTACGAGTTTTGCGGACTGCCCTTTGGTCTACGAAATGCAGGTAGCATTTTCCAGAGAGCAATCGATGATGTTTTGCGCGAACAAATCGGTAAAACATGCTACGTCTATGTCGATGACGTAATTATTTTCTCCAACTCTCAAGACGACCATGTTAAATACGTCGACTGGGTGCTGAAAAGACTCTATGACGCCAACATGAGAGTCGCTCGAGAGAAGTCCAATTTTTTTAAGTCGAGTGTGAAATACCTCGGCTTTATTGTGAATAACGAAGGCATGATGACGGACCCTGAGAAGGTGAAGGCCATCCAGGAGTACGTTGAGCCAACAACGTTGTTCGGCCTAAGATCATTCTTGGGCCTGGCAAGTTACTACAGATGCTTCGTGAAAGATTTCGCGTCAATTGCCCGACCGCTTTCTGACATTATAAAAGGGGAAAATGGGTCCATCAGCAAATACAAATAAAAAAAAAACCAGTATCATTTTGAGCGAGGTCCACCGACACGCATTTCAGAAATTAAGGAACATTATGGCATCAGAAAACATAATATTGATGTAACTATGATAATAATAACTATGATTTCAAGGACACTAAAGAACGGTGAGCGTCACTACGCTACCAATGAACGGGAGCTTTTAGCGATTGTGTGGGCCTTGGGGAAGCTTCGTCACTACATTTACGGAGTCAGGGACATTAATGTGTGCACCGACCACCAGCCACTCACGTTTGCGGTTTCCGAAGGAAACCCTAGGTTAGGTTAGGTTCAGGCGGTAGCCTGGGGGAGTGGTGAAACCCTCCCAAGCTCACTTGGACCTGTAGAAGGTCCGTTGTGGTGCCGCATGGGCGTGTGCCCCTTCCCAGTGCCTAAAAACCGTGGAGAAACAGGCTGTTGCAAATTAAGGTCAGTCCCATCCGGAGGCTTGGATGTATCTGGACAAGGTCCCCGGTTTGATTTAGGACACGTCCGAAATGTCTGTGAGGAAAGCGGCCCCGAGAATACGAAGACGACGATTTCCGATTCCTCCTCTTCCTCGTCGCGACAACTCCTGCAGAAGTCGTTATGAGGGATTGACAGTCTATAGGCATGAGTGCCGATCTGCCAGTGTCCCGTAATGGCTCGAGTAACTGCAGAGCACTGTGCTCTGCTGAGCCTATACAGCTCGGCTGAGCGCTTCTTCGATCGATATGGCCATATCAATCTTGAGATTTTACAGGAAACGGTTTGCTGCCATCTCCTATTGGCATTTTGCTCGAATATTTCGTGCGTGAGGATCGATGTCCCTGTGGCCTGGGACCCATATAAGGAAGAGGTCTAACTGATCTGCGATCTCGTGCAGAGACCTGCGGCAGTCATTTACAGTCGCTGAGTTCGACGATATTGAGCCTAGAGCTTTAATAGCTGCTTGGCTGTCCGAGAAAACGCACACTAAGTGCGTGTCTAGAAGTAGTTTGGAGACGATGGAAATGGCCTCCTAGATGGCTACAACCTCCGCTTGGAACACACTGCAGTGGTCCGGGAGCCTGAAGCAATGACTGATGTTCAGCTCGCTGCAGTAGACTCCGCCTCCCACGCGGCCGTCTAACTTTAAGCCATCAGTATAGAAGTGAAATGCCTTTGCGGGTCCTGGTTCGCCCATCTCCCAGTCCTCCCTAAGTGGGATTGATACCTGGAAAGGCGTCGAGAGGTGATCACTAGGGACACAATAATCTGTCCTCTCTGGTAATTACGGACGTCTCGTCAGGATTCCCGAGTGCCCAACCGCGGACGCTTTCCACAGTCTGGCTTCTCTCATTCTGAGTGCGGAAAGTGTTGCCACTTTCTTTCCCATGAGATCTATGGGGAGGAGGTCCAGCACAGTATCCAGGGCTTCCCCTGGAGTAGTGCGTAGCCCGCCAGTTATGCATAGCTCTGCCATGCGTTGAACTCTGCTGAGTTTATTGAGGCCTGTCCTTTTGTCCATGGCTGGCCACCATACCACCACTCCATAGAGCATGATTGGTCGTATGATGGCGGTGTAGAGCCACCGAACTATGTATGGGGTCATTCCCCATTTTAGTCCGATGGCTTTCCTGCAAGTATAGAGGGCCACTGTGGCCTTCTTTACTCTATCCTCTATGCTCAATTTCCAATCGAGCTTTCTATCGAGGATTAGGCCAAGATACTTGGCGTTGTTGCTGAAGACTAGCGTTTCCCCACATAGTCTTGGGGGAGTCAGTGCCGGAACTTTGTACTTCCTAGTGAAAAGCACCAGTTCCGTTTTAGACGGGTTGACGCCTAACCCGTATTTGTCTGCCCATTTCGACATTTTCGTGAGAGTACTTGTCATGCACTCACACAACGTCTGCGGAAATTTTCCGGAGAATGCTATAGCAACATCGTCCGCATACGCCACCACGCGGCAGCCACCCCCCTCTATCTCCCGCAGCAGTTCGTTCACTGCCACGTTCCATAGGAGGGGCGAGAGGACTCCGCCCTGCGGGGTGCCTTTACTGACAAATCTGGTGGACGTTGCCGTCCCCAGTGATGCCTCAACCGTCCTGCATTGTAGCATCTGATCGTTCAGGCTCACCGTCCGGGAGTCATCCCCCAGGTCCGTCAGTGCACCCGTGATGGCGGTCGGGAGGATGTTATTAAAGGCGCCTTCTTTGTCGAGGAAGGCTACCAGGGTGTACTCTTTACAGTTGAGGGACGCTTCTATGATCGATGTGATCGTGTGTAGGGCCGTTTCGGTGGATCTTCCTTTCCGATAGGCATGCTGGGAGTCTGAGAATAGACTAGGCGGAATATTTACCGTGAGATGCATCCCCAAAAGCCGTTCCATCGTCTTCAGAAGTAAGGACGATAGACTTATGGGTCTGAATTCTTTGGGGGCAGTGTGCGAGGGCTTGCCTGCCTTGGGGATGAAAACGACTTTGGTATGAAGCCAGGTTTCCGGGATATATCCGTGGGAGAAGATTCCCTCGTATATCCTTTTGAGCCAATTAGGGGCTTTTTGTCCAGCGTGAATCACTTGGGCAGGGATGATGCCATTTGGTCCCGCAGACTTGTATGGTTTGAAGCTTTTCATTGCCCAGGAAATGTTCTCCTGGCTTAGCAGGTTCATGATAACACTTGAGGCAACGGAGGGAGCCGCGATGTAGTGTGGTCTGTTTTCATCGCAGCCGGGAAAGTGGGTGTTTGGGAGAAGATTTAGCGACTCATTGCTGGACGTTGTCCATGATTGGTCGGCGTTCTTCAGGTAGCCCAGAGTGGGTGTAGTCTTCGAGAGAACTTTGCGCAGGCACGAGGCTTCCGAGTTATTCTCAATGTCGCTACAGAACTTACGCCATGAGGCGCGTTTGGCTTTCCTCAGTTCTTTATTGTAAACTGACAGACTGGCCATGTAATCGGCCCAGTTCTGCTCAGCGTTTTCAGCCTTAGCTTTATTGAAGAGTCTTCGGGAGGCTTTCCGGAGTTCCCTCAGTTTCGGATTCCACCATTCAGGTTTCTTCCGGCCTCTGCTCTTGCTAGAGGGGCAGGATTTATCGAGCGCCTCATTGCAGGCGTCGGTAAATAGTTTAACAAGATGAGTCGTGGCTTCCCTGGAGATCTCCTCCTCAGGTGGAGTCTCAGGGAGAACACGACAGGGGTGGTCTGAGTACCGAGCCCAGTTTGTCCGCCTAAGGTTCCGAAATTGAGCTGGTCTCGGTAGTGAAAAAGAGAATACGGTTTCCACGTACATGTGGTCCGAAAAGGAGTGCTCTTCCAGGACCCTCCAGGATACGATGTTCCCTTGTAGCTTATTAAAGGCAAGTGTGAAGTCCAGGACCTCCTTGCGGTTTTTAATAATGAAGGTGGGATCACTCCCCCTATTTAAAAGGACCATCTGAGTGGTCAGTAAATAGTTGAAAAGGTACTCACCCCTTTCGCTAGTGTCAGTACTTCCACACTGGCAGTGGTGTGCATTGGCGTCGCACCCTACGATTAGGCCGCTGTCGTTGGCCTCGCAGTCTGCGATTAGCGCCCGGAGCACCTGTGGAGGGGGGTTAGGTTGATCGTGACCCATGTACGTGGAGCAGATTCTCAGTGAGCACCGCTGTCCTTCGAGGCTCACTGCTGTTTGGTCTTCATTGCTGAAATTTGGGAGCAAAAATAAGTGCAAATCTCTTTTTGCTAGGATGCTGGTGCGAGTTTTACCTTCGGTGTTAGCTACGTATAGCTTATAGTCAGGAGTCCTCAGACCAGAGACCCTGTTTCCGAGGATCCAGGGCTCCTGAATGAGGACTATGTCGGCTCCACCCTTGGCTAGGTGGAGCAACAGAGCAGCGCATGCTGCCTTACAATGGTGGAGGTTTATCTTCAGGAGTATCAGTGACATTCCTGAGGTTCACCTCCACCATTGTCTTGTCGTGGTCGCTATCCGAAGAGTCCAGCTCCTCCCCGACCCCGATGTGCTTGAGATCCCTAGTAAGATCGCTCACGTCTGACACATAACCATCTAGGATGTCATCCGACACTACTGATGTCACGTCCGATACCGACACAGGCTTGTTCTCCATGCTAGGGATCTCCGGGGGCTCCAGGTCTGGCTCGACCGTCGGTTGCATACCCTTAGAGTCGGACTTGTACGGTACTACGACTACCTTCTTGTAGCCGTAGTCCACAGCGCCCTCCGTGTCGTGGAGAAGTCTAACCGACTCCTCGTTCAGGACGAGGATGATTTGGCGCCACTGCCCGTTGCTCTCCTCTACCTTGGCCACCTTCAAATCGGCTGTGGGAAGGTGGGGGTTGCAGACTTATAGAATCCGGGGAATCTTATCCGGCTCTGCAGGCTTCGCCGAGACCAACGCTCTGGCCCTCGGCTTGCTGGGGATGTCCTCCCACTTCACGGCCTTCAGCTGGGCTCCTGGGTAGACCTGCTTGAGCGATGCTACCGCCTTCGCGTAGAGGGCCGCCGAGCGAGCATCTTGGCAGGCGATGGCTTTCACCCTGCCTTGGTGCCACCCGGCGTCCTCACACTTGGGTGGTGGTCCTCCATTTTCCTCCAACTCCTTGAAGAAGCGGTCCTGGAGCTCGTTTTCTAGGAGGTGGCATTTGTCCCGAGGCATCTTCCCGTCTTTAGAGCCCTTGTCTAGAACTCCAATCAGGGTTTTCCCCCTCGCCACCTCGGCAAACGAGCGGTTGCTCAGTATCTTCGACCTTTTGGCCTGTTGGACTTGTGTGGCGGGGTCCTCCGCCGAGCGTTGCCGCTTGCTTGGGGCCTTGGCTGTGGCCTTGCCAGCTTTGGCTGGCTGGTAGTCGGGCAGGACTGTCTTGGCCCATCGCCGCGATTCGATTCCCTGGGCAGACGCCAAGAACACCGGGTCGTCGTTGCCCAGGATGAAGGCCGCACGTCTTTTGTCTTGGAACTTGGGCCTATCTTTCGAGGCAGAGGCGTCGCCTGCCGGGGTTGTCAAGGGGTCCCCGGTCCCAGGGGGTCCGCTAGCCGCGATATCGCTCTGCATGGTCGCCCCCCCGGTAACCGGGTCGCCCTTGGGGCCACCCGACGTGGATTGGCCCGATTGGCTTTTCGGTCCTCTCCTAACAGCGCCTGCTGCCTCGAGACGGTGGACCGACTTAGTCTCCTTCCCCGTCTTTTTGGGCACTGGTTTCCCAGATGCGTTTGTAGAGGGATGGTCTTTTCCCTCCGGCACTTTAGGAGGAGTGCCGTGCTCCTTTGCGGTGTTTTTTGTTTTGATATTAAAATTTGGCATATTTGATCCCACGAGTAGGCGGGAAGGGGTTAGTCGCCCGGGGCATAGCCCGCGTGTCCCGGGAAGCCTTATTAAAACTGGAGGTCGGCAGGTATCCAGAGTCCGCATATAAGCGACCGAGCACCCCCTCGACCATGCATTCCTCGGCATATGACAGTGTCACCTTGGATTCACCTTGGTTATTTCACTGAGAGTTTTCTTCTCTCCGCCCGACTACAATTAGCCAGCATCCTGGCAGAGACATGACCGTACCAGGACCTGTTTCCAGCCGCCCTCACGGGGAGAGTATAGTCGCACTTCCGCCGGTGTGTACAGTTACGGCGGGTGCCGGTTCGCTCGTGCCCACCTGTATCCTATGACGCGGAGCACAGTCGCCTTGGATCCAGGGCAAGCCATGAGGTCGATACACTCGGTAACTAACAAGAAGCCGATCGATATTTTATACGCCGCTGCAGCAGACTTTCACAGCGAGGTACAGAACAGGGTACGAAAGGCTCAGATTGTGCAGAACAATCGAGCCAACCAAACGCGTCAGAACAGAGTTTTTAGAGTGGGTGAAAAGGTATTAATGAAAACCAATAGACGTCTCGGAAATAAACTAACCCCGTTGTACGTGGAAGAAACGGTAGAAGCGGACTTGGGGACAACGGTCCTGATTAGGGGGAGGGTGTTGCACAAAGACAATCTTAGGTAATGCCCCTATGCCCATACGTGAGCGTTCCACTCAGCCGACTATTTTGTACGCTCCATTTACATTCATACCTAGAGACTGGATCACAGATTACCAAACCACCTTTCCTTTCATTCTTTAGGTTGTTTCACATGTTACTCCTTCTGGTGGCCTGTGTAAACGCTCGCATAACAGACTACTCACATTCTGACTACGATCCGATACTGGACGGCGACATACTCGTATGGGACGAAATAAATTATTTAGGCATTCGACAAACTTAACGGATTACGGACGAATGGCGGACAAGACCGCAAATTTGACCTGCACGAGACCTTGCTGGCTAGGAACAGAATGTTGGCATCCGAACTAAGTAATCTCATGCTCACCATTTCCCTCGCAAAAGTTAACGTAATCAATCCGGTCATATTAGACCATGATGACTTGAATTCTATTTTCTCTAATCAGCTCACCAATGTTATCGTAACTAACATTTTAGAAGTATCTAAAATCAAAGTTTTTCAATCAAATAGCATAATACACTTTGTCATTCAATTCCCTAAGGTTAAGTACATTTGCAAAAAGATAACTATTTTCCAGGTCGCCCACAACGGCACCGTCCTTCGACTTGACGATAACATCGTCGCCGACTGCAACAACCAAATAGTAACGGTGTCGGACTGCAAACAGACGACCACGACAACATTCTGCGAAACGTCGACAAAGGACTCCTGTGCCCAAGGATTATATTCTGGTGGCGTGGCCCACTGCCAGTCGCAACCCAGCCACCTCAGCGCCATCACACTGGTCGACGACGGGATCATTATCATCAACGATCACCCAGCAGCAGTAAGTTTCGACGGCAGCGCGGCGCTCAACATTTCAGGGACGCATCTAATCACATTCAACGATTATGCCGTCATAAATGGTTCACGGTATCAGAATCGCAAAAACGTTCAGAGCCGATACCCAGGAGTTGCATCTTCACCCTTGCTAAATGTTACCGAGCATAAAAGGGTGCTGAGCCTGCCATTCCTCCACCAGTTGAGCGAGGAGAACCTCAACTTCATCAAGGAGATAAAGGAAGAGGTGTCCTCACGTTCCAGACCAATCTTTGCATTCTGCCTAGGACTAGGTATTTGTGGCTTAGTATGTGGCATGGCCATGCTCAGACTATATTTGACGAAGAAGCGCGACGCCCGGCAAATCAATGGATTGATGGCAAGACTAAGTGCGACGGGGACGGCGACTGTTCAAGGGGGGGAGTAGCTATCCGATCCAACCGGATACCCCTCCCTCTGCATTTGGTTCTCGACCCTACAGCGGGTCAATGAGCTTAAACATTTTCATATGAGCCAAATACAGCACATGCCTCGTCGCGTTACACGAGAGTTGCAGCGTTGACAGAGACACTTGCCCAGACAGCCCAACAACAACTATGGGGCCGTGGAACGTGGGAAACTGCCGCTGCTCAACATAACACCGGCGCGTGTGCCATGTCAGCAGATTAATGCACCGGCGACTGCGCAGCCGGCGGCCGGGGACTTAATATTAAGACTTTCATTTTTATGTAAATTTAGATTTGTCTAAGACCTCCAACGAGGAACAATAATTCTCGCTTGGACTAAATACTTAAATAATAAATACTACAATAAACGTCGATTCTACTTAACTTAACTTATACACTAGGGAACCTGGAGGCCCGGGGCTTCATCTTCTCTGCCCTTCCTCCCGCCTCTTACCCGAGTCAGTGATTCCATCCAGTAGTACGTAGCCCAACAGGATCCTGAGGCCGCTGTCCGGCGATTGCCTAGGCGTTCTCGGTGACACCTGTCGGCGTTTCCTCCGCATGATTCCCTCCCGTAGTTTGTGACCCCGCAGGGTCCCGAGACCGCTATCCGACGATCGTCTAAGCGCCCCCGGTGACGCCTGTTGGGATCTCGCCTGATCCCCGTAGTTCCCTGGGTCCCGAAGGGGCTGTCCGGCGATTGCCTAAGCCCTCTCGGCGATACCTGCCCTGTATGATAAAGACTTTCGCAGTAATGTTTAGCCCGATAGTGTCCCGTGAGTGCTATCCGGCGATTGCCTAAGCACTCTCGGCGATACGCGTCGGTATTTTTGTACTCGTAGTAATTCTTAGTTCGGCGGTGTCCCGTAAGTGCTATCCGGCGATTGCCTAGGCACTCTCGGCGATGCTTGTCGGTATCCCCGACCCTCGTAGTAATTCTTAGTTCGACAGTGTCCCGTAAGTGCTATCCGGCGATTGCCTAGGCACCCTTTGCGATGCTTGTCGATATCCCTGACCCTCGTAGTAATTCTTAGTTCGACAGTGTCCCGTAAGTGCTATCCGGTGATTGCCTAGGCACCCTCGGCGATGCTTGTCGATATCCCTGACCCTCGTAGTAATTCTTAGGCCGACAGGGTCCCGTTAGTACCGTCCGGCGATAGCCTAGGTACTCTCGTCGATACTTGTCGGTATTTCCGCATAGCAAAGTCCCCCTTCCGAGTCGTAGTAATTCTTAGGCCGACAGGGTCCCGTAAGTACCGTCCGGCGATAGCCTAGGTACTCTCGGCGATACTTGTCGGTATTTCCGCATAGCAAAGTTCCCCTTTCCACGTCGTAGTGATTCTTAGGCCGACAGGGTCCCGTAAGTACCGTCCGGCGATAGCCTAGGTACTCTCGGCGTTACTTGTCGGTATTTCCGCATAGTAAAGTCCCCCTTCCGCGTCGTAGTAATTCTTAGGCCGACAGGGTCCCGTAAATACCGTCCGGCGATAGCCTAGGTACTCTCGGCGATACTTGTCGGTATTTCCGCATAGGAAAGTCCCCCTTTCCGCTTCGTAGTAGCTCTCAGGCCGGCGGGGTCCCGTTAGTACTGTCCGGCGATAGCCTAGGTACTCTCGGCGACACCTGTCGGTATTATCGCATAGTAAAGACCTCCGTATTGATTCTGAGTTCGGTGGGGCCCTGAAGGCGCTATTCGGCGATAACCGGATAACCGCTCCCTTCCGCTGGACTGCTGCCCCGTCCCCCATCGTCGGTTCGAAATACGGAGCCCCGGCAAATAATAAATATTATAAATTTCGACCCTGGAGTAGACTGAGATATGTACCCCAGCCCAGGATCGTTTCCTTACAGCACTCAATCGACTTTCAATTATAAGTCAGTTTATTTCAAAGCGGCGCCCTCTTCATGAGCGGGTACTGCTTGCATAGGCTCCGTTCGCAACATGGTATAAGAGCGCACGACATTACAATTCAAGAGCGTGATTTCATACATGTCTCTTAGGTAGAATTATATATATATATTTATAAGTAAAATAGAATCAACGGTTATTATAATGTTTATTAGTTATTCCGTCGAAGCGAGAATTTTTGTTTCTCGTTGGAGGTCTTAGACAAATCTAAATTTACATGAAAATGAAAGTCTTAATATTAAGTCCCCGGCCGCCGGCTGCGCAGTCGCCGGTGCACTAATCTGCTGACATAGCACACGCGCCGGTGTTATGTTGAGCAGC
The DNA here is from genome assembly GCF_009870125.1 of Drosophila pseudoobscura. Taxonomy (NCBI): domain Eukaryota; kingdom Metazoa; phylum Arthropoda; class Insecta; order Diptera; family Drosophilidae; genus Drosophila; species Drosophila pseudoobscura. The sequence continues at coordinate 2,406,963 of NC_046681.1, read as the reverse complement.
GGCAGTTTCCCACGTTCCACGGCCCCATGGTTGTTGTTGGGCTGTCTGGGCAAGTCTCTCTGTCAACGCTGCAACTCTCGTGTAACGCGACGAGGCATGTGCTGTATTTGGCTCATATGAAAATGTTTAAGCTCATTGACCCGCTGTAGGGTCGAGAACCAAATGCAGAGGGAGGGGTATCCGGTTGGATCGGATAGCTACTCCCCCCCTTGAACAGTCGCCGTCCCCGTCGCACTTAGTCTTGCCATCAATCCATTGATTTGCCGGGCGTCGCGCTTCTTCGTCAAATATAGTCTGAGCATGGCCATGCCACATACTAGGCCACAAATACCTAGTCCTAGGCAAAATGCAAAGATTGGTCTGGAACGTGAGGACACCTCTTCCTTTATCTCCTTGATGAAGTTGAGGTTCTCCTCGCTCAACTGGTGGAGGAATGGCAGGCTCAGCACCCTTTTATGCTCGGTAACATTTAGCAAGGGTGAAGATGCAACTCCTGGGTATCGGCTCTGAACGTTTTTGCGATTCTGATACCGTGAACCATTTATGACGGCATAATCGTTGAATGTGATTAGATGCGTCCCTGAAATGTTGAGCGCCGCGCTGCCGTCGAAACTTACTGCTGCTGGGTGATCGTTGATGATAATGATCCCGTCGTCGACCAGTGTGATGGCGCTGAGGTGGCTGGGTTGCGACTGGCAGTGGGCCACGCCACCAGAATATAATCCTTGGGCACAGGAGTCCTTTGTCGACGTTTCGCAGAATGTTGTCGTGGTCGTCTGTTTGCAGTCCGACACCGTTACTATTTGGTTGTTGCAGTCGGCGACGATGTTATCGTCAAGTCGAAGGACGGTGCCGTTGTGGGCGACCTGGAAAATAGTTATCTTTTTGCAAATGTACTTAATCTTAGGGAATTGAATGACAAAGTGTATTATGCTATTTGATTGAAAAACTTTGATTTTAGATACTTCTAAAATGTTAGTTACGATAACATTGGTGAGCTGATTAGAGAAAATAGAATTCAAGTCATCATGGTCTAATATGACCGGATTGATTACGTTAACTTTTGCGAGGGAAATGGTGAGCATGAGATTACTTAGTTCGGATGCCAACATTCTGTTCCTAGCCAGCAAGGTCTCGTACAGGTGAGCCGAGTCAATTTGCTTTCCCTTTGCTGCCTCTAGCAATTTATTGACTGAGTCTGTTAAGCGGTTGATTTGCTCCTGAGACTTAGAATTTATGCTTATCTGCCTGTTATTCGATTCAATAAGTTGGGCCTCGTTATTTCGTATCTTTTCTAAGTCGTCCGCGTCCGGAGTTCCGGCTACCACCTTTAAGACCGATCCCAGGATGTTTAGGCTCCTAGCAACTCTGTGGTGCACGCTAATCGTGGCTAACATATTTCGGATATGGTCGGTATCCACCACTAGTAGTTTTCGCATGTGCGACTGTGGAAACATCTCGGTCAAATTTGCGGTCTCGTCCGCCATTCGTTCGTAATCCGTTAAGTTTGTCGAATGCCTAAGGTAATTTATTTCGTCCCATACGAGTATGTCGCCGTCCAATATCGGTACGTAGTCAGAATGTGAGTAGTCTGCTATGCGAGCGTTTACCAAGGCCACCAGAAGGATTATCATGTGAAACAACCTAAGGAATGAAAGAAAAGGTTGCTTGGTAATCTGTGATCGAGTCTCTAAGTATGAATGTAAATGGAGCGTAAAAAATAGTCGGCTGAGTGGAACGCTCACGTATGGGCATAGGGGCATTACCTAAGATTGTCTTTGTGCACAACCCTCCCCCTAATTAGGACCGTTGTCCCCAAGTCCGCTTCTACCGTTTCTTCCACGTACAACGGGGTTAGTTTATTTCCGAGGCGTCTGTTGGTTGTCATTAATACCTTATCACCTACTCTAAAAACTCTGTTCTGACGCGATCGGTTGACTCGATTGTTCTGCACAATCTGAGCTTTCCGTACCCTGTTCTGTACCTCGCTGTGAAAGTCTGCTGCAGCGGCGTTTAAAATATCGATCGGCTTCTTGTTGGTTACCGAGTGTACCGACCTGTTGTACTCCACTGTTGCCTGGAGGAAAAGGTCGACTGTGTCGACGATTCCTTTCGCTATCTTGAGGCATCTCGCGATTTCCAACAGAGTACTATGGAATCTTTCAACTTGGCCGTTTGAAGTGCTGTGGAGGGGAGGAGCATTCACAATGTGGGCTCCGAAATTGTCTCGCAGAAGTGACCTGATGGTTTCTGAATTCAGCGATGGTTCATTGTCGCAATATATTTGTCTAGTGTTGGGGAAAATGTTCATAAGTTGCAAGAGTGGAGCCTTTATATCCGCAATCGTGCGGGAAGCTATCGGTTGTACGATGGCAAATTTCGAGAATTTGTCCACGCATGTTAGGAAGTACTTCCTATCTGTTGAAAACATGTCGACGTGAAGCATTTCTCCAGTGAACGAAGGGACTGGCGTTGGTCCCAGCTCCTCTTTTTTTGGATGCCTATCGTACTTTGCTCTAGAACAAATCCTGCAATTCATGACTACCTCGCTTGCGAGTTTAGTAATTTTTGGGAAATAGTAATCGGCCAAGACCTGTTTTACGTTTTCCTGAGCAGCTCTATGTGCTCGATTGTGTTCGATTGTGACAATCTCCTTTCTTTCATTTTCATTGAAAATGTCTGTGACCCGATTCTTGCAATGCCAGAACTTGGTCGACGGAAAGGCGCGTACTAGCTCATGCTGAATGCAGGCTAGAGTCGGAAAATCACAGTGGATTGCGTTTACAACCGTAGGGTTTACTGAGGTCTTCACGACCCCAGTGAGCGCATTTTTGTCCGTAAAATTTATTATGTGTCGCGTTTTTTCCCCGAAAAGAATAAACATCTGCTTCTAGGACGATTTGATTCCTAAAACAATTGACAGGTTTGTCTGTCGTTTCTATCGTGTAAGTCAAAGACGCATCGCTGTGTATTGTCGCTGCGTCAGATTGTGGCGCGCTGTCTTCCACTGCATTGATGTTTTGTCGAGACAATGCGTCTGCGACATGGTTTTCTTTGCCTGGCTTATAGAAAAGCTTGGCACCGAGCTCGTCAATGCGTGCCTTCCAGCGTTTTATTTTAGAGTTAGGGTTTCCTTCGGAAACCGCAAACGTGAGTGGCTGGTGGTCAGTGAACACATTAATGTCCCTGATGCCGTAAATGTAGTGACGAAGCTTCCCCAAGGCCCACACAATTGCTAAAAGCTCGCGTTCATTGGTAGCGTAGTGACGCTCACCGTTCTTTAGTGTCCTTGAAATCATAGTTATTGGGCGGCCGCCTTGTGAAAGGACCGCCCCGATGCCATAGGCAGAGGCGTCGGTCGTTAGGTCGAACGGTTTTTTGTAATCTGGGTACATCAATATTACGTTTTCTGATGCCAGAATGTTCCTTAATTTCTGAAAGGCGTGTCGTTGGACCTCGCTCAAAATGATAGTGGTTTTTTTTTATTTGTATTTGCTGATGGACCCATTTTCCCCTTTTAAAATATCAGAAAGCGGTCGGGCAATTGACGCGAAATCTTTCACGAAGCATCTGTAGTAACTTGCCAGGCCCAAGCATGGCCTTAGGCCGAACAACGTTGTTGGCTCGACGTACTCCTGGATGGCCTTCACCTTCTCAGTGTCCGTCCTCGTGCCTTCGTTAGTCACAATAAAGCCGAGGTATTCCGCGCTCGTCTTAAAAAAATTGGACTTCTCTCGAGCGACTCTCATGTTGGCGTCATAGAGGCTTTTCAGCACCCAGTCGACGTGTTTAACATGGTCGTCTCGAGACTTGGAGAAAATAATTACGTCATCGACATCGACGTAGCATGTTTTGCCGATTTGTTCGCGCAAAACATCATCGATTGCTCTCTGGAAAATGCTACCTGCATTTCGTAGACCAAAGGGCAGTCGGCAAAACTCGTACTTCACTCCATTTACGGAAAAGGAAGTCTTTTCTCGGTCGCGCTCCGCCAAGGTTATTTGGTGGTATCCAGACTTCAAGTCCAGTGTTGTGAAGTATCTGGCAGTACCCAAGTTTGCTAAGATCATTGAGATGCTTGGCATCGGGTATTTGTCGGCCACTGTTTTTTGATTGAGCTTCCGAAAGTCCATTACGAGACGTTTCTTCTTATTGCCCGCTTCATCAGTGCCTTTTTTGTCGACCACCCATATAGGATTATTATATGGCGATCTGGATTTGCGAATGATTTTGTCTTTCAAAAGGCTCTTGACCTCTGATTCGACAAAATCAGCTAAACCCATAGGGTACGGGTACAGCTTGGAGTAAATTGGTTCGTCGTCCACAGTGCGGATAGTGGCCACGGCCGAAGTATTATAAGGCAGAGCCCCGTTAGGGTCGGCAAATGACTTACTCCTCTTATATAACATTTTTATAAAGTCCGCCCTTATGGCATCGACGTCAATAACGTTTGTGTGGTTGACGTCTATGCACTTGTGGAATTTGATTACCTCAGTCGTGTTACCGAATCTGAGTGTACCGCTCTTTAAGCACAATGTCGCCCCTACCTGCGATAGCAGGTCAAGGCCAATGATGCCGTCAAATGATGATAATGATTCTAACAAAAAAATGGGGAGGTCTTGCCGAATATTGACAGAAGGCATTTCTTCGAAATTTCATTTGTCCCGTTGATTGAGTAGACGGGTAAGGGTGTCTCGACAGGGATGACGCCGCGAAGCCATTTACACGGCTTGATGTAATTCTTTGACGCACCCGTGTCTATGAGAAGCTTCATATTAATCCCTGCTATTTTCCGCCAAACGAATGGCAGCAGGGATCTTCCCCTAAAAAATTCACTGAGTCACTCTCGTACTCTAATTCGCCCTCCGCTTCTATCTCAGCGACAGCTTCGGCCGCAGCCCCATTGTAGGCCGTGTCGGTCTGGTTGTCCCCGGCTGTAGTGTGCTCTATCCTCTGCTGCCAATTTCTCGAGGTGCGCTCTGACGCGTTTGTTTTCCTCGTAAAATTTTGATTGCGTCCACCCGACCCGAAAGGTTTTTGGTAAGCAGTGGGCAGTCTGAGTTTGGAAGAAGAAGGATCTACATCCATGGGCTCCGGGCCCTGGGCCCGAGTCCTGCCGCTATTGGATCGTTGGTTGGATCTTCCCTGCTGGGCGATCGACGCGTCTTGCCTTTTGTCGTAATGAGGACTTTTATAGGAGTCCACAGCTCTAGTTTGCCTAAAATTGCCCTGGAGTTGCGCTTGAGTTTGGCGCTGGCCCGTTTTTTGGGACTTTTCCTCCATGGCCCTGGCGTAATTTGCAGCCAAAACGCTGCGATCCTCGCTGGATTCCGCCGCTTCGGCAAGGGCCAGAGCGGTCTGCAGATCTTTCGGTCTTGCCGGAAATACTGCTGTTTTCAATGCTCTTCTTAAGCCTGAAACGAATACGTCTAAAGCGTCGTCCCTAGCTTTCTCGTTTAGAATGCCCGCTGCGACCGCATTATGGACTATTATGTTTTTGTTGGTAATGAGAGAGAGCTCCTTCTCAATCTCGTCATAGTATTCCGCCAAGGACAGGTTTCCCTGCCGCATGGTGGCCAGTTTTTGTTGTATCACGCTCACTGGAGTTTTGTCGGAATACGAACTATCCAATCTATTCAAAATTGCCTTGAAATTTAGGACTGTATTGAAAGTTGACAGGACGTTATTTGCGGCACCTTTTATTTTATTCCTGATGATGCCTGTCGCCATGTAATGTCTAGCGCTGCCCTCATAGGGCTCGAAAGTTTTATAGGCCGCCAGCGCTGCCTGGCGCCAAGCCCCATAATTTTCCTGTTTGCCGTCGAACTCGGGGACGGACTTAACCATGTCTAATGGCTGATCACACTGGACATCGGGATTTATTGCTATCTCCTTATACGCTTCAACTTTCGGGGCAGGCGTACCTGTGCTCAACTGAGCAATCTCGGCTTGTAATTGCTGTAACCTGGTCTCGAACCGCGAGGCCTGATTTTGCAGTGCGGCCTCTATAGCTGCTGCGAAAGTTGCCGGATCCATGATGTCCGGGGAACGTTCGTGGCTTTCAGTCAAACGGAGGCCACTAAGACACAAACGTAAACTATCGTCGCTATCTGATTGTTCTTTCTTGCTATCCCCTGGGTCTTGCAGGTCCCCACACAGTGAAACTAAGCTATCGGACCGCTTAAAGGACTTGAGGTCACTATTGGAACTGTTAGGGCTATCGCCCATTAGCCACTTCTTATTTTATTGTATTTTCTTTTTTTTTTAATGAATTTCATTTTGATTTTAAATATCTCAGCTGCACCACTCAGTATTGTTTTATTTTTATTGGGTCGCGATTACCAAAATGCTTGAATAAAATTTTATAAAAAGAGCTCACTTACATGGTTGTCTGCGGTTTATACCGTGTTTTATTTGACTTAATTATTAGTTTCCTTTGATTAATTATTAATTCCTTTGTGGGTGGCGATGAGGGAAGCGAGGGATCACCCTTCAGCTTGTTGGTTTTAATTTTTGAGGCGAGGGATTGCCCTTTAGCCTGGTTTTTCTTTCGTAGACGTTGATGCCGGGAGCGAGGGATTGCCCTTCAGCTTCTTCCGGGTGTGGTTTTTTTTTCACCTTCAGCGAGGGATTGCCCTTCAGCTTGTTGTTTTGTTTTTTGAGGCGAGGGATTGCCCTTCAGCCTATTTTTCCTTTGTAGATGTTGATGCCGGGAGCGAGGGATTGCCCTTCAGCTCCTTTAAATGTAGGTTTAATTATTTATTTCACCTCACTTGTTGTTTATTACACTTGCGGCGTTAGCTCGCTAATTTAGTAGTAGAAACTCGAGTTGGGTAAGCACTCTTTATGTTTCTTTTATTTTTGTTAAGCCCGAAGCGTTAGCTTACGAATTTTTTCTAAATAATTACTCGCGTTGGATAAAATGCCGTTGGGCGCCAGTTAAGTTAAGTAGAATCGACGTTTATTGTAGTATTTATTATTTATTATTTACTCGTCGAAGCGAGATTTATTGTTCCTCGTTGGAGGTCTAAGAGAATCTAAATTTACATAAAAATGAAAGTCTTAATATTAAGTCCCCGGCCGCCGGCTGCGCAGTCGCCGGTGCATTAATCTGCTGACATGGCACACGCGCCGGTGTTATGTTGAGCAGCGGCAGTTTCCCACGTTCCACGGCCCCATGGTTGTTGTTGGGCTGTCTGGGCAAGTGTCTCCGTCAACGCTGCAACTCTCGTGTTCTATTACGCGACGAGGCATGTGCTGTATTTGGTTCATATGAAGGTGTTTAAGCTCATTGACCCGCTGTAGGGTCGAGAACCAAATGCAGAGGGAGGGGTATCCGGCTGGATCGGATAACTTATAGATTGTTGGTGGTAGGGCTATGTTTCTGTTATATTCGTTACATTTCACTTTATTCTTTCTTGGTTCCCTACCTATCGCACCGCTCAGCAGCCCGTCTAGAGACTAGCTTACCCCTGAACTCCCACGCTTGTCCTCGTCGAAAGCCTCCTCTTCACCGTGGGTGCAGTGTAGATGCAGGATCTCCTTTCCGTAAGTGTAGTATCGATGCATGGTCTTCTCCTCGTAAGCGCAGCATCGATGCAGGATCTTCCCCGTGTCATCCGGGCCGCCACGTGTTTTACTTTTTCCAAGCCACTCGAATTTTTCCGCGAACTCGGCCGACGTCGTTTGGCGCCCACGCTGCGCCGGTGAATTTTGTCTCTCTTTTCGCTGCTGGCGCGTCGTTTCCGCGTTTCTCTTCTGCCGTTGCTGCTGTGAGCTTACCGTTTCGGCGCTTCGTCGCTGCGTCGACGCTGGCGGCTTATCTTTTCAGCGCTTCTCGTCTTCGGCCGTCGCTTAATTGATGCTGTTGGCTACCGTTTCGGCTCTTGGTGTATTCCTCTCTCTCTTCGTCTTTTGCTGCGTTGTTGTCGTTGGGTTTTGTTTCTTGGTGTAGTCCTCCCCGTTTCTGTGTCGGTGCCGTTAGGTTTCGGTTCTTTGTGTATTCCTCCCCGTTGCTGTGTCGGTGCCGTTGGATTTCGATTCTTGGTGCATTCCTCTCCCTCTTTGGCTGCTGCTGCGTCGTTGTCGTTGGGTTTCTGCTTTCTCGGTGTATTCCTCGCCGTTGCTGCGTCGGTGCCGTTGTATTTCGATTCTTGGCGTATTCCTCTCCCTCTTTGGCTGCTGCTGCGTCGTTGTTGTTGGGTTTTGGTTCTGAAAAGCCAGTGGCGTCCGCCGTGATCGCGAGCTACGTGGGGCTTAGAGACCCCTCGGGCCGTATAATATATAAAATTAATACCAGGTAGCCTTCGTGGCCTTCCCCCCTTAACCTAAAGCTGAAAAGTCAACGCTTAAACCTAGAAAACGAAGAAAAGTCAAAATCTTAATGCAAATAACGGAGGTCTGGGTTCCTCTAATGGGAAAATGCCGGCGAGTTGATGGGCGGAAAAATGTGGGTGGAGCGTACGCTCCGCTTACAAAGTACGCTCCCTCACCAAATTAGAAGAGTTTTTCTAATCAGTTACCGAAACGTTTGGGTGGCTGTAATTTAAATTATTTATTTGGCGGGGCGAAAAACTTGATACGCTCGATCTTTTTCAAGGTTGGCGAACAACTATATTTTCTTCACAATTCAATCTCTTACTCTAGCTATCCTACGGTGGCAAAGCGGGGCGAATTCGCCAAAAGCGAGAGAGCGAGCTTTTATTGCGCTCCCGCTTTGCCCTAGCCTAACTTACACTAGACTTCATAATTCATAATTCATAATTCCATCTATAATAATAATAATAATAATAATAATAATAATAATAATAATAATAATAATAATTGTGGCCATGGAAAGAAGGTCACGCAACACCGGCCCCGTTGAACGCCTGCATCGGCTTCAACACATTGGGAGCGGCGCTAATTTGTGTATGGGCCGCCGAAAAACCGCTCCAGTGCTAGTCCTTATTTCGACGACCCTGACCATGCCGTCCTCTCCTGCGTGCGTGGCGATGACCCTCCCCACGAGCCACTCCTGAGGCGGCAGATTATCCTCGGCCACGATGACGAGGTCTCCTTCCTCGAGGTTCGGTTGGTGCTGGTGCCATTTGCCCCGAATTTGCAGCCCCAGACTCTCCTGGTCCGGAGTCCGCAGTGCTGGGGGGGCGATGAGCGACCCGCCTGTCAGCAGGTGCCCGGGTGTTAGGGCCTCGCCGTCGCTTGGATCTTGGCTGATGGCTCCCAGCGGCTTCGAGTTCATTATGGCCTCGATGCCGACGAGGACTGTGGCGAGCTCTTCGGCGGTTAGGAGCGCGCTGCCTACCGCCCGTAGGAGTAGGCTCTTGGCAGTTTTTACACCTGCCTCCCATAGCCCTCCCATGTGAGGAGCTCGCGGCGGTATGAACGCAAATTCGCATCCGTTTTTTGACGCAAAGTCGCGAATTGCGTCTCCCTGCTCCTTGAGCCTGATCCGCAGAGCGCTGAGATGGCGGCTCGCTCCGACGAAGTTCGTCTCGTTGTCGCAATGAACGACTTGATATCCCCAATATCGGCGCCCGACGAACCTTTGAAAAGCCAACAAAAAACAATTAGTGGTTAGATCGGAAACTATTACTAGGTGAACCGCCTTGGACGCAAAACAAACAAAAAGTGCAATGTATGACTTGTATGGGGGCCTTTCGCGAATTTTCAATGTCGTGTGCACTGGTCCACAAAAATCAACGCCGCAAATTGAAAATGGGCGGAGAGCACGGAGTCGATCTGCGGGTAAATTCCCCATGAGTTGCGTCAGCAATCGAGGCTTGCATTTAAAACAGCGCATACATGATCGAACTGTCTGACGGCAGACCTCCTGAGCGTTCACTATCCACACGCTCTGTCGAAGGATGCTCACAAGTGCTCGTGGGCCGACATGAAAATTCGAATGGTGCAGATGACGAATATAGCTTCGCACGAATTGCGAGCGCTTAGTCCAAAGCAGAGGAAACTTGGCATCGTATGATATAGGAGCTTTAGCTAGTCGCCCCCCACTCGCAACAACGAAAAGTTACACCAAGTCCCTGTGTCTTCATGGATGAATGGGTTCAACCGCTGAAGACTAGGACCAATTGTAGATCCTTTCCTAACCTTTTCGATTTCTCCTTGATACTCGTGATGCTGGACGATTTCGACAATTTTATAAAAGGCTTCATTGTATTCGGTCGGTGAGATAGTTTTTTCGAATTTTAGGCTTGGGTCTTTACATTTTCTTATAAAGCGGAACACATACACGAACACTCTAAGCAGTTTGAGGTGTGACGAGAATCCCTCGATGACATCTAACAGCTCCGAACTTCGCACAGCCGCGGTCGGCCCGACCGCAGTCTTCCTCTTTTCCAGCTGAAGATCATCGGAGTGTTCGAAATGAGCGTTCTTGGGCCAGTTTTCTTCTTCCTCTTTCAGAAATGATGGTCCTTCGAACCAAATTGATTGAACGATTTCGTCGACGTCACAACCTCTTGAGACAATATCTGCTGGGTTCTGTTTCGTGGGTACATGCCGCCACGTAGCATCATCTGACCACTCTTGAATCTCAGCCACTCTATTTGAAACGAAAGTCGACAACGACGATGGATGAGACCGGATCCAATGGAGAGTTACCTCTGAATCCGACCAATAAACGACTCGTTCAATGGGCACGTTTAATAGGGGCTTGATTCTGTGACAGAGATCTGCGAGAAGGTGAGCGGCACATAACTCAAGCCTTGGGAGCGTTTTGGTCTTGAGCGGCGATACTTTGGATTTCGAAGTCAACAATGATACTTTTAAACTTTCTGCAGTTCTGCTACGTATATACGTACGCTCCATACGCTCTCATGGAGGCGTCAGCAAAGGCATGTATTTGAACCGGTGACATCGGATCGGAATACACAAACCGAGATATGGATATGTCTTCCAATTGAGATAGTGTATTTTTCAAATTATTCCACGCTGTTTCCAAATGCAGCGGGATCGACTCATCTAGTTTGTTAAGCCAAAGCTCCTGCAATAGGATCTTGCCTCTTATAACGATAGGACTTAATAAACCAAGGGGGTCAAACAACTTTGATGTCACCGATAGTATGTTCCGTTTTGTCGCTCGGAGACCCATAACTGAATTGTCAATTTTGAACTTAAAGGCATCGTCAGTAGGTAACCATGAGATTCCTAACGCCTTTGTCGACTCTGAATCCGAGATCGTTATGGGTTTGGCTGTGCTCTCAGATGCGGTGATCTCGGGTGAGTTTGAAAACCACTTAGTCAACTCAAACCCTGCGGTCTGAAGAACCTGAGACACTTCGGACTTAATTGCCCTTAGCTCCTCTACGCATGCAGCACCAGTCAACAAGTCATCGACGTAAAATTCGGACCCAATAACGTTTGCAGCTCTAGGGAATGAGAGCTTCGCAGACTCACTCAACCTTTTCAAACACCGGATAGCTAAGAATGGGGCTGGTCCAGTCCCATAGGTTACAGTTTTGAGCTTGTATAATCTCAAGGATTCAGAAGGGTCTCTTCTCCACACTATGAGCTGAAGCTGCCGATCCGCTTCGTTCACCATCACTTGGCGATACATCTTTTTAACATCAGCAGTCAGGGCAAACCTGTGCAGACGGAAACGGAGCAGTGTCGAGTATAATTCCTCTTGAATGGTAGATCCCACCATCAGAATGTCATTTAAGGCCACCTGTGAGGACGTCTTGGACGAAGCATCGAACACGACTCGGAGCTTGGTAGACGTACTTTGGGGCCTCAGAACACACTGATGAGGGATTACGTAGTGTGGAGTAGAAGGAATCGTATTGTCAGTAGGAGACCTAAGGAGAGGTACTCTTCCATGAATTCCAAGTACATTTTCTTCAACTCAGGGTCACGATGCAATCGTCTTTCAAGCGACACAAACCGCCGTTTCGCAACCTCAAAGGAGTTGCCTAAACAATTTGGATCTGATTTAAACGGAAGCCTTACTTCGAACCGACCTGATGATAGTACCTGAGTCGTCTTACGATAGTGTTCTTCACATAGCTTGTGCGCAGGTGTGGCAATTTTCTTGGTAGATGGCATTTCTTCCAGTGAACAAAACTTTTTCAAGGTCCTATCGATGGATACTAGCAACTCTTCACTGCAACTCAAACTGTTTGTAATTTGAGGAGCAGAACTCTTGGAAACATATTTTCCCGACACAACCCAACCAAGAAGGGTTTTCTGAAGAGTTGGAAAGTCAGGACCTTGTTTAATTTGACCAACAGCTAATAATTCAAAGAACGATTCTGCTCCAATTAACATATCTATTCTTTGTGGCTTGTAGAAATAAGGGTCTGCCAGTGGTAGGTTCTCTCGGATTCGCCAGTCAGTCACATTCACTGACTGGTCAGGGTGATAACCTGAAATTGATTTCAGGATCCAAAAATCAAAGGAGAACTCACTACCATTTATTCGAGACTTCACCACTGTGTGTATTTTATCCTTTACTTGAGATTTAGATTCACCAATTCCTAGCAAGTTAATACAGGACTCCTCTCCACGGATCTGTAAGCGATTAGCGAGGTCCTCGGTAATGAAATTTGTTTGTGATCCAGAGTCGAGCAGAGCTCTGGCCAGAATGTGTTCACCGCTCTTATTTCGGACGCTTACGATCGACGTAGCCAGAATTACCCTGTCCAACGCTGTCGCATGCAAAACATGTGACGTGGAAGGTTGATTCTGATTTGATGGAGGAGAAGGACTCTCTTGGGGTGGTGGCAACGCGAGACTATTAGCCGACACTGTGTATCGATGCAATAATGTATGATGTGAGCGGCTGCACACTCGACATTTATTGGCTTTGCATTTTACAACAGCGTGGCCTTTTCGCAGACAATTAATGCATAGGGATGCCGACTTAGCAAACTCAAACCTTTGCATCACCGAGAGACGCGAAAATGAAGGGCAATTTGACACTACATGGTCTCCTGAATTGCAGTAGCTACAAGTTTGCTGAGTTCTACTGTTGGTGGAAGTGGAAGAACAAGCAAATGAACTGCGATTATGTTGCTTGCTTGGCATGACTTTGTCTTGCCTTGGCTTGGTCGATTCTTCAGCAGACAGATGCTGGTATCGACGATTCAAGACTTTCTCAAAGTCGGACCAAAGCGGCAACTTCTCATAAGTAAGCTGTTCATCCCACTTTTGTTTCGTCACTGGGTCGACTCTGTTTAAAACGAGATGAATGAGCATTGCATTCGAAATTTTTGTATCATCTCCGATCGACAGTAACGATCCGTAAATCGACGAAACAGTATCGATTAGAGTTCTTAGAGATGATGCAGATTGATGCGACATTCTCGGCAGATTGAACAATGTGGAAATATTATTCGTGAAAATCAAATAATCGTTGTCATATACTCTTTTTAGGGCAGCCATGGCCTTTTCATAATTTACCTCGGCTTCATCAGAGAGGCACGAAATCAAATGATTAAATTTTTCGATCACCGGTATGCTGTTGTCGCTATGGACTAGTCTTTCAAAAAGGCTAATGAAATTTTTGAATTCCGAGTGTTTACCACTAAATTTGGGTAATGCCAATTTCGGAAGTCTAGCATGAGTTGGGGCTGAAGAAGACACTGGCTTCGTCTCGCTTGCTGCATCAAAGGCGGCGATAAGCGACATTATCTTTCCTTTGGTGACAATTATCAGCTCTTCCAACTCGGCTGCATATGCATCATCACCTGTTATGTCCTCGATTTGCTCCTGCAAATGGTTAGCCTTTTCAATTGAAGCATTCAAACAATCTAATCTACATTGTAATTCCGGTAATTGCAAAGGAATCGACCCTTGATCTAATCGATCCTCTAAGCGGCGAATGCTTTTTACTCGACTTTTGAGCTTAATCTTTAAGTCTTCAAGAGTGGGTTTACTTTTTTCTGCCATAATGGTTGTTTTTCTATTTATTTATTTATTATTATTTTTTTTTTTTAATTTTTGAACGAGAACGATAATCGAAAACGAATTTTAATTGAATGTCTAGGCACGAGGTATCAAGGGAAAGAGTTGTTGCAAGTAACAGCCGAAAACAATATACCCGTTAGATACAGGGTATCGCGTCACTTGGCGCACCGTTAAGCTCAAGAGCGGCAACGAAAATTCTCCCAACAAATACAACGCAAGCAGCAGTGGAGAAGCGAAAACGAAATAATGCACCGGTGCTGCTGCTTGTATGTATGTGTGGATATTTTCTATACGCCGTGGCTTGGGTGAACGAACGAACAAACTTTGTTCTAACGACGAGAAAGGTAGAACAAAATAAAGGGGGGGGGGGGGGGACAGTGATTGCAGTAAACGAAAGATGTATGTATGTATGTACATATAACTGTTGCGTCCAAATAGCGGTCACATATGTATGTCTGTTTGGGTCGATATGTATGTATGTATTTATGTTTTTAGTTATATTTATACAATTACTAACAAAATGCATGCAATCAAGCTCTACTATATATGTATCATACGTCTGTGCCTAGAATTGAAGGCGATGTGCAATGTTTTCAGCACAAGACACCTCAAAGAGAGATCTGAATGTCTTTTGCTCAGCCTTCAATTTTCTGCACAAATACCTCTGATTCATCTTTTTGATCTTTGAATCCAACTGCTACTTTCCTGTCTTTTTCGCAGGGCATCCCTCGGCAGTAGCAGAATTTGCACAAAAAATTATTGTTTGCGCGACCGACGCGATGATATTTTACAAAAAAAATTGATTGCCGATTGCACACACACACGACGCGGGCAACGAATATGTTTGCATATGTATACTGCAATTTCTTGTGTCACTGTCACTTATTGTTGTTGCCTATAATTAACTTTACAGTCCACCCGGGGGAGCCATGAAAAATTAGAAGAGTTTTTCTAATCAGTTACCGAAAACTTTGGGTGGCTGTAATTTAAATTATTTATTTGGCGGGGCGAAAAACTTGATACGCTCGATCTTTTTCAAGGTTGGCGAACAACTATATTTTCTTCACAATTCAATCTCTTACTCTAGCTATCCTACGGTGGCAAAGCGGGGCGAATTCGCCAAGAGCGAGAGAGCGAGCTTTTATTGCGCTCCCGCTTTGCCATAGCCTAACTTACACTAGACATCATAATTCCATCTATAACTAATAATTGTGGCCATGGAAAGAAGGTCACGCAACACACCCCCTCCATACTTCGGAGGTGCCGAAGAGTGCCGGTGACGGCCCGGCTGCGGGTAATTTTTTTGCGAAAGCAAGTGCTGACGGTGATGTTGGATATGAGGTCCCGGGGCAACCGCCGACCTGGCGCGTTGGTCCGCCATTCGGGGGGAGCCTCTGACCATTCCGGGTCGTCCTGCACCGCGGCTACCGTGGGGTGGAGTCGGAGTATTTGCAGCAGGTCGGCCTTCTCGCCATACTCCAGCGGGAGGCTCTCTTCGGAGTCGAAGTCAACTACTCCCTCATCGGGACGTTGTGGGGGTAGTCCGGCGTGGGCGGCTACGAGGGGAGGCGGGACGTCATCTGACCCCGGTGGGTTGGCTGGTGCCCACTGCTGGTTCGCCTGGGGTGCGAAGCCCAGGCTCAGGAGGGAGCCGGAATCAGACCCTCCGTAGTCGCGTTGGGGTCCTCCTTCCCCTGCATCGCTTGCGTGGGACACGTCGGAGTAGTGTGGTCCAGCACCGTCCCCGGATTCGTCCTCGTTATGTACTGCTGGAGGGGTGGCTGCCCGACCTTGACTGGCCAGGTTCCACTCGGCCCAAAGGGGCGAGTCCCATTCGCTTCCGCGAGCCAGTGGGTGTCTGTTCCCTTCGTCCTGCAGCGTGGACGCCAGACTTTGAGCGTCGCGTATTATCGTCTCGTGTTCGACAGTGTCCCGTAATTGCTATCCGGCGATTGCCTAGGCACCCTTTGCGATGCTTGTCGATATCCCTGACCCTCGTAGTAATTCTTAGGCCGACAGGATCCCGTTAGTACCGTTGGCGATAGCCTAGGTACTCTCATCGATACTTGTCGGTATTTCCGCATAGCAAAGTCCCCCTTCCGCGTCGTAGTAATTCTTAGGCCGACAGGGTCCCGTAAGTGCCGTCCGGCGATAGCCTAGGTACTCTCGGCTATACTTGTCGGTATTTCCGCATAGCAAAGTCCCCCTTTCCGCTTCGTAGTAACTCTCAGGCCGGCGGGGTCCCGAAAGTACTGTCCGGCGATAGCCTAGGTACTCTCGGCGACACCTGTCGGTATTATCGCATAGTAAAGACCTCCGTATTGTTTCTGAGTTCGGTGGGGTCCTGAAGGCGCTATTCGGCGATAACCGGAGTGCTCTCGGTGAAACCAACTGCCACGTCCCACGATACGATCGCTCCCGTCCGCGGGACTGCTGCCCCGTCCCCCATCGTCGTTCCGAAATACGGCCAGTCGGAATCATTCGGCCAGAAATAGCTGTATATCTCTGTAAAACCGCACGTGAGGTCGCCCATTATTCACGTTCAGCCGAGGCTGGCTTCCCTAACCTCCCTTGCCATAGCGTCAACACGTGACCGCCGCGCCCACACGAGGAGGAGAGCGCCGTGGCAAGACGGCAGAGAAAGGGAACCGAGCCGAAGCTGGGCAGAGATCGTTAGAGATAGAGCGACACGTACGAGACGAGCAGCGCATCGTGAGCGGTAGAGGCCGAGCGAGCGTCGGAATCCTCCCAAAGACCAAAGACCTCCAAAAGCCCGGCTATATATTTCGTACCCAGACCCAGAAGAAGATAGTCAATGCCCGACCCTCAGCGCGAGCAGTCATTCAATGAACGGTCATCAGCGCGATCATTCAATGCCCGGCCTACAAAACGATAGCGGAGAGTAAACGCCCGGCCTTCAAGGAGATCAGTCAGCGTTCAGCCATCAACACGGGGCGAGATCTAACGCTTAAATCAACGAACCCAGCACGACCAGGACCACAAGGACAATTCCAAGGACAACGATAGCAAGGACTATCGACCGGCCTAGCAAGGATCAACAGTCAGGATAATTCCAAGGACTCCGGTATTCAGTGCGTTAACTAAGAAAAGACTCCACCGGAGGGTCAATACGTCAATACGTACTACCGTCGGAAACGCGAAAGACCTCGAAGTGGCAGTTTGACCACCGTGCTTCGACATGGAGGTACAGTGGATTTCGTATCGGCGCAAGGACGAATTGCAGGCCATCGCCGCCGAATTCGGCCTCGGTGAAACCGGGACAGTGGACGAACTGCAGCTGGATCTCGGCCTTTATCTCGCGCGGTGAGCATCCGACTGCGATCGAAAAACGGATCAAAGAGCGGAATGGTCTTCGACAGCGCGCCCAGCCCGAGAAGCCCGAGGAACACGTCCCCGTCGCCGGGACCGAGTCAGCGAGAGCGGAAGGAAGGGATCTGTGCGGAACAGCCTCTATCCATCATAATTCCCGAGTTCCCGCGCGCAGCTCACGGCGACTCTGCTTGAAACCGGCTTGAAACCACGACTGACCGGCGACATGGTGACAATCACCACCAGCACAGAAGAAATCTCCTTCGCCGCCCTGGCCGATAAACTGCGCAATTGGGGTCTGAAGTTCGACGGACACTCGGATGCGCTGGCTTTCATCGAACGTTTGGAAAAAAGGGTCGACTCATATGGCGGAAGCCCAGCACAACTGCCGCGAGCCATCTCCGCACTACTAACTGGCAAGGCAGAACGATGG
The DNA here is from genome assembly GCF_009870125.1 of Drosophila pseudoobscura. Lineage (NCBI taxonomy): Eukaryota > Metazoa > Arthropoda > Insecta > Diptera > Drosophilidae > Drosophila > Drosophila pseudoobscura. The sequence goes on along the minus strand of NC_046681.1, from coordinate 2,389,274 downwards.
TTTAGGACTTTCCAGATGCAAGGCAAGCCATGGACCGAGTTCCGGAAGGAGTTCTTGGAGTTCTTCCTACCCCCGCGATACTTTCAGCGCTTGGAAGATACGATCCGCTCCCGTCACCAACGACCCCGAGAAGCCTTTCAGGACTACTTGATTGACCTCCGACTCATGATGCAACGAGCTCAGTATACTCCAGACAGGGAGCTGGACAGGATCTACGAGAACCTTCGGCCGGAATACCAACTGTTCACCCGTAGAAATAAGTTCGAGACGTTGAGAGAACTGACACAATTGATAGTGGCGTACGAGACAACGCGGGACCGCGAACAAACCCACCCAGCTAACGACCGCACAAATAGGAAAGCCAGAATGCCATCATACCAAGGACCCGGATTATCCACCCCACAGCATGCCCCTCCAGACGATACCGGGCCCTCCCGGAGCGCCGAGACGGCAAGCCGCGTAGTGACCCAGGATGGAGACCGGCCGGTGAACACACGCCGGGCCTGCCGGAATTGCGGGGAGGAAGGTCATTTCAGCAGTTCATGCAGGAATCGGCGAGTGCTATTCTGTTGGGAGTGTGGCGGCCGCGGCATCCGGACGATCGACTGCTGTAGGCTATCCGAGTCGGGAAACGGGCCGAGTCTCCGCTCGTCAGGGAACCGATCGGAGACATACCTCCAGGGCCCCCAGGAGTAACTCATCCCTTAAGTTTGGAATGAGGCAGGATCGCCGCGCTAGTAACCATCGAAGGAGTACCGCTCACAGCTACCCTCGACACGGGAGCAACGCGGTCGTTCGTCAGTCAACGCATCGCTCATGAAGTAAGTACCGGAGGGAACGCACGGAATATAAGGACTACCGTCCGCCTGGCGGACGGTACAGCAAAGGAGGTGACGCAAGCAGTTTCGGTCAAGGTACGTCTAGATCAACAGGAAACGCGGGTGATTCTATTGGTCCTACCCATGGTATTAGACGACATCATACTGGGGCTCGATCTCTTTTGTGGCGTCCAGGCCATAATACAATGCGGGCGAGTACGCTGCAGTTGACCCAGCGGGCTATCCGGGAAACCAACCCGATCCCCACATCATCCTTGACTCGGCCCCGCATGGTTACTTTTAGTGATGAAAGTCCCGCAACTGCATCCGCTGCTGCTACCCACTCGACCAATCCAACAGCGACCCACCGGACGAAGCCGACGCACCCGAACCTCGACCACGTCAGACCCAGCAATGTACCAGTGACAACGCACCAGAATCGCAACCACGCCAGACCCAGCAATGTACCCGTGACAACGCATCTCGAACACGACAGACCCATCAACGTAACCATGACAACGCACCAGAATCTCGACCACGCCGGACCCAGCAATGGACCCACGACAACGCATCAGGATCTCGAACGCGCCAGACTCAGCAACGCCACCCGAACCCAACCCACGATTCGATACGACCACGCCAGAATCATCAACGAAGCTACGCCGGAGACGACTGCGACACCGCTGGACACACCCAGGGCCAGTCCGTCCGCCTCGAAGAACACCCAAAGCAATGAGGATTCGATGGAGACGACTGCGACACCGCTGGACGCACCCAGGGCCAGTCCGTCTGCCTCGAAAACCAACGGAGCTAAGCCACGACCACGCCAGAACCAGCAGTAACATCAGGACAACGTTTCTAAGTTTCGACCACGCCAGACTCAGCAGCAATACAAGGACAACGCATCGAAGCCTCGACCACGCCAGACCCAGCAGCAATACAAGGACAACGCATCTAAGCCCCGACCGAGACGGACCCGGCGGCGCTAAAAATATAACACGATCGACGCGAGCCGAATCAGAAATGCCCAGCAGTGCGGCTCAATCAGAGCGAACGACCCCAAGGGAAACCAGCATCGCTCTATACCACGACTCGCTACGCCTGGAAGACCACGGCCCCGAAGGACATGGGCGGGTCAAGGTAGACCAACTCGCATCTAACCCCCCAACGGATTATCAACTCGCCCCTTTAGCCGATGCCGCGGCCGGTCGACAACGCAACCCTTTTCGAAGATCAGGCTCGACTAACCCTACTACCGTGAACCTCGCCATCATAACATGTGCCCTGCTCGAAGAAATCTCGCCACCGACAGCCCCCATCACCGAACCGCCCCTTCCGCCGTGGGTAGCCGAGTTTTTAAAGCAAGAATTGGCCAAGTTCGAGGGATTGGAGGGCGTGTCTCACATAGCTGAGCATACCATCACTCTGAAGGACGACAAGCCGATAAAGCAGAGGTACTTCCCCAAAAATCCGGCCATGCATAAAATCATCAATGCTCAGGTCGACGAGTTGCTGCAAGACGGGCGGATCGAAGCTTCAAAAAGCCAACACAGCGCTCCCATCGTACTGGTGGGGAAGAAGACAGGCGAGATGCGGATGTGCGTAGACTACCGACAACTCAACGCACAATCAATACCCGACGCCTAACCACTGCCCAGGATCAACCACATCATCGAGAGGCTCCGTAACGCACGTTACATCTCGACTTTGGACCTCAAGAACGGGTATTGGCAGATCCCTATGGCCAAAGGAGCAGAGAATGTACCGCCTTCACCGTTCCGGGCAGAGGACTCTTCCATTGGAAGGTGATGCCGTTCGGGCTGCACTCAGCATCGGCCACGTTCCAGCGAGCCTTGGACAGCGTCATCGGACCACAGATGGAGCCCAACGCATTCGCTTACCTTGATGACGTTATTTTCATCGGAGCGGCGTTGAAAGAACACGTCGATCATCTGCGAGAGATGTTCCGGAGACAGCATCTGTAAGGATGCGATCCTGGGCTGGGGTACATATCTCAGTCTACTCCAGGGTCGAAATTACAGTAATATTTATAATTTGCCGGGACTCCGTATTTCGGACCGACGATGGGGGACGGGGCAGCAGTCCCGCGGACGGGTGCGATCGTATCGTGGGACGTTGCAGTTGGTTTCACCGAGAGCACTCCGGTTATCGCCTTCAGGACCCCACCGAACTCAGAATCAATACGGAGGTCTTTACTATGCGATAATACCGACAGGTGTCGCCGAGAGTACCTAGGCTAGCGCCGGACGGTACTTACGGGACCCTGTCGGCCTAAGAATTACTACGACGCGGAAGGGGGACTTTGCTATGCGGAAATACCGACAAGTATCGCCGAGAGTACCTAGGCTATACCGGGCGGTACTTACGGGACCCTGTCGGCCTAAGAATTACTACGACGCGGAAGGGAGACTTTGATATGCGGAAATACCGACAAGTATCGCCGAGAGTACCTAGGCTATCGCCGGACAGTACTTACGGGACCCTGTCGGCCTAGGTTAGGTTAGGTTAAATTGGGGCGGCTGCCGGGATCGTTCGGAACCCGTCACTCTTAGGCCCGTTGTGACACCGCATAGGATCATTCCTTCCTGCGTTGTGAGACTTCCTGTCAGCAATTATCCCATCCAGATGCTCTCACAAAGTTCGCTATCCTCCTAGGACATAGTTTGGACATCTCTGGCATGTAGTGTAGAAAGGCTGAGCCCAGATGCTGTAGCCTTCGTCTGCTGAGAGCTGGGCAGGTGCAGAACAGATGTTCCACTGTCTCCTCCTCTTCCTCGTCTCTACAGCTGCGACAAAGTCGTTATGTGGGGCCCCCAGCCTGTTAGCGTGGGTGCCTTTTAGCCAGTGTCCCGTGAGGGAACGTATGACTACGCTGCACATTTTCCTGCTTAACTTGAAGAGCTTGGAGGTGCGCTTCTTGTCCATGGTCGGCCATGTTTGCCGAGTTGTGCGACATCGTGGCACTGTTTGCCACATATCGTTTGTTAGTCGCTTGTATTGCTCCCTTATAATGAGTTTACAGGTGGCCATTGGCATACAGATATCCTCCTTGTCTTGGAGAAGGGGGATTGTAGTGCCAGATCTGGTCAGCTCGTCCGCTATACAGTTGCCCTCGATGTCCCGGTGCCCCGGGACCCAAAACAGGCTAATAGCAAATTGCTGAGCCTCGTGCAGACATTTGCGGCAGTCTGCCACGGTGGCCGAGTTTGAGGAAATCGCACTTAGCGATTTGATCGCATCCTGGCTGTCGCTATAAATGTGTAGCTTGGTTGCCGTAACGGCAGCCGCTTCTAGGTAGTCTAGAGCCTCCCTGATTGCTATGACTTCCGTTTGAAAGACACTGCAATGATCTGGGAGCCTGAAGGAATGACTTATGTTTAGCTGTTCAGAGTAGATTCCCCCTCCGACTCTGTCGTCCAGCTTTGATCCATCTGTGAAGATGTGGCCCCATCTTGGCCTGGGTGTCCCTCGAGCCATTCGTCTCTGTGAGGGATGATTGTGTCGAAGGGAGTGACTGTGTACTCTCTTGGAACTTGGTAGTCTGGTTTTGAAATATTTAATATGGCTGAGTGACCTATGCACTGTGTCACCCATTGATTTGAGTCTCTTAAACGTATTGCTGGTGACATATGATGGCATTGAGCGCATCATTTGGTGTGGTGCGAAGAGCTCCGCTGATTCATAGGGCGGCAGTCCGCTGGACTTTGCCCAGTTGCTTGGTGATCGCCCTTTTTTGATAGGTCCGGCCACCACACCGTAACTCCGTAGAGTAGTATTGTTCTAACTATAGCTTGATATATCCATTGGACTATGCTTGGGATCATACCCCATCTTAGCCCAATAGTTTTTTTGCATTTGTAGAGTGCAGTCATTGCCTTCTTCACTCTGTCTTTGACGTTCAGGTTCCAGCTAAGCTTCTTGTCAATTACCAACCCTAAGTAACTGGCACTGTCGCTAAAGGAGAGCCTGCATCCTTGTAGTATTGGAGGGTTGAGGGGCGGGGCCTTGTATTTATTTGTGAATAATACGTGTTCCGTTTTTGAGGGATTTACTCCCAGTCCGCGCGATTCTGTCCAATCCGACATTTGCGCTATCTTTGCGGTCATTAAGTCGCACAGTGTTTGGGGGTATTTCCCCGAGAAGATAATCGCAACGTCGTCCGCATAGGCCACGACTTTGCAGCCCCCCCCCTTCTAGGTCACATAGAATCTTGTTGACTGCTGTGTTCCTCAGAAGAGGAGACAGGACACCACCTTGCGGGGCGCCTCTGTTGACATACCTTGACTGGGCGGACGATCCCATCGATGATGTCACCGTCTTGCATGTGAGCAATTGATCAATGAGCATCACCAAGTGACGGTCCACCCCCAGGTCAGTCAGGGCTTCTGTAATGGCGCCCGGTACAACGTTGTTGAAAGCTCCCTCAATATCGAGAAAGGCTATGAGTGAGTACTCTTTGTGATGCAGAGATTTCTCTACCGCTGAGACCACTTCATGAAGAGCCGTTTCCGTGGATTTTCCTTTCCGGTAGGCATGCGGTGCGCCTGACAGCAACTGAGGGTGTATAGTTGTCCTCAGTTGCAGCCCGACGAGTCTCTCAAAGGTTTTGAGGAGGAAGGACGATAGGCTGATTGGTCTAAAGTCTCTTGCAGCTGAGTGCGAGGCTTCTCCTGCTTTGGGAATGAAGACTATCTTTGCCTTAAGCCATGTTCGCGGGATTGTACCCACAGCCAGTATCTTCCTGAAGATACCTTGTAGCCAGTTTATGGCCGTATCCCCGGCCTTCTGAAGTTGGGCCGGGATTACCTGGTCTGGGCCTGGCGATTTGAACGGGTTGAAGCTGTTTATTGCCCAGCTTATGTTACGTTTTGTGAGGATGTGATCCATCGAGGTTACCGGTCCCTCTCCTGGGAGATGTACCGTCTCGATGGTTGTGCACCCTGGGAAATGCGTATCTAGTAGAATGTGCAGGGACTCCTCACTGGAGTTAGTCCACGTGCCGTCATTCCTTTAAAAATACCCTACCGAGGGGTTAGTTTTTGAGAGAATCTTGCGAAGCCTTGCGGCCTCTGACGTTTCCTCAATTTCAGAGCAAAATTTTTGCCAAGAGGCCCTTTTTGCTTTCTTTGTTTCCTTTTTATATAGTGACAGACTGATTTTGTAGTCTGCCCAGTGGCTCTCCTCGTTCGCGCTTTTGGCCCTGTTGAAGAGGGTCCTGCAGCTTTTACGTAGGATGTCGATTTGTTTTGACCACCAGGGGGTTTCTTTTTCCCCCTAGGTTTGCTAGAGGGGCATGCTGCCGCAAAGGCTTTGTTGCATGCTTCTGTGAACCTGTTCACTAGGCGATCTAGGTCGTCTTTTGTATCCGGGCATGATGGTGCTTTGGAGGGGAGTAAGTCCTCCAGGGCTGAGCTATATTTTTCCCAGTTGGCTTTCCTGGGATTAATATAGTCCTTAGGTTTCGGACACTCGAGGGATATTGTGGTCTCGATGTATCTGTGTTCAGAGAAAGAGTGGTCATCAAGGACTTGCCAACTCTTGACTATGTCTAACAGGTTGGGAGACACTAAGGAGATGTCAATAACCTCCTGTCGATTTTTAATTATAAAAGTGGGGTCGTTGCCCCGATTATAAATAAATAGATTTGAGTTAAGGATGAAGCTGAAAAGTGACTCACCCCTTACATTTGTGTTCGAGCTCCCCCATTGAGTGTGGTGAGCGTTGGCATCGCAACCTATTAATAGGTCTATGTCCGACCTCTCGCTGTCGCTGGCTAGTTTGCGAACAAGGTCGTTGGGAGGATCGTTTCCCTCATGGGCCATGTAGGACGACATCAGCCTTAGATGTGTCCCTTTCAGCTCTAGGCTTGCCGCCGTGTTGTCGCTATCGCTATAATTATGGAGCAGAAAGATATTAAGGTGCTTTCTGACGAGAATGCAGGTGCGGGTTTTACCTTCATAGTCTCCCACTATCCAAGGTTCCTGGATCAGGGCTACGCCTGCTCCGCTCTCTTCGAGGCGGAGTATAAGAGCAGCGGATGCTGCTTTACAGTGGTGGAGATTGAACTGAAGGAGCCTCAAGGACATCCTTAGTGTTCTTCACCACTGTAATGTCGGCATCCGGATCGTCCTCGAATTCTTCGTGGCAACACATCGCCTCGAAGTCGCATCTCAGCGTGCCATCGATGGAATAGCACTCTGGGTCCGTCTCTGTGTGATCGTCGGGTGCTTCGATCTCCGAGGCAGCGTCCTGCTCGACTGGCTTGTCGACAGGACGTGCCCCGGCCGCTGCATCCGACTTGTAGACCTTTACGGTCACAGAGCTGAACCCAAAATTGAGCTCGCCTTTGGCAGCCTCAATCGGGGCCAGCGACTCTTTGTTGAGGACGACCACCGCCTGGTTTGTGGGGCCCTGTGTCGTCTCAACTTTGACCACCTTCCAATCCGCTGTTGGGAGGTGGGGGTTGCATCTTTGCAACATTTTTAGGATGCGTTCCGGCTCCTTCATGAAGGCGGGCGCCCAGTCTCTCGCCCTTAGTCTACTGGGCACTTCGTTCCAGTCTACAGCGACGAGCTTCGCCCCTGGGTAGACTTCCCCGACTTGCGCTACCGCTGTTTTGTACAGCTTTACGGAGCGCTCGTCTTCACAGGCTACGATTTTTATGCAGCCCTGGTACCAGCCCATGTCTTTGCTCTCGGGAGGGGGGGGTCCAGGCTGCCTTTCCAGCAGCTCGAAGCAGCGGTCGGCCAGTGCCGCTTCCACCCACTTCCACTGGTTCCTAGGGATTCGGGAGTCCGCGCTGTCTTTGTCCAGGACGCCAATCAGCGTCCTTTCTCTGGATGATGTGTTAGGCAGTACTTTGGAGCTCTTCGGTGTTAGCCCAGGACTCTCTTGCGAGCGGTGCTTCCTTGCCAAAGTTCGGCAGCACCTTCGAGGCCCACTCAACCTTCTTTATACATTTGTCCGTCGGGCTGGACATCTGGGTTGCGTTCTGCCGACGGAGTATATTGCCAGCACGCCTTCTATCGGCATATGTAAAAGATTTGGCTTGGACACTAGTAGATGGTGACTCATCACCCCCCACTTTACCAGCAGGCAGAGCAGCCGCAGGATTGCATAGCCACTCTGCCAAGGTATCGGTTTTGGGAGCCAATTCACCACCCACCCCGACACCGGGATGGGACCCCTTTGGGCTCTCCCTAGCATCTTCCGCCGCGCAGGTTTTCACTGCTGAGATCCGGGTCGGGCCAGGCCTTTGGGCCGCTGCCTTCCCCTGTTTGGGATTGCTCCCTGTTGGCATTTGGGGAGTGCCAGACTCATTTTGTTTTTAAAATCTTCCATTCTTTTCCCACGAGCTGCAGAGAAGGGGTACGGTCCGTCCGGGCAGAGATCCACGTTGCCCGGATAAGGCATACTTAGAACTGGGGGCTGCCAAGTCCCTGAGCTCTCCGTTAACGACTGGGCTAGTTTTATATACCGGGCCCCCAGCCAGGCTGACTCTCGGCACGGGTCGAATAACACTCTTAGTCCGGCCCGGTGTGAGCTGAATGTGGGGGTTGGGATGTGGGTAGGTAGTGTGTAGGGATAGGGGGTGTGTGAGCTACTTATACGAGGCGGCACCACAAGCGCATCGTCAGTGTTGCTACTTCGCGAACACCCGCTGGCTGTCCGGGGCTGCTTATTTTCGGTACTCTCCCTAGGGATGTCCGCTTATTCGCAGCTGACCTACCTATATGACCTGTATATAGGTAGGTCGTTCGCTATCCGCAACCTGCGACCCGTCCGGTGGCCTCAGCTAGGCCCCCTTTGAGCCACCTCACGAGCTCATCAGAGCAGACCCTGTCGGCCTGAGAATTACTACGACGCGGAAAGGGGGTTTTTGCTATGCGGAAATACCGACAATTATCGCCGAGAGTACCTAGGCTATCGCCGGACGGTACTTACGGGACCCTGTCGACCTAAGAATTACTACGACTCGGAAGGGGGACTTTGCTATGCGGAAATACCGACAAGTATCGCCGAGAGTACCTAGCCTATCGCCGGACGGTACTTACGGGACCCTGTCGGCCTAAGAATTACTACGACTCGGAAGGGGGACTTTGCTATGCGGAAATACCGACAAGTATCGACGAGAGTACCTAGGCTATCGCCGGACGGTACTAACGGGACCCTGTCGGCCTAAGAATTACTACGAGGGTCAGGGATATCGACAAGCATCGCCGAGGGTGCCTAGGCAATCACCGGATAGCACTTACGGGACACTGTCGAACTAAGAATTACTACGAGGGTCAGGGATATCGACAAGCATCGCAAAGGGTGCCTAGGCAATCGCCGGATAGCACTTACGGGACACTGTCGAACTAAGAATTACTACGAGGGTCGGGGATACCGACAAGCATCGCCGAGAGTGCCTAGGCAATCGCCGGATAGCACTTACGGGACACCGCCGAACTAAGAATTACTACGAGTACAAAAATACCGACGCGTATCGCCGAGAGTGCTTAGGCAATCGCCGGATAGCACTCACGGGACACTATCGGGCTAAACATTACTGCGAAAGTCCTTATCATACAGGGCAGGTATCGCCGAGAGGGCTTAGGCAATCGCCGGACAGCCCCTTCGGGACCCAGGGAACTACGGGGATCAGGTGAGATCCCAACAGGCGTCACCGGGGGCGCTTAGACGATCGTCGGATAGCGGTCTCGGGACCCTGCGGGGTCACAAACTACGGGAGGGAATCATGCGGAGGAAACGCCGACAGGTGTCACCGAGAACGCCTAGGCAATCGCCGGACAGCGGCCTAAGGATCCTGTTGGGCTACGTACTACTGGATGGAATCACTGACTCGGGTAAGAGGCGGGAGGAAGGGCAGAGAAGATGAAGCCCCGGGCCTCCAGGTTCCCTAGTGTATAGATTGTTGGTGGTAGGGCTATGTTTCTGTTATATTCGTTACATTTCACTTTATTCTTTCTTGGTTCCCTACCTATCGCACCGCTCAGCAGCCCGTCTAGAGACTAGCTTACCCCTGAACTCCCACGCTTGTACTCGTCGAAAGCCTCCTCTTCCCCGTGGGTGCAGCGTAGATGCAGGATCTCCTTTCCGTAAGTGTAGTATCGATGCATGGTCTTCTCCTCGTAAGCGCAGCGTCGATGCAGGATCTTCCCCGTGTCATCCGGGCCGCCACGTGTTTTACTTTTTCCAAGCCACTCGAATTTTTCCGCGAACACGGCCGACGTCGTTCGGCGCATACGCTGCGCCGGTGACTTTTGTCTCTCTTTTCGCTGCTGGCGCGTCGTTACTCGGTTTTGGTTTTCCGCGTTTCTCTTCTGCCGTTGCTGCTGTGAGCTTACCGTTTCGGCGCTTCGTCGCTGCGTCGACGCTGGCGGCTTATCTTTTCAGCGCTTCTCGTCTTCGGCCGTCGCTTAATTGATGCTGTTGGCTACCGTTTCGGCTCTTGGTGTATTCCTCTCTCTCTTCGTCTTTTGCTGCGTTGTTGTCGTTGGGTTTTGTTTCTTGGTGTAGTCCTCCCCGTTTCTGTGTCGGTGCCGTTAGGTTTCGGTTCTTTGTGTATTCCTCCCCGTTGCTGTGTCGGTGCCGTTGGATTTCGATTCTTGGTGTATTCCTCTCCCTCTTTGGTTGCTGCTGCGTCGTTGTCGTTGGGTTTCTGCATTCTCAGTGTATTCCTCGCCGTTGCTGCGTCGGTGCCATTGGATTTCGATTCTTGGTGTATTCCTCTCCCTCTTTGGCTGCTGCTGCGTCGTTGTCGTTGGGTTTCTGCTTTCTCGGTGTATTCCTCGCCGTTGCTGCGTCGATGCCGTTGGTTTTCGGTTCTTGGTGTATTCCTCTCTCGTTTTGGCTGCTGCTGAATTAATACCAGGTAGCCTTCCCCCTTAACCTAAAACTGAAAAGTCAATGCTTAAACCTAGAAAACGAAGAAAAGTCAAAATTTGAATTCAAATAACGTAGGTCCGGGTTCCTGCAATAGGAAAATGCTGGCGAGTTGATGGGCGGAAAAATGTGGGTGGAGCGTACGCTCCCTCACAGTGCACAAGTTTGATCTGTCGGTCTGTCTGATTCCAGTGTCTAATTAAACCCTGAGAAATCGTGAATAACGGCAAGCTATTTAGCACATCTACTGCTTTTGTTGAGTTACTGAGTCTAGACACGATTGATTTCAAATAAAATAGTAGCTCATGAACTGGTTAATATAGCAACTAAATACAAGACGGTTTCAGCTTGAAGAACTAGAATCCAAGACGATGAGCAATAACTAATGAGTGCTTGGTGCGGGATAAAGGGCAGGCTGGCCGAATTGTCCGTGCCCCAATTCAAGCGAGGCTTCGACAAGAGCGCGACAGATCGGGAGAGCGAAAGCGAAAGAAAAAAAGGAAGGCGCGATATGCAGAAGGGAGAGAACGGCTGCATAGGTAGCTGCCGTGTGCGAGAATGTAAATATAAGTTCATGTGCGGATGACAATGTGGTACATTGGGCAGTGTAAATAACAAACAATAATAGGATTTTGCTCTACTGGTGCACCACTGGCTATACTATTGGCGAATATTGGGCTGTGTAACTCAATATCTTTCCTTTGGGAGTCAAATGTGTTATCAGCAGGGCATGCGTTTGGTATGGTAGTCTCCTGATTCTATAAAACGCTCACCTAGAGAATTGTTAAAGTCCATGAGCTGACCTTCGGTGATTGTAAAGCGTCGTACAGAAATTGTAGCTAGACGTCGGATACGCTATTTTAACTCCTTGTGAACACTTTTTAAACAGTTTCAGCTGTTAGCTATGCAAGAATAGCGAGTAACGCCCGGTTAAGTACCACTTGCATGCCCTTGCTGTAAATTTGTACGTGTAGTAATACTTCTTGGTAGCCGTCAGCCATCGGGTGCTACAGGGGGATAAACGGATGGCGAGTTGGCTCGCACAACTGTAAATTCGAAATGAGGCGCGGCCACTCCGGATAGGAATACCCGGTGCGGCCTGCGTCCTACATCCCTAGGATACAGAGTGTTGCGAGCGAACCCGCCGTAACTGTAGACACCGGTGGAAGTGCGAAGATACTTTCCCCGTGACGGCGGCTGGAAACAGATCCTGGCACGGTCATGTCTCTGCCAGGATGCGAATGGTAGTCAGGCGGAGAGAAGAAAACTCTCAGTGAAATTACCCCAATCCAAGGTGATGCTCGGTCGATAATATGCGGACTCTGGATACCTGCCGACCTCCAGTTTAAATCAGGCATCCCGAGGCAAGCGGACTATGCCTCGGGTGACTAACCCCTTCCCGCCTACTCGAGGGAACAAAATGTCAGCTAACAAGTCCTGTAGCTCCAAGGGCGAATCGGGTACCGGCGTGGCTGCTAAGCAGAGCAAAATTTCGGCTGGTAAGCGCTCCGGGACCGAAGAACCCAAGGAAGCCCCGACAGGTAGCGTCTCTGCACCACGGAGAGAAAAGCCGTAGTACCAGGACGTGAGACGAGCGGCTTTCATCCTGGCCAACGTAGACCTTAGCTACAGGGCGTCAGGGCTATCACCTGCCAAGACGCTCGCTCTGCGGCCCTCTACATGAAGGCGGTGGCTGCTCTCAAATAGGTCTATCCAGGAGCGAAACTGGAGGCCGTGAGATGTGAGGATGTACCCAGCCGTCCGAGATCCAGAGCATGAGTCTCGGCTAAACATGCAGAGCCTGAGAAAATCCTCAGGTTACTGCAGGTCTGTAACACCCACCTTCCCACAGCCGATTGGAAGGTGGCCAAGGTAGAGGACATCCAAAGACAGAGGCGCCAAATAATCCTCGTCCTTAATGAGGAGTCGCTAGAGCTCCTCGCAAAGACATACGGTGTGGTTGACTATGGATACAAAAAGGTCACCATATCCACCTACAAGTCCGAACGCAAGGGCAGGCAAGCGGAGGTCGAGCCAGACCCGGAGCTGCCGGAGGTCCCAAAAGAGGGGGCCTCGTGTGAAGGGGAAAATCCGGCATCGGATGCGGCGTCCATGATGTCGGACGACATCCTGGATGACTACGCGTTTGATGAGAGCGACATAGCCAGGGGTCTCAGCCACATTGTTGTCGGGGGGAGCCGGAGTCCAACGACAGCGATCTAGAAACAACAATGGAGGTGAGCCTCAGGAATGTCATTGACGCTCCTGCCGATAAACCTCCACCATTGTAAGGCAGCATGCGCTGCTCTACTGGAGCCGACCTAGTCCTCATTCAGGACCAGGGCTCCTGGGAAACAGGGTCTCCGGTTTGAGGACTTCAGATTACAAGCTATACGTAGCTGAAACCGCAGGTAAAATTCGTACCTGCATTCTTGCGAAAAGAGAGTTGCACTTATTTTTGCTCCCAAATTTCAGCAATAAAGATGGCGCTCCGGGCGCTAATCGCAGACCGCGAGGCCAAGGACACCTTCCTTTTCGTAGGGTGCGACGCCAATGCACACCACTGCCAGTGGGGAAGCACTGACATTAGCGAAAGCGGTGAGTACCTTTTCAACCTTTAAATAGGGGGATTGATCCCACCTTCATTATTAAACACAGCAAGGAGGTCCTGGACCTCAGACTTGCCTCTCATGAGAAACATGGGAACATCGTATCCTGGAGGGTCCTGGAGAAGCCTTCTTCTCAGACCACAGGTACGTGGAAACCGTATTCTTTTTTTCACTACCGCGACCAGCTCAATTCCGGAACCTCAGGCGGACAAACTGGACTCGGTACTCAGACCACCTATGTCGTGTTCTTCCTGAGACTCCACCTGAGGAGGGGATTTCCAGGGAGGTCACGACTCATCTCGTTAAAACATTTACAGACGCCTACAATGAGGCGCTCGATAAATCCTGCCCCTCTGGCAAGTGCAGAGGCCGGAAGAAACCTGAATGGTGGAATCCGAAACTGAACTCCGAAAAGCCTCCCGGAGACTCTTCAATAAAGCTAAGGCTGAAAACGATGAGCAGAACTGGGCCGATTACAAGGCCAGTCTGTCAGTTTACAATAAAGAACTGAGGAAAGCCAAAGGCGCCTCATGGCGTAAGTTCTGTAGCGACATTGAGAATAACTCGGAAGCCTCGTGCCTGCGCAAAGTTCTCTCGAAGACTACACCCACTCTGGGCTACCTGAAGAACGCCGACCAATCATGGACAACGTCCAGCAATGAGTCGCTAAATCTTCTCCTTAACACCCACTTTCCCGGCTGCGTTGAAAACAGACCACACTACATCGCGGCTCCTTCCGTTGCCTTAAGTGATATCATAACATTTCCTGGGCAATAAAAAGCTTCAAACCATACAAGTCTGCGGGACCAGATGGCATCATCCCTGCCCAAGTGATTCACGCTGGACAAAAATCCACTAATTGGCTCAAAAGGATGTACGAGGGAATCTTCTCCCATGGATATATCCCGGAAACCTGGCTTCATACCAAAGTCGTTTTCATCCCCAAGGCAGGCAAGCCCTCGCACACTGCCCCCAAAGATTTCAGACCCATAAGTCTATCGTCCTTCCTTCTGAAGACGATGGAACGGCTTTTGGGGATGCATCTCACGTTAAATATTCCGCCTAGTCTATTTTCAGACTCCCAGCATGCCTATCGGAAAGGAAGATCCACCGAAACGGCCCTACACACGATCACATCGATCATAGAAGCGTCCCTCAACTGTAAGGAGGGAAAACCAGGGACCTTGTCCAAATTCATCCAAGCCTCCTGATGGGACTGCCCTTAACCTGCAGTAGTCTCCTCTCACGGTTCAGGCAACGAGAAGTGGCACATACCCATGCGGCAACACAATGGACCTCTTCTAGGTCCAAGTGAACTTGATGGGGCTGGGGTTTTTATCTCCCCCTCCCGGCTACCGCCTTAACCTAACCTAACCTAATACTTCTTGGTGTACTTTAGATATTTGAATACCACACACCATGCTCTTCTGTTTTTGGTTTTAAGTTTAGTTTCATGTATATTCTTTACGTTGACAACGGAATTTTTCTAGGGAATCTGATAGGAATCGTGAAGTTTACGCGGCTCAACAGATCAGGGCTATCTACGTCACCCCTGATCAAGTTGTGCATAAAAATCACACCAATCATTTTTGTACGGTTAACTAAGAATGAGGTTTACTAATAGCAGTCTACTAGAGTAAGATGGGAGTCTCACACCCACATCCCAATTAAGGACCTGCAAAGCAAAGAGTAAAAAGTTTTTCTGTACTGATTCTATACGGTCCTGGAGTACTTTGTGCTGAGGGCACCATACACAGGAGCCGTATTCTAAAATCGGACGAACTACTGCGGTATAGAGAGTCTTAGTTATATTGGGGACGTCAAATTCTTTTGACCACATCTCTATTTACCATGGTAGAATTTCAGAAAACTTAAGTTTGGCGTTTAAAATAATACCAAGATCATCCACCAGCGTAATTATCTCAAGAGAACCACCACATAGGTTTGTTCTCTTTTGTAGATCAGACCCGTTTTTGTTTTGCGCTCCGCATATTTTCCCTTTGTTTTGCATAAACAACCGGTGCTTTCATAACTAGACTTTAATTAACTTCCTAACCAGCCTACAATCTGAAAAACTATTGATTTGTGTTTAAACATCTCCTCTTGTAGCTTTTGTTGTTTTATCACTCTCTTGTTATCACCTCAACTTAAATAACTGTTCTTTCTCTCTCGCTCTCATAACTTTCTGTTCAGTAGCTCTCTCTCTCTCATTAGCTGCTGCTGCAACTGTTCTCCTCTCCTCCTATTATCGTTGTCTGGCACACTGGTTTGATAGCCATTGGTTTTGGAATATTATATGATTTTAAGTATGTTCAAATTTATTATTATGGAGTTTTCTGTGGTATGTGCCAAAAAATCCTGCCGGAGAGAGATCACCCCTGATCAGCCGAGTACCATGCTGGCTCTGCGACAGCGTTGGGCACGCAAAATGCGTTGGGTTCACGGGCCTCGTGGGCGATGCCATATCAAAACGTAATGGCTTGCACTATAGTTGTGAGGCATGCCGTGCGGTTGAGACATGGTCATATTTATGAGGCAGACGCGGAAGGGCTCTAAGGCTTTAAAAAGCAGTACGATCGGCTCCTAGACATGGAGTCTCAATTTGGCAGTCTGCAACTGTTGAAAGAGTCTCCGAGCCAGCCAGCCACTCAGCCGTTCGCCGCCGAAAAACTGACTCCGACCACTCCCGGTGTGCAGCAGTTGATCTCGTTTGCCACTCCAAGGGCAACGACAGCGGCGATGCAGATTCGGTAGCCGAATTCATCGCTACGGAGAACGTGCAGCCAAGTACGTCTGAGGCGTCCATGTCCGTGGTGTCCTCACCAGTGATCAGAAGTTCCGGACCTCCGGATATTGCCACCACAGGAACTAGCCCTCGCCCCTGACCTAACATCTAATGTAATTGCTTTTATTCAAAGCAAAATAAAAGCCGTGGGCTTAAAGGTGTTATCTTTTATGATAAGCATCTCTCCAACTCAATTTGACACCATTTGCTCCGCCAAATTTTGGCCGGAGCATTTGATGGTGAAGGAGTTTAAGGCTAAGAAGAAGAATAGGCCCCCATAACTCTTACAAATCATTCCAGTGTGCCACCCTCAACCTCAACTTCCTCTTCCTCATCTTCTCGGCCTGCTTCCACCCTTCCAAAAAAACTAACTTCTCTTTTAGTAACTTATCAGAATGTTAAAGGGTTACGTAGTAAGCTCGGCATTCTTTTCCGGAAGAGTGTTGCATTTGCTTCCCACGTTATTGTGTTTACTGAAACCTGGTTAAAGCCGGAAATTCTTAGTTCCGAGGTTGTGGCAGGCCGGTGCACTTTTGGAAAGGACGTCGTCTCGACGTTCAGGAGGGGTTCTGATTGCAGTGGACTCTAACTTCACGTCGGAACACTTCACAGTCCAAGTTCAAAAGGAACTGGAATTCCTTTGTGTAAAACTGATTCTTCACGCTTTCGCTATATTCATTACTTGCTCGTATATTCCACCTTCTTCGGAGATCTCTATTTATGTCCGCTTTAACCGCAGTTTCTTCCTCGCAATCTAGTGCCCATGTCAGACATGTCCCTGTCTCAAGTCAATCATACGAAAAATTCTTTGGGTCGATTGCTTGATTTGTGCTTGGTATCGGATCCGACTATAGTGTTGTTAATCCGAGCCCTTCCGCTCACTATACCTGAAGACGCCACTATACCTGAAATCCAGACTTTAGAAAAAATGTCAGGAAGTTGGTTCTCCTACTTCCCACTATCGCTCGGACAAACTTTTCAGTTCTTAATGCTCAATCATATAAGAGCTACCTATATCGATGCAGGATACGTTTTTCTCAGGACTCTGAACAGTTTTACAGCTTCGTAAACAGTACGCGTCCGCACACCCATCCTCGCTATCATTTTGTAATACGTCGGCAAATAATGATCAGGCAATTGCCGAACTTTTTGACCAATTTTTCAAAACCACATATATTCTGAGGAAAGCTACTCTTGTCACCAGACGGTGTTCCAGGTTGTGTACTCAGGTACTGCGCCGAGGCTCTGTGTGGACCCTTGCTTAAACTATTCACCCTGTCCATCGATTCTTCTTGCTTCCCCCCGATCTGGAAGGAATCGTTTATAATTCCTCTCCATTAAAATGGTAGCAAGTCTGAAGCAAAAAATTATAGAGGTAGAGCAAAGTTATCCGCTCTTCCCAAAATGTTTGTCACTTATATCTCCAACTCAGCATGGATTTATAAGGCGGCGATCAACCACCACTAACTTGTTAGAGACGGATGTAATTTACTCCATTTAGTAAGAGGAATGACATACAAATTGTTATTTCCAACAAGTTAACAACTTTATTGACTAGCACGTTAAGCTCTTCTCCCGGATGTATATTGGTGGAGAACTTGGCTTCTTTGGTTCACATTATTGTTGTTTGAGGTCACATTTGCTATGTGACTTGACCTTCTGTAGCGCCATTTGAATAATAATAATTGTTATTAGGATAGTATTTCATGAAGTCTAGTGTAAGTTAGGCTAGGGCAAAGCGGGAGCGCAATAAAAGCTCGTTCTCTCGCTCTTGGCGAATTCGCCCCGCTTTGCCACCGTAGGAAAGGTAGGCATAGAAGAAATTGTTTTAATATATGAAAGAAGTCGAGAAAAATCCATGAAATCGAACGCACGTATTCGTCGTATTAAATACAAAATTGCAGTCACCCAAGAAATTTCGGTATTGTTATTTAGAAAAACTATTCTAAAATTTCATGGCGCCCCCGGGTGGACTTGCAATTTAAACGTACATATTAATTCAAGTGGAAGGCAAAAAGTGTCAGTGACACAGTGAAGAAAAGATAAATAGCCAGGGTGGACTTGCAATTTAAACGTACATATTAATTCAAGTGGAAGGCAAAAAGTGTCAGTGACACAGTGAAGAAAAGATAAATAGCCAAAATCTATTATACGTACATACATACATGTACATGCAATGTGCGGCAGCTAAATTGCCAAATTGACCGCGACGTGTGTGCAAATAATCAAACAAACCAAACTAAAAATCACCGCGTCGGTCGTGCAATACCCTGTCTGCAGCTACATATATACAAGAGGAGAGTACAGCACCTGGAATTTCCTATCTTCCCAAGAGGTATTTGTGCAAAAAATTGAAAGCTCGAGTGAAGACGAAAAGATTAAAAAACTCGCAATTATTGTCTTGTGCTGAAACTATTGCACCTCGCTTTCAATTCTTGGCACATACGTATGACATAGTAGAGCTAGATTGCATGCTGTAGTTAGAGTTGAGCATATATATTAATACATATGTATATACATACATCTAACCCTCTTGGACGCAATAACTACACATATACTCATTTTAACTGCAATCGCTGTCGCCCCTTTCCCCTTTCTCGTTTTCGTTGTGTCAAATATATGTATATTATTGGACGTTGACATGCAATGACTGCATCTAACAAGAGGCGATGCAATTACTGCACCGTCAAGTGGCCCGTGTGACACCAGCAGAAGGCTGTTACGCGCGGATCCCAGGCAAAACGCAGCCCTCCTCCCGCCCAACCGACCGAGGGGCGCTGCCGCATGACGCGCGGTGCGTAGCCGAACCAAACGCGAGCATGCAAGAAAGATAGATATTAGACTAACCTTCGAGGAAAATTAGCACTAAACTTATTAAGAAATTAAGCATGCAATAAAATACAAAATACAAATACCACTACAATTACTAATTACTAGAAAGGTGTGTAAGGATTAGTAATTTAATAAGAGGAAGAGAATTAGTGGAGGATATAATATGGTAGAGGGAATTATAGTCCGAGCATAAGACCCTAAACAGTTCATGCAAGGAATAATTCGATCTACAAAGTGGAAGGAACAACGGTATAAAGTTTCTAGTCAGTCTAATAGGAATCGTGAAGTTTATGCGGCTCAACAGATCAGGGCTGTCTATGTCACCCCTGATCAAGTTGTGCATAAATATCACACCAAGCATTTTTCTACGGTTAACTAAGGATGGGAGGTTTACTAATAATAGTCTACTAGAGTAAGATGGGAGTCTTACACCCGCATCCCAGTTAAGGCCCCGCAGAGCAAAGAGTAAAAAGTTTTTCTGTACTGATTCTATACGGTCCTGGTGTACTTTGTACTGAGGGCACCATACACAGGAGCCGTATTCTAAGATCGGACGAACAAGCGAGGTATAGAGAGTCTTTGTTATATAGGGGTCGTCAAATTCCTTTGACCACCTCTTTATAAACCCAAGCACGCCCATGGCCTTATTTACCATGGTAGAAATGTGTTCGGAAAACTTTAACTTGGGATCTAACATAACACCCAGATCATCCACCAGGGTAATTCTCTCAAGAGAACCCCCAAATAGGGTGTAGGGAGCCAACAAAGGGTTAGAACGATGAAATGTCATAACTTTGCATTTCGAGGCATTAAGGTGTAACAAGTTTGCACAACACCATGACTGAAAGCTATTGAGATCGGATTGCAAGCGAGAATGAAATGAAATGTCCTTGTACTGGACACAGAGTTTAACATCATCCGCATACATAAGTACTCGAGAGTATGTTATTACTGAAGGCAAGTCATTAATAAAGAGTGTGAAGAGTAAGGGGCCTAGATGGCTGCCCTGTGGTACTCCCGAAGAAACCTTTACTGGTAAAGAGAGGGAGTTTTTGAAGAGGACTCTTTGAGACCTAGAACAAAGATAGCTAGAAATCCATCTCAGGAGGTTGGGCGGAAACCCTAAAAGGTCAAGTTTATGTGCTAAAAGGGAATGGTTTACAGAGTCGAATGCTTTACTAAAGTCGGTGTAAATAACATCCGTCTGTAAGTTACCTTGAAAGCCTTTAATAATGAAAGAGGTAAACTCTAACAAGTTCGTGGTGGTTGATCGCCGCCTTATAAATCCATGCTGAGTTGGAGATATAAGTGACTTGCAGAGATGTTGCAAGTGCGGAGTTAAAACCTTCTCAAACATTTTGGGAATAGCGGATAACTTTGCTATACCTCTATAATATTTTACATCAGACTTACTACCTTTTTTATGGAGAGGAATTATAAACGATTCCTTCCAGATTGGGGGGAAGCAAGATGAATCAATGGACATGGTGAATAGTTTAAGCAATGGTCCACACAGAGCCTCGGCGCAGTACCTGAGTACACAACCTGGAACCCCGTCTGGACCCGGTGAAAACACCGGCTTAACTAGTCGAAGATCTTGAAGTAGGGAATACTCATTTAACAAGGGACTGAAAATGCCGTTCGACCTCGGTAATCCGTATGGGTACGGTTGACCAGAGTAGCGTTCCTCAGAATAGGTAGTTTGGAAAAACTGGGCGAAAAGATCGGCAATTGCCCGATCATTATTTGCCGACGTATTACAAAATGATAGCGAGGATGGGTGTGCGGACGTTCTACGCTTACTGTTTACGAAGCAGTAAAACTGTTTAGGGTCCTGAGAAAAACGTATCCTGCAACGAGATAGGTAGTTCTTATAGCATTGAGCATTAAGAACTGAAAAGTTTGACCGAGCTATTACATAACGAGAGTGAGAAGTAGGAGAACCCACTTCTTGAAATTTTGTATAAAGTCTTGATTTTAAGTTTTTTAGACTGGATAACTCTTTGGTAAACCAAGGGGGTTTTCCAGATCTAATCGGACAAGAAAGCGGGACACAAGAATCAAAAAATGTGCCAAGAGCATTGTAAAAAATGTTTGTGCCTTTTGTGACATCAGTGCACAAGTACAAAGCGGACCAATCAAAATCCCTAATTAGGTTATTAAGCTTCGCAAACTCGGCTTTACGAAAGCAGCGGACACGTTCAGGTAGTCTACTCGACCGATCCAATACAGTTGGTCCTATGTCTAGCGACACCTCGAAAGTAGGGTGGTAGGCGTCTTCAGGTATAGTGAGCGGAAGGGCTCGGGTTAACAACACTATGGTCGGATCCGATACAAAGCATAGATCAAGCAATCGACCCAAGGAATTTTTCACATGATTGACTTGAGACAAGGACAGGTCAAGCAAGCCGTCAACAAAGTCATGTCGTGACATGGGCACTAGGATACTAGACTCGTTTACCGAAGACCAAACAGTTCCTGGCAAGTTGAAGTCACCAAGAACTATCATACGATCTTTATCAGATAGCGAGGAAGCAACAGCGGTTAAAGCGGACAAGTGCTGCTCATAAATTGAAATATCCGAAGAAGGTGGGATATACGAGCAAGTAATGAATATAGCGAAAGCGGGAAGAATCAGTTTTACACACAGGAATTCCAGTTCCTGTTCAACTTGGACTGTGAAGTGTTCTGACGTGAAGTAAGAGTCCACTGCAATTAGAACCCCTCCTGCACGTCGAGACGAACGGTCCTTTCTAAAAGTTGTGTACCGACCTGCCAAAACCTCGGAACTAAGAATGTCCGGCTTTAACCAGGTTTCAGTAAACACAATAACGTGGGAAGCAAATGCAACACTATCCCGGAAAAGAATGCTGAGCTTACTACGCAAGAATCTTACATTCTGATAGATTACTAAAAGAGAAGTTAGTTTTTTGCAAAGGTTGGAGCAAGACGGGAAGTTGAGGAAGAGGAAGTTGAGGTTGAGGGTGGCACGCTGGAAAGATTTGGAAGCGATATGGGGGGCCTATTCTTCTTCTTAGCCTTAAACTCCTTCACCACCAAATGCTCCGGCCAAAATTTGGTGGAGCAAATGGTGTCAAATTGAGTTGGGGAGATGCTTATCTTAAACGACGCTATCTCCCTTGCATAAGAGAAGTTAAATTTCTCCACCTTTAAACCCACGGCTTTTATTTTGCTTTGAATGAAAGCAGTTACATCATTAGATGTGAGGTCAGGGGCCAGCCGTGAAACAAAAACTTGTCGTTTTGGTGGGACTCCCACCAGTGGTTTAGTCACCGCAGGTCTAGTACCTGTGGTGGCAATATCCGGAGTTCCGGAACGTCTATTTACTGGTGGGATCGGGATAGACGGGACAACTAGCGAACGTGCGGACACCACGGACACGGACGCTGCAAACGTACTTGGCTGCACATTCTCCGAGGCGATGAATTCGGCTACCGAATCTGCATCGCCAGCAGCTTTCGTTGCCTTTGGAGTGGCAAACGAGATCAACTGCTGCACACTTGGAGTGGTCGGAGTCAGTTTTTCGGCGGCGCACGGCTGAGTGACGGTTGGCACTTGCAGGTCCCGCGGAGTGACCTTTTTGCGCCTCGGAGACTCATTCAGCAGTTTTAAACCGCTAAACTGAGCCTCCATGGCTAGGAGCCGATCGTATTGGTTTTTGAAACCAACGGTCAGCTCCTTAAAGCCACTCCGCGTCTGCCTCATGAAAGCCACCATGTCTTTCTCCACCGCACGGCATGCCTCGCAACTGTAATGCAAGCCATTACGTTTGGCTATGGCATCGCTCACGAGGCCACAAAATCCCGCGCATTTTGCGTGGACTACGCTGTCGCAGAGCCAGCAGGGGACATTTGGCTGATCGTGAGTGAACTGCTTCTTGCAGGTTTTTTTAGCGCAGACCACAGCGAATTCCATTTTTTTTTTATTATTCAAATATTTTATTAAAATCAAAAAAATTAAAAATTTCCAAAACAAATTGGTATCAGACCAATGTGCCAGACAACGCTCAAAGCGGAATTGGTAAGAAAAAAAGAGAGCAGAGTGGAGAGCGGTTATAGCGAGAGCTACTAGATAGAGAGCGCTATTGCTCAGAAAGTTGAAAGAGCGAGAGAGAAAGAACAGTTATTGAGGTTGAGGTGATAGCGAGAGAGTGATAAGACAACAAAAGCTACCAGACGAGAGCGGACTGCAATGCAATACTCACTCACTGCAACAACACTACACAACACAAGCCGACGCCGAAAAATAAAAAGTTAAATAATATTTTAACACAAATCAAAAGGCATGCACTCGCGTAAAAGAATAGGTTTCCAGATTGTTGTCTGGTTAGAAAGTATATTTAGAATTTAATTAGGAAAACTCCGGCTGTTTATTCGAAACAAAAGGAAAAATGCGGAGCGCAAAACAAAAACACGTCTGATCACTACGAAAGAGAACGAAGTTTTCGTTGGCCAAGCACGCATACCAATACGCAGATGCAGCGGTGAATTTTTTCGTCTCGCTTTCGCTCTTCACCGTTGCTTATCGTTGTTCTTTTGTTTGGCGCGCTTGATCCAAACCAAACACCAAGTGACGCGCTACCCTGTTTTCGTCGGGTATATTCGTTTGGTGTCAGTAGGATCCAACTATCAATTAAGACAAAGTCGTGCCTCGCAAATCAATTTAGCGTCGATCGTTGTCGGTGCATACGTACACACAACATTAATTCTTCAGAACTGCAGCGATGAAATTTTTCGTTTTCGCTTGTCACCAGTGCAGTTCGTTGGTATCCTTGTGTGGTTTTCGTGTACGCGCCAGCCAAGCGACGCTCTACCCTAATTTGTTCGGGTATATTGGTTTTTCACCTCGTTTGGGTACAATTACCCATTATTTCATTGAGTGCCTCGGCATTAAATACGATTATTAGAAACGATCTTTCGCCTTCAGTTGCTTGTATTGAGAATCAATATGACCTCAAAAGCCAACAATATCGTCCTTGAAGAGCTGAAGAAAAAGCGCAGTTGCCGTGTCAAAGGCATTCGTTTATTAGCGGACCGTTTAGAAGCGGGGGATATTCCGCTGGTATTGACGGAGCTCGAGTGCAGACTCGAAACGCTGATGCGTAGCATTGACACGGCACGCGAACTTCAAGAGAAGATTGAAGAAATAGACATTGACGATGAATTTGGAGTCGAGTTGGAAGAACTCTCAATTGTCACAAAGGCAAAATTAATGTCTCTCATTTGCGCATTAAAGACAGCTGATGAGACAATACCGGCAGTACCAGCTTATGGTGGCCCAACTCGTGCTCGCCTTCCGAAGTTAGCTCTGCCGCAGTTCAGCGGCAACTTTTCGGTTTATTTGAGACTCTAGTTCATAATGACCAAAGCATTCCAATTATCGAAAAGTTCAACCATTTGCTTTCGTGTCTCTCCGGTGAAGCGTTGGGAACAGTTAGGGCTTTCCAAGTGTTCAGGCCAGCAATAGACAGTTTCCGCGCACTGTGCCGGCTCCGCGCGCCTCGGTCCCGGCTCGCGCTCGCGCGCTCGGAGGGGCGCTCGGATTCACAATCCACGATCCACACGGCGCTCACCGCAGCACAAAGGCAGCATAAAGCATAGATCATAAGGCATAGAGAGTCAGTTACGTTTTCACCCCCGCTTCAACCTGTCGACATACCGCGCAAATACCCAATAACTACATGAACAATATATATATATACACACAACGAAACCCATCGGCCTTTCCTTTCTGTGACGACTGCTAGGAGTTTATACTGGAACATACACCTCGCCGTTGGATAATTGATCCTCGATCCGCTCCACTACAAACACCAAGTAACCGAGACCAACTACGAGAAAGCAATGGCTAGCTTAAAACGGGTCTACGATAATGATTGTCTGATCTTTAAAAATCACATTGATGCCCTATTTAATCTTCCCAAAATGACCCAGCAATCAGCATCGTCCTTAAGGAACCTTATCGATACCGCCTCATCCATATATGGTTCGTTGTTGTCGATAGGCGATGATAAAAAGATCTCGAATGCTATGATTATTCATCTCGTCTTGAGCAGAGTCGATCCGGTGACCAAAAAGAAATGGGAAGAACAGCTCGATTATGACAAACTGCCACTTTGGACGGACTGTGAAAAGTTGCTTAATCGCAGACATCAGCATCTTTCGGCCGAAAATTCGGACAAACCAAAGCAGGAGCAGAAAGCTGTGCCAAGCAAGCCGCATAATCGGAGCTCATTCGCGTGTTCCACCGCGAATACCAAAAATCAACAATGCAGCTACTGCAATGCGAAAGGCCATTTGTTGACAGATTGCAGTCCATTTGGTCGGCTAGCAGTAATGCAAAGGTTCGAATTCGCAAAAACTGCATCCTTGTGCATCAATTGTCTGCAGCCAGGCCACTCTGTAGTACGAGCTAAGCTAAGTGTCCAGTGTGTGGCTGCTCACACCATACCTTATTGCATAGGTACACAGTGGCGAATAAAAGTCTAGCGTTACCATCACCCCCAGAGAATTCTTCTCCTCCTCCCAATCAGAATCAACCTTCCACTTCGCATGCTCTCCATGCGACAGCTATGGATAGAGTTATTCTGGCTACGTCGATCGTAAGCGTCCGAACAAATAATGGTGAACATGTTTTGGCCCGAGCTCTGCTTGACTCGGGGTCTCAAACCAATTTTATAACTGAGGACTTAGCACAGCGCTTACAGATCCGTAGGGAGGAGTCGTGTATCAACTTGCTTGGTATTGGTGAATCCAATTCACAAGTCAAGAAAAAGATACACACGGTGGTGAAGTCGCGAATTACTGGTAGTGAGTTTTCGGTTGATTTCTGGATTCTAAGGTCCATTTCGGGGTATCACCCTGATCAGACACTTAACGTGAGTGACTGGAAAATCCCGAAGAACTTACCACTTGCAGACCCATATTTCTTCAAGCCACAGAAGATAGATATGTTGATAGGTGCAAAAACATTTTTCGAACTTCTATCTGTTGGTCAGATTCGACAAGGTCCTGACTATCCAACTCTGCAGAAAACGCTTCTCGGCTGGATTGTGTCGGGCAGATACACTCCAAAGGTGACTGCCACCCAAGAAGCTAGGAATTGTTTGAGTTGTCGAGAAGAGTCAGTGATCCACATCGACAATACATTACAAATGTTTTGGTCACTGGAAGAATTGCCGTCTTCTAAAAAGTCTTTATCTCCTGAACACAAGTTATGTGAAAAGCATTATAGAAGGACTACTCAGGTCGTGCCTTTAGGTCGGTTTGAAGTAAGACTGCCGTTCAAATCAGATCCCAGTATCTTAGGCAACTCCTTTAAGTGGCTAAACGGCGGTTTTTATCGCTAGAAAAAAGATTGTCTCGTGACCCCGAGTTGCAGAAAATGTACTTGGAGTTCATGGAAGAGTACCTCTCCTTGGGTCACATGTCTACCACAGACAACACAATCCCCAAAACTCCACATTATTTCATTCCACATCAGTGTGTGTTGAGGCCTCAAAGCACGTCGACCAAGCTAAAACGTCCTCTCAGGTGGCCTTGAACGACATATTGATGGTCGGTCCTACGATACAGGATGAGCTGTATTCGACATTGCTCCGATTCAGACTACACAGGTACGCCTGGACAGCCGATGTTAAGAAGATGTATCGCCAAGTCTGTGTCGCTGATGCGGATAGACAATTCCAGCTCATAGTGTGGAGAAGAGACCCGTCTGAGTCCTTGAGAATATACCAGCTCAACACCGTAACATATGGGACTGGACCAGCCCCATTTTTGGCAATTCGGTGTTTGAAGAGGTTGAGTGAGTCTGCAAAACTCTCATTCCCTAAAGCTGCTGAAGTTATTGACTCCGACTTCTATGTCGATGACATGTTGACTGGTGCTGGTTGCGTAGAGGAGTTAAAGACAATTAAGTCTGATGTGGCTCAGGTTCTTCAAACCGTTGGGTTTGAATTGACTAAATGGTTTTCGAACTCACCTGAGGTCACCGCATCCGAGAGCACAGTTAAACCGATTACGATCTCGGACTCAGAGTCAACTAAGGCGTTAGGAATATCGTGGCTGCCACACGAAGACGTCTTTAAGTTCCAATTTGACACGTCAGTTATGGGTCTCCGAGCGACAAAACGGAACATCTTATCGGTGACATCAAAGCTGTTTGACCCCCTTGGCTTGTTAAGTCCTTTAGTAATTAAGGGAAAGATCCTACTGCAGGAGCTTTGACTCAACAAGCTAGATTGGGATGAGTCAATTCCAATGAGCATGGAAACAGCATGGAACTTATTAAAAGAATCCTTGGGTCAGTTGGAGAAGATTACCATACCTCGATTTGTGCATACTGATCCCATGTCACCGATTCAAGTACATGCCTTTGCCGACGCATCCATGAGAGCTTATGGAGCCTGCGTCTATATCCGTAGAAAGACTGCAGAAGGTTTCAAGGTCTCCTTGTTGACTGCAAAGTCGAAAGTAGCGCCACTCAAGACGAAAACGCTCCCAAGGCTTGAGTTATGTGCCGCTCACCTTCTAGCAGACCAATTGATAAAATGATATTCTGGTCAGATTCAGAAGTTACTCTTCATTGGATCAGATCCCACCCTTCGTCGTTGTCAAGATTCGTTGCGAGCCGAGTAGCGGAGATTCAAGAGTGGTCAAGTGAAGCTACGTGGCGGCATGTGCCAACAAAACAGAACCCAGCAGACATAGTTTCGAGAGGTTGTGACGTAGAGGAAATCGTGCAGTCGATCTGGTTTGGTGGACCAGAGTTCTTAAAGTTTGAAGAAGAGAGCTGGCCCAGAAATCCACACTTCGAGCTTTCCGAAGAAGAGATACAGATGGAAAGTCGGAAGAAATCGGTCGGACTGACCGTCGCGGCCAAGCCACATTACTTAGTGGATGTAATCGAGGGATACTCGTCACACCTCAAACTGCTAAGAGTGTTCGTTTTCGTGTTCCGCTTCATCCGAAAATGCAAAGAAAAAAGTCTCAACTTTTCTAAAAATAGTCGAAATAACACAGAAAAATGAGTCTCAAGAAGATATTGAAAGGGTTCGTAAAGGCACCAAGTTAGGCCCCAGTCTTCAGCGCTTGAATCCCTTCATCCATGAAGAGGCTGGGACATGGTGCTCTTTTTCGTTGTTGCGAGTTTGGGGGCGACTAGTTAACGCTCCTATGTCATATAATGCCAAGTTTCCTTTTGTTATTGACAAAATGCTCGCAGTTTGTGCAGACATACGTTCGCCATCTGCATCAAACGAATTTTCATGCCGGCCCACGAGCACTCGTGAGTATCCTTAGACAGCGCATTTGGATAGTGAATGCTCAGGCGGTCTGCAGGGCGACAGTTAGGTCGTGTATTCGTTGCTTTAAATGCAAGCCGCTACTCCAGACCCAAATGATGGGCAACTTACCCGCAGACCGGCTCCGTGCTCTCCGCCCATTTTCAGTATGTGGCGTTGATTTTTGTGGCCCAGTCTATACGACTCTGAAAATTCGTGGAAGGCCCCCCTTACGCGAATTTGCGTCAAGAAGCGGGTGCGAGTTTGCCTTTATACCGCCTTTATACCGCACCGCACATGGGCGGACTTTGGGAGGCCGGTGTGAAGTCTGCCAAGGGCCTACTCCTACGGGCAGTCGGAAGCGCTCTCCTCACCGCAGAGGAGCTGGAGACCGTGCTGGTCGGGATCGAGGCGGTACTCAACTCGCGCCCGCTAGGACCCCTAAGCCCAGACCCAAGCGACGGAGACGCGCTGACTCCCGGGCACCTGCTGACAGGCGGGCCGCTCATCGCACCCCCAGCACCCAGGACCCCGGACCAGGAGGGTCTGAGCTGCTTAAAGCGATGGCGGCTTGTCTCGTCAGCCAGGCAAATGTTCTGGCAGCGATGGTCCCGGGAGTATGTGCTGGGATTGCGAATAAGATGCAAGTGGCACCAGGAGGATCCAAACATAAAGGAAGGCGACCTCGTAATCGTCGCCGAGGACAACCTGCCCCTCAACAGTGGCTACTCGGAAGGGTGGTCGGAACAACCGCCGGGCAGGACGGCAGGGTCAGAGTGGTCGAGCTAAGGACGAGCAGCGGAGCCACGTTCAGGAGGCCAATCCACAAATTGGCGCTTCTGCCAATGGTTTGAAGCCTTCCAGGCCTTCAACGGGGCCGGTGTGGCGCCATTTGGATAATTATAATTGTTATTAGGATAGTATTTCATGAAGTCTAGTGTAAGTTAGGCTAGGGCAAAGCGGGAGCGCAATAAAAGCTCGTTCTCTCGCTCTTGGCGAATTCGCCCCGCTTTGCCACCGTAGGAAAGGTAGGCATAGAAGAAATTGTTTTAATATATGAAAGAAGTCGAGAAAAATCCATGAAATCGAACGCACGCACCCCTTTTTTTTCGTCGTATTAAATACAAAATTGCAGTCACCCAAGAAATTTCGGTATTGTTATTTAGAAAAACTATTCTAAAATTTCACCTTCTACAGTTTATTTTTGATTTATTTTCCTATATGTTTTGAGGTCCGCGTTTTCTGTTGATTTAAATGTAACCATCCAATCCAGCATGCATAGCCAAAGCCAACTTTTTAGAATTTGTTTTGCTTCTTTTGTGCTTGTAACGTGTGCTTACGAGGGTTGCTATTTATATTTCGGGAATGGGCCATACTTAAGCCAATACGTAAAATCTGGCAACGCCATAATAAACTTTGTCATTTTTTAGCATATATGTACTTACAATGTTTTTATGTACAATTGGTTTTTGTTTTGTTCACGATCAGTGTTAAGATCTTAAAAGAAAAGTCTAGACATTTGCGAGTTGAGTTGTAAATTCAACTAAAACTAAATTTTATTCTTAAAATTAGAGCCTTATATGTGATTTGACAATGAGGTAGGAGGTACAATTTGGTAGTCTATAATTATCGTTAGACCTACGCAGAGGATACACTTTACTGAGGGTGTCTATTTGAGTACATGCTTACATTAGTTTTATTTTAGGACCGCATTTGTTAAGTGTTTTCTCCACTTGTGTTTTGTTGTCGTAATAATGGGTTACAGATCTCTGTTTACACCAGTGCAGTCATAACTTGTCTACTTTATGTGATTTCTTTAGAGATCGGTGTT
The DNA here is from genome assembly GCF_009870125.1 of Drosophila pseudoobscura. Classification (NCBI taxonomy): domain Eukaryota; kingdom Metazoa; phylum Arthropoda; class Insecta; order Diptera; family Drosophilidae; genus Drosophila; species Drosophila pseudoobscura. The sequence continues at coordinate 2,359,189 of NC_046681.1, read as the reverse complement.
GTTACATGAGTGAATGTGTACAATAATCTATTTATGTTTAAACATTCTGCAAGGGGCCGAAAGTGGCATTGTATTGACGATAATATGTTCATGTTTAAACATTCTGCAAAGGGCCGAAAGTGGCATTGTTTTGTATTTTGATTCTTGTGAACCTTTTTGTGTACATTTTCTTTATAGCTATAATTACAAGTACAGATAATCATTTACAGTCAATTCAGTGGGTAGGGAAGTGCTATCGTTTGCAGTCTTCGTGCTACTTTAATTCTTCTTATGGCATAGATTATCATTATTATCATTATTATGATTCCGATAATCAAGGCCGCTTGTCCAGATACATGATGGAACTTAAGTCCTTTTAAGTCATGATGACCTTCTTTTAAATTTTATTTCGTTTCTTAACTTATCCATTTCTTCTGTATGGTTAATTAATGGTACTGTTAATGGATTCCAAACAATTTTTGGTATTTTACTTATATTACTTATATAAAAGGATGAAATTGGCTCGTAGCTTTTTGTTTGAATACTGTGATGAGGTACTAGTATTTTATCATCGGTTCGCACAGTACAACCATGTATTATTGTTAAAATTCCTTGTTGCGGAAGATCAATTAGTTCTTGATTTGAGTTACTACATTGAATTCTAGCATTAGTGTTTACTGGAACTTAGAAGATCCAACTACCCTGTCTTTCTAATTCGACCCAAAATGACCTTGTCTCTGCTATCTTCCTATAAACGCAATTTGAATTACCCTTTGGTTTGAAAGGAGCTATCTCACAAGCATTATCATTGGCATTGCTCCAAGGCCAATTACCTTCGTATACTCTTCTATTCGTTTGCTATTTTTGGCATTTGTTCAAGGTAGCTTCAGTCATCGAATGATAGGAATCAATTTCGAAATTATATACTAAATACCTGCAGCTCAAATCTACCTTGACTAATTCTTGTTCATGCTCAACCGGCATTGGAATTATCCTAAACAAATGGGATGCGTGTCTACCAAACAGGGGAATCTTCACGTTCAGAATTAATTTGTTATCAACAAAAATTCCTTTCGCTGTTTGTTTGAGATGCCAAGCTTTTTTGGCACCTATGTGTTTAAAAAAAAAAGAGATTTTGGGTTAAACTTTATAATTCGTATTTAATCTTGGTGGCTTAGCAGAAGCCGATTGCTTGCTATTGCCAGATAAAATTTATGCGAGATCGATATGCAACCAATGCGCAGAGGGGTTAGCATAGAACTAAACTATAGACGACGGCGTTAGATCAAATTGACTGCCGAAGTGGCGGCAGCAGATCAAAGTAGTTGCCGAAATGGCGGCGGCAGAGAGCACCTTTAGCGGGAGAGCGCAGCAGCTCTGCAGTCAACGTTTTACAATATATGTAGGCGGCTCTCTATGCTCATACAATAATAATGTTAAAGTTACGGTTATTCTTCAGCGGCTGGCCCGAACATACTCCCTCCGTTGGGAGCTAGTCTCTCAACAGATTCCTTAAGGGGCAGCAAACATAGCCGAGTGACGGCCCTCCTGATGTTTCCTGAGGATGTCTTCAGGTCAGCGACGCGACACACTCCGTCCTTGCCCAAAACGACATCGACCACTCTAGCCAGTGGCCAACGCATTGGAGGAAGATTTTCGTCCTTCACCAGAACGAGGTCGTTCTTGCAGATGTTTTGCGCGGGGGTGCGCCACTTCGCGCGCTCTTGCAAAAGGGTGAGATACTCTTCGCGCCAACGGCTCCAAAATATTTGTTGTAGTTGGGTGACCCGCTGCCAGCCATCCGGACGATTGTAGTTCAGCTTCGTTAGGTCAGGCTCGAGGATTTGCTCATGGGGGCCGCCTAAAAGCAGATGAGCAGGAGTCAAAACGTCTAAATCATCAGGATTTTCTGAAAGCGAGAGCAAATGGTGAGAGTTAACAATTGCAGTGATCTGACAGATCAGAGTGCGCAGCTCGTCGATGCTAAGCACAGATGGTCCAACTGAGCGGTACAGGTGATATTCTACGGTCTTCACGGCCGCTTCCCACAACCCGCCAAAATGCGGAGAGCGAGGTGGGATGAAACGCCAGTCGATCGAGTCAGCCAAGCAGGATTCGTGGACCTCCTTCATATGCGGTTCGCTCAGACAGAGCTTCTTTAGCTCCAGAAGCTCGCTCTTGGCCCCAACGAAGTTTGTCGCATTGTCCGACCAAATTTGACTTGGCCTTCCTCGAGTGGAAGTAAAACGCTTTAGTGCGCCTAGAAACGATGCGGTGGTAAAATCCTTTACGAGCTCCATGTGTATAGCCTTGGAAGTGAAGCAGATGAATACGCTAATGTAGCACTTGATCGGAGGCCTTGTGCGGATTTCTGATCGGTAGAAAAAAGGTCCACAGTAATCTACTCCAGTGACTTCAAAAGCTCGAGATCCTTCCAAACGTTCCTTAGATAGGTCTCCCATGATGTATTCGACCATGCGCGGCCTAGTCCTGAAGCATCTCACACATCTGCTGACGACCCTTGACACTGCCTTAACACCTCCAATGGGCCAATATTCCAGCCGAATATTGGATAGCAAGGCGCGAGGTCCGGCATGGAGGTTTCTTTCATGATAATATCTTATCAGCGCAAAGGTAATGGAATGTCCCTTTGGCAGAATGAGCGGGTGCTGAGCGTCAAATCCTAGCGATGAGTTGCCAAGACGACCTCCAACTCTAAGTAGTCCAGAATGATCGATGAACGGGTTGAGCGAACTAATAGAACTGGATTTCATGACTTGACCATTGCGCCGAATCTCCTTTATGTCCATCCATAAATTTGCCAGCTGAATGTGTCGAATTAGAAGATGCGTTCCTTGCCGAATATCAGAAACGGTGAGTCCTGGATGCCTAGGACGATGTATAAATTTATGCATGTAGGCGAATGTGCGCTGCATGCGAAAGAATGAATTCGCAAATTTGCATCCGGACGTGAGATCGGCATGTGGAGACGTGATTAGCAATCCTCTCTTGCGAAGCTCCAAAGTTGCTGTGTTGTTAGATGGAGATACAGGCCACTTATCCTTGGAGCCTAGCAAAAAGGATGGACCGTGAAACCATAGCTCTGACTGGATAAGATGGTTGGGAAGCGAGCCTCTCGAGAGAATATCAGCAGGATTTAAAGATGTGGGAACATAGCGCCATTCCATGGCTGCCGTCAACTCCTGAATTGATGCCACTCGATTTGCCACGAAAACTTGAAATTTAGCTGGCTCGTCCCTAATCCAAGATAATGCTGTTGACGAATCCGACCAGCAATAGAACCGACCTGTAAAGATCGCTCCATTTTCTGGCAGCGTTGCTGCAAGAATTCGAAGAATTCCTCTGCGGTAGGTATAGCATCCGACAATGTGTGCTCCTCCCATTTGGTTTGCGTCTTCGAATCCAACTTCTGCAGCAGCATATTGATGACCATGAATCCTGAAATCTCCTCAGCAGTTCCCAATGTCTGCAACGCTCGCATGTGTAAATTGACTGCATCCGAAAACTCCCGAAGCCTTTTAGCAGAAGGCGAGTCTACCCTCTTTAGCCCAAGAATCTTCTTGATGTGTGCCTGGAAAACAAGTCTTTTGTTATTAAAGCGTTTATTAAGTATATCCAGAGCCGCACGATAATTGGCACTGGAGAGCTCCAACGATCGAACCGAATCCAAAGCCGCATCAGCGAGGCAAGAGCGAAGGTGCTGGAATTTCTCGATGTCACTGAGATCCGAATCCGTTAAACTACCTGGTAGTTACTGGTACTACTGGTAGTTAAACTACCCAACAACACAATATTGTATAATTAATAAGTGTTTTAACGGAACGCGATTAAGAAATGGTTTTATATCACGTCGTGGTCACCAATGTTTGAGATGCCAAGCTTTTTTGGCACCTATGTGTTTCAAAAATGAAAAGAGATTTTGGGTTAAACTTTATAATTCGTATTTAATCTTGGTGGCTTAGCAGAAGCCGATTGCTTGTTATTGCCAGATAAAATTTATGCGAGATCGATATGCAACCAATGCGCAGAGGGGTTAGCATAGAACTAAACTATAGACGACGGCGTTAGATCAAATTGACTGCCGAAGAGGCGGCAGCAGATCAAAGTAGTTGCCGAAGTGGCGGCGGCAGAGAGCACCTTTAGCGGGAGAGCGCAGCAGCTCTGCAGAAAGTCAACGTTTTACAATATATGTAGGCGGCTCTCTATGCTCATACAATAATAATGTTAAAGTTACGGTTATTCTTCAGCGGCTGGCCCGAACACTGTTAATAGGCTGTAAATTTCCTTCAATTCTGTTCCTGTTCTTTTTCCTGGAAGCACCAATGTTTCTAATAAGTTATCTTTTATTTTTGCTATTTCTCCCTTTAATTGTATAGGTTGTAAAATATTTGGATTTAGTCTACCATGATTAATATCTATCAGTAGATTAATAGCTGCTGATTGAATTTTATCACACTCTTCAATCAAGGAGCTTAGTTGCTTTGTTACCATAAAGAAATTTATAGATTCTTTGTACAAATAGAAACTTTCCTTTAATGCTTCCGTTATGTTTTCTACTCTAGCGTTCATACTTATCAAGTTCAAATTTATTTCCTCGGTAGTTCTTTTGAGAATATTTTCCGTTGACTCTACCATCGATGTTTTTTTTTTAATTAAATCATCTAGGTTATGTTGGTTTTCTAATAAATTTTTCATATTTCCTTCCAACGTTTCCCTATCTTCGGCGTCCATTATCCCAAATAATATATGATACAGTGAGCCCATAAACTCAAATGGTGCTCGCTTCTTTCTTTTATTATCCTGAGTCATGAAAAGTTTATTATTTTCCTCCAGGTCTGCAATTTGTCTTTCCGTATTATCTAAGACACTATTGCATTGATCTTCAAAAGTATAAAGTTTACCACACACAACTCTCATTTTCCCAATCAATTCGTTCCCCTTTTTTATCATTTGGAAATACGGGTCCATGTTATAATAAACAATTAAATCCCAGCATGAGGCGACTATTTCAACATCCCCCAGCCGTTCCTCTAGCAGCAATGTTTGCATTTGACACTTGGCAACATAACACAAGCTTAACAATGCTGCCATTAGTCCTAGCTTGGACATTCGAGGTCTACTACGCGTACTTCTGGTCTCTTTTGGAGTCATTCCTGAGTCTTGCTCTTCTGACTCAATTCCAGCTAATGGACAAATTTTAGTTATAGGTCGTTTTATCAACCCGTCTTGATGTTTTATAGTTACTACTCTGACTCTATCGTCCCTACCTTTATGTATTTCTTCCATTTTTCCCAAGGGCCATCTAGCTGGGTGACAGGTTTCATCTTTTATTAATACAATCCGTCCTGTTTTAATATTCTGCATTCCTATTTTCCATTTATTTCTTTGTTGCAGTGTGTGCAAATAATCTTCTTTCCATTTAATCCAAAATTCTCTTTTCATTTTCTGAATTAATCTCCGTCTATCCAGATTCCCGATTTTTTCCTCTGAAATTGTCTCCATCGGGCCAAATATTGGCCTTCCAATTATAAAATGACCTGGTGTTAATACATCCAGATCGTCAATATCATTTGTAGCTGTATACAAAGGGCGTGAATTTAGTACCGCTTCAATTTGACATAATAGAGTTGCCATTTCCTCATAGGTTAAATTATTGTCCCTGAAATTTTAGAATAGTTTTTCTAAATAACGATACCGAAACAGCTTGGGTGACTGCAATTTTGTATTTTAATACGACGAAAAAAAGGAGTGCGTGCGTTCGATTTCATGGATTTTTCTCGACTTCCTTCATATATTAAAAAACATTTCTTCTGTGCCTACCTTACCTACGGTGGCAAAGCGGGGCGAATTCGCCAAGAGCGAGAGAACGAGCTTTTATTGCGCTCCCGCTTTGCCCTAGCCTAACTTACACTAGACTTCATGAAATACTATCCTAATAACAATTATAATTATCCAAATGGCGCCACACCGGCCCCGTTGAAGGCCTGGAAGGCTTCAAACCATTGGCAGAAGCGCCAATTTGTGGATTGGCCTCCTGAACGTGGCTCCGCTGCTCGTCCTTAGCTCGACAACTCTGACCCTGCCGTCCTGCCCGGCGGTTGTTCCGACCACCCTTCCGAGTAGCCACTGTTGAGGGGCAGGTTGTCCTCGGCGACGATTACGAGGTCGCCTTCCTTTATGTTTGGATCCTCCTGGTGCCACTTGCATCTTATTCGCAATCCCAGCACATACTCCCGGGACCATCGCTGCCAGAACATTTGCCTGGCTGACGAGACAAGCCGCCATCGCTTTAAGCAGCTCAGACCCTCCTGGTCCGGGGTCCTGGGTGCTGGGGGTGCGATGAGCGGCCCGCCTGTCAGCAGGTGCCCGGGAGTCAGCGCGTCTCCGTCGCTTGGGTCTGGGCTTAGGGGTCCTAGCGGGCGCGAGTTGAGTACCGCCTCGATCCCGACCAGCACGGTCTCCAGCTCCTCTGCGGTGAGGAGAGCGCTTCCGACTGCCCGTAGGAGTAGGCCCTTGGCAGACTTCACACCGGCCTCCCAAAGTCCGCCCATGTGCGGTGCGGTATAAAGGCGGTATAAAGGCAAACTCGCACCCGCTTCTTGACGCAAATTCGCGTAAGGGGGGCCTTCCACGAATTTTCAGAGTCGTATAGACTGGGCCACAAAAATCAACGCCACATACTGAAAATGGGCGGAGAGCACGGAGCCGGTCTGCGGGTAAGTTGCCCATCATTTGGGTCTGGAGTAGCGGCTTGCATTTAAAGCAACGAATACACGACCTAACTGTCGCCCTGCAGACCGCCTGAGCATTCACTATCCAAATGCGCTGTCTAAGGATACTCACGAGTGCTCGTGGGCCGGCATGAAAATTCGTTTGATGCAGATGGCGAACGTATGTCTGCACAAACTGCGAGCATTTTGTCAATAACAAAAGGAAACTTGGCATTATATGACATAGGAGCGTTAACTAGTCGCCCCCAAACTCGCAACAACGAAAAAGAGCACCATGTCCCAGCCTCTTCATGGATGAAGGGATTCAAGCGCTGAAGACTGGGGCCTAACTTGGTGCCTTTACGAACCCTTTCAATATCTTCTTGAGACTCATTTTTCTGTGTTATTTCGACTATTTTTAGAAAAGTTGAGACTTTTTTCTTTGCATTTTCGGATGAAGCGGAACACGAAAACGAACACTCTTAGCAGTTTGAGGTGTGACGAGTATCCCTCGATTACATCCACTAAGTAATGTGGCTTGGCCGCGACGGTCAGTCCGACCGATTTCTTCCGACTTTCCATCTGTATCTCTTCTTCGGAAAGCTCGAAGTGTGGATTTCTGGGCCAGCTCTCTTCTTCAAACTTTAAGAACTCTGGTCCACCAAACCAGATCGACTGCACGATTTCCTCTACGTCACAACCTCTCGAAACTATGTCTGCTGGGTTCTGTTTTGTTGGCACATGCCGCCACGTAGCTTCACTTGACCACTCTTGAATCTCCGCTACTCGGCTCGCAACGAATCTTGACAACGACGAAGGGTGGGATCTGATCCAATGAAGAGTAACTTCTGAATCTGACCAGAATATCATTTTATCAATTGGATCCTTGAGCAGTGATTTGATTCGGTGACAAAGGTCTGCTAGAAGGTGAGCGGCACATAACTCAAGCCTTGGGAGCGTTTTCGTCTTGAGTGGCGCTACTTTCGACTTTGCAGTCAACAAGGAGACCTTGAAACCTTCTGCAGTCTTTCTACGGATATAGACGCAGGCTCCATAAGCTCTCATGGATGCGTCGGCAAAGGCATGTACTTGAATCGGTGACATGGGATCAGTATGCACAAATCGAGGTATGGTAATCTTCTCCAACTGACCCAAGGATTCTTTTAATAAGTTCCATGCTGTTTCCAAGCTCATTGGAATTGACTCATCCCAATCTAGCTTGTTGAGTCAAAGCTCCTGCAGTAGGATCTTTCCCTTAATTACTAAAGGACTTAACAAGCCAAGGGGGTCAAACAGCTTTGATGTCACCGATAAGATGTTCCGTTTTGTCGCTCGGAGACCCATAACTGACGTGTCAATTTGGAACTTAAAGACGTCTTCGTGTGGCAGCCACAATATTCCTAACGCCTTAGTTGACTCTGAGTCCGAGATCGTTATCGGTTAAACTGTGCTCTCGGATGCGGTGACCTCAGGTGAGTTCGAAAACCATTTAGTCAATTCAAACCCAGCGGTTTGAAGAACCTGAGCCCCATCAGACTTAATTGTCTTTAACTCCTCTACGCAACCAGCACCAGTCAACATGTCATCGACATAGAAGTCGGAGTCAATAACTTCAGCAGCTTTAGGGAATGTGAGTTTTGCAGACTCACTCAACCTCTTCAAACACCGAATAGCCAAAAATGGGGCTGGTCCAGTCCCATATGTTACGGTGTTGAGCTGGTATATTCTCAAGGACTCAGACGGGTCTCTTCTCTACACTATGAGCTGGAATTGTCTATCCGCATCAGCGACCCATACTTGGCGAAACATCTTCTTGACATCGGCTGTCAAGGCGTACCTGTGTAGTCTGAATCGGAGCAATGTCGAATACAGCTCATCCTGTATCGTAGGACCGACCATCAATATGTCGTTCAAGGCCACCTGAGAGGACGTTTTACAAGACGCATCGAAAACGGCGCGGAGCTTGGTCGACGTGCTTTGAGGCCTCAACACACACTGATGTGCAATGAAATAATGTGGAGTTTTTGGGATTGCGTTGTCTGTGGTAGACATGTGACCCAAGGAGAGGTACTCTTCCATGAACTCCAAGTACATTTTCTGCAACTCGGGGTCACGAGACAATCTTTTTTCAAGCGATAAAAACCGCCGTTTAGCCACTTCAAAGGAGTTGCCTAAGATACTGGGATCTGATTTGAACGGCAGTCTTACTTCAAACCGACCTGAAGGCACGACCTGAGTAGTCCTTCTATAATGCCTTTCACATAACTTGTGTTCAGGAGATAAAGACTTTTTAGAAGACGGCAATTTTTCCAGTGACCAAAACTTTTGTAATGTATTGTCGATGTGGATCACTGACTCTTCTCGACAACTCAAACAATTCCTAGCTTCTTGGGTGGCAGTCACCTTTGGAGTGTATCTGCCCGACACAATCCAGCCGAGAAGCGTTTTCTGCAGAGTTGGATAGTCAGGACCTTGCCGAATCTGACCAACAGATAAAAGTTCGAAAAATGTTTCTGCACCTATCAACATATCTATCTTCTGTGGCTTGAAGAAATATGGGTCTGCAAGTGGTAAGTTCTTCGGGATTTTCCAGTCACTCACGTTAAGTGTCTGATCAGGGTGATACCCCGAAATGGACCTTAGAATCCAGAAATCAACCGAAAACTCACTACCAGTAATTCGCGACTTCACCACCGTGTGTATCTTTTTCTTGACTTGTGAATTGGATTCACCAATACCAAGCAAGTTGATACACGACTCCTCCCTACGGATCTGTAAGCGCTGTGCTAAGTCCTCAGTTATAAAATTGGTTTGAGACCCCGAGTCAAGCAGAGCTCGGGCCAAAACATGTTCACCATTATTTGTTCGGACGCTTACGATCGACGTAGCCAGAATAACTCTATCCATAGCTGTCGCATGGAGAGCATGCGAAGTGGAAGGTTGATTCTGATTGGGAGGAGGAGAAGAATTCTCTGGGGGTGATGGTAACGCTAGACTTTTATTCGCCACTGTGTACCTATGCAATAAGGTATGGTGTGAGCAGCCACACACTGGACACTTAGCTTAGCTCGTACTACAGAGTGGCCTGGCTGCAGACAAATGATGCACAAGGATGCAGTTTTTGCGAATTCGAACCTTTGCATTACTGCCAGCCGACCAAATGGACTGCAATCTGACAACAAATGGCCTTTCGCATTGCAGTAGCTGCATTGTTAGTTTTTGGTATTCGCGGTGGAACACGCGAATGAGCTCCGATTATGCGGCTTGCTTGGCACAGCTTTCTGCTCCTACTTTGGTTTGTCCGAATTTTCGGCCGAAAAATGCTGATGTCTGCGATTAAGCAACTTTTCACAGTCCGTCCAAAGTGGCAGTTTGTCATAATCGAGCTGTTCTTCCCATTTCTCTTTGGTCACCGGATTGACTCTGCTCAAGACGAGATGAATAATCATCGCATTCGAGATCTTTTTATCATCGCCTATCGACAACAACGAACCATATATGGATGAGGCGGTATCGAAGTTCCTTAAGGACGATGCTGATTGCTGGGTCATTTTGGGAAGACTAAATAGGGCATCAATGTGATTTTTAAAGATCAGACAATCATTATCGTAGACCCGTTTTAAGCTAGCCATTGCTTTCTCGTAGTTGGTCTCGGTTACTTGGAAAGCCCTAACTGTTCCCAACGCTTCACCGGAGAGACACGAAAGCAAATGGTTGAACTTTTCGATAATTGGAATGCTTTGGTCATTGTGAACTAGAGTCTCAAATAAACCTATGAAGTTTTTAAAGTCCGAAAAGTTGCCGCTGAACTGCGGCAGAGCTAACTTCGGAAGGCGAGCACGAGTTGGGCCACCATAAGCTGGTACTGCCGGTATTGTCTCATCAGCTGTCTTTAATGCGCAAATGAGAGACATTAATTTTGCCTTTGTGACAATTGAGAGTTCTTCCAACTCGACTCCAAATTCATCGTCAATGTCTATATCTTCAATCTTCTCTTGAAGTTCGCGTGCCGTGTCAATGCTACGCATCAGCGTTTCGAGTCTGCACTCGAGCTCCGTCAATACCAGCGGAATATCCCCCGCTTCTAAACGGTCCGCTAATAAACGAATGCCTTTGACACGGCAACTCCGCTTTTTCTTCAGCTCTTCAAGGACGATATTGTTGGCTTTTGAGGTCATATTGATTCTCAATACAAGCAACTGAAGGCGAAAGATCGTTTCTAATAATCGTATGAAATAATGGGTAATTGTACCCAAACGAGGTGAAAAACCAATATACCCGAAAAATTAGGGTAGAGCGTCGCTTGGCTGGCGCGTACACGAAAACCACACAAGAATAGCAAAGAACTGCACTGGTGACAAGCGAAAACGAAAAATTTCACCGCTGCAGTTCTTAAGAATGGATGTTGTGTATACGTATGCACCGACAACGATCGACGCTAAATTGATTTGCGAGGCACGACTTTGTCTTAATTGATAGTTGGATCCTACTGACACCAAACGAATATACCCGACGAAAACAGGGTAGCGCGTCACTTGGTGTTTGGTTTGGATCAAGCGCGCCAAACAAAAGAACAACGATAAGCAACGGTGAAGAGCGAAAGCGAGACGAAAAAATTCACCGCTGCATCTGCGTATTGGTATGCGTGCTTGGCCAACGATCCAACTATACATATATTTGACACAACGAAAACGAGAAAGGGGAAAGGGGCGACAGCGATTGCAGTTAAAATGAGTATATGTGTAGTTATTGCGTCCAAGAGGGTTAGATGTATGTATATATGTATTAATATATATGCTCAACTCTAACTACAGCATGCAATCTAGCTCTACTATGTCATACGTATGTGCCAAGAATTGAAAGCGAGGTGCAATTGTTTCAGCACAAGACAATAATTGCGAGTTTTTTAATCTTTTCGTCTTCACTCGAGCTTTCAATTTTTTGCACAAATACCTTGTGGAGATAATGTTTTTTATCCCCAATCGGCCGACTAATTATTCCAATTAAATAAAACTCGGCGCAGAAATAAAATTGCGATATTTTCTTTAATGCGTGACATCCAAATTGCAAGTGTGGCTTGCCTGCCCTTTACATTGCCGCTCCGATCGCTAAGCGCAGCTTCGCTCGGCCGACGTCGGTAGGCAGACGCAAAGCGGAGATAGCGAAGAGCGAGCTGGCAGAGAGCGTTTAGCAGGGCAAGCAAGCGCAAAGCTTTAACAAACAAATGAGTGACATAGACATAAGTAACAAACAAAATAAGCGGCTGAGGGCCAAGAATTAGGTGCTATTTGGCAAGCAGCTAATCGGCTGGGTTCTGCTCCGAACATACCTCTTGAGAAGATTGGAAATTTCAGGTGCTGTACTCTCCTCTTCTTATACTGGATGCTCCACTTGGATCTTCTTGGGTAGATGGTTTATGTGTATCTTCTTTTGTATATAGCTGCAGACAGGGTATTGCACGACCGACGCGGTGATTTTTAGTTTTGTTTGTTGAATTATTTGCACACACGTCGCGGTCAATTTGGCAATTTAGCTGCAGCACATATGCATGTACATGTAGGTATAATAGATTTTGGCTATTGATCTATTCTCCACTGTGTCACTGTCACTTTTGCCTTTCACTTTTAATTAATACGTTTAATTTGCAAATTCACTTTTGCCTTTCACTTTTAATTAATACGTTTAATTTATCCAAATGGCGCTACAGTCCCCAATTACCCTTTTTAAGTGATATTTCACTGATTTTACCCCAGCTTCCCAAATACTGTGAGGAACCATGGTTCCCACAGGCCGAGTGCGACCAAAAGCACAGTCGGATAAAAGCTGACGGCTGGCCGGATAAGGCGAAGGTCAGGCCAGATGCCCACGGTTATCCGGATGCGGCGAAGAGGCCAAGGGCCTCGAGAGGAGAAGTGCCCTGCTCTCGGAGAGAGAGACACACGAGAGGCAAAGGAAACGGCGGGATCGGGCCGGCAGTAATCTGGCGCATGACCAAATAAGGGCACGGGATCACGCCACCGGCCAGGCCCCGTTACGAAAGCCGTGGAAACCAGGAGACGGCGATGGAAAACTACCGACGCCGAGCAGGGGCCTGGCAAGGGGCTATAAAAGGAGGCTGCGGCGTCGAAGCGGCTCTCTTATCCGTGGATAAGTGATTGCGCGCGCACGTTGAGACCCGGTCGAAACGCAGGTCGAAACAAAGAAGTGTAGTGAAGTGTAGCAGCAGGCAGACAGGCCCCGCCTGCCCCCCAGAGTAAGTCTAAATTAAGTGAAGATCCCCGTACGCCGGCGGAAGCTAGGAGGGGAGTGCGAGCCGTGGAGTGCGGATTTGAGTGGCGGACCAAAGCAATAGCAGAGGTCAACTTGCCCCAATCAATAGCCTCGACGCTGCCACACCCGACGAGAGCCCACGCGTGGTGGAGATCGGTAGTTAAGAGAAACTGTAACACCTAGCCCTAAGTCCTAATAGAATTGCGAATAAAGCGGAATTCAAGTAAAGAAAAGGAAAGTCTTATCATTTGTCGTTGGGGGCAACAATAAAAATACGTTGCTGCGAATCTGCCGACCGCTGAGCAAGCCCAGCAAACTCAAGCGGGCCCAAAAAGCAGGTTCGTTACAACTGGCGCCCAACGTGGGGCCTACAACGACAAATAATAGGACAAAGGGAGGGAGAGTATAGACATGAGAATGGGGAAGGGACAATGGATCCATCGGTTGAGAAAGGAGGAGCTTGTCCAATGCGGCCACGCCTTCGGCGTGCGGCTGGAGGGCACCGTGGCCGATCTGATAGAGGTATGGGAGTGTCGGGCGGACAGGTCCTCGCCGACACCCCGGGCGGACGACAAACAAGCCGCGTACGAGCACCTGGCGCCCCCACCCGGCGCAGCCGCAGCTGCGCTGTGGAGGTCCCAGTCGATATACAAAGAGAGTGGAGAGTGGAGTGGAGAACGTGGAAAGAATTCTCTTCCAGCTTCCAGGCTTACTTTCTGCCTCGGGGATATTTTGAGAAGTTGCTGCAGGAAGTGAGGATGCGGAAACAGAAGTGGGGCGAGCCGTTCAAAGAATACATGGTAGAGATGCAGACACTTATGCGTCCCCTGAAATGTCCCCAAGAGGAGCAAACGGAGTTGATTCGGTAGAATAGCATGCCCGACTTGAGAGCGTATATGAGACCACACCGGTGCAAGGATCTCGACACCATGATGGAACTGGCAGACGAGTTCGAGGCGCTGGAAAGGGACCGCCTAGAGTTCCAACGGGAGAATCCAACCGTGAAAGCCCGGGCAGCGAATCCCTTCCACAAGCCGGCCGATACGACGGCATGTCGGCGATGCAAAGACGGCCCGCTGGAGGAGGCAGCACGGGAGGAAAGGGGAGCGCATGGTCACTTGCCGACACCGACCAACGGCAATATCGAGGATGGATATGTCAAGAATCCGGCCCAGGCGTGCCGAAGGTGTGGGAGCGCGGATCATTGGAGCCGGGAGTGCAACGGCCGACCGCTCACCTACTGCTGGAGATGCGGAAAAGTGGGCATCTCGGCATGGCAGTGCTGCAGGAAGACGGGAAACGCCCCGCGACCCACGCCGCGGAGGGCCGTGCCAGGGTCGCAAGAAACGGTCCCTCAAGCCAAGTCGGCAGGCTGATCAGCGAGGAGGAGCAGTTATCCGCAGTAGTGGAGGTCGCGGGCATGGAGCTGCAAGCAACGGTGGATACAGGAGCCACCAGCAGTTTCGTGAGCCGCGAGCTGGCGGACCGACTGAAGGGTGAGGGCCGGGAGGCGGCGGCAAGGAAAAGGGTGAGGTTGGCAGATGGCCATAGCCAGGAGATCACACACCAGATCGAAACGAAGGTAGGCTTTGGGAACAAGGAGATCCCAATGGTGCTACTCGTATTTCCGGGGGTGATCGATGAGTTAGTGTTGGGATGGGATTTCCTCCGCGCGGTCGGGGAAGTGGTGACCTGTGCAGGACACAGGGTGGTGATCCCTGCCCAAGATCGGGAACGAGGAGGCCAGGAGGAAAGACTGTCCGTGGCGAAGGCCGAAGCTAGAGAGACAGGACCGGAGTACGGCAACAAAACGGACCCGACCCTAAGAACGGCCGCCCGAGAGGTGGCGGAAAGCACAAACGGGAATGAGGGGGCGAGGGAAGAGCCAGTGGAGGACTTCTTGGTCCGGGAATTGGAGGCGTTTGCCAAGATCGAGGGGGTGTCTAATGTGGCGGTGCACACAATCACCATGAGCGACCCGCAACCGATTAAGCAAAGATATTACCCAAAGAACCCCAAAATGCAGGCCGAGATTAACCAGAAAGTGGACGAACTGTTAGAAAAGGGATGCATAGAGCCGTCAAAGAGCCCCTACAGTTCGCCTATAGTGATGGTGAAGAAGAAAAATGGCAAGTGGAGATTGTGCGTGGACTTTCGTCAAGTGAACGCGAGATCAGTAAAGGACGCATACCCAATGCCCAGGATCGATTACATACTCGATCAGCTGCGGGAAGCAAAGTTCATAAGTAGCCTGGATCTGAAGGATGGATATTGGCAGATCCCCCTGACCGAGAGCAGCCGGCCAATCACGGCCTTCACGGTGCCCGGCAAGGGGCTATACCAATGGAAGGTGATGCCGTTTGGGTTACACTCCGCGCGGCCACCTTTCAACGGGCATTAGACCAAGTGATAGGGCCAGATATGATGCCGCACGCATTCGCGTACCAGGATGACATAGTGGTCATCGGGCGAACAGAAGAAGAACACCGAAGAAACCTGAAAGAGGTGTTTCGACGGCTGCGCTTGAAGGCTACGGCAGGAAGCGTTCGAGGAGGTGAAGAGAAGACTAGTGGCGGACCCCGTGCTGGCGTGCCCTGACTTCTCGAAGAAATTCATCCTGCAGACAGACGCCAGTGATTACGGGCTGGGCGCGATTCTCACGCAGGAGACGGAAAGGGGAAAGCGGGTAATATCACATGCTAGCAGGACGCTAAACGGACCCGAAAGGAACTATTCGGCGACGGAGAAAGAATGTCCGGCCATTGTGTGGGCCATACGCCGGTTGAGGCCATACTTGGAAGGGTATCGCTTCAAGGTGGTCACGGACCACATGGCTCTGAAATGGTTAAATAGCATAGAAAGTCCGTCGGGAAGAGTGGCGAGATGGGCATTAGAGTTGCAGCAGTACGACTTTGAAATCGCATACAGGAAAGGACAGCTTAACGTGGTAGCCGACGCACTCTCCCGACAACCGGTGGAGGAGCGAGGCCGTCGAATAAGAAGTGAGGAGGGAACACCGCCAGTAGGCGAGCCGCCCTGCAAGTGGTTAGAGGGCATGGCCGAGAAGATCAGGAAAGAAGCCCCAAAGTACCCCGAGCGAAGAAGTCGCCTCGTGGAAGTTATGTGTGCCGAAATATGCCCGAGAAAGGGTTTTAAAGGAGAGCCACGATAACCCGGAAGCGGGCCACGCCGGCGGAAGGAGAACCGCGGCACGGGTGGCGGCAAGGTATTACTGGCCGGGGATGTACAGAGACGTGAGGGCCTACGTGCGGAAGTGCGAACTATGTCTGCGTTTTAAGCCAAGTCAGCTACAAGCGGCAGGGGAGATGTTGTCACAGGTACCGGAAGAGCCATGGGCAACGGTATGCGCGGACTTTGTGGGTCCTCTGCCGAGATCGAAGCATGGGAACTCGATGCTGCTGGTGCTAGTGGATCGATTCTCAAAATGGACCGAGTTGGTGCCGCTGAGGAAGGCCACAGCCGAGACACTAATAAAAGCCTGTCGAGAACGCATAATAGCCCGGTTTGGGGCACCCAAAGTCTTCATTACGGACAATGGGGTGCAGTTTGCAGGCAGGGCATTTAAACGATTCCTGGAGCAGCTAGGAGTCCGCCACCAGTTTACGGCGCCATACACGCCGCAAGAAAATCCGACAGAGCGAACAAACAGAACAATAAAGACCATGATCGCTCAGTTCACCGAGGGCAATCAAAGGTGTTGGGACGAAAAATGGCCGGAGCTAATGCTGGCCATGAATTCGGGAGTGTCGGATGCAACTGGATATTCACCGGCGTTCGTGGTGCAAGGAAGGGAACGCCGGCTGCCAAAGGCCCTATATGACGAGGAGACGGTAGGCACGGGGCAGGGCACAGAGACACCGGATGAAAATGCGAAGAAGTTAAAAGAGCTGTTTCAGTTGGTACGACGAAACTTGGAAAGGGCAGCCCAGGATCAGGCCAGGCACTACAACCTGAGAAGAAGACCGTGTAGACCCAAAGTGGGAGAAATCGTATGGGCCAAACAGCACCACCTGTCCAATGCGGCGAAGGGATTTGTCCCGAAGCTGGCACCAAGGTACGATGGGCCATACCGGATAGAGGACTTTATATCCCCAGTTATCTGCCACCTCAGAAAGGAGGGCGACAGGAAGAGGACAACGGCACACATACGAGATCTGAAACCCCAACCCGAGGAGCGAGAGACACAGGGGTGAAGGGGAATGGCTATAATGGGTCGCTCTAAAGGGTCACGCAGGACCAGGAACGGTAGAGTGCCACGCAGTGATACTGGGGAAGGGTGCCGCGAAGGACACGCACGAGACTCGTCAGCACGCAGGGTGACGCAGGTCAGCACGCTTGTGCACTTAGACTAAAAACAAAAACAAAAAAAAAGGAACAGGAAGACCGTGGTTGGAGAAAGGAGAAAATTAGTAAGTATAAAAATAAAACGAGAAAAACAAGAGCACAGCAAACCTGAACAGGAAACGCGTCGCCCAAAGCTGAGAAGCGAATCCTGGGTCGGGGAGGGTAATCTCAGACAGCGGATGACCAGAAAAAACCCAGGGGCCAGGCTCACGCCTCAACGCGGACTAACAGGGCAACTACGAGCGTCGGGCTGGAACGACGGGTGCCGCTCATGCGTGGACTACCGGGCGAGGAGTCGGATGATCCTCGGGTCCGAGCCACTGTGTGGGGGAGACACCTGTCAAAAGAGTCCGGCCGGTGGCGCATAGGAGTTGCCCTGGGATGAGAGCCAAAGATTCGCCAAAGGAATCGCGGCAAACGGCCCGCATTGAGGGCAGAGGGCGAACTGGAAAGGGAGGAAGGTTTGAGTAAAAGTCATCCGGGTCGGGAGAACTCACCCAGGCCAAGGAGGGTCCAATCAGCACGGGATGACGAAGACAGGTCAACGTTAGCATGTATGAAGTAAATAGCAATTAAAATAAACAGAAATAAAGGGTTAAATGAAAATTAGAATAAGCAAAAATAAAATGTAGTTATCTAACACAACAATATCCAAAAAAAACGAGGGGGAACGTTGTGAGTTGCTGCGGACACCGCAACTCTACGGTTATACCCGATACTAAGTCAGTATGGCTCTCCTCCGGCAGACGCCGCTAATATTAAACGACACGACAAAGAGTGCGTGCGAGAGAGACAGAAAATCAGTCTGAGCGTGACGTCGGGCGCTGCGTAGCCACTGCAAATTGATTTGTTCCTTTTGGCTATAAAAATGATCTGATCTGATCCAGATTCAGCAATCTGATAGATATGGTCATTATCTATGATTCTGCGTTTTTAGTTTTCTCAAATTTGCAATATTGTGGATGCAACAGATTTTCGTCCTTTGTGGGGGCGGATGGGGGTGGGGCGAAATTCTGAGATATACGTTTTATAGTGACATCTTAAAGGAGTGTGTGTACCAAATTTGGTTACTCTAGCCTTAATAGTCTCTGAGATTTGTGGTTGCCTCAGATTTTCGTCCTTTGCGGGGGCGGAAGGGGGTGTGGCGAAATTTGGACAGGAAACGGTCAAGGTCCGATATCACAGGAGTGTGGATACCAAATTTGGTTGCTCTAGCTCTTATGGGTTCTGAGATCCTTGAACTCATATTTTGCAATTGGCAAAACCGACCATGAAACCTGCGTGTTAGAGTGAGACAGAGCGAGAAAGAGTGAAATTGTTTTCGTGATTCTGGCTATAATAATTATACTATCTGGTTCAGATTTTGCACTCTGTAAGATATAGTCATCTTCTACGATTCTGCGTTTTTAGTTTTCTCGTATCCTCAAAATTGTGGATGCCACAGATTTTCGCCCTTTGTGGGGGCGGAAGTGGGCGGGGCAAAGTTTTGAAATATTTTTGTAGCAGTGACATATCACAGAAGTCTGGATCCAAAACATCGTTGCTCTAGCTCTTATAGTCTTTGAGCATTAGGCGCTGAAGGGGACGGACAGACGGACAGACGGACGGACGGACAGACGGACAGACGGACGGACGGACAGACGGACAGACAGACATGGCTCAATCGACTCGGCTATTGATGCTGATCAAGAATATATATACTTTATGGGGTCGGAAACGATTCCTTCTGGACGTTCACACATCCATTTTCACCACAAATCTAATATAATAATGATGATTGTAAATTGTAAATTTCTTTTGATTCACTCCTCTATGTACATATGTATGCACGTGTGCCAAGGATTAACCTTCTACATACATCAATCAGTTCATGAGACAATAATAAATATGAAACGAGGGGGAACGTTGTGAGTTGCTGCGGACACCGCAACTCTACAGTTATACCCGATACTAAGTCAGTATGGCTCTCCTCCGGCAGACGCCGCTATTATTAAACGACACGACAAAGAGTGCGTGCAAGAGAGACAGAAAATCAGTCTGAGCGGGACGTCGGGCGCTTCGTTGCCAGTGCAAATTGATTTGTTCCCTTTGGCTATAAAAATGATCTGATCCAGATTCAGCAACCTGATAGATATGGTTATTATCCATGATTCTGCGTTTTTAGTTTTCTCGAATCTGCAATATTGTGGATGCAACAGATTTTCGTCCTTTGTGTGGGCGGAAGGGGTGTGAGGAACCGCGGTTCCCACAGGCCGAATTCGACCAAAGCACAGCCGGATAAGGCTGTGGAACGGCCGGATAAAGGCTGTGGAACGGCCGGATAAAGGCTGATGGCTGGCCGGATAAGGCGAAGGTCAGTCCGGATACCCACGGATATCCGGATGCGGCGAAGAGGCCAAGGACCTCGAGAGGAGAAGTGTCCCGCTCTCAGAGAGAGAGGCACGCGAGAGGCAGAGGAGACGGCGGGATCGGGCCGGCTGTGATCCGACGCATGACCAAATAAGGGCATGGGATCACGCCACCGGCCGTGGAAACCAGAAGATTGCGAATGAAAGTTACCGACGCCAAGTCGGGGCCCGTTAAGGCGGGGTTATAAAAGGAGGCTGCGGCGACGAAGCGATCTTTTTTTCGTGGATAAGTGATCGCGCGCGCACGTTGAAACCCCGCCGAAACGTAAGAGTGATACCCGGTACGGTTCGAAGAAGTGCAGTGAAGTGAATACAGCAACAGGAAGACAGGCCCCGCCTGCCCCCAGAGTGAGTCTTAGTTAAGAGGTGATCCACATTCCACAGCCGCGGAAGCTAAGAGGGAAGTGTGAGACGTTGAGTGCGGATTTGAATGGCGGGCCAATGCAATTTGGCCCGCCGATTTGCTCAATCGGGAGGTCAGAGACGACGCCTTGCACGCCTTTATCTCCGGTCTTAGGAAGCCGTTGAGAGCGGTTGTGTTCCCTGCGCAACCAAAAGATCTACCATCCGCACTGGCTCTGGCCAGGGAAGCTGAGGCTAGCATTGAAAGAAGCATGTTTGCGAACTCTTACGCTAAAGCCTTGCAAGACCGAGCGCAAATTGCCGAAACTAACAAAAACCGTGCCCAAGGCAGACAAACCAAGTTTAACAAAGATGAGCAAAATCAGGAGAGAAATCCCCATTTTGTAAAACGCCAAAAGGGCGGTCCCCAGCCTCAGGCCCCTAAAGACAATCAATCCGAAGCTCCACAGCCCATGGAAGTTGACTCTTCCTCCAGATTTAGACAAAAAACCGACTACAGCAGGCATCAGACTTACGAGTCCTACGCAGCAAATCGCAAGAATTCGTCAGAGCGTTCAACAGGTCAAAGACGGCAACGCATTAACAATGTAGTACAATCAGACTCCAAAGAGGCCGTAACAGAATTCGAGAAGGCGGCCAAAGAGGCAGTTGAAGAATTAGAGAGTGAGAACGAGTACGCACCTGGTGACGACTCAATTAATTTTTTAGGGAACACTCCCGGCTTCCGTACATTCAACGACGGTTGGCTGGGAGAACTCTGAAGATGTTAATTGACACTGGCGCGGCAAAGAATTATGTGAAGCCCTTAACAGAGCTAAAGGCCATAACGCCGGTCGCCAAGTCATTCTCGGTAAACTCGATCCACGGGTCTACCGAAATCAAGCGCAAGTGCTTGATGAATATTTTCCAGCATACCTCCCCGTTTTTTCTCCTCGATACCCTAAGTTCTTTCGACGCCATCATAGGCTTCGACTTGCTAACACAAGCCGGAGTCAAATTGAACTTGGCAAAAAACACTCTGGAATACCAGGGTACATCTGAAAAACTCCAGTACTATCAATGTGCCGATGTGAACTTCACCGATATCAACGACATCGTTGTCCCTCCGTCCGTAAAGAAAGAGTTCAGGGACATGATACTCAGAAACAAAAGAGCCTTCTCAAATGCAGATGAAGCTCTCCCTTTTAATACTGCTGTCATCGCTACAATCCGAACAGTGGACGACGAGCCTGTGTATTCAAGATACCCGAGTCTCATGGGTGTTTCTGACTTCATAAACAAAGAAGTCAAACAATTACTGGACGATGGCATAATCAGGCCCTCCAGATCGCCTTACAACAGCCCAACATGGGTGGTTGATAAAAAAGGCACTGACTCATACGGTAACCCAAAAAAAAGGTTGGTAATCGATTTCAGGAAACTGAACGAAAAAACCATACCGGACCGCTATCCCATGCCAAGCATCCCCATGATTTTAGCGAATCTAGGGAAGGCGAAATACTTCACTACCCTCGACTTTAAGTCTGGGTACCACCAAATCTACCTTGCGGAGCATGACCGCGAAAAGACTTCGTTTTCAGTAAGCAGCGGCAAGTACGAGTTCTGTCGGCTTCCGTTTGGCCTGCGCAATGCAAGCAGCATATTCCAAAGGGCAATAGACGATATCCTGAGGGAACATATAGGAAAGATTTGCTTTGTCTATGTAGACGACGTCATAATTTTTTCTAAAAACGAAACGGAGCATATTCAACACATCAACACTGTGTTAAAATGTCTAATCGACGCCAACATGCGTGTAGGCCCTGAAAAGACTCAATTCTTCAAGGAAAGCATTGAATTCCTGGGTTTCATTGTTACCAAAGACGGAGCAACATCCGATCCCAAAAAGGTTAAAGCCATTCAGGACTTCCCTGAACCCAAAAGTGTCTACAGCGTTAGGTCATTCTTGGGGTTAGCTAACTACTATAGGGTCTTTATTAAGGACTTTGCCGCTATAGCGCGCCCAATATCAGACATACTTAAAGGGGAAAATGGTTCAGTGAGTAGGCACGTATCAAAGAAAATCCCTGTTGAATTTAATGAAACTCAACGCGATGCATTTCGCCGTCTGCGAAACATTTTGGCATCAGAAGATGTCATGTTAATGTACCCAGACTTCCAGAAACCGTTCGATTTAACCACTGATGCTTCGGCCAGTGGAATTGGCGCGGTTCTTTCCCAAGGCAATAGGCCAATAACAATGATTTCTCGCGCCTTAAAACAGGCCGAACAAAACTATGCCACCAACGAAAGAGAGTTGCTGGCCGTTGTGTGGGCTTTAGGCAGATTGCAGAACTTTCTGTACGGTTCCAGGGAAATTAACATTTTCACGGACCACCAGCCGCTCACGTTCGCTGTGTCAGACAAGAACACGAATTCTAAGATTAAAAGATGGAAATCTTACATCGACCAGCACAATGCCAAAATGTTTTATATACCGGGCAAAGAGAATCTGGTGGCGGATGCCCTTTCAAGGCAAAACGTTAATGCTTTGCAAGATGGGCCCCGTTCGGACGCTGCAACCGTTCACAGCGAAATTTCCCTGACCAACACAGTCGAGACAACAGACAAACCTTTGAATTGTTTTAGGAACCAGATTGTTCTAGAGGAATCCCGTTTCCCGCTAAAGCGAAACCTGTTGCTGTTTCGCAGCAAAACACGCCACTTGATCAGTTACACTGACAAGAGCTCAATTCTCAAAACTCTCAAAGAAGTTGTGAATTCTGGAGTCGTTAATGCAATACATTGCGACCTTCCCACGTTGGCAAGTTTCCAACACGACCTGATTTTGCATTTCCCTGCCACCCAATTCAGGCACTGTAAAAATCTTGTGCAAGATATAACGGACAAAAACGAGCAGTTAGAAGTCATCACTGCCGAGCACAATCGAGCGCACAGAGCAGCTCAGGAAAACATCAAACAAGTACTTCGTGACTATTATTTTCCCAATATGGCCACTTTGGCCAAAGAAGTGGTTGCAAACTGCAGGGTTTGCACTAAAGCCAAGTACGATAGGCACCCGAAGAAACAGGAACTCGGGGAAACGCCTATACCAAGTTATACGAAATGTTGCATATCGACATTTTCTCAACAGACAAGAAACAATTCCAATCCAGAACAATAATCGATGTCACAAGCCCTCTACTGCAAATTATTAACCTTTTCCCCGCAACTAAGACAATTTATTGCGATAACGAGGCGGCCTTCAATTCCGAGACCATCACTTCGATGCTCCGAAACGCCTACGGCATTTGCGTTGTGAATGCAGCTCCGCTTCACAGCACCTCAAACGGCCAGGTGGAGCGCTTTCATAGCACCCTGACCGAAATTGCGAGATGCCTCAAACTAGACAAGAAAATCAGCGACACTACAGAATTAATTTTAAAGGCTACGATAGAGTACAACAAAAGTTTACACTCAGTAACCCGAGAGAAACCAATTGAGGTCGTTCATGCAGTAGCTCATGTTCGTCGCGAGAACGTCAAAGATAGGCTGATTAAGGCACAGCAAGACAATATCAAAAGGTGCAACGCAGCCAGACAAAACCGTGTTTTCGAGGTAGGAGAAAA
Organism: Drosophila pseudoobscura; assembly: GCF_009870125.1. NCBI lineage: Eukaryota > Metazoa > Arthropoda > Insecta > Diptera > Drosophilidae > Drosophila > Drosophila pseudoobscura. The sequence continues at coordinate 2,335,465 of NC_046681.1, read as the reverse complement.
GGTGTTCCAGAAGAACAACAAAAGGCTAGGGAACAAGTTAACTCCATTATGCTCAGAACAAAAGGTCGAAGCAGACCTGGGAACGTCTGTTCTCATTAAGGGGAGGGTGGTCCATAAGGACAACCTGAAATAAGTTTTCCCCACAATTAGCTAGTAAGCCAACTTAATAAACTCCGAAACTCAAAAGCAAATAAACAGACTGACGGACACTATCAATAAAATTATCAGCTCCCGCAAAGGCGATTTGGTTGACACTCCTCATTTATTCGAAACACTGCTGGCAAAAAATAGAATACTGAACACGGAAATTCAATATTTAATACTAACTATAACGCTGACAAAAGCAAACATAGTAAATCCCACAATTCTCGACCACACCGATCTGAAATCACTTATTGAGCAAGACACCCCAATAGTAAGCTTAATAGAAGCTTCTAAGATCAAGGTCCTTCAGTCCGAGAACATTATCCACATATTAATAGCCTACCCTAAAGTTGAGTTTAGGTGCCAAAAGGTCTCCGTCTACCCCGTTTCACACCAACAAACCATTCTGCGACTCGGCGAAGACACGCTGGCGGAATGCGAAAAGGACACCTCTACAGTTACTGGATGCACCGTGACTACGCATAACACCTTCTGCGAACGAGCACGGCGCGAAACCTGTGCTAGCTCCCTTCATGCTGGAAACATCGCCAACTGCCATACCCAACCCAGCCACCTGAAAGCGATAACACCTGTAGATGACGGCGTCGTGATTATCAACGAAGCGACAGCGCGCGTCCGAACAGATGATGTAGCAGAAGTGACTGTCTCAGGAACCTTCTTGATAACTTTCGAACGGTCTGCAGCTATTAATGGCACAGAATTTGTAAACTTGCGCAAATCACCAAGCAAGCAGCCTGGCACCGTGAGGTCACCGCTCCTAAACATCATCGGACATGACCCGACATTAAGCATACCACTCCTGCCTCGTATGAACATCAACAACTTGCAATCAATTCGAGATTTCAAGGAGGATGTAACTGCGGCGGGCTCACCCAAATTCTGGTTCACGGTTGGTGCGGTCCTGAACGTCGGACTAATTGGCTCATTCGTCCTTTTCATGGTGCTAAGGAGAAAGCGAGCCACATTGAGGGTGCAGAGGGCTTTGGACAACTTTAATATGACCGAGGACGGTCATCATCCTGAGGGGGGGGGTAGTTAACAACTAAGCATATAATATGAACTCTCTCTGTCATACATTGTTATTTCTAAGTACGCAGCAGGTAATCATAAGTATTTGGTTGCCCTCAGCAAACAATGCTGACGCGCTGCCAAGAATTCTGCACACAGCAAGTGAAAACGGTCACCCGTGCTGTTTGCGGAAGAGTGTTGAGTCGGCATGCCGACTCTGGGGTATGGCGCGATGCATTGACTTCGTAGGGTAAGCTTAAGCAAAGACATTTCTGTAAAGTCAGTCTCAGTTCAGATCGCATTCTAATAAGACGAACGATTAAAGCTCCGGCACTGCCGTAAATAAAATTCAGTGTGTTATCAATTATAGTTGGGAAAGTCCCACAACATAATTATCATTGATCCCGTTTCGCTCGCCGGATCCATCACACAACATAATCATCATTGATCCAGTTTCAATCGCCGGATCCACCGTTACCTCATCAAAGGAAGAGGCCACTATCGCCAGCTAATTACCCACATAGCGTCGCTGATCATCGAGATAACGGCGGTAGACTTAATTTATACATACATATGCCACGGGAACTCGGACTGGGATGGAAAACTCGCACAAAATCACTGCACTGTTGTTAGGCACAATCGAAGAGTACTTATCTTGAACTTGGAGCGATCCGCGGATGCTGGCTGGGGTGAGCTTCTCCTTATGGGGAAGGCGAAGATCCGGCTCGAAGGACCAATGTTTGTAGTGGGGCGGATCGAGGTTCAATTATCCAACGGCGAGGGGTATGTTCCAGGTTAAACTCCTAGCAGTCGTCACAGAAAGGAAAGGCCGATGGGTTTCGTTGTGTGTATATATATATATTGTTCATGTAGTTATTGGGTATTCGCGCGGTATGTCGACAGGTTGAAGCGGGGGTGAAAACGTAACTAACTAACTCTATGCCTTATGATGCTTTTGCTGCCGTGAGCGCCGAATGGATCGTGGATTGTGGATCCGAGCGCCCCTCCGAGGGCGCGAGAGCGAGTTGGGACCGGGGCGCACGGAGTTGGCACAGTGCGCAGAAATGGTTTACTGCTGGCCTGAACATTTAGTTTTCTCGAATCTGCAATATTGTGGATGCAACAGATTTTCGTCCTTTGTGTAGGCGGAACGGGGTGCGGAAAAATTTTGAGATATACGTTTTATAGTGAGATCTAACAGGAGTGCGGATACTAAATTTGGTTACTTTAGCGTTAATAGTCTCTGAGATTTGTGGATGCCCCAGATTTTCGTCCTTTGCGGGGGCGGAAGGGGGTGTGGCGAAATTTTGAAACAAACTCGTTAAGGTCCGATATCTTAGGAGTGTGTATACCAAATTTGGGAAAACTTGTATCGGCACATTCCTCACCGGGCAGGGAGCGAAGAAGTCGCCTCGTGGAAATTATGTGTGCCGAAAGATGCCTGGGAAAGGGGTTTAAAGGAAAGCCACGATAACCAGGAAGCAAGCCACGCCGGCGGAAGGAGAACCGCGCCACGGGTGGCGGCAAGATATTACTGGCCAGGGATGTACAGGGACGTTAGGGCCTACGTGCGGAAGTGTGAGCTATGTCTTTGTTTTAAGCCAAGTCAGCTACAAGCAGCAGGGGAAATGTTGACACAGGTGCCCGAAGAACCGTGGGCAACGGTGTGCGCTGACTTTGTGGGTCCTCTGCCGAGGTCGAAGCATGGGTACTCGATGCTGTTGGTGCTAGTGGATCGATTCTCAAAGTGGACCGAGTTGGTGCCGCTGAGGAAGGCCACGGCCGAGGCATTAATAAAGGCCTGTCGAGAGCGCATAATATACCGTTTTGGGGCGCCCAAAGACTTTATTACGGACAATGGGGTGCAGTTCACAAGCAGGACATTTAAAAGATTCCTGGAGCAGCTAGGAGTTCGTCACCAGTTTACGGCGCCATAAACGCCGCAAGAGAATCCGACAGAGCGAACGAACAGAACGGTAAAGACCATGATAGCCCAGTTCACCGAGGGTGATCAAAGGTGTTGGGACGAAAAATGGCCGGAGCTGATGCTGACCATGAATTCGGGAGTGTCGGATGCAACGGGATATTCACCGGCGTTCGTGGTGCAGGGAAGGGAACCCCGGCTGCCAAAGGCCCCATATGACGAGGAGACGGTAGGCACGGGACAAAGCACAGAGACGCCGGATGAAAATGCGAAGAAATTAAAGGAGCTGTTTCAGTTGGTTCGACGCAACTTGGAAAGGGCAGCCCAGGATCAGGCCAGGCATTACAACCTGAGAAGAAGACCGTGGAGACCCAAAGTGGGAGAGGTCGTATGGGCCAACCAGCACCACCTTTCCAATGCAGCGGAGGGATTTGTCCCGAAGCTGGCACCAAGGTACGATGGGCCATACCGGATAGAGGACTTTATATCCCCAGTTATCTGCCACCTCAGAAAGGAGGGCGACAGGAAGAGGACAACGGCACACATACGAGATCTGAAACCCCAACCCGAGGAGCGAGAGACACAGGGGTGAAGGGGAATGGCTATAATGGGTCGCTCTAAAGGGTCACGCAGGACCAGGAACGGTAGAGTGCCACGCAGTGATACTGGGGAAGGGTGCCGCGAAGGACACGCACGAGACTCGTCAGCACGCAGGGTGACGCAGGTCAGCACGCTTGTGCACTTAGACTAAAAACAAAAACAAAAAAAAAGGAACAGGAAGACCGTGGTTGGAGAAAGGAGAAAATTAGTAAGTATAAAAATAAAACGAGAAAAACAAGAGCACAGCAAACCTGAACAGGAAACGCGTCCCCAAAGCTGGGAGGCGAATCCGGGCCGGGGAGGGTAATCTCAGGCAGCGGACGACCAAAGAAAGCCCAGGGGCCAGGCTCACGCCTCAACGCGGTCTCACAGGGCAACTACGAGCGTCGGGCCGGAACGACGGGTGCCGCTCATGCGTGGTCTACCGGGCGAGGAGTCGGATGATCCTCGGGTCCGAGCCACTGTGTGAGGGAGACGCCGGTCAAAAGAGTCCGGCCGGGGGCGCGTAGTAGTTGCCCTGGGATGTGAGCCAAAGATTCCAGCCCGGGCGGAGGGTCGGAGGACCCGTTGTTCACGAGCGGAATCGCGGCAAGCGACCCGCAGTGAGGGCAGAGGGCGAGCTGGAAAGGGAGAAAGGGTTGAGTTAAAGTCATCCGGGTCGGGAGAACTCACCCAGGCCAAGGAGGGTCCAATCAGCACGGGATGAAGAACAGGTCGACGGTAGCAGGGAAGTAAATTGTAATTAAAATAAAAGGAGAAATATACGTAAGCACAAATGGGAAGGGGGTGGGTCCATCAAAGATGGAAAAATATTATCCGTCAGCCAACACAGAACGCGGCGAGAACACAACAGTATCCAAAAAAAAAAGACAAGGCGAAGTCGGATAGAGAGCGGAGAGCGCGTCGGTACTCACCCAACCAGGGGAAAGATGCCGTTAGAGAGCGCGGCCGGTAGAGAGACAAGCCATGAGCACACACGTAACAACCGTTAGAACCAGGCAAGAGAGACCGAACCCGACGCACCGGCACCGTTAGAGGGAACGACTGGTAATGCAACGCGGGTATATATGCGGGTGGAAGACGGAACGGCGGACACTTGAAGGTAATTATCACCAAGGAGAAATCGCAGCAGAAAAAAACGAGGGGGAACGTTGTGAGTTGCTGCGGACACCGCAACTCTACAGTTATACCCGATACTAAATCAGTATGGCTCTCCTCCGGCAGATGGCGCTAATATTAAGCGACACGACAAAGAGTGTGTGCGAGAGAGACAGAAAATCAGTTTGAGCGTGACGTCGGGCTCTGCGTAGCCAGTGCAAATTGGTTTGTTCCTTTTGGCTATAAAAATGACCTGATCTGATCCAAATTCAGCAGCCGGATAGATATGGTCATTCTCTATGATTCTGCGCTTTTAGTTTTCTCGAATCTGCAATATTGCGGATGCAACAGATTTTCGTCCTTTGTGGGGGCGGATGGGGGTGGGGCGAAATTCTGAGATATACGTTTTATAGTGACATCTTAAAGGAGTGTGTGTACCAAATTTGATTACTCTAGCCTTAATAGTCTCTGAGATTTGTGGTTGCCCCAGATTTTCATCCTTTGCGGGGGCGGAAGGGGGTGTGGCGAAATTTGGACACGAAACTGTCAAGGTCCGATATCACAGGAGTGTGGATACCAAATTTGGTTGCTCTAGCTCTTATGGGTTCTGAGATCCTTGAACTCATATTTTGCAATTGGCAAAACCGACCATGAAACCTGCGTGTTAGAGTGAGACAGAGCGAGAAAGAGTGAAATTGTTTTCGTGATTCTGGCTATAATAATTATACTATCTGGTTCAGATTTTGCACTCTGTAAGATATAGTCATCTTCTACGATTCTGCGTTTTTAGTTTTCTCGTATCCTCAAAATTGTGGATGCCACAGATTTTCGCCCTTTGTGGGGGCGGAAGTGGGCGGGGCAAAGTTTTGAAATATTTTTGTAGCAGTGACATATCACAGAAGTCTGGATCCAAAACATCGTTGCTCTAGCTCTTATAGTCTTTGAGCATTAGGCGCTGAAGGGGACGGACAGACGGACAGACGGACGGACGGACAGACGGACAGACGGACGGACGGACAGACGGACAGACAGACATGGCTCAATCGACTCGGCTATTGATGCTGATCAAGAATATATATACTTTATGGGGTCGGAAACGATTTTTTCTGGACGTTACACACATCCACTTTCACCACAAATCTAATATACCCCAATACTCATTTTGAGTATCGGGTATAAAAAGAAGAAAAAAAATGGAGACGAAACGGCTCACCCACGAGGACGGGAAGAAGAAGATGGAGGATTTGAGGGCTTTCTTGGAGGAGCAGCAGGCGATAGTGGGAGAAGGGGGCTACCGCGCCGAGGCTTCTCGTCAGCGACGGGCGTCCGTGCTCTCGCGTGGCGACGAGGAGGATTGGTGCGACGGCTCCCAGTTCCTCCAGCTGTTGGCCTCGCCGTTAGTATCGCCGGCGCCGTCGGGCCACGACTCCGTGTCACCGACGGTATCCTCGGACGACGGAGCCGGGGAGAGCGAAGACGACGTTATTTGCATCGACGGTCCACGCGCCCCAACCGCCCAAGAGAAGGCCAGAGTGAGAAGGCCGCTGACCCTGCGCGACCGGGGCGAAGCATTGAAACGGAAATTCCAGGAGGCGACGGCGGAGGAGTAGCGCCGGATCCACCGGGTGCTGGAGGCGGCACGAATGATCCGACGGCGGAGGGACGAGCGGCTGGAGGCGCGGCGGCGACAGGAGGGAAGGGCCACCAGGAAGGAGGAGCCCGGCCACGAGAGCGACGAGGCGCCGCCACCCCCGCCATTCCGAGTGGTACTGCCGCCGATGCAGTCCCGGGCCGACGAGGCGGGGACCGAGGGGGCGCAGCCCCCGGCCAGGGGCGAGCGGGCCACGAATCCCGAGGCCGAATGGCAGCGGCGACTGCAACAGGCCGAGGAGGAGGAAGGCGAATTGTGGCAGCCTACGCCACCAGCCGAGGACGACGAGGGCCCCGAGAGGCGGCCACCGCAAACCGAGGAGGAGCAGCAGCAGCAGCACCAGCAGCAGCAGCAGCCGCAGCAGCAGCAGCACCAGCATCAGCAGCGCCAGCAGCAGCAGCAGCAAGAGAAGTGGCAGTGGCAGCAGCAGCCACAATGGAGGGGACCGGAGGCGGCCGTAATAGGGCCATACGTGTCACAGGAGGTGCGGACCGCCGTGCGCCAGGGGATGGTTTGGCACCATCAGACCCTGCACATCACGTGGGCCTCGGTGCCCGCCCCGCGCGAGACCCAGCCAGAGACCGGCGCCCGGGTGTGGGAGGAGAGCCCCCTCGGCAGCAACGACAGGGACCCGCGGAGAAGAAACCCCAAAACTGATCCCGCGACTGCAGCGGCAGGAATGGCGACGGCGGAGGCAGCGAGGACGGCGACGGACGAAGCAGCGGATGGCCCGGCGACGGCGACCACGGCGGCAGGAATGGCGACGGCTGAGGCATCGAGGACGGCGACGGACGAAGCATCGGATGGCCCGGCGACGGCGACCACGGCGGCAGGAATGGCGGCGGCAGGAATGGCAACGGCAACCACAGCGACAGGAATGGCGACGGCGGAGGCAGACGAGGCGGCGACGGAACACGCGGAGGTCGAGGCGTGGGAACGCGGGCCGTGGGTGTGGCCCGCGCCGTAGAGGTCGAGGGCGGTCGAGCGCCCAGCCCTGAAGAGGCAGGCCTCCTGCCCGGAGCCCCATGCAAGACCCAAGCGGCCGGCCCTGCAACGACAGAGCTCAGCACCGGCCGCCACGGGCCACTGGAAGGCGATCCCGCGGGAGGAGTGGCCGGCGGCAGTGAGCCGCGCACAGGCCCAGATACGCCTCGTGGGTAGGCGGGTAAATAAATTGGTGAGCGAGCGGGGTACGCGGTACCGCATCGCCATGTCGGCCACTCGCACTGAGGTGTTCCGGGAACAGAAATAAAGGAAAACGGAGAAGAGAAGAAAAAGGGGGGCGGGGGGGACAGAAGAAACACAAAAGGAAAAAAAAAGGGCAGAACACGCGGGAGAACATGAATAAAGGGAAAACAGAAAAAAAAGGAAAACGGAATACCGACTGGGGGGGAAGTATCGAGTGGATCGCAGAAGCGCCCCTACACCTTATCGATAGGCGGAATTCGGCGCCAGCCAGAAAAGTGCAAGTGCAGCGCCGCTCGAGCAAAGGCGCCAGAGGGCGCCAGAACGCCGGTGATCCCAGGTACAACAAAGGGCGCGCGCAACTTCGGGCCGTTTGAATGAGGAAAGCCCACCCCATCCCGAGATCGCGGAAAACGGAAGTATTCCGCTGCGGGAAGAAAGAGGGGGGTGTGAGGAACCATGGTTCCCACAGGCCGAGTGCGACCAAAAGCACAGTCGGATAAAAGCTGACGGCTGGCCGGATAAGGCGAAGGTCAGGCCAGATGCCCACGGTTATCCGGATGCGGCGAAGAGGCCAAGGGCCTCGAGAGGAGAAGTGCCCTGCTCTCGGAGAGAGAGACACACGAGAGGCAAAGGAAACGGCGGGATCGGGCCGGCAGTAATCTGGCGCATGACCAAATAAGGGCACGGGATCACGCCACCGGCCAGGCCCCGTTACGAAAGCCGTGGAAACCAGGAGACGGCGATGGAAAACTACCGACGCCGAGCAGGGGCCTGGCAAGGGGCTATAAAAGGAGGCTGCGGCGTCGAAGCGGCTCTCTTATCCGTGGATAAGTGATTGCGCGCGCACGTTGAGACCCGGTCGAAACGCAGGAGTGATACTCGGTACGAAACAAAGAAGTGTAGTGAAGTGTAGCAGCAGGCAGACAGGCCCCGCCTGCCCCCCAGAGTAAGTCTAAATTAAGTGAAGATCCCCGTACGCCGGCGGAAGCTAGGAGGGGAGTGCGAGCCGTGGAGTGCGGATTTGAGTGGCGGACCAAAGCAATAGCAGAGGTCAACTTGCCCCAATCAATAGCCTCGACGCTGCCACACCCGACGAGAGCCCACGCGTGGTGGAGATCGGTAGTTAAGAGAAACTGTAACACCTAGCCCTAAGTCCTAATAGAATTGCGAATAAAGCGGAATTCAAGTAAAGAAAAGGAAAGTCTTATCATTTGTCGTTGGGGGCAACAATAAAAATACGTTGCTGCGAATCTGCCGACCGCTGAGCAAGCCCAGCAAACTCAAGCGGGCCCAAAAAGCAGGTTCGTTACAATACCTCCGAAGTGAGGTCCTGCCGGGGGAATAAAATGCCACTCGATCTGTTCTCTTTATAATATTGGAACCACTTTTATGTTGTCTTTGAGGGCTTTTTGGTATTCCTCGTCTAATTTGCGCGAAGCTCCCACAAAGTTAGTTCCATTATCGGAAAAAATATTTTGCACATTTTCCTCTTCTTGAAAAAAATCTTCTAAGTGCAGCTAGAAATGCATCTGAAGTAAGATCGCTGACTACTTCCAAATGAATAGCTTTTGTCGCCATGCATACGAATACGGCAATATATCCCTTATAGGATTTCTGCCCCCGGTTTTTAGAGCATCGGATATGGTAAGGCCCGGCGAAGTCTACCCCTGTATTTGTAAACGGGTGCGACATTGTAGCTCTGTGTTTCGGCAGATTTCCCATAATTTGTTCTGCAGTATTCTGTCGATACCTAGCACAGGTGACACCCTCTTTAAGTTTTTTCTTTAAGCAATTTCTTAGCCCGAATATCCAAAACTTTCCCTGGACATAGTTTCGCATCAGATTAATTCCACCGTGCAATGTTTCTTTATGTGCATTCTTGATAATTAAAGACGTCAAGGGACACTTATCTAAAATCAAGGGATGTTTAACCTCAAATTCCGCGTTGGAGTTTTGCAATCTACCTCCAACTCGTAACAATCCGTCTTTATCTAAGAACGGATTTAAGCTTAATAGTTTATTTTTTGTTTCTATTTCCTTTTTATTAATTAGGCTAGCTATTTCGGAACCGAAATGGATAGCTTGTTGTTGTTTTACTATTAATACTTTGGCGCTCTTAATCTCTTTCACTGTCAAAAATGAAGGAAATTCTTTCTTTTTGGTTTTGATTTGAATAAACCTCAATACATATGCAATGACTCTTTCTAGTTTATGCATACACGAATATTTTTGTAATAATTTACAAAAAATGTTATTTTTTGCTATTACCATTGTTGTGCTCACAACTAATTTTTCTTCAATTTCCTCTTTTGGCCAATGTTCCTTAGATTTCGCCAACCATTGAGGCGCTTTCCACCAAATCTTAAAATCTTTTAGCTTATCTGCACTAATGCCCCTTGATGCTACATCTGCTGGATTGTCTTCAGTTCTAACGTGTCCCCATTTAATTTCCTTAATCTTAGTTTTCCGATTCTTCTTTGGATTAACTTTGCTTTTGCTGGCTATTATAATTGTAGAACTATCTACCTTGGCATACACTACGGCAGCATAAGCCTTTTCGGATGCATCGGCAAACCCATGAATTTGCATCGTATGGTACATTGCGACCCACAATCAATGAGAGCTCTAAGGTTTTGACAGCCACCATTCCTTGCCCTTACTTTTATAAGTGCTGTGGCTAAGAACGCTTGTTCTTTTGTCAAGCAAGTGTTAACATTTTCCCTCTTTTCGTAGGGAATATGGAGCATCGTATGATGAGGTTTTTTACAAATCCCACATACAATTTCAGAAAAGCATTTCTTATACATATCATGCCTACAGCATTTTGTGCAAAGGCGCTGTTTTTTAATAAACTGGCCTCTATCTATCGGACTCATTCCCTTAAACTTATAGCAGTGAATTATGGTATGTCCTGCCATTTTACATAACGGACAATTTTCTTTTATTTTACCATATTGCACTACTTTTTTCAACGGTTTCCACTCTTTATCCTGCGACGTGTAAAGAGAAGTGTCTTGCAATGCTTGGATCTCTTTTGTCCTTTTAAAATGACTTTCATATAATTGTAAGGTATCTTTGTTGAATTTTTTCAAAACAATGTGCGCGAAAATCACATCAACTTATTCTGTTAAATGTGACTTCAATTTAATTAAATGTATTGACTCGTTTATAGAATCAGAAAACCATTTAATATGTTTCGCTGAATCGTGATCTAGCATTGGTAAGTCTAGTAAACGATTCAGCTGATCCGCAAAAATTGTTCGCTTATTTTCATACCGCTTGGTCAGCATACACTTTACTGAGGGTGTCTATTTGAGTACATGCTTACATTAGTTTTATTTTAGTACCGCATTTGTTAAGTGTTTTCTCCACTTGTGTTTTGTTGTCGTATTAATGGGTTACAGATCTCTGTTTACAGCCGTGCAGTCATAACTTGTCTACTTTATGTGATTTCTTTAGAGATCGGTGTTGTTACATGAGTGAATGTGTACAATAATCTATTAATCTTTAGACATGCAAGGGGCCGAAAGTGGCATTGTATTGACGATAATATGTTCATGTTTGAACAATCAGTTAAAAAAATCAATTTGGCAAAAAAATGGAAATTTCTCGAGAGGGTTTTCGTTCGATTATTTTTCACAACTTTCGACGTGGTTTATCCCAACAAGAATATGTTGATGAACTTAGTTCTTTATATGCCGAGAAAGCACCAGGCTCGCGTCGATTTGAGTAAGGAAATGCTTAAAAAGTTCGACCGAGGTGCTTCAAAAGATTTTTATAAAATCGTGACAGGTGATGAATCATGGATATATGCGTATGAGCCGGAAACTAAACAGCAATCGACCGTGTGGGTGTTTCAAGATGAGCGAAATCCAACAAAAGTTGTTCGAGCACGAAGCACTTCGAAGCAAATGGTCGCCTGTTTCTTCGGGAGAATGGGTCATGTGGCCACTGTTCTGCTAGAGAAACGTAGGACTGTCAATTTTGAGTGGTACACGACCATTTGTTTGCCGGAAGTCTTCGGAGAAATTCGCAAAACCAACTGCCGAGCACGAATCATTCTCCATCATGACAATGCGAGCTCGCACACATCTCGACAAACAGGTGAATTTTTAAGCAGTCAAAACGTCGAATTGATGACTCATCCTCCCAACAGTCCTGACTTGGCACCCAATGACTTCTTTTTATTCCCTAACATAAAAAAAAAACTGCGTGGTCAACGCCGAAGAAGCAGTTGAAGAGTTTAACAACCATGTTTTGGAGGTGTCTCAAGAGGAGTAGAAAAACTGCTATGACCAATGGTTCAAGCGAATGCAAAAGTGTATTGATCATCAGGGGGAATATTTTGAAAAACAATAAAACCATTTTCATTTAAAAATTGTTGTTCTTATTTCCTATTCCCGAAATATAAATAGCGCCCACGGGCGTTATGACACCAATTTTTTTGACATAAGGCCCGCGGGCATTATTTGGTTACTCTACCCTTAATAGTCTCTGAGATTTGTGGATGCCCCAGATTTTCGTCCTTTTCGGTGGCGGAAGGGGTTACGGCGAAATTTTGAAACAAACTTGTCAAGGTCCGAATACTTACGCATTTCCCCTTAAATTTCCACAAAAAGGGTATGCCCCTCAATTTTTATACCCGATACTCAAAATGAGTATTGGGGTATATTAGATTTGTGGTAAAAGTGTGTGTAACGTCCAAAAGGAATCGTTTCCGATCCCATAAAGTATATATATTCTTGATCAGCATCAATAGCCGAGTCGATTGAGCCATGTTTGTCTGTCCGTCCCCTTCAGCGCCTAGTGCTCAAAGACTATAAGAGCTACAGCAACGATGTTTTGGATCCAGACTTCTGTGATATGTCACTGCTACAAGAATATTTCGAAACTTTGCCCCGCCCATTTCCGCCCCCACAAAGGGCGAAAATCTGTGGCATCCACAATTTCGACGATACGAGAAAACTAAAAACGAAGAATCGTAGAAGATGACTATATCTTCTAGAGTGCAAAATCTGAGCCAGATCGTATAATTATTATAGCCAGAATCAAGAAAACAATTTCATTCTTTCTCGCTCTGTCTCTCTCTAACACACAGGTTTCATGGTCGGTTTTGCCAATTGCAAAATATGAGTTCAAGGATCACAGAACCTATAAGAGCCAGAGCAACCAAATTTGGTATCCACACTCCTGTGACATCGGACCTTGACCATTTTGTGTCAAAATTTGCCATACCCCCTTCCGCCCCCACAAACCCACGAAAATCTGGGGCATCCACAAATCTCAGAGACTATTAAGGCTAGGGTAACCAAATTTGGTAAACACACTCCTTTAAGATGTCACTATAAAACGTATATCTCAAAATTTCGATCCACCCCCTTCCGCCCCACAAAGGACGAAAATCTGTTGCATCCACAATATTGCAGATTCGAGAAAACTAAACTATCCATAGATAATGACCACATCTATAGGATTGCTGAATCTGGATCAGATCAGATAATTTTTATAGCGAAAAGGAACAAATCAATTTGCAGTGGCTACGCAGCGCCCGACGTCACGCTCAGACTGATTTTCTGTCTCTCTCGCACGCACTCTTTGTCGTGTCGTTTAATATTAGCGGGTCTGCCGGAGGAGAGCCATACTGACTTAGTATCGGGCATAAATGTAGAGTTGCGGTCTCCGCAGCAACTCACAACGTTCCCCCTCGTTTTTTGTTTTTTTTTTGATAAATTGTATAATTAAGTGAGAAATAAAAAAAAACAATAATTTAAATTCGAAGAGATCCTTTTCCTTAAAAGATTTTAATTTGTTAAAACAAAAGTCCATGAATCCACTTTGCACGTTTCAAACTTGTATCCTTTAAGAATTTATAAAAAATAATTATTTTTTCCACATTCCGAATAAGTTTTGGCATACTCTCGTTTAAATTTAGTATGAGCATGCAAGGTATCATGCGCCATTCCGACTGCACGCGCTCCCAAGAACTCATCCAGTCCCTTTGGTTTAGACTCGTACTTTTCCAATGTTTTTAAGCCCATCGATTTTCAATGGGATTTAGATCTGGGCTAATGAGCAAGTAACTGGATTAAGTAAAGAATCGAATTATTGGGACAATTTTTCACGAATTTAGCCGTGTGCGTCAGGTTACCGTCTTGCTAGAAAGTGATCTCGGATATGGGGTAGACAAATAAATAAAATTTGACAAATTGGTTCCCAAAATATTAAGATAATATTCTTTCTTCATTATTCCATCGATTTTAACCACAGATTTTCGCAGAATTTTAGAGAATGACTATATCTTCTAGACTGCAGAACCTGAACCAGATCGTATCATTATTATAGCCATTTTGAAGAAAACAATTTCATTTTCTCTCGCTCTGTCTATATCTAACACACACGTTTCATGGCCGGCTTTGCATATTGCTAAAGTGAGCGCATAGATCTCAGAGACTATAAGAGCTAGAGAAACCAAATTTGGTATTCACAGTCCTGAGATATCGAACCTGCACAAGTGGATTTCCAAATTGCGACCCCACAGTGAACGAAAATCTGTGGCATCCACCATTTTGAAGATACGAGAAAACCCAAGACGTGAACTATAGAGCCCATTCTACCAGATTGCCGATTCTGGATAAGACCTAATTATTGTAACCATAACAAAAAAATCAATTTGCATTGGCTACGCAACTCCGTCTATGCACTTACTCGTTCTCTCTCCCTCACACTGAGTATCGGGTATAAGTGCAGAGCCGTACGCCTAGCTGCTACTTGCAACGTGCAAAACGCGCGCCCAAGAAGCCCCTCCCCTTGGTAACGGGACCTTGGCGGACTGCGTCCGATTTCTCTGTCTAAGACGCCTTTGTAAAGTGAAGCTTGCTGGCACGTTACGTGACTGTATTGCCGCTCCAATCGCTGAGCGCAGCTTAGCTCGGCTTGCATAGATAAGCAAGCATAAAACATAAATATCGAAGAGCGAGGTTTGAGAGAACGGTTGGCAGAGCAAGCACGTGCAAAGCTTTAATAAATATTGGAATAACATAAAAATTTGTAGCTAAAATATGCGGCTGCAATCCAATAACTTTCTGCTATTTGGCAAGCAGCTAATCGGCGGGGTTCTGCTCCGAACACATCGAATCCTGGATCCAGTTGCACCATTGCCTCATATAGGAGAAATTTGAAAATTTGTTGCTAACTGTGATCAATTTGAGCGCAGTTCATTTTGTTGCCGTTTGCCAAAAGTCGAATTGCGACTTTATTTGGATGCCACTTTATTTTTTTTTTATCAATAACGCAGACTTTGACGGCCCAATCAGCCTGTGTTGATTTTTATCTGATCATTCTTACATACTAGCACAACGATATCACATTTAATAAGTTTTTACTAAATTTGATTTACGATTTTATTAGTTCATTAGCGTGATCCACTCAAAATCTAAATTAATAACATTGTACAATTATCAACTTTATTTTGAACTTACGACTTGATATTTCGTTACTAGAGATTAAAAGCTGATAATAAATAAATGCATGACAAACCCTAAAAGATATTCGTAATCCCAAGAAAAAGTATTAGTATAAGTAGATCTGATAGCAGGGATTTTTTGTTCTGTTAAATTAGGTCTTTATTAAATGTCATGAATTTTAATAATAAACTTACGAACAAACAATCTAGTATAAGTACACATTTTAAAATTAACTGTTTACAAAAATCATTTCCAAACTAATATTAGATTCAAATTTGGCCTTATTTAATAAAAGCCACAATTTATGATTACTTGGAAGCTTATTGTTAAAAACTATACAACGCATAACGCGCATTATAATTAACCGCAGTTATTGAGCATACCAGTCAAACTTCTCCAACTCGAACGACAATCAGTGCAAAATAATTAATTTTTTTTCATATTGTTGAAGCTAAAAAATAAAGCTGTCATACTTAAAACTCAACAAAGTTTATTAATATATTTACCCAGCTTAGTAAATAAAGATTTAAATTTGAATAATGAAATGCACTGCCCAATATTTAAGTTTCAGTATTGCAAAAATCCATATTTTTCTCTAAAAGCAACGCCATTGACACTCAATATAGTTCGAGCTTCAAAAAATTCGTCTTAGGGAAGTTCTGGCTAGAATGTTCAAGAATATTTGTATTTGTTCGGTTCTGCATATTTATTATTTGCTATGCATATTTTGTTAGCCAAAATTTGATAGCATTCAGGAGAATTATTTCTCCTGCATTCTTTATAAATTATTGCACCTATAAAATTTGTTTGTTTTGTAAATATGAATCTAATCTTCCGTAATAAATGAAATGGAGACAGTTTGAGCATGACCAATGACATATAAAATATACACAAAATATACGCGATCAAAAGTAGCTCATTAAAAATAAAAATATACTTAAAATTGGTATATTTGCGTGTAATGTATTTTACAAATATATTTTATATAAATACCGCGGGGAGTACACTTAATTTTGTTTATTTTTAGGAATATAAGTATTAAATGAAGAACGTACGTTTCCTCAATTTATTGCAAAATGAGATGTCGTTTTCTATAAATACGGTTAATTGCATGCGACTTAATATACAATAAACCTTTTAAACCTAAATTCAAGTATTAATATATTTTATATCTTTTACGTTTTCTGGTAGAAGACAGAAAAACTAACATTGATCTAAGACTATTATAAACTAACTTAATTGGTTTTTTTACTGCTTTCATCACATGCAGCAAAAATTAAAATTGGTACACTTTTTACTTATCAAAAATATTATCTACGGTTTTTATACAATAAATAAGTTTTCATCGACAGTGGAAGTTGAAGTTGTTGTATACGTTCTTCCAAGTTTGCGCGTCCAATTTTTTGTCGAATAGTCCTTCGGCAAAGATCCATTAGGGGCAAGGGTTCAGCTTAAATACAAAAATAATTTATTTTTATTATTTAGAAACCCGTTCTTAATACCAAAAGTATTCACTTTCTTACGCAACTACAAAAATACCCTCGATGGCCCGCGATTTACCAAGAATTAATGTGCAAAAACTATGACTCCAATGTGTGCTTATTAGTTGCTACAGCTACTTCTAATATTTACACGGATAACAGTATCAAAAGCAAGAGCATTTACACCCCTTACTGAGTTAGTGTATAGTTAGTGCTTTTTTGACTTCTGTCTTTTTTTCTCCATTCTCACCACGACACCATCCGTTTTTTCTCCTTCCCCTCCGCCAGAGCACACTACGCACGCTACACGCGTGTGTGATAGAGTCAAGCACTGCAATTTAATTTGTTCCTTCTGGTTACCATAATGATCTAGTCCTGGTTCGGCGTTTTGATAGAGATGGTCAGTTTCTACGATTCTACGTTTTCGGGTTTCTTGTACCTTAAAAATTATGGATGTCACAGATTTTTGGGCTTTGTGAGTCGAAAAATTTTGAATCATGTTCAGTGTGATATCTCAAAATTTGTTTGCTCTAGCTTTAAGTCTCTGAGAATTATTGCGCGTCAAACAAGACGGATGGACAGATGGACAGACAGAAAAAAGTGCCCAATATGTGGTTTCCCATCATACCCAAACAAATTGAACTTAGTTTCGTCTGACTAGAATACATTTTTCCATTTTTGACATGAACAATGCGGCCTTATTGCAGTACGGCAACTGATCATTTTTAAGATCTTCATTTTTTATCTTCGAACAAAAACGTTGTAGAACTTCTCCGATACTGACGCGTTTTACCGTATTTATGTGGTTTATCGTCGAAAACACTGTTTTTTTTTTTAATTTCCATATTTTTTTTGTAGGCTGAAAAACTATTTTTTTGGTACATGAAGATTTTTTTCTTATTTTTTTTTGTTATATTTTGATATATTACTAAACACACCAACCTTCAATAAAAACTATAAAACTTAAAAAAATATTCACCGGAGAAAATGTTCTTGTCTTTATCCCTTGACAAATTGAGATTTGTACGCCATAAGAGCACGAAAATAATGGTCGACAGTTTCGGGGTGTCCGAAAACAAAACCTCACATTTACGGACACAGAGAGGAGACAGAACAGGCCCGATAAAATCTGTTTTGCTCAACTCGCTCAAGCAAAGACCGACTTTTACACTTATCTTTTGTTACTGTTGTTCACTGAGCGAAATGTTCTGCGTATTTATGCGTGCTTGTGAGTGTGTTGCTTATAGGAACGATCACTTGCCCATGTGAATGAAAAACGTTCCTATTAACTATTGTTATGGGGCGTAATGCAGTTGAATTTCATCGTTATCATCACGTCTTTTCCATCATCTCTCACCAATTTGCAGAAAATTTGCAAAATATATAAAATATATTGGGCGTTTGATCAAAAGTATCCCTTTGAGTTGTTTTTTGGGGGACACGATCGTGTGGCATGTGTTTCTCATAGTTTCTTCCAACGAGAAAACACGCGTCCAAAGTCGCGAGTTGGATTCGCTGGCGCACAATCATAGATTTCAACTTTGAAGTTATGTTGCATGTTTGTATGCTATGTTAAAGCTTATTAATTAATATACATATGCACCAATTAAAATTTAAAGGTTATAAAGAAAAATAAAAGAGATCTACATTTTGGTTTTTTTTTTATTTTCGTGTCAATAAGCGGCATAGCGTCATATATCCGCCCAGTACATTTTGCCGGCGGAATTTTTTCGCTTTTTTTCTGGAGAACTTATTTCGTTTGAAAGCGTCATATCTCCGCTCGGAGACACGGCGGAGATATGTCGTTTCATATCGTCATATCTCCGCGCGGAGGTATGTCGCTTTAAAACGACATCATTTCGCGCGGAGATATGTCGTTTGTAGAACGGCGGAGATATGTCGCTACCCCTCAACAAGCGCCATGCGAAAATTTGTTTTGTGATGGAATCGATGATAATACTGCCAAAGTTACGACTTTTAATATTTTTCTTGCATCTACATATACGATTTAGTGCTGGTAGTTGTACCAAACAATTTTTATGTATGCTAGTGCATATAGAAGCACAATTTGACCGATAGATAGGGTGGTATTAATTACATATAGGCAAATTGCTTAACAACCGAGCTACTATTTCGCACGGAAACACATATAATTTTACGATCGGACATGGCTATATGGCCGTTGTTACAGATCAATAATTAATAATAATTAGTTTGCAAGTGATTATAAATCAACCGAAAATCGAACCGAATTAAATGACATGCTACTATATATTTGAACTATACTTACGATCTAATCCGCCTATATAGCGCATAGTAATCTCGCAGTGTCCCCAAACCGCTGAAACAACTGGATACAGCTTTTTTCCTTTCAGCCCTCTAAACGCAATACCTAGATATTGCTGATCAACAATAAAACTCAAGGTTCCTTCATCCATATCTAAGGCTACTAAGAACTTGTCTGGAACCAAAAAAGCTTCGTCGTTTTTCAAAATGGCTGGATATGTGACACCAGCACAATTTTTTGAATCGTGGTACAATTTGTTTCTACCTAAGTCCCAGCCCCAGCTCTGTTCAGTAGATCCAACTAAACTTTGATATCCAACTGAGTGTAGGGGTGCGTCAGCAGTGGACACGCCAACAACTGCATGTGTTCCTCTTTGTCTTGTTGGCCAATAAATTTCCCAAATGTGCAATCCCTTTGTGAGGCCGACTTTTCCACGAATGCAATCTGTACTCTGGGCGACTGGATGCCTGTGAAACGTCAACTTGTCGTCTTCTTTCACAAATATGTTTAACGACCTGTCTTCCGAGTTCCAAGAATGTTTCAGTTGAAGCTCTCGAATCGCTGGTGGCATATCAAGCAAAATATCAATGCGCGCTGGTTTTAAAAAATCAGCTTGTAGCTCCCTTGGTATAATTGGTTTAAAAGTAGCCTGTGAATCATTACGACTAACTGTTTTAACTCCACCACTAATTTTTTGACCCATGTTCATGCCACGGCAGCTTCTTGATCTTCTTTGGTCGATTGCAACTTTGTAGGATAGTCGAAGACGCTCAAAATCCCTAGGTTCCAATCTGGACAATACAACTCTCGGAGATAATGTGGATAATGATGAAATACTTTGAGGGCGTCGCCTTTCACTGGACCTTATTGAAGGTGTCCGACCACCCTTATACCTGAAATTAATCAAAATAGTTATCATCTTCCATTAATTTGTTGTTTGACTTTTGATTTAATTCGTACATCTATACAGAAATATATTGGTTAACTATGTATTTACCTCCATTAATCGTAATATGTACATACATATATATGTTCGTGCATAAATGATTGCATATGCATATATGTACATACATACATACATATGTATGTACATAACCATAAGACTATGAGCCTGAAAACAAACTTACAAAAGCGATGCAAGTAAAAATATTTATGTATAAGACTAAATATTTTATCAATACACACCACAAGACGTAACAATTGTTTCTATAGATTAGGTATCATCTGTGTGTACCTCATTTTTACCTTTTTTTTCCAAGTTCCATCTATAAATGAATGAATTTAAAGTCGAACAAAATGGCGTCGGCGACGATATACTAATTATTCAACACAATTAGTTGTTTATAGTACATTTCCATTATTTGAAAATGAATCAAATCACATAAACATAAATGTTCAAAAATAAAACACAGTACATGTAAATAATTCAAGTCTTCATGTGATATTGTTTCAGTGAAAACGAAAAAAAATCAGCGATTCCTCAACATAAGACCATCGCCAACTACCACATGAGCTATCAAGGTTGAAAGAAAACAGGGTGTTCCCAGTAGAAGTCATAATATAATTCGAAAGGGTGGTTGCACGATACGATTGCCAAAACAGATTATTTGGAACAATGGAAGGAACATTTTACTTTGCAATTTACAACAAAAAATCAATTCAAAGTGTAATTTTTCATATAATTTTTTAATGATATTGATTTATTTACAATTAGGATGTCAAGCAGAGATATAACTTTTGCGAACAGAAAAATACGTATTTCACTATATTCCACTAATTATTATTTCGGAGTATTTATAGTTTCTTTGCTCCTGCGCTGCCGTATTCCATATTAGAGAATATGGATATAATAATTAACTAATGTAGTATTATTTTGGTTATCATATATGTACAAGTACATGTCCGATGTAAAATCAAATCTAGTTGAATTATTAAAAAAATTGATTTTTTACTATTTATAATTTGTATATAATTTTACTAAAATTACTGGGTAGAAGTTACCAGTTGATACGTTTGGAAAAGAGGAACGTAAGTAACCAAGTAAGAGTAAGTATCCAGAACTCCAGATACAAATGTACATAATTCTGTAATCATCTGATTGCGGTAACTTATGCAACGGTCGCGATCTCCAGGACACCTTGATCCCTGATCAGTGATGGATTGCTTACGATATTTATGTTGGGTTGGCCGTCAGCCTTCGGGTGCTACAGGGGGATAAACGGATGTCCGGTCGGCTCGTCACAACTGTAGACTCGGAACGGGGCACGGGCGCCTCGGGTTCACGGCTTGCCCTGGTTCCAAGGTGACTGTGCTCCGCGTCATAGGATACAGGTAGGCACGAGCGAACCGGCACCCGCCGTAACTGTACACACCGTCGGAAGTGCGACTATACTCTCCCCGAGAGGGCGGCTGGAAACAGGTCCTGGTACGGTCATGACTCTGCCAGGATGCTGGCTAATTGTAGTCGGGCGGAGGGAGAAGCCTCCTTCTCGGACCACAGGTACGTGGAAACCGTATTCTCTTTTTCACTACCGCGACCAGCTCAATTCCGGAACCTCAGGCGGACAAACTGGACTCGGTACTCAGACCACCTATGTCGTGTTCTTCCTGAGACTCCACCTGAGGAGGGGATTTAAAGGGAGGTCACGACTCATCTCGTTAAAACATTTACAGACGTCTACAATGAGGCGCTCGATAAATCCTGCCCCTCTGGCAAGTGCAGAGGCCGGAAGAAACCTGAATGGTGGAATCCGAAACTGAACTCCGAAAAGCCTCCCGGAGACTCTTCAATAAAGCTAAGGCTGAAAACGATGAGCAGAACTGGGCCGATTACAAGGCCAGTCTGTCAATTTACAATAAAGAACTGAGGAAAGCCAAACGCGCCTCATGGCGTAAGTTCTGTAGCGACATTGAGAATACCTCAGAAGCCTCGCGCTTGCGCAAAGTTCTCTCTGCTGACCAATCATGGACAACGTCCAGCAATGAGTCGCTAAATCTTCTCCTTAACACCCACTGGTTGTGCTAAATAGCCTGCCGTTAGGCACGATTTCTGAGGGTTTAATTAGACACTGGAATCAGACAGACCGACAGATCAAACTAGTGCACGGATCATGATCATGAGCGGCTGCTGCTTGCATAGGCTCCGTTCGCAACATAGTATAAGAGCGCACGACATTACAATTTAAGAGCGTGATTTCATACATGTCTCTTAGGTATTGTTGCGTGACCTTCCATCCATGGCCACAATTATTAGTTATTGTTCTGAATTATGAAGTCTAGTGTAAGTTAGGCTAGGGCAAAGCGGGAGCGCAATAAAAGCTCGCTCTCTCGCTCTTGGCGAATTCGCCCCGCTTTGCCACCGTAGGATAGCTAGAGTAAGAGATTTTAATTGTGAAGAAAATATAGTTGTTCGCCAACCTTGAAATAGATCGAGCGTATCAAGTTTTTCGCCCCGCCAAATAAATAATTTAAATTACAGCCACCCAAAGTTTTCGGTAACTGATTAGAAAAACTCTTCTAATTTTTCATGGCTCCCCCGGGTGGACTGTAAAGTGAATTATAGGCAACAAAAAACAAGTGACAGTGACACAAGAAATTGCAGTATACATATGCAAACATATTCGTTGCCCGCGTCGTGTGTGTGTGCAATCGGCAATCAATTTTTTTGTAAAATATCATCGCGTCGGTCGCGCAAACAATTTGTGCAAATTCTGCTACCGCCGAAGGATGCCCTGCGATAAAGCCAGGAAAGTAGCAGTTGCATTCAAAGATCCAAAAGAGGAATCAGAGGTATTTGTGCAGAAAATTGAAGGCTGAGCAAAAGACATTCAGATCTCTCTTTGAGGTGTCTTGTGCTGAAAACATTGCACATCGTCTTCAATTCTAGGCACAGACGTATGATATACATATAGTAGAGCTTGATTGCATCCATTTTATTAGTAATTGCATAAATATAACTAAAAACATAAATACATACATACATATCGACACAAACAGACATATGTGAACCGCTATTTGGACGCAACAGTTATATGTACATACATACATACATCTTTCGTTTACTGCAATCACTGTCCCCCCCCCCCCCATTTTATTTTGTTCTACCTTTCTCGTCGTTAGAACAAAGTTTGTTCGTTCGTTCACCCAAGCCACGGCGTATAGAAAATATCCACACATACATACAAGCAGCAGCACCGGTGCATTATTTCGTTTTCGCTTCTCCACTGCTGCTTGCGTTGTATTTGTTGGGAGAATTTTCGTTGCCGCTCTTGAGCTTAACGGTGCGCCAAGTGACGCGCTACCCTGTATCTAACGGGTATATTGTTTTCGGCTGTTACTTGCAACAACTCTTTCCCTTGATACCTCGTGCCTCGACATTCAATTAAAATTCGTTTTCGATTATCGTTCTCGTTCAAAAATTAAAAAAAAAAAAAATAATAATAAATAAATAAATAGAAAAACAACCATTATGGCAGAAAAAAGTGAACCCACTCTTGAAGACTTAAAGACTAAGCTCAAAAGTCGAGTAAAAAGCATTCGCCGCTTAGAGGATCGATTAGATCAAGGGTCGATTCCTTTGCAATTACCGGAATTACAATGTAGATTAGATTGTTTGAATGCTTCAATTGAAAAGGCTAACCATTTGCAGGAGCAAATCGAGGACATAAGAGGTGATGATGCAAATGCAGCCGAGTTGGAAGAGCTGATAATTGTCACCAAAGGAAAGATAATGTCGCTTATCGCCGCCTTTGATGCAGCAAGCGAGACGAAGCCAGTGTCTTCTTCAGCCCCAACTCATGCTAGACTTCCGAAATTGGCATTACCCAAATTTAGTGGTAAACACTCGGAATTCAAAAATTTCATTAGCCTTTTTGAAAGACTAGTCCATAGCGACAACAGCATACCGGTGATCGAAAAATTTAATCATTTGATTTCGTGCCTCTCTGATGAAGCATTAGGAACAATAAAGGCGTTCCAAGTCACCGAGGTAAATTATGAAAAGGCCATGGCTGCCCTAAAAAGAGTATATGACAACGATTATTTGATTTTCACGAATAATATTTCCACATTGTTCAATCTGCCGAGAATGTCGCATCAATCTGCATCATCTCTAAGAACTCTAATCGATACTGTTTCGTCGATTTACGGATCGTTACTGTCGATCGGAGATGATACAAAAATTTCGAATGCAATGCTCATTCATCTCGTTTTAAACAGAGTCGACCCAGTGACGAAACAAAAGTGGGATGAACAGCTTACTTATGAGAAGTTGCCGCTTTGGTCCGACTTTGAGAAAGTCTTGAATCGTCGATACCAGCATCTGTCTGCTGAAGAATCGACCAAGCCAAGGCAAGGCAAAGTCATGCCAAGCATGGTAGTGAGTTCTCCTTTGATTTTTGGATCCTGAAATCAATTTCAGGTTATCACCCTGACCAGTCAGTGAATGTGACTGACTGGCGAATCCCAGAGAACCTACCTGGCAGACCCTTATTTCTACAAGCCACAAAGAATAGATATGTTAATTGGAGCAGAATCGTTCTTTGAATTATTAGCTGTTGGTCAAATTAAACAAGGTCCTGACTTTCCAACTCTTCAGAAAACTCTTCTTGGTTGGGTTGTGTCGGGAAAATAAGTTTCCAGGAGTTCTGCTCCTCAAATTACAAACAGTTTGAGTTGCAGTAAGTTGCTAGTATCCATCGATAGGACCTTGAAAAAGTTTTGGTCACTGGAAGAAATGCCATCTACCAAGAAAATTGCCACACCTGCGCACAAGCTATGTGAAGAACACTATCGTAAGACGACTCAGGTACTATCATCAGGTCGGTTCGAAGTAAGGCTCTCGTTTAAATCAGATCCAAATTGTTTAGGCAACTCCTTTAAGGTTGCGAAACGGCGGTTTTTGTCGCTTGAAAGACGATTGCATCGTGACCCTGAGTTGAAGAAAATGTACTTGGAATTCATGTAAGAGTACCTCCCCTTAGGTCATATGTCTCCTACTGACAATACGATTCCTTCTACTCCACACTACGTAATCCCTCATCAGTGTGTTCTGAGGCCCCAAAGTACGTCTACCAAGCTCCGAGTCGTGTTCAATGCTTCGTCCAAGACGTCCTCACAGGTGGCCTTAAATGACATTCTGATGGTGGGATCTACCATTCAAGAGGAATTATACTCGACACTGCTCCATTTCCGTCTGCACAGGTTTGCCCTGACTGCTGATGTTAAAAAGATGTATCGCCAAGTGATGGTGAACGAAGCGGATCGGCAGTTTCAGCTCATAGTGTGGAGAAGAGACCCTTCTGAATCCTTGAGATTGTACAAGCTCAACACTGTAACCTATGGGACTGGACCAGCCCCATTCTTAGCTATCCGGTGTTTGAAAAGGTTGAGTGAATCTGCGAAGCTCTCATTCCCTAGAGCTGCTAACGTTATTGGGTCCGACTTTTACGTCTATGACTTGTTGACTGGTGCTGCATGCGTAGAGGAGCTAAGGGCAATTAAGTCCGAAGTGTCTCAGGTTCTTCAGACCGCAGGGTTTGAGTTGACTAAGTGGTTTTCAAACTCACCCGAGATCACCGCATCTGAGAGCACAGCCAAACCCATAACGATCTCGGATTCTGAGTCGACAAAGGCGTTAGGAATCTCATGGTTACCTACGGACGATGCCTTTAAGTTCAAAATTGACAATTCAGTTATGGGTCTCCGAGCGACAAAACGAAACATACTATCGGTGACATCAAAGTTGTTTGACCCCCTTGGTTTATTAAGTCCTATCGTTATAAAAGGCAAGATCCTATTGCAGGAGCTTTGGCTTAACAAACTAGATTGGGATGAGTCGATCCCGCTGCATTTGGAAACAGCGTGGAATAAGTTGAAAAATACACTATCTCAATTGGAAGACATATCCATATCTCGGTTTGTGTATTCCGATCCGATGTCACCGGTTCAAATACATGCCTTTGCTGACGCCTCCATGAGAGCGTATGGAGCGTGCGTCTATATACGTAGCAGAACTGCAGAAGGTTTAAAAGTATCATTGTTGACTTCGAAATCCAAAGTAGCGCCGCTCAAGACCAAAACGCTCCCAAGGCTTGAGTTATGTGCCGCTCACTTTCTCGCAGATCTCTGTCACAGAATCAAGCCCCTATTAAACGTGCCCATTGAACGAGTCGTTTATTGGTCGGATTCAGAGGT
Source organism: Drosophila pseudoobscura (assembly GCF_009870125.1). Classification (NCBI taxonomy): domain Eukaryota; kingdom Metazoa; phylum Arthropoda; class Insecta; order Diptera; family Drosophilidae; genus Drosophila; species Drosophila pseudoobscura. The sequence goes on along the minus strand of NC_046681.1, from coordinate 2,309,406 downwards.
AACTCTCCATTGGATCCGGTCTCATCCATCGTCGTTGTCGACTTTCGTTTCAAATAGAGTGGCTGAGATTCAAGAGTGGTAAGATGATGCTACGTGGCGGCATGTACCCACGAAACAGAACCCAGCAGATATTGTCTCAAGAGGTTGTGACGTCGACGAAATCGTTCAGTCAATTTGGTTCGAAGGACCATCATTTCTGAAAGAGGAAGAAGAAAACTGGCCCAAGAACGCTCATTTCGAACACTCCGATGATCTTCAGCTGGAAAAGAGGAAGACTGCGGTCGGGCTAACCGCGGCTGTGCGAAGTTCGGAGCTGTTAGATGTCATCGAGGGATTCTCGTCACACCTCAAACTGCTTAGAGTGTTCGTGTATGTGTTCCGCTTTATAAGAAAATGTAAAGACCCAAGCCTAAAATTCGAAAAAACTATCTCACCGACCGAATACAATGAAGCCTTTTATAAAATTGTCGAAATCGTCCAGCATCACGAGTATCAAGGAGAAATCGAAAAGGTTAGGAAAGGATCTACAATTGGTCCTAGTCTTCAGCGGTTGAACCCATTCATCCATGAAGACACAGGGACTTGGTGTAACTTTTCGTTGTTGCGAGTGGGGGGGCGACTAGCCAAAGCTCCTATATCATACGATGCCAAGTTTCCGCTGCTTTTGACTAAGCGCTCGCAATTCGTGCGAAGCTATATTCGTCATCTGCACCATTCGAATTTTCATGTCGGCCCACGAGCACTTGTGAGCATCCTTCGACAGAGCGTGTGGATAGTGAACGCTCAGGAGGTCTGCCGTCAGACAGTTCGATCATGTATGCGCTGTTTTAAATGCAAGCCTCGATTGCTGACGCAACTCATGGGGAATTTACCCGCAGATCGACTCCGTGCTCTCCGCCCATTTTCAATTTGCGGCGTTGATTTTTGTGGACCAGTGCACACGACATTGAAAATTCGCGAAAGGCCCCCATACAAGTCATACATTGCACTTTTTGTTTGTTTTGCGTCCAAGGCGGTTCACCTATTAATAGTTTCCGATCTAACCACTAATTGTTTTTTGTTGGCTTTTCAAAGGTTCGTCGGGCGCCGAGGATATCCCCAAGTCGTTCATTGCGACAACGAGACGAACTTCGTCGGAGCGAGCCGCCATCTCAGCGCTCTGCGGATCAGGCTCAAGGAGCAAGGAGACGCAATTCGCGACTTCGCGTCAAAGAACGGATGCGAATTTGCGTTCATACCGCCGCGAGCTCATCACATGGGAGGGCTATGGGAGGCAGGTGTAAAAACTGCCAAGAGCCTACTCCTACGGGCGGTAGGCAGCGCGCTCCTAACCGCCGAAGAACTCGCCACAGTCCTCGTCGGCATCGAGGCCATAATGAACTCGAGGCCGCTGGGAGCCATCAGCCAAGATCCAAGCGACGGCGAGGCCCTAACACCCGGGCACCTGCTGACAGGCGGGTCGCTCATCGCCCCCCCAGCACTGCGGACTCCGGACCAGGAGAGTCTCAGTTGCTTGCGGCGATGGCGACTTGTCTCGTCAGTCAGGCAAGCGTTTTGGCAGCGATGGTCCCGCGAATATGTCCTGGGGCTGCAAATTCGGGGCAAATGGCACCAGCACCAACCGAACCTCGAGGAAGGAGACCTCGTCATCGTGGCCGAGGATAATCTGCCGCCTCAGGAGTGGCTCGTGGGGAGGGTCATCGCCACGCACGCAGGAGAGGACGGCATGGTCAGGGTCGTCGAAATAAGGACTAGCACTGGAGCGGTTTTTCGGCGGCCCATACACAAATTAGCGCCGCTCCCAATGTGTTGAAGCCGATGCAGGCGTTCAACGGGGCCGGTGTTGCGTGACCTTCCATCCATGGCCACAATTATTAGTTATTGATCTGAATTATGAAGTCTAGTGTAAGTTAGGCTAGGGCAAAGCGGGAGCGCAATAAAAGCTCGCTCTCTCGCTCTTGGCGAATTCGCCCCGCTTTGCCACCGTAGGATAGCTAGAGTAAGAGATTTGAATTGTGAAGAAAATATAGTTGTTCGCCAACCTTGAAATAGATCGAGCGTATCAAGTTTTTCGCCCCGCCAAATAAATAATTTAAATTACAGCCACCCAAAGTTTTCGGTAATTGATTAGAAAAACTCTTCTAATTTTTCAAGTATAATTATATATATATATATTTGTAAAGGCAGGCAACTAATTTGCCTTAACACCCACTTTCCCGGCTGCGTTGAAAACAGACCACACTACATCGCGGCTCCTTCCGTTGCCTTAAGTGATATCATGAACCTGCTAAGCCAGGAGAACATTTCCTGGGCAATCAAAAGCTTCAAACGATACAAGTCTGCTGGGCCAGATGGCATCATCCCTGCCCAACTGATTCACGCTGGACAATAAGCCACTAATTGGCTCAAAAGGATATACAAAGGAATCTTCTCCTATGGATATGTATATCCCGGAAACCTGGCTTCATACCTAAGTTGTCTTCATTTCGATCACATCGATCATAGAAGCGTCAATTAACTGTAAGGAATACAACCTAGTAGGGAGGCTCTGCACTGATGGCTCAAAGTGAGACGCCCGCGTGGGAGGCGGAGTCTACTGTAGCGAGCTGAACATCAGTCATTGCTTCAGGCTCCTGGATCACTGTAATGTGTTCCAAGCGGAGGTTGTGGCCATCAAGGGGGCAATTTGTATCGTTTCCAAACTACTTCTAGACACGCACTTAGTGTGCGTCTTCTCGGACAGCCAAGCAGCTATTAAAGCCCTAGGCTCAATATCGTCGAACTCAGCGACTGTAAATGACTGCAGCAGATCTCTGCACGAGATCGCAGAGCAGTTAGATCTCTTCCTTATATGGGTCCCAGGCCACAGAGACATCGAAGGGAACGACGCCGCCGACGAGCTAGCCAGGGTACTACGATAAAAAAGTGGAGGTATTTTGTACTATGTAATTATAGTTTTTCTTACTACGTATTCGCTTGAAACTCGTTACTCGGGAGGTTTTGCACATAAAATTCTTGTTTCTACCATTAAAAGTGGACAGTAAAAAAAAAGGGTTTTGTTTTGGCGTTTTATGAAGATTTTGTTTGTTTCTCAAGAAAAATGCACATAAAACTAACTAACCAAGATGAAAGGCTAACGGAACACACAAAAAGTTTGAACCCAAATGTCCTTGTTTCACATCTACAAGTATTTACTTTTCATTCTTGGTTTTTGGTCAGGAAATAAAATGTTTCTGTTATTACAATTGTTATCTCTGTGTTTTACCAGATTTTTTCGCGAAAATCACAATGTTTATGTCGTTTCCATGCTGTTCCATTCATTTTGTTCAATTCAGATAAAGTTTTGGGCCTCTGCTTTCATACGTATAAGAACGTTCATGATTTGCTAAGATACTATTTTCTTTCGAACCTTTTTCATTGTTTTTCTCCGTGCTTGAGTTAAGTGTACGTCTGCAGTTACTAAAATATTGAACTCACAACAGTGGAAGCATTTCTATTGAAATATATACACCCAAAAATTGAGCAACGTTTTTTAGACAAATTCTGCCCAATTTACAAAATAAAAATTCCCGTAAAAGTATAACGGTCGCAAAGGGTAGCAGTTAATTTAACATACATTAGTTAATATTTAGTTTTAACATTAATTTAACATCGTTAGTAAGTGACACGAAAAATGTTGTGAACCTCAATAGACGAGCAAAAAGTTTTCTCCAATTCTGCAAGGCCCAAATCAATACGAAGAAAATATGAGCTAACAAATATGAAGAAAATCTTTTTTCATAAAAACGTTCTACGTACTCCGGCCTTTGTTATCTATTTTTATACCCGATATTCAAACAAACCTACCAACTTCAAAGGATTACCAGTGGTTATCAAAGGAATCGAATCAACAGATCCTGTCAATAAGATATTAGATGGTCTTAAAGACTTGGGCTTTGAAGTCAAAATGGAAATGAACTTTAATATAAATACAATTTCCCAACCAATGTTCTAGATAGAACTGCCTCCTGATAGTATGCCTATACGCGTTGCCTGCGGGGATCTCACTGAGCCTTACCCCGCAAATGAGGAGGACCCATCTGCAAAAAATGTAGCAACTGTGGGGGATCCAACACTGCCAGCTATAGAAGTTGACCTGTCCTAAAGAGGTAATAAATCGCCTAACCCAACAAAAAACAGCAGCTCGAGTCCCAGTCATCCGACAATCATCCGTATGTACCATCAACTACGACTCCACGACATTATTTTGCTAAGGCGCTAAGTTACACCAACGGGTCGTACGTCTGTCTTTAAACCGAAATTCAACAAACCACTGGAAAATACAATGGTAGCAATTCAACAAGCGTCGCAGGAACTGGAGCTCCACCTGGAGCTCTATGCGACAAACAATCCCGATGGAGATCACGGAGGTACCAAAACTCTGATCAAGCCTCGTATCAGGCATTATCGTTTGCCATAACTTCCTACGTACCCGCAATACGAGAATGGGCTGGTAAATATTCGGCCTACCACAGAAAACACGATTTCTTTGTTTTTAAACATAATCTCAATCAATGGGCCTCAGATTTTGGCATATCTTCCATGAAATACGACTTGTCCTGATCCTCAAAATAAGCGTTTATTTCACAACCAGTCTTTGCCTTTTTCTCCGCCGTTTCTCCGGTTGAAATCCATTGCTTTGACTTTTTAGTATGGTGATATATATATCAGTTGCGCCTACAGTCACAAAACGGCGCAAAAATTCGTTCTAATTTGCGTTCCTTCAAAATCCTTCGAAATTAAGCGAAAATGCAAAAGTGACCATGCTAAAACTCCCGCCAAAACTATCAGTGTTGACAAAACCAGTTGCAACCAGCAATCAGCTTATTAAAAGCAATAATCGAAAAAAATATTTATGGGTGGTTAGAAATGTGTTCTTTTGGTAAAGCCGATTACTTATCAGCCCGCCCTCGTATTTTACGTGACCGCTTTGTATCAGCTGGTGACAGCATTGCCAAGCACACCCATTGCGGATCTCGACTCAGCAAACCCAAAAGGAAGATAACTATATAGCTTTAAAATCTCACCACGAAACAAGCTTAACGGGTGGCATATGGCCTGGGCTTTGTCCAACTTGATTCTTTAGGAGGGCTGCTATGATTGGGACATCCTTGGGCATTAGTAATACCTGCATCGAAAAGATTTTTAATTATCAATGATCAAAAAGGTGAGTTCGCGTTGAAGCAAACAATTTAAGAATTGTTGTGTAAGAAAATGATCAAAAAATACGATCGTGGTGCTTTAAATGTTGTAGTATAGTATCTACAGGGTACATGGTACTGGGCGTTACAGTGTCATAACGCCCACCGGCGTTAAGACACTAAATTTTTTCAATAAAGTGACATAGCGCCCTTAATTTCGTAAAACTTGCAAAGTGCTTCAAGAATCATTAAAAGTACCTTTAAAAAAAGTTCCGCTTATTGTCTTATCTTGTTTGTTATCGCATTTTACATGTTTTCGGCACAATGATCTTCTAATTAGTTTGTCATTAATCTTCGTGCGTTAAAAAAGGGTTCGCGTTATATTTGTTATATAAAAGACTGTGGTGTTTCAGTGGTTTTGTCCAATATTGGCGTGTGCACTCAAATGAGTCTCGAGTGCAAACACAACCATGCCTCTCTACAAGAACTCATAAAACAACTGGAGTTGATCAATAATGTTAAAGGTCAATGTGAGCAGAAAACCCTACAAAGAAAAGGAGAAGAATTCTTTTACGAAGAATGCCAAAAAAGTGGAGAAGCTGCAAATGCAGTAAATTATCCGAAAATAAGACAACAATCGTTTAGGGTCTTATAGTGTCTTATAGCCCAAAAAGAAGTGACATAAAACCAAAGACTACACAATACCAAGATGATGCATGAGCGACCAAAAAGCTGTTCTATGGCGGGTCCTAACATTAGAACCCAAAAGGCACGAGGGAGCGCGCGCGGTTTCAATTCCCTTTTCGCCTGTACTTCGTCTCTACCGCGACCCCGCTGCCCATCGGTTTCGTCTGTTCGGCAATTCTGGACTCTCGAGCCTCAGCACCGTCGAAGCGGTGGTCGCGGATCGCCGATGTCTTTGGAGCGGCACAGTGGGACCTTTGGCCGTCTCAGCTTACAAAATTAGTTAGTGAATATGAGTTCAATAAATATTTGCATTGAGTACTTACATATATATAAACTTTGAGTGCTTATATCTCCTAAACTAAAACTATCTTGAAAATTCGATTGGTAAATTCTCTATTAGATGCGTACATTAAATTTATCTAAAGCACTCATACAATTTTTTTTACTATTTCGGCTGAGTCCCCACTGTGCCGCGCCAAAGACATCAGCGACCACGCTGCCCTACGGTTTCGGCACGCAGACGATTCATATTTTGTTTTTGTATTCTTTCTCTCGAGACACACCGACTCGACGCTGACCGAGGCATTGACGAAGCCGAGTAGCATTTCGGAGGCGAAGGTAGCGTAAAAGAGAATTAAAGTAATAGCCACGCGCGCCCGTACCATGAAGGTTAGGTTAGGTTAACCCGGACGGCCCTCAGCGGGGCGACGCATAGGCCAATATGGCCCTTAGTTATCCGGATGGGGGGTGTATGAACCGTCGCGGGAGTGTTAATGTGGATTTAAAAGTCCCCGAGAATCGAGGTGTTTTTGTACCATGAAGCGTCAAACGAAAATTGAAAAAGAATTTGTTCTTCATGCAACATCTTGGTATTGTATAGTCTTTGATAAAACCCTGCGGGCGCTATGTCACATTTAAAAGTGTCGCCCGTGGGCTATAAGACACTGGGCGTTATGACATGCACCCGTATCTAAACAGGTTACAAATCATGAACGTATAAATTTGAGCCCGAAACAAAACAGTAAACGATGGTATGGGGGTTTTCAAGTAAGCCAAATGGCACAAATGTTTTCGCAACTGGTCGGAAACTGGTCAGGAATATCAATTCAGAGTGATAAATAACCATCTTTTTGTTGCCAGCTATAAAAAAATTTTTAGAATCATCTTGAAAATATTTTCAAAAACAATAAAACCAAATTCCTTTTTTGTTAATAGTTAGACCAGAAACTTAAATAGCAGCCTATTTGTATAGTCACTCAGAAAAAGATATGCCAATCAAAAAACAAGGTTAGAATGATTCACTGTAAGAAATTGATAATTCTTAGAAAAAGCATATCGGATTAGCTTGCAAAAGAAGAAAAAACTGACAGTGATATAAATTCATTGTTCTTCGGTAGCAGAAGGATTGACTCAAAACAAGGCGATTTGATATTGATTTAAAAAAGTTGTGGGGAGGAACATTTTAAAGGAAAACATGCTTCCCTTTATAATTTTCGTTAATAATCAGTATTCAATTTAGTCGAGGTTTAGATCATAAATATTCAGTGTACTCGTAGCTTCAGTCATGCGACTGGACACAGAGATTTCTTTGTGAGAAACTATTCTATTTCCCCCTGTGGTAATTCAGAAAAGCGTTATGCACCAGTATCACTATCGGATCCATCAGCCCGCTGTAGAACAGAAACAGAGAGGACCAGATGTTTGCAACGCACAGGAGGAAACTCGATCCTAGACAATTATATAATATATGTATATACATATGTATATGCAATCTTATGATTTATGTAACTCATACAATCACTTAATTTTGCGGTTTCAACTAAAACGATCCGTTTTCATTGTTACGTGCTCTAGTTTTCGCCACTTATTGTCATCGATATTTTTCATTTTCTCATGTTCGGTAAAGCGAACATTTTAGTGTGATAGGAGCGAACAATTTAAGATACCAAAACGCAAAATGTCAGGGCAAAGAATTATAATTAGTTATAAAAAATGCACAAGCTAATTGCTGTGTCAAATAAATGTTAATGCAGCATTCGTTTTGTTGTTGTATAAAATGGACTTTCCTTTCCTTTCAGTTAAATTTAAGCAAATTTTAACATCATTAATACTGTACGCAGGGTTTTTATGAAGAGTGAAAGAAATTAGGGGCTGCTGCAGTACCCTGGAAGTAACTTTGAGAGGTTTAGAAGACACTTTGAGACCTGGAAAAATGTAGCTCGAAATCTAGCTAATGGGATTGGACGGAAACTCCAAAAGGTCCGGTTTTTGTGCTAGTAAGTTTCTTTAAAAGCTTTTTATGATGCAAGAGGTAAGCTTGAATAAATCCATGCTGAGATGAAGATAAATATGTGGAAGTTATTTACGATATGTTGAAATGTTGAAATAATATCTTGTGGCGACATTCTTTTACCAAAGACTAAACCAAAGACTGACAATATGGTCTTTATAAGATAGTGAGGACAGAGAAACGGTTTTTATAGCGGACAGGTGTTGTACGTACAGGTGTTGTATGTATATCGTTATATCAGAAGTCGGTGAAGATGGATTTTTTTAAAAAGTGATGAATATAGAAAAGCCCGGAAGAATGCAAAACATTCGTTCGTTCTCTTTCGCAGATCAGGCGCGTTTTTGTTTGCGCTCCGCATATTTTCCCTTTGTTTTGCATAAACAGCCGGTGTTTTCATCAATAAACTTTAATTAACTCCCTAACCAGCCTAAAATCTGGAAATCTGATCTATTCCGCGAGTGCATGCCTTATGATTTGTGTTTAAACATTATTTATTTAACTTTTAATTTTTCGGCGTCGGCTTGTCGTGTTTGTGTTGTTGCCGTGAGTATGCATTACAGCTCTCGTCTCTCGTCTTGTTGCTTTTGTTGTTTGATCACTCTCTCGTTATCACCTCAACTTTAATAACTGTTCTTTCTCTCTCGCTCTCGTAACTTTCTGTTCAGTAGCTCTCTTTCTCTCATTAGCTGCTGCTGCACCTGTTCTCGTCTCCTCCTATTAGCGTTTGTCTGGCACACTGGTTGTGAGGCATGCCGGGCGGTTGAAACTGACATGGTCATATTTATGAGGCAGACAAGGAAGGGCCTTAAGGAGCTGACCGTTGAGTTTAAAAAGCCATGGAGTCTCAATTTGGCAGTCTTATTGAGTCTCCGAGGCGTAAAAGGGTCACTCCGCGGGATCTGCTGCCGAATTCATCGCTTTGGAGAACGTGCAGCCAAGTACATCTGCAGCGTCCATGTCCGTGGTGTCCGCAAGTTCGCTTGTTGTCCCGTCTATCCGAGTCCCACCAGTGATAAGAAGTTCCGGACCTCCGGATATTGCTACCACAGGAACTAGGCCTGTGGTGACTAAACCACTGGTGGGAGTCCCACCAAACGACAAGTTTTTATTTCACGTCTGGCCCCTGACCTCACATCTAATGATGTAATTGCTTTTATTCAAAACAAAATAAAATCCGGGGGCTTAAACGTGGAGAAATTTAACTTCTCTTATGCCAAGGAGATAGCCTCGTTTAAGAAAGGCATCTCCCTAAGTCAATTTGACACCATTTGCTCCGCCAAATTTTAGTAAAGTATCAGATAGTCAGAGGCTTACGTAGTAAGCTCAGAATTATTTTCCGGGAAAGTGTTGCATTTGCTTCCCACGTTATTGTGTTTACTAAAACCTGGTTAAAGCCGGACATTCTTAGTTCCGACGTTTTGGCCGGTCAGTACACAACTTTTAGAAAGGACCATTCGTCTCGACGTGCAGGAGGGATTCTGATTGCAGTGGACTCCAAATTCACCTTGGAACACTTCACAGTCCAAGTTTAACAGTAACTGGAATTCCTGTGTGTAAAACTAATTCTTCCCTCTTTTGCTATATTAATTACTCTCGTTTTTCTCTGGGCCATAAACAGTTTAACTGCTTCGTAAACGTCCGCACACCCATCCTCGCTATCATTTTGTACTACGTCGGCAAATAATGATCAGGCAATTGCCGATCTTTTTGCCCAGTTTTTCCAAACCACCTATTCTGAGGAAAGCTACTCTGGTCATCCATATCCATACGGTTTATATAAGTCGTACGGCATTTTCAGTCCCTTGTTAAATGAACGTTCAACATCCGTTCTCGTTCGTAGTGATCAGACGTGTTTTTGTTTTGCGCTCCGCATTTTTCCTTTTGTTTCGAATAAACAGCCGGAGTTTTCCTAACTAAATTCTAAATATACTTTCTAACCAGACAACAATCTGGAAACCTATTCATTTACGCGAGTGCATGCCTTTTGATTTGTGTTAAAATATTATTTAACTTTTTATTTTTCGGCGTCGGCTTGTGTTGTGTTGTGTTGTTGCAGTGAGTGAGTATTGCATTGCAGTCCGCTCTCGTCTGGTAGCTTTTGTTGTCTTATCACTCTCTCGCTATCACCTCAACCTCAATAACTGTTCTTTCTCTCTCGCTCTTTCAACTTTCTGAGCAATAGCGCTCTCTGTCTAGTAGCTCTCGCTATAACCGCTCTCCACTCTGCTCTCTTTTTTTTTCTTACCAATTCCGCTTTGAGCGTTGTCTGGCACATTGGTCTGATACCAATTTGTTTTGGAAATTTTTAATTTTTTTGATTTTAATTTTTTTTTTTTGCAAATTTTCTTAAGAAAATATTTGAATAATAAAAATAAAATGGAATTCGCTGTGGTCTGCGCCAAAAAAACCTGCAAGAAGCAGATCACTCACGATCAGCCAAATGTCCCCTGCTGGCTCTGCGACAGCGTAGTCCACGCAAAATGCGCGGGATTTTGTGGCCTCGTGAGCGATGCCATAGCCAAACGTAATGGCTTGCATTACAGTTGCGAGGCATGCCGTGCGGTGGAGAAAGACATGGTGGCTTTCATGAGGCAGACGCGGAGTGGCTTTAAGGAGCTGACCGTTGGTTTCAAAAACCAATACGATCGGCTCCTAGCCATGGAGGCTCAGTTTAGCGGTTTAAAACTGCTGAATGAGTCTCCGAGGCGCAAAAAGGTCACTCCGCGGGACCTGCAAGTGCCAACCGTCACTCAGCCGTGCGCCGCCGAAAAACTGACTCCGACCACTCCAAGTGTGCAGCAGTTGATCTCGTTTGCCACTCCAAAGGCAACGAAAGCTGCTGGCGATGCAGATTCGGTAGCCGAATTCATCGCCTCGGAGAATGTGCAGCCAAGTACGTTTGCAGCGTCCGTGTCCGTGGTGTCCGCACGTTCGCTAGTTGTCCCGTCTATCCCGATCCCATCAGTAAATAGACGTTCCGGACCTCCGGATATTGCCACCACAGGTACTAGACCTGCGGTGACTAAACCACTGGTGGGAGTCCCACCAAAACGACAAGTTTTTGTTTCACGGCTGGCCCCTGACCTCACATCTAATGATGTAACTGCTTTCATTCAAAGCAAAATAAAAGCCGTGGGTTTAAAGGTGGAGAAATTTAACTTCTCTTATGCCAGGGAGATAGCGTCGTTTAAGATAAGCATCTCCCCAACTCAATTTGACACCATTTGCTCCACCAAATTTTGGCCGGAGCATTTGGTGGTGAAGGAGTTTAAGGCTAAGAAGAAGAATAGGCCCCCCATATCGCTTCCAAATCTTTCCTGCCACCCTCAGCCTCAACTTCCTCTTCCTCAACTTCCCGTCTTGCTCCAACCTTTCCAAAAAACTAACTTCTCTTTTAGTAACCTATCAGAATGTAAGAGGCTTGCGTAGTAAGCTCAGCATTCTTTTCCGGGATAGTGTTGCATTTGCTTCCCACGTTATTGTGTTTACTGAAACCTGGTTAAAGCCGGACATTCTTAGTTCCGAGGTTTTGGCAGGTCGGTACACAACTTTTAGAAAGGACCGTTCGTCTCGACGTGCAGGAGGGGTTCTAATTGCAGTGGACTCTTACTTCACGTCAGAACACTTCACAGTCCAAGTTCAACAGGAACTGGAATTCCTGTGTGTAAAACTGATTCTTCCCGCTTCCGCTTTATTCATTACTTGCTCGTATATTCAACCTTCTTCGGATATCTCTATTTATGAGCAGCACTTGTCCTTGTGTTTCTTCCTCGCTATCAGATAAAGATCGTATGATAGTTCTTGGTGACTTCAACTTGCCAGGAACTGTTTGGTCTTCGGTAAACGAGTCTAGTATCCTAGTGCCCATGTCACGACATGACTTTGTTGACGGCTTGCTTGACCTGTCCCTGTCTCAAGTCAATCATGTGAAAAATTCCTTGGGTCGATTGCTTGATCTATGCTTTGTATCGGATCCGACCATAGTGTTGTTAACCCGAGCCCTTCCGCTCACTATACCTGAAGACGCCTACCACCCTACTTTCGAGGTGTCGCTAGACATAGGACCAACTGTATTGGATCGGTCGAGTAGACTACCTGAACGTGTCCGCTGCTTTCGTAAAGCCGAGTTTGCGAAGCTTAATAACCTAATTAGGGATTTTGATTGGTCCGCTTTGTACTTGTGCACTGATGTCACAAAAGGCACAAACATTTTTTACAATGCTCTTGGCACATTTTTTGATTCTTGTGTCCCGCTTTCTTGTCCGATTAGATCTGGAAAACCCCCTTGGTTTACCAAAGAGTTATCCAGTCTAAAAAACTTAAAATCAAGACTTTATACAAAATTTCAAGAAGTGGGTTCTCCTACTTCTCACTCTCGTTATGTAATAGCTCGGTCAAACTTTTCAGTTCTTAATGCTCAATGCTATAAGAACTACCTATCTCGTTGCAGGATACGTTTTTCTCAGGACCCTAAACAGTTTTACTGCTTCGTAAACAGTAAGCGTAGAACGTCCGCACACCCATCCTCGCTATCATTTTGTAATACGTCGGCAAATAATGATCAGGCAATTGCCGATCTTTTTGCCCAGTTTTTCCAAACCACCTATTCTGAGGAACGCTACTCTGGTCAACCGTACCCATACGGATTACCGAGGTCGAACGGCATTTTCAGTCCCTTGTTAAATGAATATTCCCTACTTCAAGATCTTCGACTAGTTAAGCCGGTGTTTTCACCGGGTCCAGACGGGGTTCCAGGTTGCGTACTCAGGTACTGCGCCGAGGCTCTGTGTGGACCATTGCTTAAACTATTCACCCTGTCCATTGATTCCTCTTGCTTCCCCCCAATCTGGAAGGAATCGTTTATAATTCCTCTCCATAAAAAAGGTAGCAAATTGTTTGAGAAGGTTTTAACTCCGCACTTGCAACATCTCTGCAAGTCACTTATATCTCCAAATCAGCATGGATTTATAAGGCGGCGATCAACCACCACGAACTTGTTAGAGTTTACATCTTTCATTATTAAAGGCTTTCAAGGTAACTTACAGACGGATGTTATTTACACCGACTTTAGTAAAGCATTCGACTCTGTAAACCATTCCCTTTTATCACATAAACTTGACCTTTTAGGGTTCCCGCCCAACCTCCTGAGATGGATTTCTAGCTATCTTTGTTCTAGGTCTCAAAGAGTCCTCTTCAAAAACTCCCTCTCTTTACCAGTAAAGGTTTCTTCGGGAGTACCACAGGGCAGCCATCTAGGCCCCTTACTCTTCACACTCTTTATTAATGACTTGCCTTCAGTAATAACATACTCTCGAGTACTTATGTATGCGGATGATGTTAAACTCTGTGTCCAGTACAAGGACATTTCATTTCATTCTCGCTTGCAATCCGATCTCAATAGCTTTCAGTCATGGTGTTGTGCAAACTTGTTACACCTTAATGCCTCGAAATGCAAAGTTATGACATTTCATCGTTCTAACCCTTTGTTGGCTCCCTACACCCTATTTGGGGGTTCTCTTGAGAGAATTACCCTGGTGGATGATCTGGGTGTTATGTTAGATCCCAAGTTAAAGTTTTCCGAACACATTTCTACCATGGTAAATAAGGCCATGGGCGTGCTTGGGTTTATAAAGAGGTGGTCAAAGGAATTTGACGACCCCTATATAACAAAGACTCTCTATACCTCGCTTGTTCGTCCGATCTTAGAATACGGCTCCTGTGTATGGTGCCCTCAGTACAAAGTACACCAGGACCGTATAGAATCAGTACAGAAAAACTTTTTACTCTTTGCTCTGCGGGGCCTTAACTGGGATGCGGGTGTAAGACTCCCATCTTACTCTAGTAGACTATTATTAGTAAACCTCCCATCCTTAGTTAACCGTAGAAAAATGCTTGGTGTGATATTTATGCACAACTTGATCAGGGGTGACATAGACAGCCCTGATCTGTTGAGCCGCATAAACTTCACGATTCCTATTAGACTGACTAGAAACTTTATACCGTTGTTCCTTCCACTTTGTAGATCGAATTATTCCTTGCATGAACCGTTTAGGGTCTTATGCTCGGATTATAATTCCCTCTACCATATTATATCCTCCACTAATTCTCTTCCTCTTATTAAATTACGAATCCTTACACACCTTTCTAGTAATTAGTAATTGTAGTGGTATTTGTATTTTGTATTTTATTGCATGCTTAATTTCTTAATAAGTTTAGTGCTAATTTTCCTCGAAGGTTAGTCTAATATCTATCTTTCTTGCATGCTCGCGTTTGGTTCGGCTACGCACCGCGCGTCATGCGGCAGCGCCCCTCGGTCGGTTGGGCGGGAGGAGGGCTGCGTTTTGCCTGGAATCCGCGCGTAACAGCCTTTTATTGCATGCTTAATTTCTTAATAAGTTTAGTGCTAATTTTCCTCGAAGGTTAGTCTAATATCTATCTTTCTTGCATGCTCGCGTTTGGTTCGGCTACGCACCGCGCGTCATGCGGCAGCGCCCCTCGGTCGGTTGGGCGGGAGGAGGGCTGCGTTTTGCCTGGAATCCGCGCGTAACAGCCTTCTGCTGGTGTCACACGGGCCACTTGACGGTGCAGTAATTGCATCGCCTCTTGATAGATGCAGTCATTGCATGTCAACGTCCAAGATTATAGCAAAGTTATCCGCTATTCCCAAATTGTTTGAGAAGGTTTTAACTCCGCACTTGCAACATCTCTGCAAGTCACTTTTATCTCCAACTCAGCATGGATTTATAAGGTGGCGATCAACCACCACGAAATTGTTTGAGTTTACCTCTTTCATTATTAAAGGCTTTCAAGGTAACTTACAGACGGATGTTATTTACACCGACTTTAGTAAAGCATTCGACTCTGTAAACCATTCCCTTTTAGCACATAAACTTGACCTTTTAGGGTTTCCGCCCAACCTCCTGAATGGATTTCTTGCTATCTTTGTTCCAGGTCTTAAAGAGTCCTCTTCAAAAACTCCCTCTCTTTACCAGTAAAGGTTTCTTCGGGAGTACCACAGGGCAGCCATCTAGGCCCCTTACTCTTCACACTCTTTATTAATGACTTGCATTCAGTATTAACATACTCTCGAGTACTTATGTATGCGGATGATGTTAAACTCTGTGTCCAGTATAAGGACATTTCATTTCATTCTCGCTCGCAGTCCGATCTCAATAACTTTCAGTCATGGTGTTGTGCAATCTTGTTACACCTTAATGACTTGGGTTTACAAAGAGGTGGTCAAAGGAATTTTACGACCCCTATATAACAAAGACTCTCTATACCTCGCTTGTTCGTCCGATCTTAGAACACGGCTCCTGTGTATGGTGCCCTCAGTACAAAGTACACCAGGACCGTATAGAATCAGTACAGAAAAACTTTTTACTCTTTGCTCTGCGGGGCCTTAACTGGGATGAAGGTGTGAGACTCCCATCTTACTCTAGTAGACTGCTATTAGTAAACCTCCTACCCTTAGTTAACCGTAGAAAAATGCTTGGTGTGATTATTATGCACAACTTGATCAGGTTGATCAACTTGATTATACCGCTGTTCCTTCCACTTTGTAGATCGAATTATTCCTTGCATGAACCGTTTAGGGTCTTATGCTCAGATTATAATTCCCTCTACCATATTATATCCAATATATATGCAGTCATTGCATGTCAACGTCCAAGAAAAATATAGAGAATCGTTCTCAAGTGAGATTCTGAATCCACTGAAATCAGAACCATTCCTTTACAACTGTAGTGCAAGCCACAATGGCTTGGATATGGCATCACTAACAAGGCCTATATGTTAGAATGTTGAAATGGCTCATTTGATATGGACAGTTATAACCAATAAATTTGTTTTGTCCCCGACTTATGTGACTCGTTAATTGAATTGATCTGATCATTAATTTTATAGTGATTAATTAATATAGTACGCCACCAAATACCCAAATTCTTATTTATTGTTGAAAGTACGGATCTTTACTTTTTACTCTATGATGAACTTACAGTGCCAGTGACTGACCAGTACCTGCCAGTTAGTATTGGGTAAATATTGCTCATTTTGGTGAACATGTTCACTTGTTCTTTTTTAGAAAGTGAGTCAACTCACTCATATTGCTCACTTGCTCTCTTAGATTGCTCAGTTACTCACTTGCTGTGTTGCTCACTTGCTCAGTTGCTGACTTGCTCTCTCAGTTGTTCACTATTCATGCACAGATGGTTCCAAATTTCACTATACTTTCGAATTAGCGACATACTGAATTTTTGAAAGAGTAAAAAGCTTTGCCGGTAATACAAAAAGTGTGAAGTAAACGTAAATATCAGCAACAGCTGCCAGATCGCAAAATGCCCTTTGAGGAGCAAAATTACGCAAAAAGTGAGTAGAGAACAATTGAACAAGTGAACAACAAAGAACAAGTGAGCAAAAAAGAACAAGTGAACAACAAAGAACAAATGAACAACAAAGAACAAGTGAACAAAAAAGAAAATCTTGGAAGGAACATGTTCAGTTGCCCACTTAAGTGAACAACTCTTTTTTGTTCACTCACTCATGAGCAACACAACACTACTGCCAGTGCCTGACCTTATTTTTATGACCTTTGAATTTAATTATGTATTGACTTCTATACTTATCACTTTCTGTACAGACTTCTATAAAGGAATATTGACATTAGAATGCTCTGATGTCTAGTTGAGCATTGTAATGTCAGTATCTATTTTTGCTACATAAAATGTTATCTGAGAATCTTCAAACAGATATTTACTATCTTTGCTGTGCAAATGTACCTATTAAAAGAAAGACAGGCGTACAGATAACTCCTGGTTCCACCATGACTGTAAAATGATAATTCAATCAAACAAAATGACGCCTTTAAAAAGTTTAAGGGCTGAAACTATTAGTTATTAATTAGGACAAGTCACTAAAAAATGGGCTTTCTATGCGTAAAAGTGTAAAAACGCTGTGTGCAGAAAGCAATACTTCCAAATTGATTAAATTAATTATTGAATTAAAAAAATTGCTATTGGCAAAGAAACAGGAAATTTTCAGTAGACCTGGGCGTTAATGAACGGAATAAAAGATGTGCACACTTAGTAATACCTGACTTCCCAGCAATCGTGTATCTTATTCTAATTCTGTTCCTAGCCTTAGTTCCTGTTGAGTGATATGATATTTTATAATATTCTTCCAAAATTTTCTGAGAGCAATTCCGGAATACACTAATTCTATTGACTTAGTTAACTCTGGAACCATCATGGCAAAACTTGATTCTTAAATTTATCTGACTCCGCTCTGCGGGTGTGGGGCTCAAGGGTTAATGCAAAGGATCTGCTGATAGTATGGTTCGACCATAATTTAACGGTAAAATGTGAATCCGGGAGGTTTTGTTAAACGGCTGCAGCGACGATATTTTTATTTTTCCTTATCTTTATTTCCTTTCCTTGAGTTTTTAAAGTTCAAATTTCGAATGAAAACCACCACAAACGAGGGGAACGTTGTGAGTCGCTGCTACGGCCGCGACTCTACATTTATACCCGATACTCAGTAAGTATGGCTCCCGTCCGCCAGAGGTCGCACACATTGACGACAAAGAATGTGTTAATCACAGTAGTCTGGATACAAAATTTTGACGGCTCAATCGTCTCGGCTATTGATGCTGATCAAGAATACATGTACATATATACTTTATGGGGTCGGAAACGCTTCCTTCTAGGCGTTACACACATCTACTTTCCTCACCAATTTAATGTACCCCTATACTCATTTCAAGAATCGTGTATAAAAAGACAAGAAAATAACCGCAATCTATGTACATACAGAATACACAGAATTTGCAATTCCTCTCTACATAGAGAGATGGCAACATACGATTTATTTTAAACAATAGTTTAATATACTGTATAATTCCAGGTATAATTTTATATTAATTAAAAGTATTTTTTCTAATTCAAGAGTATACAATCAAATGCAAGAGATAATGATGTGGTGGTCCTAATGTTTACATATGTATGTATGTAATATGCAGCAACATATTCATAATCACAATCTGAACTTTTGTGTCTTTGGTGCCCACTCACCGAAGGAAGTCCTCTAAATCTGGGTTCAATGTATTGAAAACGGTTACTAAATTTAAAAAAAAACCTCATTTGGATTCCAGATGATATAAAAAAAACTATAAGATCAGTTGATATCCCGCCTAAGCTCTTTGTCATCTCACGGTCTTTTTTCTCCGATTTTCCATATCATTCCATGGAATTACTTTTTTTAACCCATCTTTTCTAAGAAAGCTATTATAAATAGAAGTCTATGTATATGCAACATTTTAGTAACGACTAGTTTACATAGAAAAAAGACGGACAGAAAGTATTGCGCTATGTATGTACATATGTATATATAAGCTTGAATTTTCCCTTTTACAACTAACTAACCAATAACTAAATCATACGACTATATGTATGTATATCAATACAAATGTAAATACAATGCATGTATTTTGAACAAGTTTCTCTTTTCGCAATGTCGACTTAAATATGTACATATGTACATTTAATTTGCATATAAACAGAGCAAGGACCACTCAATGTTAATATGCTTATTCATCTGCGTTCCAAAAATTTTGTAAAACTAAATAACATCCTACAAGGGTACTATGTATGTACATATACGAAATTTTTTACTTCTATAGTTTCTATGTTGTAAAAAATAGTCATACATATGTATATAAAGCTTCAAAACAAAAAAAAATTATAAAAAACATACATATGTACATATGTAAATACATAAGCATGTACTTCTTATTAAACTTTTTACATTTAGTATGCAAGTTATTAATTTTTGTTAAATTGTGAACAAAGTAAAATACAAAGTAAAACAAAGTACATACTGCCCAAACATACAATTATATTTATATGCAGAACTTACATACATACTATACATAACGTTACATACATATCTACATATGTACATGTGTATAACACGTACATTAACTGTATGGTATAGAATTTATCGAGAAAATTCATAAAGTATATTTTCTATATACGTATGTATATGTGTACATATGTATGTTCATATGACTTATAGCATAGCATACAATTTTGACCATTGTACAATTTTTTTGATGTTTTTGTTTATGCACCTATGTACATATGTACTTGCATATATGTATAACACATACTCATTAGTTTTCATTAAAAAATAAATGGTGTTACACACATAATTGAGTTCATGATTTGGGTTTTATGTATTTTTAATAACTACTTAAAAATACACGATAAATTATGCACTCACATTACTTCCTTCTTTTTGATTTTCTTTGAACAAAAACAAAACAACACATAAAATAGTAAAAGAAAATATTACGTAGAAACGATGGGATCATGGAACTTGGAAGGGATGCACACATGTATGTGTATATTTTTGTGATGTGGTACTTTTACTAAAGGGTCTTACACACTAACATACTTCTGAAAGTGAAGTGAAATCACTTTTTAAGTTAATGCATACCATATTTAAATAATTTTAGTAATTTATATTTAGTCAAAAATTAATATATATTGAACATAAAATTTTTTGTTATACCCGATACACAAAAAATATAGTTTTATATCAAATTTGTGTAAATACATGGAACAACCAAAGCATATTCCGACCTCATAAGGTTTATATTTTTTGGTCAGTTTCAGTAGCCGATTGTCTGACATGTTCGTCTGACGTCTAGTTGTCAGAGAATATATTAATTTTGAAGAATCTGCAGATAGCACTAAAACAAAAAGAGCACTCGATGGATTGCGATTTTTTAAGAATTTACAGTACGTGCAAAAACTATTTCGCGGTCAGACATATCCCTTTTCCCACATCTGATTTTGAATAAAATATTTTGGGAAAATGAAAGATCGACACACTTCTGAGGATTTTGCCCCGTGTTCTACCGCTTGGACAAGAGCTGGAAAGGAATAGAATAGGTGTTCCACAATCTACGCCAAAAATAATTATATGGTGAGCCCAGCCTGTTTGCGTGGGTATCTATTTACCAATTTCCTGTGAGGGGACGTATGACTGCGTTGCACCTTTTTCTGCCAAGTTTGCAGAGCTCAGAGATATGCTATTTATGGTCGGCAATGTTTGCGGAGCTATGCGACTTTGTATCACCAATTGCCACATATTAACACACAATATGCGACTACAAGATTGTCAGATGGTCATTGTTATACGAATATCCTTGCCCGGGACCCATATAAGGCTGATGGCATAGTGCTGAGCCATCTCGTGAAGAGATTTGCGGCAGTCTGGCAGAGTGGCCGATTTCGAGCAAATCGCATTTAGTGATCGCAGCTTAACTTTAGCTATAGATGTTTACCCGAGTTTCCATGACGATATCTGCTTGAATGCGGTTCACAGCTTCCCTGACTGCTATGACTTCCGCATTGGAAGACGTTACAGTGATCTGGGATCTGCCCAGCTTATGTTCTGCTTTGTAAGCATGTGATTACATAAGCTGGGCTTACTGCCCAGCTTCAGCCCGTTTAAATTGCCAGGCCCGGACCAGGTAATACCGGCCTAACCTCAGAAGGCCGGGGACACGGCCATCAACTGGCTAAAATGTATCTTTAGGAAGATACTGGCGGTATGTACAATACCACAAGCTTGACTTAAGGCTAGGATAGTTTTTATTCCTAATGCAGGCAAAGCCTCACACTCAACCCCGAAAGACTTTAGACCAATCAGTTCATCGTCTTTCCTACTCAAAACCTTTGAGAGACTTATCGGGCTACAATTACGGACAACCATAAGTCCCCAGCTGTACTCAAGTGTGCAGCATGCCTCACGGAAAGGAAAATCTGCTAAAACGGCACATCATGAAGTAATCTCGAGTAAAGAAAAATTTCAGCATCTCAAAGAATACTCACTAATAGCTTTTCTCGATATCGAGGTAGCCTTCAACAATGTTGTACTGGGCGCCACTACAGAGGCCCTGACTGACCTGGGGATGGACCGTCACTTGGTGATGCTCATTGATCAATTGCTCATATGCAGGATGGTGACATCATCTCATGACATGTCACAGAGCCACCTGACAAGGTGGTGTCTCCTCTTCTGGGGAACACAGCAGTCAATAAGATTCTATGCGACCTGGAAGGGGCGGGCTGTAAAGTGGTGGCATACGCGGACGACGTTGCAATTATCCTCGCGGGGAAACACCCCCAAACATTTTGCGACCTAATGACCGCAAAGCTTGATCGACTGTACAGATGAACAGAATCGCGCGGATTGGGATTAAATTTCCCGAAAACGTAACACGTGTTATTCACAAGTAAATACAAGGTTCCGCCCGTCAGCCCCCAATACTAAATGGATGCAGGCTCTGCTTCAGCGAGAGTGCCAGTTACTTAGGGTTGGTAATTGACAAAAAGCTTAATTGGACGAGCTGGCCATATCTGGCACTACAATCCCCCCCCCCCCCAAGGAGGATATCTGTAGGCCAATGGCAACCTGTAAGCTTATTGTAAAAGAGCAATTCAAGCGGCTAACAGACGATATGTGGGTAAACATGGCCGACCATGGACAAGAAGCGCACCTCCGAGCTCTGCAAGCTAGGCAGGAAAAGGTGCAGTGTAGTCATACGTTTCCTCACGGGATACTGGCTAATAAGCACCCACGCTAACAGGCTTGAGGACCCACAGTATGATTTTTGCAGTAGCTGCAGAGACGAGGAAGAAGAGGAGACAGTGGAACACCTGTTCTGCTCCTGCCCAGCTCTCAGCAGAACCGACATCCCGGAGATGTCTACACTATGTCCCAGAAAAGGCGCTAACTTTATAAGAGCATCTGGCTGGGACAACTGCTGACATGAAAGCTCCCTTTTGCAGGATGGGACTGATCCCAAGCGGTACCATAATGGGCCGGAATCGGCCTAGCTGTGGCGGGTGCCGATCGAGCCTGGCAACCGCCTCTACCTAACCTACCAAACAGTTATCCAGTCTAAAAACCTTAAAATCTTGGACAAGACGTTTAAAATTTCAAGAAGTTGGTTCTCCTACTACTCACTCTCGATATGTATGTATATATGCCCGGTCAATCTTTTCAGTTCTTAATGCTCAATGCTGTAAGAACTACCTTTCTCGATGCAGGATACGTTTTCCTCAGGACCCTGAACAGTTTTACAGTTTTCTGAGGATACAACTCTGGTCATGCCGTACCGGCATTTTCAGTCCCTTATTAAATAAATGTCCTCTAATTCATGATCTTCGACTAGTTAAGCCAGTGTGTGGAGATAATGTTTTTTATCCCCAATCGGCCGACTAATTATTTCAATTAAATAAAACTCGGCGCAGAAATAAAATTGCGATATGTTCTTTAATGCGTGACATCCAAATTGCAAGTGTGGCTTGCCTGCCCTTTACATTGCCGCTCCGATCGCTAAGCGCAGCTTCGCTCGGCCGACGTCGGTAGGCAGACGCAAAGCGGAGATAGCGAAGAGCGAGCTGGCAGAGAGCGTTTAGCAGGGCAAGCAAGCGCAAAGCTTTAACAAACAAATGAGTGACATAGACATAAGTAACAAACAAAATAAGCGGCTGAGGGCCAAGAATTAGGTGCTATTTGGTAAGCAGCTAATCGGCTGCGTTCTGCTCCGAACATTCACCCCCCGTTGGAAGGCAAAGGCTTTCAACAGATCCATCCTGAAGGGGCAGAACCGCTATTTTTCCAACGGCCCTCTTGAAGATGCTTGCTTGGGCGCAGCTGGCGGCTACGCTGGGATGCTCGTCGAACGCAGCAATCGGCGCTTCTTTACGAAGGCGGCTTGTCGTGATTGAGTCTTGATCATCGGGAACCTCTGTAATTGCATAGAATGGCAGGAAATTTGGCAATGTAGGAATTGTTGAAAGTTGAATTTCATTTAGCGTGGATATGTAGGTTTTTAATATATTGAAAAGTTCGCGCTGCAGTTCCTGATTCTCTGATCGCAGTTTTTCCACTTGCATCTGGCACTCGAGCAGCTGCTTCCTGCATTGCTGCTCTAAGTTTTGGTACTTCAGCGTTGTGGCCCGAAAATCGTCATTAGAGATGGAGGAGGAATTTTCAAAAGCGGCTAAAACTGCACGCTTATTCTCTGAGCTATCAATGCTTCCTGACACTATCCAACCAAGTTTTGTCTCCTGCAATGTTGGCAATTGGTCTGATAGTCGAATCTGTCCGACGCACATTAAATCGAAGAACAAACCACCACCTATCAACAGATCGATACGTTGGGGCTTGGAGAAATTAGGATCAGCTAGTTTTAGATTATTCGGCATGGGCCAATCCTTTGCGTCTAGGCCGAAGTTAGGCTGCATTTCCGTAATTGAGTTGGTGACAATTGCAGCGAAGGAAGCTCGATAGCTTGCGTCCTGGGATTGTACAACTATATGTACAGACTTGCTCGAAGGTAGAATGGAATCTCCGATTCCGGAGATGTGAACATAAGACGAGCGATGATCCAACTGCAACTGATCAGCAAGTCTAGATGTTACAAAGTTTGCTTGTGACGCAGAATCCAAAATGGCACGACATGGGATAAGTGCTCCATAACGATCTGTTACATGGACGAGGGCAGTAGGTAGCAACACGTTCTGGCTAGGCTGAGATTTCTGGCTCGAGGGGGGAGGGCTGGTATATTTGCTTGCAACTAGGGCACTTGCAGGATCATGCTGGGTCGGTTCCGTGCTCGGCGACGGCAACTCAGCGTCAGCGCCCGACTGCATGTGGAGCAGAGTGTGATGCTTGGCTTGGCAATTTCTACATGCCCCTGACTTGCAGCGTTGCAATGAATGGCCTTTGTTGAGGCAGTTTAGACACAAATGGCGCTTCTTCACCTCCTTGTATCGAGAAAAGACAGGAAGATCTAGAAATGCCTGGCATCGGGATATGTAGTGATCAGAAGATTTGCAATACTTGCATGTTGAGCTAGTATGATCGTTAATGGAGGTGATTAGGGTGCTAGGTTTACTTTCTCCCACCTGCTGGCTAGGAATTGTTACCATAGCCGATCCCAAATTTTCCAGCATCCGACATCTTGCTTCCAAGAATGAGGCCATGCTTGACCACCTGGGCAATCCTGACGTCGGCAAGCTCTCCTCCCATTTCTCCTTGGTCTTGTGGTCAAATTTCGTGCCTATGATGAAGATCAGCAACCCATCGGAAATCTCCTGCGGGGTCGCCAAGGTCTGCAGTGCACGCAAGTGCGAATTGATTTTATCGCTGAGCGCGCGCAAGCCGATAGCCGAGCCCTTCTCCACCCCTTGCAGCCCGAAAATAGCCTTGACGTGTGCCTGAAAATGCAACAGTTTATTATCGAATCGCAATATTAGTAAATTCAACGCCTTGTCGTAATTCTCCTCAGAAAGTTCCAAGGAACGAATCGTATCCAGCGCAGCACCATCTAGACATCCACGCAGATATTGGAATTTTTCGATGATTGGGATACGATGGTCTTTGTGCACCATTGTCGAGAACATTGAGTGGAATTCTGGCCAATCCATGTAGCTCCCACCGAATCGCGGAAGCTGCAACTCGGGCATTCGAGAACGGCCTATACTACTATAGCCGAACAACGACGAATTCCCCTCGAGAGTATGCCGAGCTGTTGAATTGGCAACATTTACCGTGCGCGCAGCCATCAACTCCCGCGAAAGCCTGGACCTAACCTTGACGTAAACATTCGAAAAGTCCAGCCGGGCATCATGGGCTAACTGCAGGAAATCCAACCTTTCAAGGCTCGTTTGAGCGGCATCGAAATCCGCATTCATTCGCTCAATTTGCTCTAAGCGAGCTTGAAGTTCTGCCTCATCTAACTCGGCAAGCTCTTCCTTGGTGAGAAAGCGATCCATGGCCTTTAGTTGGCGCGCGACGGACTCGGCCTTGTGCTTGTAGAAATCAACATCACTCGGCATTGCTGCGTTCGCGACATTGGTAGGCTCAGGTGCTGCCATGTTGAGGTTTTAAAAGAGTCACTCAGCACGACCGAAAAAGACACCCTGTATACGTATAAACGCGCGAACCGAAAGCAAAGGGATTACAGCTAATGCCTTTAGCTGTGCGGCTGTGCGAGCTGTCCGATTCCGCTTTGTACTCCGCTTGTGTGTATTAGTGAGTTCGCTGCACTGCACTGACCGAATTGTCGCAACAGAGAAATTAATAGCCAGCAATGCGTGTATGTAGGTGTATGTAAGTATGTTTTAGCACCGAATTGTGCTTAACCGCCGAAAATTTGTTAAGGCTAACGAATGTCGATCGCGAATGATAATTAATTGACACTGCAACTCAGAGATCACGTCGGGGTCACCAAATTTTATGTGGAGACAATGTTTTTTATCCCCAATCGGCCGACTAATTATTTCAATTAAATAAAACTCGGCGCAGAAATAAAATTGCGATATGTTCTTTAATGCGTGACATCCAAATTGCAAGTGTGGCTTGCCTGCCCTTTACATTGCCGCTCCGATCGCTAAGCGCAGCTTCGCTCGGCCGACGTCGGTAGGCAGACGCAAAGCGGAGATAGCGAAGAGCGAGCTGGCAGAGAGCGTTTAGCAGGGCAAGCAAGCGCAAAGCTTTAACAAACAAATGAGTGACATAGACATAAGTAACAAACAAAATAAGCGGCTGAGGGCCAAGAATTAGGTGCTATTTGGTAAGCAGCTAATCGGCTGCGTTCTGCTCCGAACACAGTGTTTTCACCGGGTCCAGACGGGGTTCCAGGTTGTGTACTCAGGAATCGTTTGTAATAAAAAACGTGGCAAGTCTGACGCAAAAAATTATAGAGGTATAGCAAAGTAATCCGCTATTCCAAAAATGTTTTAGAAGGTTTTAACGCCGCACTTACAACATCTCTGCAAGTCACTTATATCTCCAACTCAGCATGGATTTATAAGGCGGCGATCAACCACCACGAACTTGGTAGAGTTTACCTCTTTCATTATTAAAGGCTTTCAAGGTAACTTACAGATGGATGTTATTTACACCGACCGTAGTAAAGCATTCGCCTGTAAACCAAATAAATAATAAATGCTTACAAATTATAGACTTCGATTGGATGTGCAATCCACTTTTAGTTGGGAGTGACAGGGGGACCCCGTCTGCTTGGCAGTCTGCTTGACCACAGTCTGGTTGGCGATGCGATCCAAATCCCGCTGTGCGATGGAGCTGAACTTGCGGCCACCCTCTGGTTGCTTTTCGACACGGCGGGCGTGCTCGAGGGCCTGGAGAGTCATATGGGCGGCACTATCAACGGCACGGCAGTAACACCATTGCGCTTGCGACCACCATAGATCTTGGTGATGCTGCTTGAATTTGGTCGTCTTTATTCTGTCCATTTGGTCGGCCACCTTCATTTTCCACAGAGATACAAGATCAATGGTTTTATAGACGGTTCTGATGCGGAGAATAACGTTAATGGAAGCTGTCAGTCAGGCGCTTACTTTTAAAGCTTCGCTCTAAATAGGCACTTAATAAATGACGAAAATGGCTCCAAAAAGACGAAGTCTACGGTTTTTCAGGGCCACTGGAAGAATAATTGGGAAACCGACTTCTCTTCCTCGTTCTGACAGCTCTGCAAAGGGTATTGTGGGAAATTCCCAGAGATTCACATACAGTAATCTGATCTTTCTGGTAATTGTGTAAGTCTCGTCAAGATTTCCGAGCGTCCAAACGCAGATGTCTTCCATAGTCTTTGTACACTCATTCTGAAAGCGGAAAGTGCAGTCACCTTCTTTCCTATGAGATATACGGGATGGAGGTCCAGCACGGTATCTAGGGCTTCACCTGGTGTTGGGCGTAACACGCCAGTTATGCATAGCTCTGCCATGTGTAAAACTCTTTTAAGTTTTTAAGACACGGTTTTATACCCGATAGTCAAAATGCGAATGATTCCCGCTATATATTTGCGTCCACCAGTTGGCTATCGGATAGTCGAACTGGCGGATCGGGTCCATAGAATGACTAAACCAGAATTGATTTTTTTGTACTTTATTATAAGCTTTATTAGTTTGATCTTCTTTTTTTTTGTTTTCGTCGTACCCCGACGGATATTACTCAATTATTTTAATTGTCGAGGGGCACAAACATCTGTTCTCGGCCCAGGTCTCCGCGTAAGTGTTTTTCGTTCGGCGCTCTTGCGCTCGGGAAACCACGCTGCCGTCGATCGAATAAGCGTACGAATAAGTGTGGGGAATAAAGTGTCAGCGTGGGATTGGCTGTCGCCTCGCGAAACGTCGCGAAGAATTAAGTGCAAGGGAGTGGGAGTTTTTTTGACATATGTGTTGTGAGGTGTTCTTTGAGCTAAAGAAAGGTACATATGTCAAAAAATATGAGAATGAAGCGGCGCACAGTTGGATATTCAGCTTGCGAAATTAATAACTTCTGAAAAAAATAAAGATATCTTCATGAAACCGACTGCATTTGAAAGAAAAATCATTAAAAATGTAATGTGCTTAAGTAAATTCAGCTACATTGTCTAAAGTGTCACTATAATAAGTTAAAGTTGTTTTTTTATTGCCGGTGCATATTTCCCTATGTAAAATGTTCAATTTTTATTTTTTTTACATCGATAAAGTACTTTTGTTCAGGCCAGCAGGAGATGATTGCCGCGCACTGTGCCAACGCCGGGCGCTCCGGTCCCAACTTGCGCTCGCGCATGATGCAATTATACAAGGTGGTCTCGTCGGCAAAAGTCAAAAGTAATATTTAAATTTTATGCAGCCAGTAATAATTTTTCGTCAACATTTTTATACCCGATACTCAAAATGAGTATTGGGGTATATTAGATTGGTGGTGAAAATGGATTTGTGTAACGTCCAGAAGGAATCGTTTCCCACTCCATAAAGTACATATATTCTTGATCAGCATCAATAGCCGAGTCGACTGAGCCCTGTCGGTCTGTGCGTCCCTATGAGCTCCTAGTGTTCAAAGACTATAAGAGCTAGAGCAACGACATTTTATATCCGGACTTCTGTTATAGGTCACTGCTACAAGTATATTTCAAAACTTTGCCTCGCCCATTTCCGCCCCCACAAAGTGCGAAAATCTGTGGCATCCACAAATTCAAAGACACGAGAAAACGCAGAATCGTAGAAGATGACTATATCTTCAAGAGTGCAAAATCTGAACTAGATCGTATAATTATTATAGCCAGAATCAAGAAAACAATTTCATTCTTTCTCGCTCTGTCTCTCTCTAACACACAGGTTTCATGGTCGGTTTTGCCAATTGCAAAATATGAGTTCAAGGATCTCAGAACCTATAAGAGCCAGAGCAACCAAATTCGGTATCCACACTCCTGTGATATCGGACCTTGACCGTTTTTGTCAAAATTGCGCCACACCCCCTTCCGCCCCCGCAAAGGACGAAAATATATTTATACTTATATATTTATATATATATATATATATATATATATTTACAAATCTTAGAGACTATTAACGCTATTAACGCTAACCAAATTTGGTATCCGCACTCCTGTTAGATCTTACTATCTCAACACGACCATATCTATCAGATTGCTGAGTCTGGATGAGATGGGATCATTTTTATAACCAATAGGAACAAATCAATTTGCACTGGCTACGCAGCGCCCGACGTCACGCTCAGACTGATTTTCTGTCTCTCTCGCACGCACTCTTTGTCGTGTCGTTTAATATTAGCGGCGTCTGCCGGAGGAGAGCCATACTGACTTAGTATCGGGTATAACTGTAGATTTGCGGTGTCCGCAGCAACTCACAACGTTCCCCCTCGTTTTTATTCTTGGACGTTGACATGCAATGACTTTATCTTGCAAGAGGCGATGCAATTACTGAACCGTCAAGTGGCCCGTCTGAAACCAGCAGAAGGGTGTTACGCGAGCATACAGGAAAGATAGCACTCTCGGAAAATTAGCACTAAAATTACTAAGAGATATAGGCATGCATTCAAAATAAAAATACCACTACAATTACTAATTACTAGAAAGGTGTGTAGGGATTAGTGATTTAATAAGAGGAAGAGAATTAGTGGTGGATATAATGTGGTAGAGGGAATTATAATCCGAGCATAAGACCCTAAACGATTCATGCAAGAAATAATTCGATCTACAAAGTGGAAGGAACAACGGTATAAAATTTCTAGTAAATCCAATAGGAATCGTGAAGTTTGTGCGGCTCAACAGATCAGGGCTGTCTATGTTACCCCTGATCAAGTTGTGCATAAATATCACACCAAGCATTTTTCTACGGTTAACTAAGGATGGGAGGTTTACTAATAATAGTCTACTAGAGTAAGATGGGAGTCTTACACCCGCATCCCAGTTAAGGCCCCGCAGAGCAAAGAGTAAAAAGATTTTCTGTACTGATTCTATACGGTCCTGGTGTACTTTGTACTGAGGGCACCATAGACAGGAGCCGTATTTTTAGATCGGACGAAGAAGCGAGGTATAGAGAGTCTTTGTTATATAGGGGACGTCAAATTCTTTTGACCACATCTCTATTTACCATGGTAGAAACGTGTACAGAAAACTTAAGTTTGTCGTCTAATATAATACCAAGATCATCCACCAGCGTAATTATCTGAAGAGAACCACCAAATAGGGTATAGGGAGCCAACAAATGTCATACCTTTGCATTTCGAGTCATTAAGATGTAACAAGTTAGCACAACACCATGACTGAAAGTTATTGAGATCGGATCGCAAGCGAGAATGAAATGAAATGTCGTTATACTGGAAAGAGAATTTAACATCATCCGCATACAAGTTAAGTTAAGTAGAATCGACGTTTACTGTAGTATTTATTATTTATTATTTACTCGTCGAAGCGAGATTTATTGTTCCTCGTTGGAGGTCTAAGAGAATCTAAATTTACATAAAAATGAAAGTATTAATATTAAGTCCCCGGCCGCCGGCTGCGCAGTCGCCGGTGCATTAATCTGCTGACATGGCACACGCGCCGGTGTTATGTTGAGCAGCGGCAGTTTCCCACGTTCCACGGCCCCATGGCTGTTGTTGGGCTGTCTGGGCAAGTGTCTCCGTCAACGCTGCAACTCTCGTGTTCTATTACGCGACGAGGCATGTGCTGTATTTGGTTCATATGAAGGTGTTTAAGCTCATTGACCCGCTGTAGGGTCGAGAACCAAATGCAGAGGGAGGGGTATCCGGCTGGATCGGATAACTACTCCCCCCCTTGAGCAGTCGCTGTCCCCGGCGCACTTAGTCTTGCCATTAATCCATTGATTTGCCGGGCGTCGCGCTTCTTCGTCAAATATAGTGTGAGCATGGCCATGCCACATACTAGGCCACAAATACCTAGTCCTAGGCAGAATGCAAAGATTGGTCTGGAACGTGAGGACACCTCTTCCTTTATCTCCTTGATGAAGTTGAGGTTCTCCTCGCTCAACTGGTGGAGGAATGGCAGGCTCAGCACCCTTTTATGCTCGGTAACATTTAGCAAGGGTGAAGATGCAACTCCTGGGTATCGGCTCTGAACGTTTTTGCGATTCTGATACCGTGAACCATTTATGACGGCATAATCGTTGAATGTGATTAGATGTGTCCCTGAAATGTTGAGTGCCGCGCTGCCGTCGAAACTTACTGCTGCTGGGTGATCGTTGATGATAATGATCCCGTCGTCGACCAGTGTGATGGCGCTGAGGTGGCTGGGTTGCGACTGGCACTGGGCCACGCCACCAGAATATAATCCTTGGGCACAGGAGTCCTTTGTCGACGTTTCGCAGAATGTTGTCGTGGTCGTCTGTTTGCAGTCCGACACTGTTACTATCTGGTCGTTGCAGTCGGCGACGATGTTATCGTCAAGTCGAAGGACGGTGCCGTTGTGGGCGACCGGGAAAATAGTTATCTTTTTGCAAATGTACTTAATCTTAGGGAATTGAATGACAAAGTGTATTATGCTATTTGATTGAAAAACTTTGATTTTAGATACTTCTAAAATGTTAGTTACGATAACATTGGTGAGCTGATTAGAGAAAATAGAATTCAAGTCATCATGGTCTTATATAACCGGATTGATTACGTTAACTTTTGCGAGGGAAATGGTGAGCATGAGATTACTTAGTTCGGATGCCAACATTCTGTTCCTAGCCAGCAAGGTCTCGTACAGGTGAGCCGAGTCAATTTGCTTTCCCTTTGCTGCCTCTAGCAATTTATTGACTGAGTCTGTTAAGCGGTTGATTTGCTCCTGAGACTTAGAATTTATGCTTATCTGCCTGTTATTCGATTCAATAAGTTGGGCCTCGTTTATTCGTATCTTTTCTAAGTCGTCCGCGTCCGGAGTTCCGGCTACAACCTTTAAGACCGAGCCCAGGATGTTTAGGCTCCTAGCAACTCTGTGGTGCACGCTACTCGTGGCTAACATATTTCGGATATGGTCGGTATCCACCACTAGTAGTTTTCGCATGTGCGACTGTGGAAACATCTCGGTCAAATTTGCGGTCTCGTCCGCCATTCGTTCGTAATCCGTTAAGTTTGTCGAATGCCTAAGGTAATTTATTTCGTCCCATACGAGTATGTCGCCGTCCAATATCGGTACGTAGTCAGAATGTGAGTAGTCTGTTATGCGAGCGTTTACCAAGGCCACCAGAAGGATTATCATGTGAAACAACCTAAGGAATGAAAGAAAAGGTTGCTTGGTAATCTGTGATCGAGTCTCTAAGTATGAATGTAAATGGAGCGTAAAAAATAGTCGGCTGAGTGGAACGCTCCCGTATGGGCATAGGGGCATTACCTAAGATTCTCTTTGTGCACAACCCTCCCCCTAATTAGGACCATTGTCCCCAAGTCCGCTTCTACCGTTTCTTCCACGTACAACGGGGTTAGTTTATTTCCGAGGCGTCTGTTGGTTTTCATTAATACCTTATCACCTACTCTAAAAACTCTGTTCTGACGCGATCGGTTGACTCGATTGTTCTGCACAATCTGAGCTTTCCGTACCCTGTTCTGTACCTCGCTGTGAAAGTCTGCTGCAGCGGCGTTTAAAATATCGATCGGCTTCTTGTTGGTTACCGAGTGTACCGACCTGTTGTACTCCACTGTTGCCTGGAGGAAAAGGTCGACTGTGTCGACGATTCCCTTCGCTATCTTGAGGCATCTCGCGATTTCCAACAGAGTACTATGGAATCTTTCAACTTGGCCGTTTGAAGTGCTGTGGAGGGGAGGAGCATTCACAATGTGGGCTCCGAAATTGTCTCGCAGAAGTGACCTGATGGTTTCTGAACTCAGCGATGGTTCATTGTCGCAATATATTTGTCTAGTGTTGGGGAAAATGTTCATAAGTTGCAAGAGTGGAGCCTTTATATCCGCAATCGTGCGGGAAGCTATCGGTTGTACGATGGCAAATTTTGAGAATTTGTCCACGCATGTTAGGAAGTACTTCCTATCTGTTGAAAACATGTCGACGTGAAGCATTTCTCCAGTGAACGAAGGGACTGGCGTTGGTCCCAGCCCCTGTTTTTTTGGATGCCTATCGTACTTTGCTCTAGAACAAATCCTGCAATTCATGACTACCTCGCTTGCGAGTTTAGTCATTTTTGGGAAATAGTAATCGGCCAAGACCTGTTTTACGTTTTCCTGAGCAGCTCTATGTGCTCGATTGTGTTCGATTGTGACAATCTCCTTTCTTTAATTTTCATTGAAAATGTCTGTGACCAGATTCTTGCAATGCCAGAACTTGGTCGACGGAAAGGCGCGTACATTCAGCATGAGCTAGAATGCAGGCTAGAGTCGGAAAATCACTGTGGATTGCGTTTACAACCGTAGGGTTTACTGAGGTCTTCACGACCCCAGTGAGCGCATTTTTGTCCGTAAAATTTATTATGTGTCGCGTTTTTTCCCCGAAAAGAATAAACATCTGCTTTAGAGGAAAACGCGCCGCTTCTAGGACGATTTGATTCCTAAAACAATTGACAGGTTTGTCTGTCGTTTCTATCGTGTAAGTCAAAGACGCTTCGCTGTGTATTGTCGCTGCGTCAGATTGTGGCGCGCTGTCTTCCAATGCATTGATGTTTTGTCGAGACAATGCGTCTGCGACATGGTTTTCTTTGCCTGGCTTATAGAAAAGCTTGGCACCGAGCTCGTCAATGCGTGCCTTCCAGCGTTTTATTTTAGAGTTAGGGTTTCCTTCGGAAACCGCAAACGTGAGTGGCTGGTGGTCAGTGAACACATTAATGTCCCTGACTCCGTAAATGTAGTGACGAAGCTTCCCCAAGGCCCACACAATTGCTAAAAGCTCGCGTTCATTGGTAGCGTAGTGACGCTCACCGTTCTTTAGTGTCCTTGAAATCATAGTTATTGGGCGGCCGCCTTGTGAAAGGACCGCCCCGATGCCATAGGCAGAGGCGTCGGTCGTTAGGTCGAACGGTTTTTTGTAATCTGGGTACATCAATATTACGTTTTCTGATGCCAGAATGTTCCTTAATTTCTGAAAGGCGTGTCGTTGGACCTCGCTCAAAATGATAGTGGTTTTTTTTTATTTGTATTTGCTGATGGACCCATTTTCCCCTTTTAAAATATCAGAAAGCGGTCGGGCAATTGACGCGAAATCTTTCACGAAGTATCTGTAGTAACTTGCCAGGCCCAAGCATGGCCTTAGGCCGAACAACGTTGTTGGCTCGACATACTCCTGGATGGCCTTCACCTTCTCAGTGTCCGTCCTCGTGCCTTCGTTAGTCACAATAAAGCCGAGGTATTCCACGCTCGTCTTAAAAAAATTGGACTTCTCTCGAGCGACTCTCATGTTGGCGTCATAGAGGCTTTTCAGCACCCAGGCGACGTGTTTAACATGGTCGTCTCGAGACTTGGAGAAAATAATTACGTCATCGACATAGACGTAGCATGTTTTGCCGATTTGTTCGCGCAAAACATCATCGATTGCTCTCTGGAAAATGCTACCTGCATTTCGTAGACCAAAGGGCAGTCGGCAAAACTCGTACTTCCCTCCATTTACGGAAAAGGAAGTCTTTTCTCGGTCGCGCTCCGCCAAGGTTATTTGGTGGTATCCAGACTTCAAGTCCAGTGTTGTGAAGTATCTGGCAGTACCCAAGTTTGCTAAGATCATTGAGATGCTTGGCATCGGTTATTTGTCGGCCACTGTTTTTTGATTGAGCTTCCGAAAGTCCATTACGAGACGTTTCTTCTTATTGCCCGCTTCATCAGTGCCTTTTTTGTCGACCACCCATATAGGATTATTATATGGCGATCTGGATTTGCGAATGATTTTGTCTTTCAAAAGGCTCTTGACCTCTGATTCGACAAAATCAGCTACACCCATAGGGTACGGGTACAGCTTGGAGTAAATTGGTTCGTCGTCCACAGTGCAGATAGTGGCCACGACCGAAGTATTATAAGGCAGAGCCCCGTTAGGGTCGGCAAATGCCTTACTCCTCTTATTTAACATTTTTATAAAGTCCGCTCTTATGGCTGGGGGAGCATCGACGTCAATAACGTTTGTGTGGTTGACGTCTATGCACTTGTGGAATTTGATTACCTCAGTCGTGTTACCGAATCTGAGTGTACCGCTTTTTAAGCACAATGTCGCCCTACCTGCGATAGCAGGTCAAGGACAATGATGCCGTCAAATGATGATAATGATTCTAACAAAAAATATGGGGAGGTCTTGGCGAATATTGACAGAAGGCATTTCTTCGAAATTTCATTTGTCCCGTTGATTGAGTAGACGGGAAAGGGTGTCTCGACAGGGATGACGCCGCGAAGCCATTTACACGGCTTGATGTAATTCTTTGACGCACCCGAGTCTATGAGAAGCTTCATATTAATCCCTGCTATTTTCCGCCAAACGAATGGCAGCAGGGATCTTCCCCTAAAAAATTCACTGAGTCACTCTCGTACTCTAATTCGCCCTCCGCTTCTATCTCAGCGACAGCTTCGGCCGCAGCCCCATTGTAGGCCGTGTCGGTCTGGTTGTCCCCGGCTGTAGTGTGCTCTATCCTCTGCTGCCAATTTCTCGAGGTGCGCTCTGACGCGTTTGTTTTCCTCGTAAAATTTTGATTGCGTCCACCCGACCCGAAATGTTTTTGGTAAGCAGTGGGCAGTCTGAGTTTGGAAGAAGAAGGATCTACATCCATGGGCTCCGGGCCCTGGGCCCGAGTCCTGCCGCTATTGGATCGTTGGTTGGATCTTCCCTGCTGGGCGATCGACGCGTCTTGCCTTTTGTCGTAATGAGGACTTTTATAGGAGTCCACAGCTCTAGTTTGCCTAAAATTGCCCTGGAGTTGCGCTTGAGTTTGGCGCTGGCCCGTTTTTTGGGCCTTTTCCTCCATGGCCCTGGCGTAATTTGCAGCCAAACGCTGCGATCCTCGCTGGATTCCGCCGCTTCGGCAAGGGCCAGAGCGGTCTGCAGATCTTTCGGTCTTGCCGGAAATACTGCTGTTTTCAATGCTCTTCTTAAGCCTGAAACGAATACGTCTAAAGCGTCGTCCCTAGCTTTCTCGTTTAGAATGCCCGCTGCGACCGCATTATGGACCATTATGTTTTTGTTGGTAATGAGAGAGAGCTGCTTTTCAATCTCGGACAGGTTTCCCTGCCGCATGGTGGCCAGTTTTTGTTGTATCACGCTCACTGGAGTTTTGTCGGAATACCTGGGAATACCAATCTATTCAAAATTGCCTTGAAATTTATTACTGTATTGAAAGATGACAGGACGTTATTTGCGGCACCTTTTATTTACCAGCGCTGCCTGGCGCCAAGCCACATAATTTTCCTGTTTGCCGTCGAACTCGGGGACGGACTTAACCATGTCCAATGGCTGATCACACTGGACATCGGGATTTATTGCTATCTCCTTATACGCTTCAACTTTCGGGGCAGGCGTACCTGTGCTCAACTGAGCAATCTCGGCTTGTAATTGCTGTAACCTGGTCTCGAACCGCGAGGCCTGATTTTGCAGTGCGGCCTCTATAGCTGCTGCGAAAGTTGCCGGATCCATGATGTCCGGGGAACGTTCGTGGCTTTCAGTCAAACGGAGGCCACTAAGACACAAACGTAAACTATCGTCGCTATCGGATTGTTCTTGCTTGCTATCCCCTGGGTCTTGCAGGTCCCCACACAGTGAAACTAAGCTATCGGACCGCTTAAAGGACTTGAGGTCACTATTGGAACTGTTAGGGCTATCGCCCATTAGCCACTTCTTATTTTATTGTATTTTCTTTTTTTTTTAATGAATTTGATTTTGATTTTAAATATCTCAGCTGCACCACTCAGTATTATTTTATTTTTATTGGGTCGCGATTACCAAAATGCTTGAATAAAATTTTATAAAAAGAGCTCACTTACATGGTTTTCTGCGGTTTATACCGTGTTTTATTTGACTTAATTATTAGTTTCCTTTGATTAATTATTAATTCCTTTGTGGGTGGCGATGAGGGAAGCGAGGGATCACCCTTCAGCTTGTTGGTTTTAATTTTTGAGGCGAGGGATTGCCCTTCAGCCTGGTTTTTCTTTCGTAGACGTTGATGCCGGGAGCGAGGGATTGCCCTTCAGCTTCTCCCGGGTGTGGTTTTTTTTTCACCTTCAGCGAGGGATTGCCCTTCAGCTTGTTGTTTTGTTTTTTGAGGCGAGGGATTGCCCTTCAGCCTATTTTTCCTTTGTAGATGTTGATGCCGGGAGCGAGGGATTGTCCTTCAGCTCCTTTAAATGTAGGTTTAATTATTTATTTCACCTCACTTGTTGGTTATTACACTTGCGGCATTAGCTCGCTAATTTAGTAGTAGAAACTCGAGTTGGGTAAGCACTCTTTATGTTTCTTTTATTTTTGTTAAGCCCGAAGCGTTAGCTTACGAATTTTTTCTAAATAATTACTCGCGTTGGATAAAATTCCGTTGGGCGCCAGTTAAGTTAAGTAGAATCGACGTTTATTGTAGTATTCAACGTTCCTCGTTGGAGGTCTAAGAGAATCTTAATTTACATAAAAATGAAAGTCTTAATATTAAGTCCCCGGCCGCCGGCTGCGCAGTCGCCGGTGCATTAATCTGCTGACATGGCACACGCGCCGTTGTTATGTTGAGCAGCGGCAGTTTCCCACGTTCCACGGCCCCATGGTTGTTGTTGGGCTGTCTGGGCAAGTGTCTCCGTCAACGCTGCAACTCTCGTGTTCTATTACGCGACGAGGCATGTGCTGTATTTGGTTCATATGAAGGTGTTTAAGCTCATTGACCCGCTGTAGGGTCGAGAACCAAATGCAGAGGGAGGTGTATCCGGCTGGATCGGATAACTTACATAAGTACTCGAGAGTATGTTAATACCGAAGGCAAGTCATTAATAAAGAGTGTGAAGAGTAAGGAGCCTAGATGGCTACCCTGTGGTACTCCCGAAGTAACCTTTACTGCTAAAGAGAGGGAGTTTTTGAAGAGGACTCTTTGAGACCTGAAACAAAGATAGCTTGAAATCCATCTCAGGAGGTTGGGCAGAAACCCTAAAATGTCAAGTTTATGCGCTAAAAGGGAATGGTTTACAGAGTTGAATGCTTTACTTAAGTCGGAGTAAATTAAATCCGTCTCTAACAAGTTAGTGGTGGTTGAGCACCGCCTTATAAATCCATGCTGAGTTGCAGATATAATTGACTTGCAGAGATGTTGCAAGTGCGGCGTTAAAACCTCAAACATTTTGGGAATAGCGGATAACTTTGCTCTACCTCTATACTTTTTTGCTTGAGACTTGCTACCTTTTTAATGGTAATGGTTCCAGATCGGGGAAAGCAAGAAGAATCGATGGACAGGGTGAATAGTTTAAGCAAGGGTCCACACAAAGCCTCGGCGCAGTACCTGAGTACACAACCTGGAACCCAGTCTATACCCGGTGAAAACACCGGCTTAGCTGGTCGAAGATCATGAAGTAAAGAACATTCATTTAACAAGGGACAGTAACAGTAAACCGTATGGGTACGAGTGACAAGAGTAGCTTTCCTCAGAATATGTGATTTTGAAAAATTGGTCAAAAAGTTCGGCAATTGCCTGATCATTATTTGCCGACGTATTACAAAATGATAGCGAGGATGGGTGTGCGGACGTTCTACGCGTACTGTTTACGAAGCTGTAAAACTGTTCAGAGTCCTGAGAAAAACGTATCCTGCATCGATATAGGTAGCTCTTATAGGATTGAGCATTAAGAACTGAAAAGTTTGTCCGAGCTATGACATGGCGATAATGGGAAGTAGGAGAAACAACCTGAGCATTAAGAACTGAAAAGTTTGTCCGAGCTATGACATCACGATAGTGGGAAGTGGGAAACAACTTCCTGACATTTTTTCTAAAGTCTGGATTTTAAGTTTTTTAGACTGGGGGTTTAAACCAAGGGGGTTTTCCAGATCTAATCGGACTAGAAAGCGGGACACAAGAATCAAAAATGTGCCAAGAGCATTGTAACAAATGTTTGTGCCTTTTATGATTTCATTGCACAAATAAAATGCGGAACAATCAAAATCCCTAATGAGGTTATCCAGTTTCGCAAGCTCGGATTTACGAAAGCAGAGGACACGTTCAGATAGCCTACTTGAACGATCCAATATCTAGCGACACTTCGAAAGGGATGGTAGGCGTCTTCAGGTATAGTAAGCGGAAGGGCTCGGGTTAACAACACCATGGTCGGATCCGATACAAAGCACAGATCAAGCAATCGACCCAAGGAATTTTTTATTTTTTGAATTGGGACAGGGACAGGTCAAGCCGCCAAAAAAGTGATAGAGTTAGTTTTATTGTGCTTTATGGTACAAAGTTTGGTAGTTGCGCGGGTGTTTTTTCTGCTGGCTCGTCCTTCGGGGTCGTCCTTCGGTTGGGCCTCACGTGGCGGATAGTTGCGTGCGGGACCGGGTAGTCGTCTGAGCGGATCGGCGGAGGTCGCCTGGGCTCCGCGGGGAAGAGTGTTGCGGAGGGTTAAATGCGCTCCGAGGAGTGATACTGTGGAGGAGGGTTAATGCGCTCCGAGGAGGAATAAGATTGCGGAGGGTGAATGCGCTCCGAGGAGAATTAAATGTTGCGGAGGGTTAATGCGCTCCGAGGAGAATTAAATGTTGCGGAGGGTTAATGCGCTCCGAGGAGAAGTAAATGTTGCGGAGGGTTAATGCGCTCCGAGGAGAATTAATGTTGCGGAGGGTTAAAGCGCTCCGAGGAGAATTAATGTTGCGGAGGGTTAAGGCGCTCCGAGGAGAATTAATGTTGCGGAGGGTGAATGCGCTCCGAGGAGAATTAATGTTGCGGAGGGTGAATGCGCTCCGAGGAGAAGAAATGTTGCGGAGGGTGCATGCGCTCCGAGAAGAATTAATGTTGCGGAGGGTTAATGCGCTCCGAGGAGAATTAATGTTGCGGAGGGTTAATGCGCTCCGAGGAGAAGAAAGGTGGCGGAGGTTTAATGTGCTCCGAGGAGGATGGGAGGATCGCTGGGCTGCTGGTGGCTGCTACTGATGCTTACCTCTCCACAGGCCGGAGCCGAACTGATGCTGATCGCTCTGGCGGAGCTGCTTTTATTTCCAAAACGCGGCTGATCTTACGGTCTGTCCCTAGCGCGTTGTGCTGCGGGGGCCCTAACGCGTTTGTACGGACCGGCTGATAGTATGCCCGTTGGCGCGTGGGTTATGGTCACACTTGGGCCGGTCAGCTGTGGGTGTGCCCGTGGCTGGCTGTGCTACGGGCCCACTGGTGGGGATCAGCTGTGGATTGTTTGTTTGTATTGTTTGTTTATTTATATTTCTTTTATTCTGTGGCAGGTCTTTATGTATTTGTCGCTTATGTTCTACTTATCCTACTAATACTTATTTTCTAATCTTCATGGCTTGTCTTGGTGTTTCTATTGAGGTTGGTTTGGTGTTTGTGGTGCCGGCGCTTGGTCTTCCTGGCGCTGGGCGTCACACTCCCCCCTCCTTTCCCAGTGGAGCGTTGCCGCCTGACCTTGTTTGGAACCATGCGCTTATGCGGACATCTCCAGCTCGGCCGATCTTCACCCAACACGCCTCTTGTTTCTCGTTCCACATTTTGAATCGTCGTTGAGTGTGTTTTGGGCGGTCGAGGAGTTTTGCTTTGACTAGTTCGATCGCCGTTGTCGCTAGTTCGAATTTTTCCGGGACATTCCATTCGCCCGGGATGGTGCCTCTATGGATGGGTTTCCGGGTTTCCGGTTCTGGTGTTGGCCGCTCGGGATTTAGGTCCAGCACGTCCCGGTCGGACTCTTCGTCTTCCACTTGTTTTGACCAGGAAAGTTCCGGGCCTTGTTGTTCGCTGGTTTTTCGTGCCGTTTGTTCCTGTAGGTTGGCTTGGTTTGCCCAGCTGATCCTCTTTTTTGTTGGGATTACTTCCTTGTGCGTCGCTACTTGTTCTCCTTGAGTCTCGCGTTGTCCTGCCGTGGTTTCCATTGTTTTATTTGTTTCTGCTTTCCTGGGCGCTGACACCTTTGTCCCCGATACTTTCATCCGTGAGCTTGGCGGGGGGGCGTCCGGTAGTAGTTTTGCCGCTCGGTTCTAGTGGCTGGCCTGTGCCATCCTCTCTTTGAATTTTCGGGCCGACATGTTGAATTTCTCTTCTTTATTTTCCATCTGTCTGAAAAGGTAGAGAGAGGGCATCGTTATTGTCTTTGCTTCCTCTATTTTTGCAGGTTTTAGTTGTGAGACGTGTGCCCTTAGTCTTTTGTTCGTTGTCGTATCTTGTACGGTTATGATCACTGGAGAGGTTAGTTCGAGTACCTTACACGGGCCGGTGTATTTCGGTTCTAGTTTCGCTGTTGTCTTGTCGATCTTTTTCGATAGTGGGTGCGTTCGTACCCATACTAAGTCCCCTTTTTTTTGGTTTCCATGCTCGCTTTCGCAAATTGTAATGTCTTGCTTGTTTTGCTGCTGCTTCTTCCATGTTTTGCCTGGCCATTGTTTCTGTTTAATTCCGTTTGTCGGTGCTTTCTTGGTTTGTTTGATTGTTGAACCCTGACCCTAGTGTTACCTCGTCAAATAGGTTGCCCGGCAATCTAAGTTCTCTCCCGAATATCAGGTATGCTGGACTAAACCCTATTGATTCTGACTTGCTGCAATTTATCGCTAGGGTTAGTTCGGGTAGTTGTTCGTCCCATTTGTTGTGTTTCCCTCCCGCGAATTGTGCGATCATTGTCTTTAGTGTTCGGTTCGCTCGTTCGGTTGGGTTTTCTTGTGGTGTGTATGGTGCCGTGAATTGTTGGGTAATGCCCCACGTTTTCATTACCTGTTTCGTCTTTCTGCTTGTAAATTGTACGCCGTTGTCTGAGATCACTCGCTTTGGTGCACCTCCCCTCGCCAGTATTTTTTCTCTGAACGCCTTTAGGAATGCGTTCTTGCCGGTGTGACCTCCACCCATTTGGAAAATTTATCGATAAATACGATTAGTGCGGTGTTGCCGTGCGGCGATCTTGGCAGTGGTCCCACGAAATCGACGCATATTGTTTCCCATGGTGCGTTTGCGATTTTGGTGAGCATTTTGCCAGCCGCTGCCTGTTGCGATACCTTAAATTTTTGGCAGCTTTCGCATGTTCGGACGAATCGTGTTACGTCTCTGCTTAGCCCTGGCCAAAAATATCGCTGCCTTATTCTGATTTTCGTGCGTCTGATCCCGAGATGTCCGGCTGTTGGGTTTGTGTGATTTTCGCTTAGTACCCTCTGTCGCTCTTGTTTTGGAACGCACAGTTTCCAGGGTTGGTCGTCTTCATCGTCTTGGCTTGGTATGTTACGGTATAATCTTCCGTGTTTTATGGTATAATCAGTAGCTTCTTTTGGTGTCATCTCTACTTGGTTCCATTTGTTTTGATACCAAGCGCATTCTACGATTTCTGCTATTCGGGGTTCTTCGCGTGGTAAGCGGGAGAGTCCGTCCGCCACTGCGTTCAGCTTGCCTTTCCGATATCGTATTTCGAATGAGAATGGTTGCAGTCCCAATGCCCATCTTGCTACTCGTCCGGATGGGCTTTCGATGGAATTTAACCATTTGAGGGCTAGGTTATCCGTAATTACGATAAATTGGTAGCCTTCTAGGTACATCCTCATCTTGTGTATCCCCCAGTAGATGGCTAGGCATTCTTTTTCCGTTGGGTGGAAGCAGGACGGGAAGATGAGGAAGAGGAAGTTGAGGTTGAGGGTGGCACACTGGAATGATTTGTAAGAGTTATGGGGGGCCAATTCTTCTTCTTAGCCTTAAACTCCTTCACCATCAAATGCTCCGGCCATAATTTGGCGGAGCAAATGGTGTCAAATTGAGTTGGGGAGATTCTTATCTTAAACGACGCTATCTCCCTGGCATAAGAGAAGTTAAATTTCTCCACCTTTAAACCCACGGCTTTTATTTTGCTTTGAATGAAAGCAGTTACATCATTAGATGTGAGGTCAGGGGCCAGCCGTGAAACAAAAACTTGTCGTTTTGGTGGGACTCCCACCAGTGGTTTAGTCACCGCAGGTCTAGTACCTGTGGTGGCAATATCCGGAGGTCCGGAACTTCTTATCACTGGTGGGATTCGGAAAGACGGGACAACAAGCGAACTTGCGGACACCACGGACATAGACGCTGCAGATGTACTTGACTGCACGTTCTCCAAGGCGATGAATTCGGCTACCGAATCTGCATCGCCAGCAGCTGTTGTTGTCCTTGGAGTGGCAAACGAGATCAACTGCTGAACACCGGGAGTGGTCGGAGTCACTTTTTCGGCAGCGAACGGCTGAGTGACGGTTGGCACTTGCGGATCCCGCGGAGTGACCCTTTTACGCCTCAGAGACGCATTCAGCAGTTGCAGACTTCCAAATTGAGACTCCATAGCTAGGAGCCGATCGTACTGCTTTTTAACGCCAAAGGTCAGCTCCTTAAAGCCTTGTAATAAAAAAGGCCCGCAAAAGTCACCGCAGTCTTGGTGTTTCTATTGAGGTTGGTTTGGTGTTTGTGGTGCCG
The DNA here is from genome assembly GCF_009870125.1 of Drosophila pseudoobscura. NCBI lineage: Eukaryota > Metazoa > Arthropoda > Insecta > Diptera > Drosophilidae > Drosophila > Drosophila pseudoobscura. The sequence goes on along the minus strand of NC_046681.1, from coordinate 2,266,357 downwards.
GCGCTTGGTCTTCCTGGCGCTGGGCGTCACACTCCCCCCTCCTTTCCCAGTGGAGCGTTGCCGCCTGACCTTGTTTGGAACCATGCGCTTATGCGGACATCTCCAGCTCGGCCGATCTTCACCCAACACGCCTCTTGTTTCTCGTTCCACATTTTGAATCGTCGTTGAGTGTGTTTTGGGCGGTCGAGGAGTTTTGCTTTGACTAGTTCGATCGCCGTTGTCGCTAGTTCGAATTTTTCCGGGACATTCCATTCGCCCGGGATGGTGCCTCTATGGATGGGTTTCCGGGTTTCCGGTTCTGGTGTTGGCCGCTCGGGATTTAGGTCCAGCACGTCCCGGTCGGACTCTTCGTCTTCCACTTGTTTTGACCAGGAAAGTTCCGGGCCTTGTTGTTCGCTGGTTTTTCGTGCCGTTTGTTCCTGTAGGTTGGCTTGGTTTGCCCAGCTGATCCTCTTTTTTGTTGGGATTACTTCCTTGTGCGTCGCTACTTGTTCTCCTTGAGTCTCGCGTTGTCCTGCCGTGGTTTCCATTGTTTTATTTGTTTCTGCTTTCCTGGGCGCTGACACCTTTGTCCCCGATACTTTCATCCGTGAGCTTGGCGGGGGGGCGTCCGGTAGTAGTTTTGCCGCTCGGTTCTAGTGGCTGGCCTGTGCCATCCTCTCTTTGAATTTTCGGGCCGACATGTTGAATTTCTCTTCTTTATTTTCCATCTGTCTGAAAAGGTAGAGAGAGGGCATCGTTATTGTCTTTGCTTCCTCTATTTTTGCAGGTTTTAGTTGTGAGACGTGTGCCCTTAGTCTTTTGTTCGTTGTCGTATCTTGTACGGTTATGATCACTGGAGAGGTTAGTTCGAGTACCTTACACGGGCCGGTGTATTTCGGTTCTAGTTTCGCTGTTGTTTTGTCGATCTTTTTCGATAGTGGGTGCGTTCGTACCCATACTAAGTCCCCTTTTTTTTGGTTTCCATGCTCGCTTTCGCAAATTGTAATGTCTTGCTTGTTTTGCTGCTGCTTCTTCCATGTTTTGCCTGGCCATTGTTTCTGTTTAATTCCGTTTGTCGGTGCTTTCTTGGTTTGTTTGATTGTTGAACCCTGACCCTAGTGTTACCTCGTCAAATAGGTTGCCCGGCAATCTAAGTTCTCTCCCGAATATCAGGTATGCTGGACTAAACCCTATTGATTCTGACTTGCTGCAATTTATCGCTAGGGTTAGTTCGGGTAGTTGTTCGTCCCATTTGTTGTGTTTCCCTCCCGCGAATTGTGCGATCATTGTCTTTAGTGTTCGGTTCGCTCGTTCGGTTGGGTTTTCTTGTGGTGTGTATGGTGCCGTGAATTGTTGGGTAATGCCCCACGTTTTCATTACCTGTTTCGTCTTTCTGCTTGTAAATTGTACGCCGTTGTCTGAGATCACTCGCTTTGGTGCACCTCCCCTCGCCAGTATTTTTTCTCTGAACGCCTTTAGGAATGCGTTCTTGCCGGTGTGACCTCCACCCATTTGGAAAATTTATCGATAAATACGATTAGTGCGGTGTTGCCGTGCGGCGATCTTGGCAGTGGTCCCACGAAATCGACGCATATTGTTTCCCATGGTGCGTTTGCGATTTTGGTGAGCATTTTGCCAGCCGCTGCCTGTTGCGATACCTTAAATTTTTGGCAGCTTTCGCATGTTCGGACGAATCGTGTTACGTCTCTGCTTAGCCCTGGCCAAAAATATCGCTGCCTTATTCTGATTTTCGTGCGTCTGATCCCGAGATGTCCGGCTGTTGGGTTTGTGTGATTTTCGCTTAGTACCCTCTGTCGCTCTTGTTTTGGAACGCACAGTTTCCAGGGTTGGTCGTCTTCATCGTCTTGGCTTGGTATGTTACGGTATAATCTTCCGTGTTTTATGGTATAATCAGTAGCTTCTTTTGGTGTCATCTCTACTTGGTTCCATTTGTTTTGATACCAAGCGCATTCTACGATTTCTGCTATTCGGGTTTCTTCGCGTGGTAAGCGGGAGAGTCCGTCCGCCACTGCGTTCAGCTTGCCTTTCCGATATCGTATTTCGAATGAGAATGGTTGCAGTCCCAATGCCCATCTTGCTACTCGTCCGGATGGGCTTTCGATGGAATTTAACCATTTGAGGGCTAGGTTATCCGTAATTACGATAAATTGGTAGCCTTCTAGGTACATCCTCATCTTGTGTATCCCCCAGTGGATGGCTAGGCATTCTTTTTCCGTTGGGTGGAAGCAGGACGGGAAGATGAGGAAGAGGAAGTTGAGGTTGAGGGTGGCACACTGGAATGATTTGTAAGAGTTATGGGGGGCCAATTCTTCTTCTTAGCCTTAAACTCCTTCACCATCAAATGCTCCGGCCATAATTTGGCGGAGCAAATGGTGTCAAATTGAGTTGGGGAGATTCTTATCTTAAACGACGCTATCTCCCTGGCATAAGAGAAGTTAAATTTCTCCACCTTTAAACCCACGGCTTTTATTTTGCTTTGAATGAAAGCAGTTACATCATTAGATGTGAGGTCAGGGGCCAGCCGTGAAACAAAAACTTGTCGTTTTGGTGGGACTCCCACCAGTGGTTTAGTCACCGCAGGTCTAGTACCTGTGGTGGCAATATCCGGAGGTCCGGAACTTCTTATCACTGGTGGGATTCGGAAAGACGGGACAACAAGCGAACTTGCGGACACCACGGACATAGACGCTGCAGATGTACTTGACTGCACGTTCTCCAAGGCGATGAATTCGGCTACCGAATCTGCATCGCCAGCAGCTGTTGTTGTCCTTGGAGTGGCAAACGAGATCAACTGCTGAACACCGGGAGTGGTCGGAGTCACTTTTTCGGCAGCGAACGGCTGAGTGACGGTTGGCACTTGCGGATCCCGCGGAGTGACCCTTTTACGCCTCAGAGACTCATTCAGCAGTTGCAGACTTCCAAATTGAGACTCCATAGCTAGGAGCCGATCGTACTGCTTTTTAACGCCAAAGGTCAGCTCCTTAAAGCCTTGTAATAAAAAAGGCCCGCAAAAGTCACCGCAGTCTTGGTGTTTCTATTGAGGTTGGTTTGGTGTTTGTGGTGCCGGCGCTTGGTCTTCCTGGCGCTGGGCGTCACACTCCCCCCTCCTTTCCCAGTGGAGCGTTGCCGCCTGACCTTGTTTGGAACCATGCGCTTATGCGGACATCTCCAGCTCGGCCGATCTTCACCCAACACGCCTCTTGTTTCTCGTTCCACATTTTGAATCGTCGTTGAGTGTGTTTTGGGCGGTCGAGGAGTTTTGCTTTGACTAGTTCGATCGCCGTTGTCGCTAGTTCGAATTTTTCCGGGACATTCCATTCGCCCGGGATGGTGCCTCTATGGATGGGTTTCCGGGTTTCCGGTTCTGGTGTTGGCCGCTCGGGATTTAGGTCCAGCACGTCCCGGTCGGACTCTTCGTCTTCCACTTGTTTTGACCAGGAAAGTTCCGGGCCTTGTTGTTCGCTGGTTTTTCGTGCCGTTTGTTCCTGTAGGTTGGCTTGGTTTGCCCAGCTGATCCTCTTTTTTGTTGGGATTACTTCCTTGTGCGTCGCTACTTGTTCTCCTTGAGTCTCGCGTTGTCCTGCCGTGGTTTCCATTGTTTTATTTGTTTCTGCTTTCCTGGGCGCTGACACCTTTGTCCCCGATACTTTCATCCGTGAGCTTGGCGGGGGGGCGTCCGGTAGTAGTTTTGCCGCTCGGTTCTAGTGGCTGGCCTGTGCCATCCTCTCTTTGAATTTTCGGGCCGACATGTTGAATTTCTCTTCTTTATTTTCCATCTGTCTGAAAAGGTAGAGAGAGGGCATCGTTATTGTCTTTGCTTCCTCTATTTTTGCAGGTTTTAGTTGTGAGACGTGTGCCCTTAGTCTTTTGTTCGTTGTCGTATCTTGTACGGTTATGATCACTGGAGAGGTTAGTTCGAGTACCTTACACGGGCCGGTGTATTTCGGTTCTAGTTTCGCTGTTGTCTTGTCGATCTTTTTCGATAGTGGGTGCGTTCGTACCCATACTAAGTCCCCTTTTTTTTTGGTTTCCATGCTCGCTTTCGCAAATTGTAATGTCTTGCTTGTTTTGCTGCTGCTTCTTCCATGTTTTGCCTGGCCATTGTTTCTGTTTAATTCCGTTTGTCGGTGCTTTCTTGGTTTGTTTGATTGTTGAACCCTGACCCTAGTGTTACCTCGTCAAATAGGTTGCCCGGCAATCTAAGTTCTCTCCCGAATATCAGGTATGCTGGACTAAACCCTATTGATTCTGACTTGCTGCAATTTATCGCTAGGGTTAGTTCGGGTAGTTGTTCGTCCCATTTGTTGTGTTTCCCTCCCGCGAATTGTGCGATCATTGTCTTTAGTGTTCGGTTCGCTCGTTCGGTTGGGTTTTCTTGTGGTGTGTATGGTGCCGTGAATTGTTGGGTAATGCCCCACGTTTTCATTACCTGTTTCGTCTTTCTGCTTGTAAATTGTACGCCGTTGTCTGAGATCACTCGCTTTGGTGCACCTCCCCTCGCCAGTATTTTTTCTCTGAACGCCTTTAGGAATGCGTTCTTGCCGGTGTGACCTCCACCCATTTGGAAAATTTATCGATAAATACGATTAGTGCGGTGTTGCCGTGCGGCGATCTTGGCAGTGGTCCCACGAAATCGACGCATATTGTTTCCCATGGTGCGTTTGCGATTTTGGTGAGCATTTTGCCAGCCGCTGCCTGTTGCGATACCTTAAATTTTTGGCAGCTTTCGCATGTTCGGACGAATCGTGTTACGTCTCTGCTTAGCCCTGGCCAAAAATATCGCTGCCTTATTCTGATTTTCGTGCGTCTGATCCCGAGATGTCCGGCTGTTGGGTTTGTGTGATTTTCGCTTAGTACCCTCTGTCGCTCTTGTTTTGGAACGCACAGTTTCCAGGGTTGGTCGTCTTCATCGTCTTGGCTTGGTATGTTACGGTATAATCTTCCGTGTTTTATGGTATAATCAGTAGCTTCTTTTGGTGTCATCTCTACTTGGTTCCATTTGTTTTGATACCAAGCGCATTCTACGATTTCTGCTATTCGGGGTTCTTCGCGTGGTAAGCGGGAGAGTCCGTCCGCCACTGCGTTCAGCTTGCCTTTCCGATATCGTATTTCGAATGAGAATGGTTGCAGTCCCAATGCCCATCTTGCTACTCGTCCGGATGGGCTTTCGATGGAATTTAACCATTTGAGGGCTAGGTTATCCGTAATTACGATAAATTGGTAGCCTTCTAGGTACATCCTCATCTTGTGTATCCCCCAGTAGATGGCTAGGCATTCTTTTTCCGTTGGGTGGAAGCAGGACGGGAAGATGAGGAAGAGGAAGTTGAGGTTGAGGGTGGCACACTGGAATGATTTGTAAGAGTTATGGGGGGCCAATTCTTCTTCTTAGCCTTAAACTCCTTCACCATCAAATGCTCCGGCCATAATTTGGCGGAGCAAATGGTGTCAAATTGAGTTGGGGAGATTCTTATCTTAAACGACGCTATCTCCCTGGCATAAGAGAAGTTAAATTTCTCCACCTTTAAACCCACGGCTTTTATTTTGCTTTGAATGAAAGCAGTTACATCATTAGATGTGAGGTCAGGGGCCAGCCGTGAAACAAAAACTTGTCGTTTTGGTGGGACTCCCACCAGTGGTTTAGTCACCGCAGGTCTAGTACCTGTGGTGGCAATATCCGGAGGTCCGGAACTTCTTATCACTGGTGGGATTCGGAAAGACGGGACAACAAGCGAACTTGCGGACACCACGGACATAGACGCTGCAGATGTACTTGACTGCACGTTCTCCAAGGCGATGAATTCGGCTACCGAATCTGCATCGCCAGCAGCTGTTGTTGTCCTTGGAGTGGCAAACGAGATCAACTGCTGAACACCGGGAGTGGTCGGAGTCACTTTTTCGGCAGCGAACGGCTGAGTGACGGTTGGCACTTGCGGATCCCGCGGAGTGACCCTTTTACGCCTCAGAGACTCATTCAGCAGTTGCAGACTTCCAAATTGAGACTCCATAGCTAGGAGCCGATCGTACTGCTTTTTAACGCCAAAGGTCAGCTCCTTAAAGCCTTGTAATAAAAAAGGCCCGCAAAAGTCACCGCAGTCTTGGTGTTTCTATTGAGGTTGGTTTGGTGTTTGTGGTGCCGGCGCTTGGTCTTCCTGGCGCTGGGCGTCACACTCCCCCCTCCTTTCCCAGTGGAGCGTTGCCGCCTGACCTTGTTTGGAACCATGCGCTTATGCGGACATCTCCAGCTCGGCCGATCTTCACCCAACACGCCTCTTGTTTCTCGTTCCACATTTTGAATCGTCGTTGAGTGTGTTTTGGGTGGTCGAGGAGTTTTGCTTTGACTAGTTCGATCGCCGTTGTCGCTAGTTCGAATTTTTCCGGGACATTCCATTCGCCCGGGATGGTGCCTCTATGGATGGGTTTCCGGGTTTCCGGTTCTGGTGTTGGCCGCTCGGGATTTAGGTCCAGCACGTCCCGGTCGGACTCTTCGTCTTCCACTTGTTTTGACCAGGAAAGTTCCGGGCCTTGTTGTTCGCTGGTTTTTCGTGCCGTTTGTTCCTGTAGGTTGGCTTGGTTTGCCCAGCTGATCCTCTTTTTTGTTGGGATTACTTCCTTGTGCGTCGCTACTTGTTCTCCTTGAGTCTCGCGTTGTCCTGCCGTGGTTTCCATTGTTTTATTTGTTTCTGCTTTCCTGGGCGCTGACACCTTTGTCCCCGATACTTTCATCCGTGAGCTTGGCGGGGGGGCGTCCGGTAGTAGTTTTGCCGCTCGGTTCTAGTGGCTGGCCTGTGCCATCCTCTCTTTGAATTTTCGGGCCGACATGTTGAATTTCTCTTCTTTATTTTCCATCTGTCTGAAAAGGTAGAGAGAGGGCATCGTTATTGTCTTTGCTTCCTCTATTTTTGCAGGTTTTAGTTGTGAGACGTGTGCCCTTAGTCTTTTGTTCGTTGTCGTATCTTGTACGGTTATGATCACTGGAGAGGTTAGTTCGAGTACCTTACACGGGCCGGTGTATTTCGGTTCTAGTTTCGCTGTTGTCTTGTCGATCTTTTTCGATAGTGGGTGCGTTCGTACCCATACTAAGTCCCCTTTTTTTTTGGTTTCCATGCTCGCTTTCGCAAATTGTAATGTCTTGCTTGTTTTGCTGCTGCTTCTTCCATGTTTTGCCTGGCCATTGTTTCTGTTTAATTCCGTTTGTCGGTGCTTTCTTGGTTTGTTTGATTGTTGAACCCTGACCCTAGTGTTACCTCGTCAAATAGGTTGCCCGGCAATCTAAGTTCTCTCCCGAATATCAGGTATGCTGGACTAAACCCTATTGATTCTGACTTGCTGCAATTTATCGCTAGGGTTAGTTCGGGTAGTTGTTCGTCCCATTTGTTGTGTTTCCCTCCCGCGAATTGTGCGATCATTGTCTTTAGTGTTCGGTTCGCTCGTTCGGTTGGGTTTTCTTGTGGTGTGTATGGTGCCGTGAATTGTTGGGTAATGCCCCACGTTTTCATTACCTGTTTCGTCTTTCTGCTTGTAAATTGTACGCCGTTGTCTGAGATCACTCGCTTTGGTGCACCTCCCCTCGCCAGTATTTTTTCTCTGAACGCCTTTAGGAATGCGTTCTTGCCGGTGTGACCTCCACCCATTTGGAAAATTTATCGATAAATACGATTAGTGCGGTGTTGCCGTGCGGCGATCTTGGCAGTGGTCCCACGAAATCGACGCATATTGTTTCCCATGGTGCGTTTGCGATTTTGGTGAGCATTTTGCCAGCCGCTGCCTGTTGCGATACCTTAAATTTTTGGCAGCTTTCGCATGTTCGGACGAATCGTGTTACGTCTCTGCTTAGCCCTGGCCAAAAATATCGCTGCCTTATTCTGATTTTCGTGCGTCTGATCCCGAGATGTCCGGCTGTTGGGTTTGTGTGATTTTCGCTTAGTACCCTCTGTCGCTCTTGTTTTGGAACGCACAGTTTCCAGGGTTGGTCGTCTTCATCGTCTTGGCTTGGTATGTTACGGTATAATCTTCCGTGTTTTATGGTATAATCAGTAGCTTCTTTTGGTGTCATCTCTACTTGGTTCCATTTGTTTTGATACCAAGCGCATTCTACGATTTCTGCTATTCGGGTTCCTTCGCGTGGTAAGCGGGAGAGTCCGTCCGCCACTGCGTTCAACTTGAATTTTCGATATCGTATTTCGAATGAATATGGTTGCAGTCCCAATGCCCATCTTGCTACTCGTCCGGATGGGCTTTCGGTGGAATTTAACCATTTGAGGGCTAGGTGGTCTGTAGTTACGATAAATTGATAGCCTTCTAGGTACATCCTCATCTTGTGTATACCCCAGTAGATGGCTAGGCATTCTTTTTCCGTTGGGGAGTATTTGGTTTCCTCGCTTTTGAGCTTGCGGCTTGCGTAGGAAATTACATGTTCTCCGTCCGCATAATTTTGGGTCAACACTGCTCCTAGGCCGCAGTCGCTTGCGTCTGTTTGCAGTATAAATGTTTTCCTGAAGTCCGGGCATGCTAATATTGGCGCTTCCGTTAGACACAGCTTTAGGTCTTGGAAGCTGTTCTCCTGTGGTTCGCCCCACTCAAATTTTTGCCCCTTTTTGAGAAGGTCTTGTAGCGCTTTTGCCCGTTCGGTGTACGGTGGTACGAATCTGCGGTACCAAGACGCCAGGCCCAAAAAACTATGCAGTTGTTTCAGTGTAGTTGGTGCGGTGAGTTCTTTAATGGCCGCTACTTTATCTGGGTCTGTGTGAATTCCTTCCTCGCTTACCATGTGTCCTAGGTATTTCAGTTTCTTTTGAAAGAAATGACATTTTGCTGCGTTAATGCGTAGGTTTGCTGTCCGTAGCCGTTCGAATACCGTTTTTAGTTTTTGCATGTCCGCCCAATTACGATTATGTCGTCTAGGTATGCGAAAGCGAATGGTTCCATGTCCGGTCCGATTACCGAGTCTAGGGCTCTTTGGAACGTAGCCGGTGCTGTTGTGAGTCCGAATGGCATGACCTTCCATTGGTACAATCCTCGCCCTGGAGCTGTAAAGGCTGTGTAGGGTCGGCTCTGTTTTTCAATTGGGATTTGCCAATACCCTGACTTTAAGTCTAGCGTGCTAATGTATTTAGCCTCTTTAAGCTGATTTAGAATAAAGTCCATCCGTGGTAGTGGGTATGCGTCCTTCTCTGTTTTTTCGTTTAACAGTCGGTAATCCACGCAGACCCTCCAATCTCCGGTTTTCTTTTTTATGAGAACAATCGGCGAGCTGTATGGGCTGTGTGATGGTTCTATTAGATCTTGCTTTATGAGCTCGTTGATCTCTTTGTTGATGATTTCCATTTGTGCTGGGTTTCTTGGGTAATACCTCTGTTTGACTGGTCTATCATCTTTCAGGAATATCCGATGTTTCGTAACATTGCTCACCCCTTCCAGCGTGTTGGATTTTTGTACCTCTGTTTTAATCCATTTTTCGATTTCTTCGTCCGTCGGTTCTGTTACTGAGTTTCTTGCGTTTTCCTCCTTTCTGTTTGGGTTTGGTTCCCCGTTGAAGTTTACCGTGGCTTCTCCACACGTTATTGATGTGCCTGCATCCTTTAAAAATTCCATTCCTAGTATGGGCGTATCTGGGACCCCTGTCATGATTATGAATGATTGGTTGGTCTCTTTTCCCCCTAGTTCTACCGTTAGTTGGATTCTCCGTGTTGTTCTCCGAGTGCTTCCATCCGCTAGCCGGATTAATCTGTTTTCCACTCCTTCGATACCTTCCTCTTTTAGTTTTTCGGCCGTCTTTTCGTTTATCATGAATCTTGTTGCCCCTGTATCGATGATTACATCCATCAGTTGTGATCCGATCCTGGCCCGTCCTAAAAGCTGGTTCTTGTTAAATATTAGTTGTGTGTTGTCCCGCTCCGCTGGTTTTGGGCCACAGGAGGTTCGCGGGTTGTTCCTGCGCCCTGTGTGTTTTCCGTTTGTTTTCTGCAGCAGTCTATTGTGCGTACTCCTTGTTTGTTGCAGGTCCAGCAGTACAGTACGGGTTCCCTGTTGCATGTTCGGGCCTCGTGCCCATAGTGCCACATCTTTGGCATTTCCTTTGTCGGTATTTGTTTCTTTTGCCAAGCTACCTCTGTGATGATCATGAATTCTGACAGCGTTTGGAATTCTCTCCTCTTCACGTATAATTTAAGCGGCAGCCGGCAGTTCTGGTATATTATTTCCAGTTTTTCCTGCTCTGTGTAGGTTCCGAACCTCATTAACTTCCTTATTTCTTGGATATAGTCTCGAACTGGTTCTGTTTCCTCTTGTTTTCGCTCTGCCACTTGTTTTGCCAGCTCCTCTTGGTATCTGGGGGATATGAAGTTCTCTTTTAGTCCGACCTTTGCATCCTCCCATGATGTGATTGGCGCTGGTTTTGTGTGCCACCAGTCTAGTGCGCTTTCTTCCAGGATTATCGGCATTGCGAATACGAGGTGGTCCGGTTCTACCCCGTAGGTTTCTGCTAATTCCTCCATCCTGCTCAGGAACTCTAGCAGCCCTCCTTTTCCTGTAAAGATCAGGTCCCACTTGCGTATTTTTTCTATTATCGCTACTGCTTCTGGCGATCCTTTCTTTATTTGTTTTGGAAATAGGGATTTCTTCCTGCCTGTCCTGGTCTCCCCTTGGATCTCTTCCATTGTTGGTTTTTGTCCTCCTTTTGGTGACTGTTGCCTTGGGCTCTTGGTTCTCGGGCTTTTTCCACGTGTTTGGGTATTTGCTAGTTGTTCTAGCCTCTCTCGCATATGTATTGGGAGGTCTGTTCTCTCTGAAAATTGTAGTAGTTGTTTCTTTTGGGTTTCTAGTCCCTCCAGTTTCTCCAATCCGAATTCTTCGCAATAGTTTTGCAACTCCAGTTTCGTTGCTTGGTTTATCCATTGTTTTGCCATCTTGACTTTGAGATTATGTTTCTTATGCTACCACAACCTGCTCGGGCGCCACTGTGACGACGCTTCGGCCGGGGTATGCTCGTCGCGCCGGGTTCCACAGAAATTTGTTTGATCTCTGGGTGTGGTAGCTGAAAGAGAGTCTCGTGGTTCAAGAATAAGGCAGGCTGGGATCGGTAATAAAAGAGATAGAGTTAGATTTATTGTGCGTAATGGTACAAAGTTTAGTAGTTGCGCGGGTGTTTTTGCGGCGGGCTCGTCCTTCTGGGTCGTCCTTCGGTTGGGCCGCACGTGGCGGATGGTGACGTGCGGGGCCGGGGAGTCGTCTGGCCGGATCGACGGAGGTCGTCTGTGCTTCGCGGGGAAGGGTGTTGCGGAGGGTTACTGCGCTCCGAGGAGTGATTCTGTGGAGGAAGGTTAATGTGCTCCGAGGAGAAGTAAATGTTGCGGAGGGCGAATGCGCTCCGAGGCTAATTAAATGTTGCGGAGGGTGAATGCGCTCCGAGGAGAAGAAATGTTGCGGAGGGTTAATGCGCTCCGAGGAGAAGTAAATGTTGCGGAGGGTGAATGCGCTCCGAGGAGAATTAATGTTGCGGAGGGTTAATGCGCTCCGAGGAGAATTAACGTTGCGGAGGGTGAATGCGCTCCGAGGAGAAGAAATGTTGCGGAGGGTGAATGCGCTCCGAGGAGAAGTAAATGTGACGGAGGGTGAATGCGCTCCGAGGAGAATTAATGTTGCGGAGGGTTAATGCGCTCCGAGGAGAATTAATGTTGCGGAGGGTGAATGCGCTCCGAGGAGAATTAATGTTGCGGAGGGTGAATGCGCTCCGAGGAGAAGAAATGTTGCGGAGGGTGAATGCGCTCCGAGGAGAATTAATGTTGCGGAGGGTGAATGCGCTCCGAGGAGAATTAATGTTGCGGAGGGTGAATGCGCTCCGAGGAGAATTAATGTTGCGGAGGGTGAATGCGCTCCGAGGAGAATTAATGTTGCGGAGGGTTAATGCGCTCCGAGGAGAATTAATGTTGCGGAGGGTGAATGCGCTCCGAGGAGAATTAATGTTGCGGAGGGTGAATGCGCTCCGAGGAGAAAAAATGTTGCGGAGGGTGAATGCGCTCCGAGGAGAATTAATGTTGCGGAGGGTGAATGCGCTCCGAGGAGAATTAATGTTGCGGAGGGTGAATGCGCTCCGAGGAGAATTAATGTTGCGGAGGGTGAATGCGCTCCGAGGAGAATTAATGTTGCGGAGGGTGAATGCGCTCCGAGGAGAAGAAATGTTGCGGAGGGTGCATGCGCTCCGAGGAGAAGAAATGTTGCGGAGGGTGAATGCGCTCCGAGGAGAAGAAATGTTGCGGAGGGTGAATGCGCTCCGAGGAGAAGAAATGTTGCGGAGGGTTAATGCGCTCCGAGGAGAAGTAAATGTTGCGGAGGGTGAATGTGCTCCGAGGAGAAGAAGGGAGGCGGAGGTTTAATGCACTCCGAGGAGGATGGGAGGATCGCTGGGGCTGCTGGTGGCTGCTGCGGATGCTTACCTCTCCACTGGCCGGAGCCGAACCGATGCTGATCGCTCTGGCGGAGCTCCTTTTATTCCCAAAACGCGGCTGATCTTACGGTCTGTCCCTAGCGCGTTGTGCTGCGGGGCCCTAACGCGTTTGCACGGCCGGCTGATAGTGTGCCCGTTGGCGCGTGGGTTATGGCCACACTTGGTGGGGCTCAGCTGTGGTTTGTTTGTTTGTATTGTTTGTTTATTTATATTTCTTTTATTCTGTGGCAGGTCTTCATGTATTGTCGCTTATGTTCTACTTATCCTACTAATACTTATTTTCTAATCTTCATGGCTTGTCTTGGTGATTCTATTGAGGTTGGTTTGGTGTTTGTGGCGCCGGCGCCTGGTTTTCCTGGCGCTGGGCTTCACACGGCTTTGCTTAGAGTAAAACATTAGCGCCTAGATCTCAGAGACTATAAGAGCTAGAGCAATCAAATTTGGTATCCACACTCCTAAGATTTCGGACCGAGTCGAGTTTGTTTCAAAATTTCGCCACACCCCCTTCCGCCCCCGCAAAGGATGAAAATCTGGGTATATTTACAAATCTTAGAGACTATTAACGCTATTAACGCTAACCAAATTTTGGTATCCGCACTCCTGTTAGATCTTACTATAAAACGTGTATCTCAAAACGACCATATCTATCAGATTGCTGAGTCTGGATCAGATGGGATCATTTTTATAGCCAATAGGAACAAATCAATTTGCACTGGCTACGCAGCGCCCGACGTCACGCTCAGACTGATTTTCTGTCTCTCTCGCACGCACTCTTTGTCGTGTCGTTTAATATTAGCGGCGTCTGCCAGAGGAGAGCCATACTGACTTAGTATCGGGTATAACTGTAGAGTTGCGGTGTCCGCAGCAACTCACAACGTTCCCCCTCGTTATACCCGATACTCAAAATGAGTATTGGGGTATATTAGATTTGTGGTAAAAGTGGGTGTGTGTAACGTCCAGAAGGAATCGTTTCCGACCCTATAAAGTATATATATTCTTGATCAGCATCAATAGCCGAGTCGATTGAGCCCTGTCTGTCTGTCCGTCCGTCTGTCCGTCTGTCCGTCCGTCCGTCTGTCCGTCTGTCCGTCCCCTTCAGCGCCTAATGCTCAAAGACTATAAGAGCTAGAGCAACGATGTTTTGGATCCAGACTTCTGTAATATGTCACTGCTCCAAAAATATTTCAAAACTTTGCCCCGCCCACTTCCGCCCCCATAAAGAGCGAAAATCTGTGGCATCCACAATTTCGACGATACGAGAAAACTAAAAACGCAGAATCGTAGAAGATGACTATATCTTCTAGAGTGCAAAATCTGAACCAGATCGTATAATTATTACAGCCAGAATCACGAAAACAATTTCACTCTTTCTCGCTCTGTCTCACTCTAACACACAGGTTTCATGGTCGGTTTTGCCAATTGCAAAATATGAGTTCAAGGATCTCAGAACCTATAAAAGCCAGAGCAACCAAATTTGGTATCCACACTCCTGTGATATCGGACCTTGACCGTTTCCTGTCCAAATTTCGCCACACCCCCTTCCGCCCCCGCAAAGGACGAAAATCTGAGGCAACCACAAATCTCAGAGACTATTAAGGCTAGAGTAACCAAATTTGGTGCACACACTCCTTTAAGATGTCACTATAAAACGTATATCTCAAAATTTCGCCCCACCCCCTCCCGCCCCAGAAAGGACGAAAATCTGTTGCATCCACAATATTGCAGATTTAAGAAAACTAAAAACGCAGAATCATAGATAACGACCATATCTATCAGATTGCTGAATCTGGATTAGATCAGATAATTTTTATAGCCAAAAGGAACAAATCAATTTGCATTGGCTACGCAGCGCCCGACGTCACGCTCAGACTGATTTTCTGTCTCTCTCGCACACACTCTTTGTCGTTTCGTTTAATATTAGCGGCGTCTGCCGGAAGAGAGCTATACTGACTTAGTATCGGGTATAACTGTAGAGTTGCGGTGTCCGCAGCAACTCACAACGTTCCCCCTCGTTTTTATTCTTGGACGTTGACATGCAATGACTTTATCTTGCAAGAGGCGATGCAATTACTGAACCGTCAAGTGGCCCGTCTGAAACCAGCAGAAGGCTGTTACGCGAGCATACAGGAAAGATAGCTGTTAGACTTATATTCTCGGAAAATTAGCACTAAAATTACTAAGAGAAATAGGCATGCATTCAAAATAAAAATACCACTACAATTACTAATTACTAGAAAGGTGTGTAGGGATTAGTGATTTAATAAGAGGAAGAGAATTAGTGGTGGATATAATGTGGTAGAGGGAATTATAATCCGAGCATAAGACCCTAAACGATTCATGCAAGAAATAATTCGATCTTCAAAGTGGAAGGAACAACGGTATAAAATTTCTAGTAAATCCAATAGGAATCGTGAAGTTTATGCGGCTCAACAGATCAGGGCTGTCTATGTTACCCCTGATCAAGTTGTGCATAAAAATCACACCAAGCATTTTTCTACGGTTAACTAAGGATGGGAGGTTTACTAATAACAGTCTACTAGGAGTCTCACACCTTCATCCCAGTTAAGGCCCCGCAGAGCAAAGAGTAAAAAGATTTTCTGTACTGATTCTATACGGTCCTGGTGTACTTTGTACTGAGGGCACCATAGACAGGAGCCGTATTTTTAGATCGGACGAAGAAGCGAGGTATTTGTATTTTGTATTTATTTGTATATATATTCCTAACGCGACAGTATTCCTACTTTATGTTAAAGCGCTAGTCACATGGAGTTCACATATGTATGTAGTTGTATGCTTTAAGCAGAATGATTTTCTTATTCTAACATTTTTGGTATGACTAATATTTTTATTATTATGACTAATATTTTTATTATTAGTACTAATACCAATTCTAATTTTTTTTTGTTTTTTTTCTATTTTTTTTTTATTTATTTATTTATTTTTTTTTATTATTTTTTATTATTATTATTATTATTTTTATTATTTATTTTTATTTACTTATTTATTTTCTTTTTCTTTTCTTTCTTTTTCTTTCTTCAAGTGTTTTTCTAATTTATCCGTAAATTGTAGATTAGTAATTTATTAGTATTAAATTAAATTAATTAAATTAGTAAATTAGTAGATCAACGACTAATATTTTTAATATTGAAAGGTAACTCATTCCATAACCGAATAGCATTTGTTAAAAATTGTTTTCCTGAATTGGCAAGTTTGTACCTTATGGTTACCAGATTCAACGTTCTATTTGATGAAGCAAAGGTTAATTTATCGTATAAGTAGCTCGGCTGTCTGGTATAGATTATTCGATGTAGAAAAATAATTGTTCTGTACCCTATCCATGTCTTTAAATCCATTTTGAATATTTGTCTTGCTAAGATTGAGATATGATCGGTTCGTCTCTTATTATATATGTAGCGGGCAATGTTGTTAAATGTTACTTTTAGTTTTTTTTTTTAGATTCAGCGTCACAATTTCCAAATATTTCAATACCATAGAATAAGGTGGGTGTCAAATATGTCTTAGCTATCATTAGTTTGAGTATATCTGGCAGGTATTTTTGTGTTGGTGCGAGTTTTCTTAGTAGACTATATGTTCTACCAGTAGCTTTCACTACTTGGCTACTCCAAGAAAGCGTATTGTTAAATGTTAATCCTAAGTTTTCCACATGATCTACGTAATTAATTTGTTTTCCTTCGATTTCAAGTTTTGGATAGGCCATCGTATTTAGTTGCTTCTTGTATATAATTACACATTTATATTTATCTGGATTAAGTGCCAGCTACTCACATTGAACAAATCACTGTTACACACACTTATACACTCATCAATTTTACTCAATAGATGACTAACATACATTTGGACGTCATCCGCATACATATGACTTTTACAATTTAACAGGACGTCTGGCAGGTCATTCACATATAATGAGAACAAAAGCGGCCCAAGAACTGAACCTTGATGCACACCACGTGCAGTGCTCATCATTGAAGAAATTCTACTTCCACTTACCACTACCTGTCTTCTATCCGTTAAATACGATTTTAATAGCTTTATAGCTACCTTACTAAAATTGAAAAAGTTAACTAATTTACTTAATAAGATTTCGTGGTTAACCGTGTCAAATGCTTTACTGAAGTCAAGTAGTACTAATAGCGTCACATTTCCTTCATGTTGTGTTAATCTAATGTCTTCCGTTATATTTACTATTGCCGTAGTACAGCTTCTTTGTCTTCTGTAACCTGACTGTTTGTCACTTGGTAGTGCATTGTTATCTAGAAAAGTTCGAATTTGTTGTGACATTAATTGTTGAAGGACTTTTGACAAAAACGATAGAATTGATATAGGTCTATATTCATTTTTTCCTTTAGGGACCGGTGTTATTTTCGCAAGCTTCCATGTACTTGGAAATATTGATTTTGTTAAGACAGTATTGCAAATATAGGTCACATGTGGTAATATTTTCGGAAGTAAGATTTTTAGAAATTTTGGATGTATTTCATCCAGTCCGATTGCATTTGACTTAATTTTAAGCACAGATTCAAGGACATCACACTGACTGGCACACATGAAGCTAAAGTTATTATCACAGGAACTATTCGGTATATTGTCAAGATAATGATTATATGCTACTTCAGGTACCCCGTTTATCACAAATTTTATATTTAATTCATCTATGTCTACATCAATTTTGGTGTTATTTGTCCTCTTCCCTATTCCCAAGTCTGAGCTCCCTCCATGTCCTTCTTGTTAATATTGCACTTTGAAACCTTACAGAATAAAAAGATTTTTTTAGCTGTCAGTATTAATAGGTTGGTTTTTTTCCTTAAAGTTTTAAATTCTTGATACTGAACAGACGTTCTGTAGCGTTTCCATTTGCTATATGCTTTGTCCCTTAATGATATATTGTGTGCAATACATTGATTGAACCATGGATTTTTCCTTTGTGCAATCTTTAATTTACGCAGTGGTACGAATTTTTCATAAAGACATGTTATGTGAGCTCGTAGTTGTTCTACTTGAGAATTAACATCATCCATGCCAAATATTATATTCCAGTCATATGTATTGAATTCGTCATTAAGTTTGGTAATGTCAATGCTCTTAAAATTTCGGTACCATATGTCGTCGTCAATCTTTTTACAATTAAAATCATAAGTCAGGAAAAGTAGGTCGTGTCTGGAAAATGTTGGGACAGATAACTGATCATAAAGAACGATATTTTCTTTATCATTGACAAAACAAAGGTCCAATAATGTACTTGCAGTGTTTGAGAAATGTGTTGGTCTACTATTATTGACTAGATGCAAGCCTAACGATGCCATCGCTGACTCCATATGTCGTTCCTTCAGTATATTGCTGTTTAGATCCCCGATTATAATTACGTCAGTATAGCTTACAGATAGGTCTGAAATTGCATCAATTACTTGTTGGTAGATTGTATTGCGGATACCACACCGTACAGACAGCCCAATAGTAATTTAAGAGAACTGTTAGAGGCCGATAATTCTATAAAAAGGTATTCTATTGCACTTTCTGGAGGGTGCTTGGATATTAATTTGGATTTGAGTTTCTTGTTTATGTATACAGCAACACCCCCACCATTTCCTTCCCGATCAGATCGGTATAGATCAAATCCGGTACACAAAATAACATTATCACATAGATGCGGCATGAACCACGTTTCCGAAACACAAACTACATCAACATTCGATTGTTCAAACATATATCGGAACTCATCAATCTTACCATACAGACTCTGAGCATTTATATGACAAATATTTATGCCATCTTTTTGTTTAGCCAGCGTACGAATCAATATCCTACTATTCGTTGGAAGTCTATTCATATTATGGACCATTTAAAAGTTACTAAATAGCATATTAGCAGCACACGCAATATACACAAATCAATTATAACTATTTAAAAACATAAAACCTTAAACTTCAACATTATATTACTATGGCTAAGGGAAGTTTTACTAACGAAAAAGGTTATTCTGGTTTGTCTCAACTGGCCTGTTAACTGCACCTGGATCAACTGCTGCAAGCTCATCCTCGGAAGTATCCCGCAATGTTTGCAGGTCATGCATGTTATCCACTCTAAAAATCTCTCCAGCTGGATGCTTCTTAACATGTACGATCGCCCGACGAGTGAAAACAGCCGATAGTGCTTTTCCTTTTTTCATTTTCATAGCCTCTTTGAAATTATCTTTAGACAGCTGCTCATTAATATAAAACGCAGCCTGCGAGTCGAATTCCATTAGGTCCAGTAATAGCAGTTTTTTCGATTCCCTGCGATAGTTGCCAACAGCTTGCAACAACGCCGCCTTCTCTCTCACACTCTCTAGTCGCAGGATTATCACTGGATCAACAGCTGTTCCGTGTGTTCTCTGTCGGCTCCTAAAGATGTCTTTCACCCTTGGGAGGGGTGTTAGGTTAAGGGCAAAGCACATCTTGTTGAATCGGACCTTCAAAATTTCAGCTTCTTCAAAGGGTATTCCATGAATACGGAGATCACACGCAATGTCCGCTTCGGCGCGCTCAACACAGTGTGTGCTTAGATCTCTAACTTGCTCACGTATTTCTTGCATACCATGTACCTCATTTTTGAGTTTGATAATTTGCTGCTCCATTTCGTGGATTACCTCACCCGCCTTTTCCAATTGCAGGACACGTTCAGTGAGTTTCTACACATCTACTGCCATACCAAGAATTTGATTGGTCATAGCTGTGAACTTTTCCTCTATGGCCTGCAATACACCCTCAGACTTTAACGTATTTGCCGTGATTAGTTCAGCCTGCTTAGCAAACATTCTGTCCAGGGCTTTCTGAATATTTTCTGGTATTTCCTCAGAACTCTTCGAGCCCTTGGGATCAGTTCCAGATTTTTCTCGCAGACGTTTTGAAACTGGAGCCATGTTCAAAACGTTTTTCCGTTACGGTGATGCTTGAAATACTGCTTTATACTGCTTGAAATACTGCTGTATGCACTGCTTGCAACCTTTTATTGGGTATGGCTACGTTATTCTCTCAGTGACTCCGAAAGATCAAATGCTGGTTTACAGAGAGTGGTTCAGAACAATAACAAATATTCTTATTTGTACACAGATTATAATGTGAACAAAACACTCTGTTTAATAAATAATAGTGTATCACTTGAGTTTTTCACGATTTTGTTCCTCTGTATGTTGTACACGACTTGCTTGCTTGACGGTCATTTCGGATCTTGAAGAAGCGAGGTATAGAGAGTCTTTGTTATATAGGGGACGTCAAATTCTTTTGACCACATCTCTATTTACCATGGTAGAAACGTGTTCAGAAAACTTAAGTTTGTCGTCTAATATAATACCAAGATCATCCACCAGCGTAATTATCTGAAGAGAACCACCAAATAGGGTATAGGGAGCCAACAAATGTCATACCTTTGCATTTCGAGTCATTAAGATGTAACAAGTTAGCACAACACCATGACTGAAAGTTATTGAGATCGGATCGCAAGCGAGAATGAAATGAAATGTCGTTATACTGGAAACAGAATTTAACATCATCCGCATACATTAGTACTCGAGAGTATGTTAATACCGAAGGCAAGTCATTAATAAAGAGTGTGAAGAGTAAGGAGCCTAGATGGCTACCCTGTGGTACTCCCGAAGAAACCTTTACTGCTAAAGAGAGGGAGTTTTTCGAGAGGACTCTTTGAGACCTGAAACAAAGATAGCTTGAAATCCATCTCAGGAGGTTGGGCAGAAACCCTAAAATGTCAAGTTTATGCGCTAACAGGAATGGCTTACAGAGTTGAATGCTTTACTTAAGTCGGATTAAATTACATCCGTCTCTAACAAGTTAGTGGTGGTTGATCACCGCCTTATAAATACATGTGGAGTTGCAGATATAATTGACTTGCAGAGATGTTGCAAGTGCGGAGTTAAAACCTTCTTAAACATTTTGGGAATAGCGGATAATTTTGCTCTACCTTTGCTACCTTTTTAATGGTAATGGTTCCAGATCGGGGGAAGCAAGAAGAATCGATGGACAGGGTGAATAGTTTAAGCAAGGGTCCACACAAAGCCTCGGCGCAGTACCTGAGTACACAACCTGGAACCCAGTCTATACCCGGTGAAAACACCGGCTTAGCTGGTCGAAGATCATGAAGTAAAGAACATTCATTTAATAAGGGACAGTAACAGTAAACCGTATGGGTACGAGTGACAAGAGTAGCTTTCCTCAGAATATGTGATTTTGAAAAATTGGTCAAAAAGTTCGGCAATTGCCTGATCATTATTTGCCGACGTATTACAAAATGATAGCGAGGATGGGTGTGCGGACGTTCTACGCGTACTGTTTACGAAGCTGTAAAACTGTTCAGAGTCCTGAGAAAAACGTATCCTGCATCGATATAGGTAGCTCTTATAGGATTGAGCATTAAGAATAGGATTGCTATGACATAGCGATAATGGGAAGTAGGAGAAACAACCTGAGCATTAAGAACTGAAAAGTTTGTCCGAGCTATGACATCACGATAGTGGGAAGTAGGAGAAACAACTTCCTGACATTTTTTCTAAAGTCTGGATTTTAAGTTTTTTAGACTGGATAGCTCTTTGGTAAACCAAGGGGGTTGTTCGGGCCAGCCGCTGAGGAATAACCGTAACTTTAGCATTATTATTGTATGAGCATAGAGAGCCGCCTACATATGTTGTAAAACGTTGACTTTCTGCAGAGCTGCTGCGCTCTCTCGCTAAAGGGGCTCTCTGCCGCCGCCACTTCGGCAACTACTTTGATCTGCTGCCGCCACTTCGGCAGTCACTTTGATCTAACGCCGTCGTCTATAGTTTAGTTCTATGCTAACCCCTCTGCGCATTGGTTGCATATCGATCTCGCATAAAGTACATCTGGCAATAGCAAGCAATCGGCTTCCGCTAAGCCACCAAGATTAAATATTATATTATATATTATATAGTTTAACCCAAATCTCTTTTTATTTTGAAACACATAGGTGCCAAAAAAGCTTGGCATCTCAAACATTGGTGACCCCGACGTGATATAAAACCATTGCTTAATCGCGTTCCGTTAAAACACTTATTAATTATACAATATTGTGTTGTTGGGTAGTTTAACTACCAACAAATACATTTGTGTGCACATTAAAAACAGTTTAAAGTGCAAATTCAGTGAGAGTGCGGCTGGAATATTTATAGACAAATTCCGGTACTTTAAGCGTCGAATCTCTCATTTTCTGCGCAGCTGCAGCCGCGGTTCTTGACTTTTCGTGTCTTGCATTCTCGCTCTCGCGTCTATACATCGTCGCTTAAGCGGTATTTCATTTTCCGTTGTTGTGTCGATTGCACAACGGTTAACATGGACAACGATCCAAATACAGGCGCGGGCGGAAATATTGTGGTGGCTGATTCCAGACTGAGTCTGTATAAACGTAAAAGTCAGTCATTATATGATCGATTGCACAGGCTTGGCGAATCCTTCGCGGGGAATAAAATCGACAAGCTGACCGCCGCGGAAGTCGAGGTGCGCCTTGATATGTTGGCAGAAATTCGAGCGGAATTTAATAAGGCCCATAATGAGTTGGAGGCTCTCGATCAAAACGAGATTGGGAGTGAGCTGCGCGAAATCTTCGATACTCTTTTCATATCGTTGAAAGCTGAGTTGCTGGCTGCTGTTGAAGTAGGCCAGTCACACGCCGCTGCCAATTCTACGACTCTGCCAAGCCATTCCGGACATAGTACCATCATCATGGCTCACAAGCAGCGACTTCCTGAGCTGAAGGTGCCGAAGTTTTCTGGTGGATACGTCGAGTTCTCGGATTTTATGGCAATGTTCAAATCTGTGATAGAAGCGGATGCGGATCTCAGTGACATCGAGAAGTTCCAGCACCTTCGCTCTTGCCTCGCTGATGCGGCTTTGGATTCGGTTCGATCGTTGGAGCTCTCCAGTGCCAATTATCGTGCGGCTCTGGATATACTTAATAAACGCTTTAATAACAAAAGACTTGTTTTCCAGGCACACATCAAGAAGATTCTTGGGCTAAAGAGGGTAGACTCGCCTACTGCTAAAAGGCTTCGGGAGTTTTCGGATGCAGTCAATTTACACATGCGAGCGTTGCAGACATTGGGAACTGCTGAGGAGATTTCGAGATTCATGGTTATCAACATGCTGCTGCAGAAGTTGGATTCGAAGACGCAAACCAAATGGGAGGAGCACACATCGTCGGATGCTATACCTACCGCAGAGGAATTCTTCGAATTCTTGCAGCAACGCTGCCAGAAAATGGAGCGATTGGAATATGCTACAGCGACACACGCTAGTAGCGATCAGGTGGGAAAAAACCATTCCTATACGCATTTTAAGAAAACGTTTGTAGCTTCCAACTCTTCCGCCGACCCGTCTGTATGCGTCTTTTGCCACTCAGCGGGCCATGGAATATACTCGTGCAAGATATTCGAAAATCTCTCACCGTTGCTGCGCCACAAAGAAGTGAAGAAGCTTTCCCTATGCTTCAATTGCCTAAAACCGGGGCACCGGACCCGCGCATGCAATAGTGGAAAATGTCGAGTATGCGGCGGTAGGCATCATAGTTTGTTGCACTTCGTTAGTATGCAGCCCACAACACAAGGCTGCCCAGGTATTACTCCTCCCGATCTGGCCGTTCAACCGGACACTCTTTCCGTTGCTCAAAATTGTGCTAGCAGCTCGTCTCTACCTTCGTCTACCTCTCTTGCTGCCCAAGGTCTTCACTCTGATGTCGTGCTTCTGGCTACAGCCGTGGTTCTCGTGAAGAATCGGTCTGGCGTTTTAGTTCCTTGTCGTGCCATCTTAGATTCAGGATCGCAGCTGCATCTCGTCACATCCAGGTTCGCCCAGCAGCTTCAGCTTAGGAGAACTCAATCGTCTGCACTTGTGTCTGGGCTGGGCGATACCAGCGTTTCTACTGAGGGATCCACCATAAGCATTTGTATGCATTCTCGCACCTCTGCTTACACAACTACGCTTACTGCTCTCATCGCCCCCACGATTACCGATTCTCAACCAAGTATGGCAGTAAATGTATCCGATTGGCGTATTCCATCTAACATTCAGCTCGCTGATCCTGCATTTTTCAATCCTCAACGGGTTGATCTTCTCATTGGTGCGAGCGTTTTTTATGATCTCCTCTGCGTAGGGCAAATCAAACTCACCAATGGACTGCCTCTTCTGCAGAAGACCCGGCTTGGGTGGATCGTATCTGGTGGTGGACAGAAGGTATCAAGCTCGGCGCTTTTGGCCACGCACAATTGTCCAGATTCGATAGCTGAGATGGAAGCAAGGTTGGATAAAACTCTTCGTATGTTTTGGGAAGTCGAGGATTGTGTGGAGGCTGGGTTGAATACCAAAGAAGAAGACGATTGTGAAGCACATTTCGTAAGCCACCTTTCACGGTTGCCATCCGGGGAGTA
The DNA here is from genome assembly GCF_009870125.1 of Drosophila pseudoobscura. Lineage (NCBI taxonomy): Eukaryota > Metazoa > Arthropoda > Insecta > Diptera > Drosophilidae > Drosophila > Drosophila pseudoobscura. Next base: position 2,242,469 of record NC_046681.1, on the reverse strand, counting down.
TGGGAGAATCTTACGCTCAGGCTTATCGACGGTTCATCAGTCTGGAGCGAAAACTGGAGCGTAATCCTACACTCAAGGAGCGGTATTCCGCCTTTATGAGGGAGTATATTGATTTGCATCATATGCACCAAGTCAACCCTGATTCCCGTAGCCTCTGCAAATATTTCTTGCCTCATCACTGTGTCTTAAAGGAGGACAGTACGACGACAAAACTCCGTGTCGTTTTCGATGGATCTGCAGCTACATCAACTGGATATTCTCTAAATGATGTGATGATGACAGGCCCTGTTATTCAGCCTGCATTGTTCAACATATTGATTCGCTTTCGAACATATCCAGTCGCACTCACTGGGGACATTTGTAAAATGTACCGCTGCGTACGAGTGTCTCCACCCGACAATTTGTATCAATGCATCCTATGGCGAGATTCCATCGAGTCCGAGGTTCAAGTCTACACATTAGACACCGTCACATACGGGACGAGGGCTGCATCATTTCTAGCGGTCCGCGCAATGCACCAGCTGGCCATCGACGAGGGTGAATCCTACCCTCTTGGCTCAGCTGCTCTGCGGCAGGAGTTTTACGTGGATGACCTCATTTCGGGCGGTAATTCGGTCGCACAGGTCATGGAAAAGATGCACCAAACATCAGCTTTACTGTCCCGTGGTAACTTTAGACTTAGGAAATGGTGCTCCAGTCACCAGGAAGTACTTGAGGGAACCCCTGAAGATGACATAGAGAAGTTCCTAAAGTTTAATGATGGAAGCGACATAGCCAAAACTCTCGGCTTAGCGTGGGACCCTGCTTCGGATCAGCTGCTTTTTGCCTTGTCCGCACTGGACACAAACTCAAAGCCATCAAAGCGGTCGGTTTTATCTACGATTGCGCGGTTCTACGACCCTCTTGGATTGATAAATCCAGTCATTGTCAGGTGCAAAATCTTCCTTCAGCAGCTTTGGAGAGAAAATTTGGATTGGGATGAAAGCCTACCCTCAGCATTGCATTCAACTTGGATGGACTTGAGAAATAGTTTGGCAAGCATTTCTCGGATCTCATTTCCTCGCTTGGTTCTTCGTTCTAGTGTGGCTACAGAAGTTCACGGATTCTGTGATGCCAGCTTAGAAGCATATGGCGCTTGCGTGTATGTCGTGTCCAGGGAAGCCCAGTCTTCGAGCCACGTTTTGTGCTCAAAGTCGCGAGTGGCGCCGCTAAAGACTATATCGATTCCTAAGCTGGAATTAAGTGGAGCCCATTTGCTTGCGAAAATCATGCAGAATGTAAAGGACATGGGAATCTTTACAGGTCGGTTCTATTGCTGGTCGGATTCGTCAACAGCATTATCTTGGATTAGGGACGAGCCAGCCAAATTTCAAGTTTTCGTGGCAAATCGAGTGGCATCAATTCAGGAGTTGACGGCAGACATGGAATGGCGCTATGTTCCCACATCTTTAAATCCTGCTGATATTCTCTCGAGAGGCTCGCTTCCCAACCATCTTATCCAGTCAGAGCTATGGTTTCACGGCCCATCCTTTTTGCTATGCTCCAAGGATAAGTGGCCTGTATCTCCTACTAACAACATAGCAACTTTGGAGCTTCGCAAGAGAGGATTGCTAATCACGTCTCCACATGCCGATCTCACGTCCGGATGCAAATTTGCGAATTCATTCTTTCGCATGCAGCGCACATTCGCCTACATGCATAAATTTATACATCGTCTTAGGCATCCAGGACTCACCGTTTCTGATATTCGGCAAGGAACGCATCTTCTAATTCGACACATTCAGCTGGCAAATTTGTGGATGGACATAAAGGAGATTCGGCGCAATGGTCAAGTCATTAAATCCAGTTCTATTAGTTCGCTCAACCCGTTCATCGATCATTCTGGACTACTTAGAGTTGGAGGTCGTCTTGGCAACTCATTGCTAGGATTTGATTCTCAGCACCCGCTCATTCTGCCAAAGGGACATTCCATTACCTTTGCGCTGATAAGATATTACCATGAAAGAAACCTCCATGCCGGACCTCGCGCCTTGCTATCCAAAATTCGGCTGGAATATTGGCCCATTGGAGGTGTTAAGGCAGTGTCAAGGGTCGTCAGCAGATGTGTGAGATGCTTCAGGACTAGGCCGCGCATGGTCGAACACATCATGGGAGACCTACCTAAGGAACGATTGGAAGGATCTCGAGCTTTTGAAGTCACTGGAGTAGATTACTGTGGACCTTTTTTCTACCGATCAGAAATCCGCACAAGGCCTCCGATCAAGTGCTACATTAGCGTATTCATCTGCTTCACTTCCAAGGCTATACACATGGAGCTCGTAAAGGATTTGACCACTGCATCGTTTCTAGGCGCACTAAAGCGTTTTACTTCCACTCGAGGAAGGCCAAGTCAAATTTGGTCGGACAATGCGACAAACTTCGTTGGCGCCAAGAACGAGCTTCTGGAGCTAAATAAGCTCTGTCTTAGCGAACCGCATATGAAGGAGGTCCACGAATGCTGCTTGGCTGACTCGATCGACTGGCGTTTCATCCCACCTCACTCTCCGCATTTTGGCGGGTTGTGGGAAGCGGCCGTGAAGACCGCAAAATATCACCTGTACCGCTCAGTTGGACCATCTGTGCTTAGCTTTGACGAGCTGCGCACTCTGATCTGTCAGATCACTGCAATTGTTAACTCTCGCCCTTTGCTCTCGCTTTCAGAAAATCCTGATGATTTAGACGTTTTGACTCCTGCTCATCTGCTTTTAGGCGGCCCCCATGAGCAAATCCTCGAGCCTGACCTAACGAAGCTGAACTACAATCGTCTGGATGGCTGGCAGCGGGTCACCCAACTACAGCAAATATTTTGGAGCCGTTGGCGCGAAGAGTATCTCACTCTTTTGCAAGAGCGCGCGAAGTGGCGTACCCCCGCGCAAAACATCTGCAAGAACGACCTCGTTCTGGTGAAGGACGAAAATCTTCCTCCAATGCGTTGGCCACTGGCTAGAGTGGTCGATGTCGTTTTGGGCAAGGACGGAGTGTGTCGCGTCGCTGACCTGAAGACATCCTCAGGAAACATCAGGAGGGCCGTCACTCGGCTATGTTTGCTGCCCCTTAAGGAATCTGTTGAGAGACTAGCTCCCAACGGGGGGAGTATGTTCGGGCCAGCCGCTGAGGAATAACCGTAACTTTAGCATTATTATTGTATGAGTATAGAGAGCCGCCTACATATGTTGTAAAACGTTGACTTTCTGCAGAGCTGCTGCGCTCTCTCGCTAAAGGGGCTCTCTGCCGCCGCCACTTCGGCAACTACTTTGATCTGCTGCCGCCACTTCGGCAGTCACTTTGATCTAACGCCGTCGTCTATAGTTTAGTTCTATGCTAACCCCTCTGCGCATTGGTTGCATATCGATCTCGCATAAAGTACATCTGGCAATAGCAAGCAATCGGCTTCCGCTAAGCCACCAAGATTAAATATTATATTATATATTATAAAGTTTAACCCAAATCTCTTTTTATTTTGAAACACATAGGTGCCAAAAAAGCTTGGCATCTCAAACAGGGGTTTTCCAGATCTAATCGGACAAGAAGGCGGGACACAAGAATCAAAAATGTGCCAAGAGCATTGTAACAAATGTTTGTGCCTTTTATGATTTCAGTGCACAAATAAAATGCGGAACAATCATAATTCCTAATTAGGTTATCCAGTTTCGCAAGCTCGGATTTACGAAAGCAGAGGACACGTTCAGATAGCCTACTTGAACGATCCAATATCTAGCGACACTTCGAAAGGGATGGTAGGCGTCTTCAGGTATAGTAAGCGGAAGGGCTCGGGTTAACAACACCATGGTCGAATCCGATACAAAGCACAGATCAAGCAATCGACCCAAGGAATTTTTTATTTTTTGAATTGGGACAGGGACAGGTCAAGCCGCCAAAAAAGTAATGTCTGACATGGGCACTAGTTTACTAGATTTGTTCACCGAAGACCAAACAGTTCCTGGCAACTTGAAGTCACCAATATCATACGATCTTTATCTGATAGCAAAGAAGAAACAGCGGCTAAAGCAGACAAGTGCTGCTTATAAATAGAGATATCCGAAGAAGGTGGAATATACAAGCAAGTAATGAATACAGCGAAAGCGGGAAGAATCCGTTTTACACACAGGAATTCCAGTTCCGGTTGAACCTGGACTGTGAAGTGTTCCCACATGAAGTTAGAATCCACTGCAATCAGAACCCCTCCTGCACGTCGAGTCGAACGGTCCTTTCTAAAAGTTGTGTACCGACCTGCCAAAACCTCGGAACTAAGAATTTCCGGCTTTAACCAGGTTTCAGTAAACACAATAACGTGGGAAGCAAATGCAACATTATCCCGGATAGGAATGCTGAGCTTACTACGTAAGCCTCTAACATTCTGATAAGTTACTATAAGGTAGAAGCAGGACGAGAAGATGAGGAAGAGGAAGTTGAGGTTGAGGGTGGCATACTGGAATGATTTGTAAGAGTTATGGGGGGCCAATTCTTCTTCTTAGCCTTAAACTCCTTCACCATCAAATGCTCCGGCCATAATTTGGCGGAGCAAATGGTGTCAAATTGAGTTGGGGAGATTCTTATCATAAACGATAACACCTTTATACCCACGGCATTTATTTTGCTTTGAATAAAAGCAATTACATCATTAGATGTGAAGTCAGGGGCAAACCGTGAAACAAAACCTTGTCGTTTTGGTGGGACTCCCACCAGCGGCTTAGGCGCCACAGGCCTAGTTCCTGTGGTGGCAATATCCGGAGGTCCGGAACTTCTTATCACTGGTGGGATTCGGAAAGACGGGACAACAAGCGAACTTGCGGACACCACGGACATAGACGCTGCAGATGTACTTGACTGCACGTTCTCCAAAGCGATGAATTCGGCTACCGAATCTGCATCGCCAGCAGCTGTTGTTGTCCTTGGAGTGGCAAACGAGATCAACTGCTGAACACCGGGAGTGGTCGGAGTCACTTTTTCGGCAGCGAACTGCTGAGTGACGGCTGGCACTTGCGGATCCCGCGGAGTGACCCTTTTACGCCTCAGAGACTCATTCAGCAGTTGCAGACTTCCAAATTGAGACTCCATAGCTAGGAGCCGATCGTACTGCTTTTTAACGCCAAAGGTCAGCTCCTTAAAGCCTTGTAATAAAAAAGGCCCGCAAAAGTCACCACCCGTTGTTTGAAATGCTGGATTAATTGTTACGCGATCAGCAGGCAAACTTCCCATCCCTCAGAACTGGCTTCAAACGGAAGCATCTAACACATTTGCGAATGATGCCCGCTACATATTTGCGTCCACCAGGCTATCGGATAGTCGAACTGGCGGATCGGGTCCCTTGAATGACTAAACCGGAATTGATTTTTTTGTACTTTATTATGATAAGCTTTATTAGTTTGATCTTCTTTTTTTTGTTTTCGTCGTACCCCGACGGATATTAGTCAATTATTTTAGTTGTCGAAGGGCACAAACATCTGATCTCGGCCTGGGTCTCCGCGTAAGTGTTTTTCGTTCGGCGCTCCTGCGCTCGGTAAACCACGCTGCCGTCGATCGAATAAGTGTGGGGAATAAAGTGTCAGCGTCGGATTGGCTGTCGCCTCGCGAAACGTCGCGAAGAATTAAGTGCAAGGGAGTGGGAGTTTTTTTGACACATTTATTGTGAGGTGTTCTTTGAGTACATATGTCAAAAAATATGAGAATGAAGCGGCGCACAGTTGGATATTCAGCTTGCGAAATTAATAACTTCTGAAAAAATAAAGATATCTTCATGAAACCGCTTAATCTGCTTAACTAAATGATGCTACAATGTCTAGAATGTCACTATAATAAGTTAAAGTTGTTTTTTTTTTGCCGGTGCATATTTCCCTATGTAAAATGTTCAATTTTTATTTTTTTTTTTACATCGATAAAGTAATTTTGTTCAGGCCAGCAGGAGATGGTTTCCGCGCACTGTGCCAACGGCGGGCGCTCCGGTCCCAACTTGCGCTCGCGCATGATGCATTTATACAAGGTGGTCTCGTCGGCAAAAGTCAAAAGTAATATTTAAATTTTATGCAGCCAGTAATAATTTTTCGTCAACATTTTTATACCCGATACTCATTTTGAGTATCGGGGTATATTAGATTTGTGGTAAAAGTGGATGTGTGTAACGTCCAGAAGGAATCGTTTCCGACCCCATAAAGTATATATATTCTTGATCAGCATCAATAGCCGTGTCGATTGAGCCATGTCTGTCTGTCCGTCTGTCCGTCCGTCCGTCTGTCCGTCCTCTTCAGCGCCTAATGCTCAAAGACTATAAAAGCTAGAGTAACGATGTTTTGTATCCAGACTTCTGTGATATGTCACTGCTCCAAAAATATTTCAAAACTTTGCCCCGCCCACTTCCGCCCCCACAAAGGGCGAAAATCTGTGGCATCCACAATTTCGACGATACGAGAAAACTAAAAACGCAGAATCGTAGAAGATGACTATATCTTCTAGAGTGCAAAATCTGAACTAGATCGTATAATTATTATAGCCAGAATCAAGAAAACAATTTCATTCTTTCTCGCTCTGTCTCTCTCTAACACACAGGTTTCATGGTCGGTTTTGCCAATTGCAAAATATGAGTTCAAGGATCTCAGAACCTATAAGAGCCAGAGCAACCAAATTCGGTATCCACACTCCTGTGATATCGGACCTTGACCGTTTTTGTCAAAATTGCGCCACACCCCCTTCCGCCCCCACAAAGGACGAATATCTGTTGCATCCACAATTTTGCAGATTCGAGAAAACTAAAAACGCAGAATCATAGATAACGACCATATCTATCAGATTGCTGAGTCTGGATCAGATGGGATCATTTTTATAGCCAATAGGAACAAATCAATTTGCAGTGGCTACGCAGCGCCCGACGTCACGCTCAGACTGATTTTCTGTCTCTCTCGCACGCACTCTTTGTCGTGTCGTTCAATATTAGCGGCGTCTGCCCGAGGAGAGCCATACTGACTAAGTATCGGGTATAAATGTAGAGTTGCGGTCTCCGCAGCAACTCGCAACTTCCCTCTCGTTAGTTATATTAAAATGTTCTTTTACATCATATATAAAGATTACTTCTAATTCTGTGGAATTTTTTTTATATGCTTTTTATATAATATGCAATATGTAATTTTGTATACAAAAAAAAATATAAAAAAATTCGTCCGTGATAAGGGAGAACACGAACGAACTTCGGCTCCCGACAAGACCACCTTGTATAATTGCATCATGCATCATGCGCTCGCGCGCTCGGAGGGGCGCTCGTGAGGTCTACGATCCACAGGTCATGATCCACACGGCGCTCAAGCCAGCATAGAGCACAGATCATAAGCCTTAGAAGTTAGTTATGGTTCCACCCCCGATTTGAACGGCCGACCTATCGAGCCCCAGAAAAAAATACACACCTACAATATCACGAAACACAGGTACTTTACATTTCTCGCGACGGCTTCTAGGAGGTTCACTGGATCAACGATTTTTTACGCTTTCGGAATTGAGAGAGAATTGAATCGAGTTTTCCATCCCAGTCCGAGTCCGAGTCCGAGTATGTACATACATATGCATATACATATAGTGACATATCTATAGTCCATGCTCCGCATACCCTTGTCTATGTCTATTACCCTGCACCCACAATACCATAAACAATCCGACACTACTATAAACAATCCGACACTCTCAGCTTCGAACCCCATAAACAATCTCACGCTCAAAATGGACCACGCGTAGCCGATTGCAGGCAATGTAAACAAACACCCCAAGCTAGAAGTGGAACATAAAACAATAGATGCCGCACTAGAATCCAGCCGCACTAAAATCCAGCCGCACTAGAATCACGCCACTCTTCAGTGGCGCCATCGTAGCTGACCAATCAGAGGCCCTATTCTCAGCCACGCCCAAGTAATGCAACACCGATCATACGCAGCGGAAGCCTTTCATCAAAAGCCGCCTTTCCCATATATCGATCGAGTCACGTACTCCATCTCCGAAGCCGAAGTCGAAGCCAACGCCTCCGAATCCAAATCCGAATCCCAAGCCGAGCATCATGATATAAATAGTCTACATTTAAGAAGGCAGATCAGTTCTGTTCAAGACAAACGTCAATCGAGACACCGTCGGAGAATTCAACAAAAGTTAATTCCATTCAAGACATCGGACATCAGTCATCGTCGGGGATATAACTAATCAATGTGCACTAAGTTTAAGTGAAAGAATAAAAATCTTTTTTTAAAACGCAAACTGCACTGTTGCATATTTAACTGGCGCAGTCGGTAAGACCTCAGTTAAAAGTGAACCCTTTTTTAAGACGATCAATTGGCGTAGTGACAGTTACAGTGCGTAATAACCTACAGTGATCAGAGAAAAAGTATCGCTAATACTAAAGAGATCCGCCAAAGAATCTACACACGATTCAAACTCAATTAATATTAGAAAAAATAAATAAATAAAAAAAAATCAACATGCCGCTAACAGAAACACACGTGAACCAAGCCTTGAAGCCAATCAGGCAAATTCCACCATACGACGGATGCCAAGAACGTCTAAGTTCGTTCATAAGCAGGATTGAATACATCTCCGGATTGTACCCAACAGAAGACCTCAGGCAACAAAGCATCATGTACGGAGCCACTGAGGGTCAACTGTGCGGACGAGCACAACTTTTATCACAGAGCCTTCAACCCAACACCTGGAGTGATCTAAAGGCAGCCCTAATCAGCAAATTCAACAACCACACTCCATACGAGACGCTACTACAACAATTACACGATACCAAATTCAATGGGAGTATTCGAAAGTTCATAGAGGAACTAGAAATTAAGTCCAATGTTATAATAAGCAAACTAAATCTGGAAACTAGCGCAGAAAATAAGATAATCTTTAAAAACGCTCTGGAAAATGCCACCAGACATACCATAGAAGATGCTCTACCCAATAGACTGTTCATATCTTAGCAAAGAAAGACATTTCTACTATGGCTAAACTAGAAAAATCAGCTCAAGAGTTAGGAATCTACGAAAATTTCGTAAATGATAACAAGAATCACAAACACTCAAGAAACGGAAATAACAATCGTAGGAACGTTGGAACTTATTACCCGCTATAGTAGTAACGATTATAACAATCAAAACCCAAGTACTTCCAGAAATAATCATGGAACGAATCGAAATCATTCAGGAAATAATGCAGTAAATAATAAAGGATTATTTAATGAATTTAGATATTCCTTAAACCAGGGCAGAGTACAGAATCGTACAGAGTACAGAGAAAGAAACGATCAAGGGAAAGTCAAAGTGGACAAATGAAAATGGATGTAAATTTTCAGCAGAGTGCCTCAGAAGAAATCGAGGAGGACCATATATAGAAATAATTGATCCGTCTGACTCAGAGCATTACACGTAATGCAACCAAAAACTGTCCGACAAAACAAAAATTTTATATTCATAATTTTTCTGAAAACTATGACATACTCTTAGGCAGAGAATATTTGATGGCCAGCAAAGCCGTTATCGATTACCGAAATGAAACGGTAACGTTAGGAGAAAGGTCATACCCAATCATCCAAAGTGGAGAAGCAATTGCCGACGGCAAGACCGCACACAAAGGTGATAAGTCATCTTCAAAGGAAGATATAACTACACCCAAGTGCCTTGACCCATCTCCTGAAGGAGAGTAATACTTCGCTTCCGCATTAGGGAATGTAACCAGCTAAGGTTGGAACATCTAAATGACGAAGAAAAGGAGAAACTAAAGAAAGTTCTCTATGAATTTAAGGACGTGCAGTATAAAGAAGGTGACATTTTGACCTTCACTAGTACTATAAAGCACGAAATTAAAACCCATATAAATATGCTCAAATACACGATCAGGAAGTGACCCAACAAATCAAAGATATGATTAGATAGGGAATTATTCGTAAGTCGAATTCTCCCTATTGTGCACCCATTGCTATGATACCAAAGAAGATAGATGCTTCAGGAAAGCAGAAATATCGTATGGTAGTAGATTATAGAAGTCTAAACGAGGTGACAATCAAGGACAAATTTCCTACACCCAGAATGGACGAAATCCTAGATAAACTAGGTAGGTGCCAATATTTTACAACAATCGATTTAGCTAAGGGATTCCATCAAATTCCCATGGAACCTAGCTCGATCTCAAAAACAGCTTTCTCCACGAAGCATGGTCATTACGAGTTCACTCGTATGCCTTTTGGGCTAACCACTGCACCCGTCACATTCCAAAGATGCATGAACAATTTGTTAGAAGATTTAATTTTCAAAGATTGCCTTATGTATCTAGACGACATCATTATCTATTCCACATCATTGGAAGAACATTTGTTGTCTCTTAAAAGGGTTTTTGGAAAGTTGAGAGATGCAAACCTCAAACTTCAAATGGATAAGTGTGAATTCCTTAAGAAAGAAACGGAATTCCTAGGCCATGTAGTAACAACTAACGGCATAGTTCCTAATCAAAAGAAAATATCCGCCATAATAAACTTCCCAATACCCAATACAACCACAAAAATAAAATCATTCATAGTGTGGAGATAATGTTTTTTATCCCCAATCGGCCGACTAATTATTTCAATTAAATAAAACTCGGCGCAGAAATAAAATTGCGATATGTTCTTTAATGAGTGACATCCAAATTGCAAGTGTGGCTTGCCTGCCCTTTACATTGCCGCTCCGATCGCTAAGCGCAGCTTCGCTCGGCCGACGTCGGTAGGCAGACGCAAAGCGGAGATAGCGAAGAGCGAGCTGGCAGAGAGCGTTTAGCAGGGCAAGCAAGCGCAAAGCTTTAAGAAACAATTGAGTGACATAGACATAAGTAACAAACAAAATAAGCGGCTGAGGGCCAAGAATAAGGTGCTATTTGGTAAGCAGCTAATCGGCTGCGTTCTGCTCCGAACATTCACCCCCCGTTGGAAGGCAAAGACCTTCAACAGATCCATCCTGAAGGGGCAGAACCGCTATTTTTCCAACGGCCCTCTTGAAAAGGCCTCTTTGAGTGCGGATGACGACTACCCTGATGGTTCCATCTTTTCCTGGGATGACGCTCTCAATGCGGCCAAGCGGCCGCCTTAATGGTGGCAGCGTTTCCTCTTTCATCATCACTAGCGCTCCTAGCTTGATGTTTGGAGACGATGACCGCCACTTGCTCCGCTCCTGAAGAATCGAAAGATACGCCGTGCTCCATTTTCTCCAAAACGCCTGCTTCATTTGACACAGCCGCTGCCATCGACTAAGTAGGTTGACCCGGAGATGCGTCACATCTGGCTCGTCGAATGCAGCTTTCGGGGCTCCATTGAGAAAGTGGTTTGGCGTGAGCACATCTAGGTCATCGGGACTTTCTGTAATTGCATAAAGCGGACGGGAATTTAACAAAGCAGAGATTTCACAAGCCAAGGTCTGAATTTCATCAAGAGTAAAAATGTAGGTCCCGACGATGCGATGAAAATGATATTTAGCTGCTTTAACAGCCGCCTCCCACAAACCCCCAAAATGTGGTGAGCGAGGGGGGATGAATTTCCAATCGATTCCACTAGAAACGCAGAGATGTGACACAGCCGACGTATGAGGATCGCTGAGGAACATTTGACGAAGCTCCAAAAGCTCATTTTTTGCTCCTACAAAATTTGTTGCGTTGTCTGACCAAATGATTCGAGGTTTGGGACGTAGACTTGTTATAAGTCTTAATGTTGCCAGAAAGGATTCTGTAGATAGATCCCGAACGACTTCCAAATGAGTTGCTTTGGTGCTAAAGCATACGAAAACAGCGATGTAACATTTGATAGGAGGCCTGCTTCTGAATTCCGACTTGTGATAAAAGGGTCCGCAAAAATTAACGCCCGTTGTGTGGAATGCTGGATTAGTCCTTACGCGATCCGCAGGCAAGTTTCCCATGATATGTTCCCTCAGCACTGGCTTCAAACGAAAACATCTAACACATTTGCGAATGATTCCCGCAACATATTTGCGTCCACCAATAGGCCAGAATTTTTGCCGAAGCAGTCCGAGCAATCCTTGAGCTACTGCGTGGAGAAACCTTTCGTGAAAGAAGATAATAATAGAGACAGTGACAGGATGTCCCTTAGGAAGCAGGATCGGGTGCTTCGCGTCGTAGTCCAATTCGGCATTTTGGAGGCGGCCTTCAACCCGCAGCAATCCAAAGCTATCCAGAAATGGATTCAGTGAGGCCATCGTGCTTTTTGACGGTAGGGCCTGTTTGCTGGTGAGGGCCCTAATCTCTTCCGAAAATTGTTGCTGCTGTATTGCCCTTATGAGCAAATGCGTACCATTTTTGATGTCGATTACGGTAAGTTGACCCTTCGACCGCGCTATGCCCTTGTCCTTGAGAATGTAGAATCGATATATGTAAGCAAAGAAGCGCTGCATGGATCCGAATGAGTTTTGAAATTTGCAATCGTACGATACATCCCTTTCGTTTGAAACAAGCAATGCTGCATGACGACGTTCTGGTACATCGGTCGGCAATTGCAAGCCTGCAGGCCACTCTGAGCTCTCAAGACGTAAGAATGGTGGTCCAGAGATCCAAAGGCTGCTATCCATTAGTTCAGCGGGCGTGGATCCACGTGATATGATGTCGGCAGGATTCAACTTTGTGGGCACGTGATGCCAAGTCATTCCAGCGGTGAGCTCCTGAATCCGCTGAACTCGATTAGAAACAAATATATTAAAATTCAATGGTGATTCTCGAATCCAGGCAAGGGCTATGGACGAATCCGACCAGCAATGTATTTGGCATGGAGCTGATAATCCCTTAACTATGGTGGACACTAGTTCGGCTAATACGAGGGCAGCGGATAGCTCAAGCTTGGGGATAGTCATACTTTTCAAGGGCGCGACTCTGGATTTAGAGCATAAGAGATGACTTTGCACAATGCCAAGAGCTTCCGAACGCATGTATACACAGGCGCCATATGCTGCTTGGCTCGCATCACAAAACGCGTGCATTTCTAATTTGGCTTGCTGCCGAAGCACGTAACGTGGAAACTTAAAGTTTTCAACCATCGACAACTGCGAAGTCAGCTCAATCCAAGTCGTATGTAGATCCTGGGGCAGGCTTTCGTCCCAATTCAACTTTAGGCTTTCGTTCCATAGCGAGTGCATAAATATTTTAGCTTTTGTGATGATGGGAGAGATGAGCCCTAGAGGATCGTAGAACCTAGCTAGTGTAGACAGGACCGAACGCTTCGATATTGGGCCTGCAGCGGTTCCGACGTGAGCGAAGCTAAACAGAAGATTGTCCGTGGTGGGATCCCAAACTAGACCAAGCGCCTTGGTTACTTGATGACAGAATCAATGCTGTCCCCTCCAGATATGAGATCATCGACATAGAAATCTCTTCGAACAACATCAGCGCCAAGCGGAAAACGCAATTCTTCATCATTTGCCAATTGATGCATAGCACGAATTGCTAAGAAAGCGGCAGGTTTGGTTCCGTAAGTAACAGTCTCCAACTTGAACACCTGAATCTCCTCCTTCGGGTCATTGCGCCATAGGATGCACTGCACGTGCGTATCGGGATGGGAAACGCGTACACAGCGGTACATTTTTCAGATATCGCCATACAAGGCGACTTTAAAAAAACGGAAACGAAGCAGAGTTATCAAAATTTTAGGTTGGATGGTGGGTCCAGCCATTAGCGCATCATTCAGTGATACTCCAGACGCTGTTTTGGCAGATCCATCGAACACTACGCGTAATTTGGTGGTTGTACTATCCTGCTTGTGGACGCAATGGTGAGGCAAGAAGTACTGCGGGAGGTCTGACTGCCGCGAAGCTGGCGACATGTGTCCTAAATCACGATACTCCTGGAGAAACTCCATATATTTTTCCTTAAGCTGTGCATTTTTTGCTAGCTTCCTCTCCAAATTGAGAAATCTACGTAGCGCCTGCTGATACGATTCTCCTAATTCCTCTAGACTGAATTTGGTTGGCAAACGCACGGAGTAAGCTCCGGAATCTAGGCGAATGCAGTTTGTGACGAAATGCTGTTCGCAATGAACATCTTCCTCCGAAATTGATGAGGGCGAATAATCTCCATCGACTTCCCAAAAACGCCTTACAATATCGCACAAATTAGTCTCGCAAGCGGAGATGACAGGGGGATCTTCAACGGCTGCTAGCGCCGCACGGGCTTTCTCAGAGTTTTTAATACTTCCTGACACAATCCAGCCAAGTTTCGTCTTCTGCAATGTTGGCAATTGGTCTGACAGTCGAATCTGTCCAACGCACATTAATTCGAAGAACAGACCAGCACCTATCAACAGATCGACACGCTGGGGCTTGGCGAAATTACGATCAGCCAGTTTTAGATTATTTGGCATTGGCCAATCCTTTGCGTCTAGGCCGAAGTTAGGCTGCATTCCTGTGATTGAGGCAGTGATAATTGCAGAGAGGAAACCGTGATAGCTTTTGTCTTGAGATTGCAGGACGATGTCTACAGCCTTGCTGGATGGTAGAATTGACTCTCCAATACCGGCGATTTGAACGTGAGACGGGTGAGGATCTAACTGCAGCTGATTGGCGAGTCTCGATGTTATAAAGTTAACCTGAGAAGCGGAATCTAAAATGGCACGACATGGAATAAGCGATCCAAAACGGCCCCTGACATATACGATTGCGGTAGCTAGCAGCACGTTTTGGCTGGGCAGAGATTTCTGACTCGAGGGGGGAGGGCTGGTATATTTGCTTGCAACTAGGGCACTTGCAGGATCATGCTGGGTCGGTTCCGTGCTCGGCGACGGCAACTCAGCGTCAGCGCCCGACTGCATGTGGAGCAGAGTGTGATGCTTGGCTTGGCAATTTCTACATGCCCCTGACTTGCAGCGTTGCAATGAATGGCCTTTGTTGAGGCAGTTTAGACACAAATGGCGCTTCTTCACCTCCTTGTATCGAGAAAAGACAGGGAGATCTAGAAATGCCTGGCATCGGGATATGTAGTGATCGGAAGATTTGCAATACTTGCATGTTGAGCTATTATGATCGTTAATGGAGGTGATTAGGGTGCTAGGTTTACTTTCTCCCACCTGCTGGCTAGGAATTGTCACCATAGCCGATCCCAAATTTTCCAGCATCCGACATCTTGCTTCCACGAATGAGGCCATGCTTGACCACCTGGGCAATCCTGACGTCGGCAAGCTCTCCTCCCATTTCTCCTTGGTCTTGTGGTCCAATTTCGTGCCTATGATGAAGATCAGCAACCCATCGGAAATCTCCTGCGGGGTCGCCAAGGTCTGCAGTGCACGCAAGTGCGAATTGATTTTGTCGCTGAGCGCGCGCAAGCCGATAGCCGCGCCCTTCTCCACCCCTTGCAGCCCGAAAATAGCCTTGGCGTGTGCCTGAAAATGCAACAGTTTATTATCGAATCGCAATATTATTAAATTCAACGCCTTCTCGTAATTCTCCTCAGAAAGTTCCAAGGAACGAATCGTATCCAGCGCAGCACCATCTAGACATCCACGTAGATATTGGAATTTTTCGATGATTTGGATACGATGGTCTTTGTGCACCATTGTCGAGAACATCGAGTGGAATTCTGGCCAATCCATGTAGTTCCCACCGAATCGCGGAAGCTGCAACTCGGGCATTCGAGAACGGCCTATACTATTATAGGCGAACAACGACGAATTCCCCTCGAGAGTATGCCGAGCCGTTGAATTGGCAACATTTACCGTGCGAGCAGCCATCAACTCCCGCGACAGCCTAGACCTAACCTTGACATAAACATTCGAAAAGTCCAGCCGGGCATCATGGGCTAACTGCAGGAAATCCAACCTTTCAAGGCTCGTTTGAGCGGCATCGAAATCCGCATTCATTCGCTCGATTTGCTCTAAGCGAGCTTGAAGTTCTGCCTCATCTAACTCGGCAAGCTCTTCCTTGGTGAGAAAGCGATCCATGGCCTTTAGTTGGCGCGCGACGGACTCGGCCTTGTGCTTGTAGAAATCTACATCACTCGGCATTGCTGCGTTCGCGACATTGGTAGGCTCAGGTGCTGCCATGTTGAGGTTTTAAAAGAGTCACTCAGCACGACCGAAAAAAACACCCTGTATACGTATAAACGTGCGAACCGAAAGCAAAGG
Source organism: Drosophila pseudoobscura (assembly GCF_009870125.1). Lineage (NCBI taxonomy): Eukaryota > Metazoa > Arthropoda > Insecta > Diptera > Drosophilidae > Drosophila > Drosophila pseudoobscura. Next base: position 2,226,334 of record NC_046681.1, on the reverse strand, counting down.
GATTACAGCTAATGCCTTTAGCTGTGCGGCTGTGCGAGCTGTCCGATTCCGCTTTGTACTCCGCTTGTGTGTATTAGTGAGTTCGCTGCGCTGCACTGACCGAATTGTCGCGACAGAGAAATTAATAGCCAGCAATGCGTGTATGTAGGTGTATGTAGGTATGTTTTAGCACCGAATTGTGCTTAACCGCCGAAAATTTGTTAAGGCTAACCAATGTCGATCGCGAATGATAATTAATTGACACTGCAACTCAGAGATCACGTCGGCCGACTAATTATTTCAATTAAATAAAACTCGGCGCAGAAATAAAATTGCGATATGTTCTTTAATGAGTGACATCCAAATTGCAAGTGTGGCTTGCCTGCCCTTTACATTGCCGCTCCGATCGCTAAGCGCAGCTTCGCTCGGCCGACGTCGGTAGGCAGACGCAAAGCGGAGATAGCGAAGAGCAAGCTGGCAGAGCAAGCAAGCGCAAAGCTTTAACAAACAATTGAGTGACATAGACATAAGTAACAAACAAAATAAGCGGCTGAGGGCCAAGAATTAGGTGCTGTTTGGTAAGCAGCTAATCGGCTGCGTTCTGCTCCGAACACATAGGTTTATGCGGATTTTATAGGAAATTCATTTCCAATTTTTCTAATATAGCAAAACCAATGACACTCAAATTAAAGAAACGAGCAGTCATAGACCCAACCGAGGAAAAATACGTCGAGGCCTTTGAAAAGTTGAAAGTACTTATCACCTCAGACCCCATCCTCGCATTCCCAGATTTCAACAAAATGTTCACGGTAACAACCGATGCAATTAACATTGCATTGGGAGCAGTGTTGTCGCAAGACCACAAACCAATTTGCTATGCAAGTAGAACCTTAAACGAACATGAAATCAATTATTCAGCAATAGAAAAGGAATTACTAGCTATAGTCTGGGCAACTAAGTATATCAGATCATACCTGTTTGGTAGAACGTTTGAGATATTAAGTGATCACAAACCCTTGATTTGGTTGAATAATCTCAAGGAACCAAATATGAAGATACAACGATGGAAGATCAAATTAAATGAATTTGACTTCAAAATAAAATATTTACCACGAAAGCAGAACCATGTAGCCGATGCGCATTAATAGTGATTGTGCAACGGTCCATAGCTCGCAAGAAGATAATACATATTATATTCCACTTACAGAGCGACCAATCAACTACTATAATAGGCAAATAGAACTGATTAAAGGTAAAGAGGATAAGGTAGAAACATCCCACTATTTCCACAAGATACTGATAAGAATCACATATACTGAAATGACAGAATCATTAGCAAAAGATATAATAAAGGAATAGGTGTGTACCAAAAAGAGTGCACTATATTTCCATAATGAAGTAGACTTCCCACTGTTCCAAAGGGCATTCCTGGAGTTAATCAGTATAATCACTTCACTAAATTTATTTAATCCAGTACCAAACTCATAGATATTCCGAACTACTCCGAATTCAAAGAACAAATATCGAAGAATCATAAAGAGCTACTTCACCCAGGTATCGAAAAGACCACTAATTAATCCAAAATATTATCAATGAATGTCCTACGTGCAACGTTGCTAAAACAGAGCATCGTAACACCAATCTAACCTTCGAGATCACCCCTGAAATACAAAATATCAGAGAAAATTATATCATGGATTTCTATTTGGTAGGCAATCAACAATTCCTATCATGGATTGATGTATATTCTAAATTCGCTACCTTTGTAGAAGTTAAGAGTCGTGACTGGTTAGAAACAAAGAGAGCCATCATAAAAGTCTTTAACGAAATGGGCAAGCCACAGGGAATTAAAGCCGAAAAAGATTCAGCCTTTATGTGCGCAGCATTGCAAGCATGGTTGAATGCGGAAAATGTCAAAATAGAGATCACTTCCAGCAAAAATGGAATATCTGACGTAGAAAGATTTCATTTTATTTATTAAATTAACAATTATCTGTTAATAATGGTACTTAGTTACTAAAGGCGGAAAAAGATAAGTTAAAAGTTAGCTAAATTTAAATGATTATAAATATTGCATGCAATTAGTTTAAGAGACAGTTCAGGGGATAGGGTTTGACAGAGGGAGTTATAATTATGGCATAAAACCCTAAAAGGTTCATGATCAGCATAATTAGTTCTACATATGGGTAGACGGATAGGCCTAAAAGTACGGGTAGGTCTAGATGGAACGGCCAAGTCAATCTGACCCAAGAGAGTTTGGGAGTCAACAGTCCCAAGAAGGAGCTTGTGCACGAACATTACGCCATTGCATATTCTGCGATGGTGCAACGACGGCAGGTCAATAAGATTTAGCCTAGACCAGTAGGGTGGCAAGATTCTACCCGAGTCCCAGTTTATGTTCCGAAGGGCAAAAATTAAAAATTGATTTTGCACGGATTCAATAACAGCCTGCTGTTCTTTATACTGCGGGCTCCACACACAAGAACAATACGAAGGCGTGTGTGGAAATACCAATCAGAGTAAGAAAGACAGATTTTGACATCATCAGCATACATTAGTGTAGTAGAGTATGTTATAACTTGAGGAAGGTCATTCACAAATAAAATAAACAGAAGCGGGCCCAGATGACTTCCCTGTGGTACACCTGAAGTAACATTAACAGTATTTGACAACACGTTAGAAAACAAAACACGTTGAGTACGGTTAGAGAGATAGGACAAAATCCAATCTAGAAGATTCGTTGGGAACCCTCGAGCTTGTGAATAAGCAGAGCATGGTTCACAGAATCGAATGCCTTGAAGTCCGTAAAAACTACATCCGTCTGCAAAACACTTTGAAAACCACGGTAAATTAGGTTAGAAAACTGAAGAAGGTTAGTCGATGTTGAACGATGTCTGAAAAAACCGTGTTGCAACGGAGATATCAAGCTGCAACAAGATGTTGCAGTTGCCGTGTGACCAGGAACTTAAGAGGCTTCGGGATGGCGGAAAGATTTGCGTTACCACGATAGTTTTCAATATTTGATCTTGAACCTTTTTTGTGAAGCGGAATGATATAGGACTCATTCCAAATTACTGGGAGACAAGACTGTTCCAAGGAGAGGTTGAAGAGAAAGGTCAAGGGTTTGCAAAGGGACTGGGCACAGTGTTTTAAGATGCAACTTGGTACCTTATCTGGACCCGCAGAAAACGATATGTCCATAGATGACAAACCTTCAAGCACAACGCTTTCCTCGAAAAAGGGCAGAAAAATGCTGTTAGCTTGAGGTAGCTGGTACGGATACGGAGTGGATGCGTTGTAAATATGAGACGAGTACGTTGTTTGGAAAAAGTTAGCGAATAAATTTGCAATACCAACAGCAGAAGCTTCTGTTTTGTTCTGGTAATGAAGGGACGGAGGAAAAACGTTTGACTTGCGCTTAGAGTTAACGAACGAATAGAATTTTTTAGGATCACTACGAAAGTTTCTACTACATTGTGAAAGGTAATGATTATAACACTGACTATTGACGGCAAGGAACAGAGAGCGAGCGGAGGAGTATAGAGCTAAAGCCAACGTGGAGCCCGACTTCTGGTACTTTTTATAGAGGCGGGATTTATTATTTTTTCAGTATGATAAATACTTGGAGAACCAAGGAGGCTTGGACGATACAGGTACAGTGATATCTGGAACAAACGTATTTAGGGCGGAGTAAATAGAACTATAAAACGAGTTAACAGTTGCATCTATGTTCGGTAATGAATAAAGAAACGACCAATCAACACGCGAGAGATGTAGATCTAAATCGATAAAGTTTGTTTTGCGAAAACACTTTATGTGACAAGGAGCCATGGAACTGTCAACACATCCAGATTGTGTACACTCTAGTGATATCAACAAAGTTGGATGGTAAGGATCTTCAGGGAGAGATATTGGACTTGCTCTAGATACCGTAGCAAGAGAACCATCGTTAACAAAAACGAGGTCAAGAAGTCTGTCCCTCATGTTTTTAACGGCATTAATTTGGACAAGGGAACTATCCGTTAGCCCATTGATAAAGTCATTATGGCAATTGGGAAACAACAGGTTAGCGTCATCACAAGGCAGCCAAGAAAGAAATGGGAGGTTAAAGTCTCCCATGACAATAATTCGATCATGGCACCCTAATGCAGAAACAACAATATTAATTGCTGAGAGGTGGTGTAAGTAAAGCTCAGCATCAGACCTGGGAGGAATGTAAGAGCAGGTTAAATAGAAAAATGCGGAGCCAACACGAACTTTGACTGCAACAAATTCAATTCCGTGAATGTTATTAAATGGGAATAACTCAGATGAGAAAACAGATTTAACTGCAATCAGAACCCCACCTGCAAAAGATGGGCGGTCCATTCTATAAATAGTGTAACTATCAATGAAAATTTCATGATCATTGACAAAGGAGTTAAGCCAGGTTTCGGTAAACGCGATGGCATCGAAATCAAAGGACGCGCTATTAGTATGAATTTGACGCAATTTTCCCAGCAAACTGCGAACGTTCTGATAGTGCATGGAAAAATAGTACATCAGTTTTTTGGAGCATGTTCGGTTATTCTTGGATTCGAGTTCGAATCTTTGAGAAGGAACTCATGCACAATTGTGTGCTCAGGCCATATTGACGGTTCTAGAGAACTGGATAGTAAAGAATCAGGGAGAAGAATTTTAAATGATGATATGTTGCGCTTATGTTTAAATGTAAATTTAGTCACAACTATATCAACAGGCGAAGTGTTAAGTTTAGAGGAAAGATGTTGTTTAACATCCTCTGTTGTAGCCTCAGGAATAAGACGAGAACAGTAAATGAAAAATTAAGAATAATATCTAGCGAGGATATCCCAGAAGATAGATTCACGAATTAATTCTTTATACTTATAATCATAAAACCAAACATAATACCACAAATAGGACACCAGCTGATATATTCATTTATGCAGGCTCACCTGATTATGACACCCAACTAAATAAAGTGAATAAAATCACTCAATTAAATAAAAACCGCATAGAGTATGAAGTAGATACCCGCTATAAACTATCACCTCTAGTTAAGTCTAAGGTAACAAATCCTTTCAAAAGGACGGGTGAAATCAGGTAGACGAAAAGCACTTTGAAGAGAAAAATAGAGGGAGAAAAATCACCCACTATAAAACAATATTCAAAAGAAAGAAAAAATCTAATAAAAGTAAATACGATAATTGCAGAGTACCCGAAGAGAGTACTGGGAATCCGGAGCTACAAAATGATTAATATTATAATCTTACTAATGTTCACCGTCCTACAAGCTACCGGACAGAATATAGAGATAGATCCCATCAACTCTAACATACCCATTAATTATGAATACCACTATCTAACAATTAATATAACAAAAACAGATGAAACATATCAGAGTTTACTAGAACAGGCAATCCAATTTGATAACGAAATCCAAGTTCAATATTTAGTCGAGAAATTGCAACGTGAATTCAACGGCATAAAAATAGCCAAAAGAAACAGAAGAGGCCTTATAAATGCAGTAGGCACAATATATAAATATCTATTTGGAACGTTAGATCAAGATGATAAGGTCGAATTCGAAGGGAAATTAGACAATCTGGCTAGCCACAGTGTTCAAGTTAACGAATTAAATTTAGTAATTCAATATTTCAATAGTTGTCAATAAATTAAACAAAAATAATGACAGAAATAGGCACCTAGAAATATAAATATTTAACCTTCAACATTTTACTGAGTACATAGAGGATATTGAATTAGGCATGCAGCTAACAAGATTAGGTATCTTTAATCCAAAATTATTGAGGCAGGATTACCTGAAACACATCGATTCAGAGAAATTATTAAATATCAAAACATCTACTTGGTTGAAATCAGACACTAACGAAATACTAATAATTTCCAACATCCCACGAGAGATCAGAAATATTCCTATACTTAAAATTCTTCCATATCCAGATGAAGATAATAACATCCTCACTGACCTAACGCAAAACAATTATTACATTCTAGAAAACGAGGTATATGAAAAAAAATCAAAACGAAAAATAAATGACGAATGTATTTCAGGTTTAGTCAAACAAATAGCAACAAAATGTCCATACACCAAAGCACACCAAAACTTTCAAATAAGTTTCATAGAACCCAATATATTGTTAACTTGGAAATTACCAAAAACCTTATTAAACCAAGATTGCCTAAACCAAGAAATAAAAGTAGAAGGTAACGCATTAATAAAAATACATAATTGCAGTGTACAATTAAACGAATTCTTAATATCCAACTAAATACCAGAATTTGCACAAAGCATATACACCAACAATAACGTAACAAAAATTAAACCACTGTCTTATTTGCAAACCAAAGAAATCGTAATAGAAAATACGCGATAATGTATTACATGTAAGCTTAATACTACTATTTGTCATAATCATAATAGGATTAAGCTACAAATTGTTTAGTCTAAGTAAAAGCAATAAGCCTAAAACCGACCCGCATAGAAACATCCTTAGACGAAGACGAAGAATCCCCAGCAGGAACAGTTTTAGACGCACCTGAACTATATCCAATATTATCCAAGGATAATCGCCTGAGGACAGGCTTAAATCTAACAATGGGGGAGTGACATATCTGTAGTCCATGCTCCGCATACCCCTGTCTATGTGTATTACCCTGCACCCACAATACTATAAACAATCCGACACTACTATAAACAATCCGACACTTTCAACTTCGAAACCCCATAAACAATCTCACATTCGAAATGGACCACGCGTAGCCGATTGCAGGCAATGTAAACAAACACCCTAAGCTAGAAGTGGAACATAAAACAATAGATGCCGCACTAGAATCCAGCCGCACTAAAATCCAGCCGCACTAGAATCACGCCACTCTTCAGTGGCGCCATCGTAGCTGACCAATCAGAGGCCCTATTCTCAGCCACGCCCAAGTAATGCAACACCGATCATACGCAGCGGAAGCCTTTCATCAAAAGCCGCCTTTCCCATATATCGATCGAGTCACGTACTCCATCTCCGAAGCCGAAGTCGAAGCCAACGCCTCCGAATCCAAATCCGAATCCCAAGCCGAGCATCATGATATAAATAGTCTACATTTAAGAAGGCAGATCAGTTCTGTTCAAGACAAACGTCAATCGAGACACCGTCGGAGAATTCAACAAAAGTTAATTCCATTCAAGACATCGGACATCAGTCATCGTCGGGGATATAACTAATCAATGTGCACTAAGTTTAAGTGAAAGAATAAAAATCTTTTTTTAAAACGCAAACTGCACTGTTGCATATTTAACTGGCGCAGTCGGTAAGACCTCAGTTAAAAGTGAACCCTTTTTTAAGACGATCAATTGGCGTAGTGACAGTTACAGTGCGTAATAACCTACAGTGATCAGAGAAAAAGTATCGCTAATACTAAAGAGATCCGCCAAAGAATCTACACACGATTCAAACTCAATTAATATTAGAAAAAATAAATAAATAAAAAAAAATCAACATGCCGCTAACAGAAACACACGTGAACCAAGCCTTGAAGCCAATCAGGCAAATTCCACCATACGACGGATGCCAAGAACGTCTAAGTTCGTTCATAAGCAGGATTGAATACATCTCCGGATTGTACCCAACAGAAGACCTCAGGCAACAAAGCATCATGTACGGAGCCACTGAGGGTCAACTGTGCGGACGAGCACAACTTTTATCACAGAGCCTTCAACCCAACACCTGGAGTGATCTAAAGGCAGCCCTAATCAGCAAATTCAACAACCACACTCCATACGAGACGCTACTACAACAATTACACGATACCAAATTCAATGGGAGTATTCGAAAGTTCATAGAGGAACTAGAAATTAAGTCCAATGTTATAATAAGCAAACTAAATCTGGAAACTAGCGCAGAAAATAAGATAATCTTTAAAAACGCTCTGGAAAATGCCACCAGACATACCATAGAAGATGCTCTACCCAATAGACTGTTCATATCTTAGCAAAGAAAGACATTTCTACTATGGCTAAACTAGAAAAATCAGCTCAAGAGTTAGGAATCTACGAAAATTTCGTAAATGATAACAAGAATCACAAACACTCAAGAAACGGAAATAACAATCGTAGGAACGTTGGAACTTATTACCCGCTATAGTAGTAACGATTATAACAATCAAAACCCAAGTACTTCCAGAAATAATCATGGAACGAATCGAAATCATTCAGGAAATAATGCAGTAAATAATAAAGGATTATTTAATGAATTTAGATATTCCTTAAACCAGGGCAGAGTACAGAATCGTACAGAGTACAGAGAAAGAAACGATCAAGGGAAAGTCAAAGTGGACAAATGAAAATGGATGTAAATTTTCAGCAGAGTGCCTCAGAAGAAATCGAGGAGGACCATATATAGAAATAATTGATCCGTCTGACTCAGAGCATTACACGTAATGCAACCAAAAACTGTCCGACAAAACAAAAATTTTATATTCATAATTTTTCTGAAAACTATGACATACTCTTAGGCAGAGAATATTTGATGGCCAGCAAAGCCGTTATCGATTACCGAAATGAAACGGTAACGTTAGGAGAAAGGTCATACCCAATCATCCAAAGTGGAGAAGCAATTGCCGACGGCAAGACCGCACACAAAGGTGATAAGTCATCTTCAAAGGAAGATATAACTACACCCAAGTGCCTTGACCCATCTCCTGAAGGAGAGCAATACTTCGCTTCCGCATTAGGGAATGTAACCAGCTAAGGTTGGAACATCTAAATGACGAAGAAAAGGAGAAACTAAAGAAAGTTCTCTATGAATTTAAGGACGTGCAGTATAAAGAAGGTGACATTTTGACCTTCACTAGTACTATAAAGCACGAAATTAAAACCCATATAAATATGCTCAAATACACGATCAGGAAGTGACCCAACAAATCAAAGATATGATTAGATAGGGAATTATTCGTAAGTCGAATTCTCCCTATTGTGCACCCATTGCTATGATACCAAAGAAGATAGATGCTTCAGGAAAGCAGAAATATCGTATGGTAGTATATTATAGAAGTCTAAACGAGGTGACAATCAAGGACAAATTTCCTACACCCAGAATGGACGAAATCCTAGATAAACTAGGTAGGTGCCAATATTTTACAACAATCGATTTAGCTAAGGGATTCCATCAAATTCCCATGGAACCTAGCTCGATCTCAAAAACAGCTTTCTCCACGAAGCATGGTCATTACGAGTTCACTCGTATGCCTTTTGGGCTAACCACTGCACCCGTCACATTCCAAAGATGCATGAACAATTTGTTAGAAGATTTAATTTTCAAAGATTGCCTTATGTATCTAGACGACATCATTATCTATTCCACATCATTGGAAGAACATTTGTTGTCTCTTAAAAGGGTTTTTGGAAAGTTGAGAGATGCAAACCTCAAACTTCAAATGGATAAGTGTGAATTCCTTAAGAAAGAAACGGAATTCCTAGGCCATGTAGTAACAACTAACGGCATAGTTCCTAATCAAAAGAAAATATCCGCCATAATAAACTTCCCAATACCCAATACAACCACAAAAATAAAATCATTCATAGGTTTATGCGGATTTTATAGGAAATTCATTCCCAATTTTTCTAATATAGCAAAACCAATGACACTCAAATTAAAGAAACGAGCAGTCATAGACCCAACCGAGGAAAAATACGTCGAGGCCTTCGAAAAGTTGAAAGTACTTATCACCTCAGACCGCATCCTCGCATTCCTAGATTTCAACAAAATGTTCACGGTAACAACCGATGCAAGTAACATTGCATTGGGAGCAGTGTTGTCGCAAGACCACAAACCAATTTGCTATGCAAGTAGAACCTTAAACGAACATGAAATCAATTATTCAGAAATAGAAAAGGAATTACTAGCTATAGTCTGGGCAACTAAGTATATCAGATCATACCTGTTTGGTAGAACGTTTAAGATATTAAGTGATCACAAACCCTTGATTTGGTTGAATAATCTCAAGGAACCAAATATGAAGCTACAACGATGGAAGATCAAATTAAATGAATTTGACTTCAAAATAAAATATTTACCAGGAAAGGAGAACCATGTAGCCGATGCGCATTCATAGTGATTGTGCAACGGTCCATAGCTCGCAAGAAGATAATACATATTATATTCCACTTACAGATATTATGTAAAAAAAGCACTACCTCTAAGAAAACATTACAAAACACGGGGGAACGTTGTGAGTTGCTGCGGACACCGCAACTCTACAGTTATACCCGATACTAAGCCAGTATGGCTCTCCTCCGGCAGACGGCGCTAATATTAAACGAAACGACAAAGAGTGCGTGCGAGAGAGACAGAAAATCAGTCTGAGCGTGACGTCGGGCGCTGCGTAGCCACTGCAAATTGATTTGTTCCTTTTGGCTATACAAATTATCTGATCTGATCCAGATTCAGCAATCTGATAGATATGGTCGTTATCTATGATTCTGCGTTTTTAGTTTTCTCGAATCTGCAAAATTGTGGATGCAACAGATATTCGTCCTTTGTGGGGGCGGAAGGGGGTGGGGCGAAATTTTGAGATATACGTTTTATAGTGAGATCTAACAGGAGTGGGGATACCACATTTGGTTGCTCTAGCCTTAATAGTTTCTGAGATTTGTGGATGAAACCTGTGTGTTAGAGAGAGACAGAGCGAAAAAGAATGAAATTGTTTTCTTGTTCTGGCTATAACAATTATACGATCTGGTTCAGATTTTGCACTCCAGAAGATATAGTCATCCTCTACGATTCTGCGTAGATTTATTTTCTCGTATCTTTAAAATTGTGGATCCCACAGATTTTCGCCCTTTGTGGGGGCGGAAGTGGGCGAGGCAAAGTTTTGAAATATACCTGTAACAGTGACATATCACAGAAGTCCGGATATAAAATGTCGTTGCTCTAGCTCTTATAGTCTTTGAGCACTAGACGCTGATATGGACGGACAGACAGACAGACGGACGGACGGACAGACTGGGCTCAATCGACTCAGCTATTGATGCTGATTAAGAATATACACATTATGGGGTCGGAAAAAATTCCTTCTGGACGGAGTATAACTATAGAACGTTGAGCATGCACGGAATAAACAACATAGTAATTACAAGAATATGTCATAAGGTTTTTGCAAGTCGCTTGGATTGCGTTGCTTTCATATATGTTTGCATGCATGTGCATATGTCTGCAAGGAGAGGTAGGAATATTATTACAGCTATATAAGAATGTGGGCTCTTGATTGGAGGCGGAACGCAGGAGCTAGCTCGGTTCAAATTGGAGAGGTAGGAGGCCACAACCGTTGGCAGAACAAAGTATGGTTTAACGTCTAGTTCCAATAGAGGTGTTTCAATGTATTTTCGTATTGTATAGGGTGCGAGTATGTAAACGACGCGGCAGCTTGTAGCGGGGTTGGTATTGTAACTAAAAACTAAGCCTTATGACCTACGCTTTATGCTGCGGTGAGCGCTGTGTGGACCGTGGAGATCTTCCGAGCGCCCCTCCGAGCGCGCAAGACCGAGTTGGGACCGGAGCGCACGGAGTTGGCACACAGTGGCCATCGAGGATCACTGCGGTGTGGTCTTTATTGCTGATATTTGGGAACAAAAATAAGTGAAACTCTCTTCTTGCAAGAATGCAGGTAAGATCTGGTCTGGAGTTCTCAGACCAAAGACACTCCACGTTTGGCTCCACGCTGCCTTACAATGGTGGAGGTTTATCTGCAGGAACATCAATGACATTCCTGAGGCTTAGCCGAGACCCCTGCTCTGAATCTCAGTCGGCTGGGGACATCTTCTCACTTCACGGCCTCCAGTTTCGCTCCTGGGTAGACCTCTTTGAGGGCAGCCACCGCCTTCATGTAGAGGGTCGCAGAGCGAGCGTTTTGGCAGGCGATGGCTTTCACATTGCTTTGGCGGTGGTCCGCCATTCTCCCCTAGTTTTTGTAGGAACCGGTCCACCCCGGTATCCGGGGTTAGTTTCTTTGTTGATAAATCGTCCTTCTTGGGTCTTCCATCTTTAGTTTTGTTGTAAGTTTTTATTTTTTGGTTTATTTCTTAAGTTTTGATTAAAGTTTTTTTATACCCGATACTCAAAATGAGTTTTGGGGTATATTAGAGTTGTGGAAAAAGTGGATGGAAAAAGTAACTATAGCGTCTAGAGAGCAAAATCTAAACCAAATCGTATAGTTATTTTAGCCAGAATCAAGAAAACAATTTCATTCTTTCTCGCTCTGTCGCTCTCTTATACACAGGTTTCATAGTCGGTTTTGCCAATTGCAAAAAAATGAGTTCAAGGATCTCAGAACCTATAAGAGCTAGAGCAACCAAAGTTGGTATAAATTTCGCCACACCCCCTTCCAACCCCCGCAAAGGACGAAAAACTGGAGCATCCACAAATCTCAGAAACCATTCAGGCTAGAGTTACAAAATTTGGTAATCTTACTCCTGTTAGATCTCGCTATAAATTGTATATCTCAAAATTTCGCCCCACCCCCTTTCGCTCACATAAAGAACGAAAATCATAGAGAATGATCACAATCATTTAGAATGACCATACGCAGCGCCCGACTACACGTACGGACCGATTTTCTGTCTCTCTCGCACGCACTCTTTGTCGTGTCGCTTAATATTAGCGGCGTCTGCCGGAGGAGAGCCATACCGACTTAGTATCGGGTATAAATGTAGAGTTGCGGTCTCCGCAGCAACTCACAACGTTCCCGCTCGTTTTTAATATTTCTTAGTTAAGTTTCTGATTATTTTCAAATTCAGACGATATTGAAAACGAGTATAGGGGTATATATTCTTGATCAGCATCAATAGCCGAGTCGACTGAGGCATGTCTGTCTATCCGTTTGTCTGTACGTCCGTCCGTCTGCCCGACCCTATGAGCGCCTAGTGCTCAAAGATTATAAGAGAGAACATGCACAACTATATTTAAAAATTTCAGCCCTCACAAAGAACGAAAATCTATGGCATCCACATCCAAAATTAAGAGCGCACTATCATAGGAAATGATCATACCCAGCAGATTTCCGAATCTGGCCCATTATTATAGCCAAAAGGTTATACCAACGCAGCGGCCGACGACACGTTCAGACTTATTTTCTCTCGCTCGGTCCAGCGCTGAGTGCGAAAATATCCAAATAAAATAATTTCAAGCTGTTTGCTCTAATAACGAAAAAGATTCAGTGTATTTTCGGTTGTTGTTTGTATAATTGTAAATAACGAATAAATGCGCGACGCGGCAGCTTGTAGTTTGGCTGGAATCGAAACTGTTCTCTTGCTCACGAGCTACGAGACGGTGAGCGTAGTGTGGAACGCAAGAGCACCTCAGAGCTTTGTTACCCGCATAACAGTGGAGGGCCAGCCCTGGTCTGAACATTCTCCCCCTTGTAGGATGCAAAGCTTAATCGGGATCTATGGATGTGTGCACGCGCCGGACACGATCCAGCCGAACGCCTTGCTCTGGGCCACAGGGTTGAATCACCTTCAAGTAGACGACGTCGCCTAAAACCAGAGAGATGGTGGCTGGTCGATGAAATTGTTCATCTGCGAGCTTGAGATCGTCAAATAGGGCCCGAATCGTATCGCTCACAGGTCAAATCGGCGTGCGGATGCGCAAGCGGGGCTCGACCTTAAGGATGGTTTCCAGACGGAAGTCGTCCGTCTTGGTCCGAATGACCGCGGTACACACCTTCCCGTTGCCGACACGCGTAGTAGGTAGCTTGAAGGCGGTGGCCAATGAGTCGTCGATGCAGCTCACCGGCGTGCATGGGTCCACGAGCGCGCACGTTTCGAAATTCTTAGAGCCCGTATCCAGGACCACCAGCGTCGTCGGGAGGATATTGAGGCTCCTACGTTGTAGAAGGGAGTCTACGGAGGGCGCCGGTGTTCCTACAACGGGGTGGCTCACGGTGTGACGGGGACGGCGTACAGCTTGAGACGCTGGACTTGAAGACGTTGAGGTTGTTCCTCCGACCGGTCGGGTGACGGGCCGACGAGGACGGCGCTCGGCGTGAGCGAGGCTGAGGCTGAGCGGGCTGGACGACGAGGGTGGCATCCGGCGTGGGCCGATGCAGCTGGCGACTGTCCTCCCGGGGCTGAGCAGGCTGGACCGTGAGACGCGGGTATATGGAGTAGCGTGTGGTGGTTCTTGACACACACCCTGCACAGCCCGCCACTGAGGCAGTCCTTCTCGGCGTACTGGTGCGTCAGGCAGTTTGCGCAATATTTGTTTATCAAGACGGATCGGAGCCTCTGCTCAGGGCTCAGGCGCAACTTGGTATTCCTCTTTCCTCCGCTCACAAAACTGTTGGGTGAGGGCCTTTAAATGCTGCCATCGGTTGATGATTGATTTGAGGTCCCCCTATATTTTGGGTTTGGCCGTAGACATCAAGGGTCCCCCGATAAGGAAGTGCCCGGGGGTAAGGGCCAGCAACTCAGTCGGATCGTAAGACATCGGCGAGAGCGGCCTCGAATTAAGGCATGCTTCGATCTTCGGGAGAAGCGTGGAAAGCTCTTCAAAAGTGTACTTCCGAGTGGACGTGGTTTTGTAGAAGAGAGTTTTTAAAGTCTTTACCTCGGCTTCCCACAGACCTCCCATGTGGGGAGCCACGATAAAATAAAATGCCACGAAACCCGGTGATGGCTATACGCATCAGTTACCGAGCCCTTGAATGCTTCTGGGAAGTCACGGGAAAGAACCTTGGCGGCACCAACGAAAATTTTGCCATTGTCGGAATGAATGCGCTGCGAACACATACACACCCCTTGGTTATCAGGCACGCTCTCCCTGTGTAATTCCGTAATTCGATGGGACCCGCGCAGTCAATTCCGATGTGCGTGAACGGTCTGGAAAAGAAAGTTCGTTCCGTGTGAAGATCACACATCATTTGGGCTTGCAACTTCTGTTTGTGGATGACGCATATTTTGATGGAGTTGACGACCACATTCAAAAGTTTCTGAACTTTGGGAATTCAGAACTTGGATCGGATAAGTTGCACCATTAGTTGGTTAACGCCATGAAGAGTTATGCGATGGGTGAATTGCGCGAGAAGTCGAGACCGCCGGCAGCTGTACGGCAGAATAATGGTATGCCATTCGTCGTACTTCAGAAAGGTAGATATGAGTCCATGTTGGTCTATTAACGGGTTTGAATTCAAGATAGAACTTTACCTTGGCACTGGCCGCTTCTCACTTATGGAGTTATACTCTTGGGTATATTCCCTGCGCTGAGTCTCTAGGATAAGAGAGTCTCAGCTTCGGTTATTTCTCCGCTTGCAAGGTGGTCCTCTTGCCCGGTTACCAGCTTCCGTCAGCGTTTTGTGAAGCGATGGAAATAAGCACGCACTCGCACTCGCTCTCTCCAGATTGGAGAACCGATGGAGGAAGTCTTACGATGGGCTTGGGCCAAAATGAACCTTCACAGCACGTTACTCGAGAGTTATCACGAGTTCGTCTTGGGCTGGCCATTGGCGACTCGTGTTTTCGCAGTGAGCAACTGTACATTGACCCGGTGGTCAGTCTCGACGAATACGTAGACCGCGGCACCGTACGCCTTTTCGGACGCATCGCAAAATCCGTGATGATCGACCCTTACAGATAGTTCGGAGCCAATCCACCTTGGAATGCGGATCTGGTCGACAACGGTATAGCTCTGCAGAAAAGTCTGCCAGCGCTGACCCATTTCGGTCGGAAGATTTTCGCCCCACACCACCTCTTGCAACCAGATCTCTTGCATGAAGATCTTTGAACGGACAATGAAAGGAACCTACCAGGCCGCAGGGTCGAACAACCTTGCTATCTGGGAAAGCAGTGCTGCCTTGGTAGGGAGCCGTGGAGGCTTCATGCGTTGGAGGCACCTCTGTCATCTGGTCGAGCTCTAAGTACTCTCGTATCACGGAGTCGTATTGCTCGTGCAAGGTAGAGTCTCTTTTTTAACGATTTTCGTTCCGCAAACGTCAGGGCAATCGACCTTGAATACCCCAGATCGGATTCTAGCCGATCTGGGTCACGAAACGGCAATGCGACAACGTCTTTTCCGTTCGACGTTCTCCAAGTGGTTCGGAGGAGATTGCTTTCGCAGTAGGCATCCAACTCCTTCCGTGATAAACGTTGCCTCGGATCCCGGGTCGATTTACGGTTGTCTTGAAGGAGTAAACCCTCCGAGGAGCAGGACTCCCTTGGGAGCGGAACGGGTTGCTTCGGGAAGGTCCCCGATTCGGTTGTCCCCGTTGGCTTCGAGCGTCAGGTAGCTCTGGCTGAGGAAGGATTCCATCTCCTTACACGAAGGCATTTCTTTCTTTGTGGTGACGGAATCTTCCCACAAAACCTGTGTCGACCTCGGTAATTTGGAGGCGAAAATGGTCACCAGAAAGCTGTCCCAATTTTCGGTTGAGACCTTGGAGTGGGCCAGTGCGGTTAAGACCCCTTGGATCGTGCTGAGAAGCTCCTTTAGCGCACGACTTGACTCTGAACCGATGGAAGCCAACGAAAGGAGGATGTTTATCTGGTTGGTCATCAGGAGCCTGTTGTTCTCGTACCGGTCACGAAGGACATTCCACGCCGCCTCGAAACCGTCATTGGTGAGTGGAGACTTTTCCACTATGGCCTTCGGATCACCACTGGTCTTAGTGGTGAGATGGTACTGTTTCTCCACGGGACACAGGCTGGGATTTTGTACATAGATCGCAGTAAAATGGTCTAGGAACGTAGGCCAGCGGCCAAGGTCCGCTTCAGCCTGCACACCTTCTCCACAACCGCGAAACAATATTTGTGCTCTGCTTTAACCTCCGCCACAAGCTACGGATTTGGTCAGGCGTACCGTGGCAAGAGAGGCAGATGGAGTGCGGGGATTCGGAAAGTTTATTCGCTCTCCGAAATGTATAAGCTTGCGTGAGGCTGCTTCGAGTCCAGCCATTGCGGTAGTGGCGGCGGAGTTAGCCATTGAGTGGGAGGGTCGAGAGCGGCTTGGACTGCTTTGCGTACGCGCTGGCACCTTACGCGTGACCGGCGACGGGCACAGGACCGATCTGGTCTTCGCACCCGCGGAGCTGGTGGTGGGCCCGGGAGTACTGGATGACTTCACTTTGCGAGTCACTGAGGTGGGTGTTTCTGGGGCGGAAGAGCTGCGTGGTTTTCAGACACTTGGAGAGGTCACGGACAAAAGTTGTTTGCTCTCTTCGCGCCCTGCTGGCATAAACGGAACTCAAACGAAAAAAAGAAACCAAGAAAGGAAGTGTAGGGCGAATGGAAAGTGGGATGTAAATTGAGGATGACCAATAATATTGAGGAATGAATTATCAATATATAGAATCGGTTGCAAACGGTTGAACGGCCGTTGAACGCAACTATATACCCTCGAAATGTAGGATAGCGCGTAATTTAACGTTCCGTTACGGTCAAGCGCGGCACCGAAAAATATTCTCCCACCAACATCAATGCAAGCGAACACGGTGGAAAAGCGAAAGCGAGGGAAAAACGAAAAGAATGCACCGCTGCTGATGCTTGTATGTGTGTGCGTATGGATGTAAGTGCTATGTACAGTGCCGTGGGTTAACGTACCCCCCTTTTGACGAAATTGAAACAACGGGAACAAAACGAAGCATAACCGATTAATATAAAATAGATATACATATATATAGTGACATATCTATGGTCCATGCTCCGCATACCCTTGTCTATGTCTATTACCCTGCACCCACAATACTATAAACAATCCGACACTACTATAAACAATCCGACACTTTCAGCTTCGAAACCCCATAAACAATCTCACGCTCGAAATGGACAACGCGTAGCCGATTGCAGGCAATGTAAACAAACACCCTTAGCTAGAAGTGGAACATAAAACAATAGATGCCGCACTATAATCCAGCCGCACTAAAATCCAGCCGCACTAGAATCACGCCACTCTTCAGAGATCAATTACTAATCGATTCTCAAGAACCGCGCCATCCTAGCTGACCAATCAGAGGCCCTATTCTCAGCCACGCCCAAGTAATGCAACACCGATCATACGCAGCGGAAGCCTTTCATCAAAAGCCGCCTTTCCCACATATCGATCGAGTCACGTACTTCATCTCCGAAGCCGAAGTCGAAGCCAACGCCTCCGAATCCCAATCCGAATCCCAAACCGAGCATCATAATATAAATAGTCTACATCTAAGAAGGCAAGTCAGTTCTGTTCAAGACAAACGTCAATCGCGACACCATCGGAGAATTCAACCAAGGTAATTCCATTCAAGACATCGGACCTCAGTCATCGTCGGGGAAATAACTAACCATTGTACGCTAAGTTTAAGTGAAAGAATAAAACCTTTTTTAAAACTTAAACTGCAGTGTTGCATATTTAACTGGCGCAGTCGGTATGATCTCAGTTAAAAGTGAACCCTTTTTTTAAGACGATCAATTGGCGTAGTGACAGTTGCAGTGCGTAATAACCTACAGTGATCAGAGAAAAATTATCGCTAATACTAAAGAGATCCGCCAAAGAATCTACACACGATTCAAACTCAATTAATATTAGAAAAAATAAATAAATAAAAAGAAATCAACATGCCGCTGACAGAAACACACCTGAACCAAGCAAGACGTTCTTAGCATCCGTCGTATGGTGGAATTTGCCTGATTGACTAATTTCACTATACGACGGATGCTAAGAACGTCTAAGTTCGTTCATAAGCAGGATTGAGTACATCTCCGGATTGTACCCAACAGAAGACCGCAGACAACAAAGCATCATGTACGGAGCCACTGAGGGTCAACTGTGCGGACGAGCACAACTTTTATCACAGAGCCTTCAACCCAACACCTGGAGTGATCTAAAGGCAGCCCTAATCAGCAAATTCAACAACCACACTCCATACGAGACGCTACTACAACAATTACACGATACCAAATTCAATGGGAGTATTCGAAAGTTCATAGAGGAACTAGAAATTAAGTCCAATGTTATAATAAGCAAACTAAATCTGGAAACTAGCGCAGAAAATAAGATAATCTTTAAAAACGCTCTGGAAAATGCCACCAGACATACCATAGAAGATGCTCTACCCAATAGACTGTTCATATCTTAGCAAAGAAAGACATTTCTACTATGGCTAAACTAGAAAAATCAGCTCAAGAGTTAGGAATCTACGAAAATTTCGTAAATGATAACAAGAATCACACACACTCAAGAAACGGAAATAACAATCGTAGGAACGTTGGAACTTATTACCCGCTATAGTAGTAACGATTATAACAATCAAAACCCAAGTACTTCCAGAAATAATCATGGAACGAATCGAAATCATTCAGGAAATAATGCAGTAAATAATAAAGGATTATTTAATGAATTTAGATATTCCTTAAACCAGGGCAGAGTACAGAATCGTACAGAGTACAGAGAAAGAAACGATCAAGGGAAAGTCAAAGTGGACAAATGAAAATGGATGTAAATTTTCAGCAGAGTGCCTCAGAAGAAATCGAGGAGGACCATATATAGAAATAATTGATCCGTCTGACTCAGAGCATTACACGTAATGCAACCAAAAACTGTCCGACAAAACAAAAATTTTATATTCATAATTTTTCTGAAAACTATGACATACTCTTAGGCAGAGAATATTTGATGGCCAGCAAAGCCGTTATCGATTACCGAAATGAAACGGTAACGTTAGGAGAAAGGTCATACCCAATCATCCAAAGTGGAGAAGCAATTGCCGACGGCAAGACCGCACACAAAGGTGATAAGTCATCTTCAAAGGAAGATATAACTACACCCAAGTGCCTTGACCCATCTCCTGAAGGAGAGCAATACTTCGCTTCCGCATTAGGGAATGTAACCAGCTAAGGTTGGAACATCTAAATGACGAAGAAAAGGAGAAACTAAAGAAAGTTCTCTATGAATTTAAGGACGTGCAGTATAAAGAAGGTGACATTTTGACCTTCACTAGTACTATAAAGCACGAAATTAAAACCCATATAAATATGCTCAAATACACGATCAGGAAGTGACCCAACAAATCAAAGATATGATTAGATAGGGAATTATTCGTAAGTCGAATTCTCCCTATTGTGCACCCATTGCTATGATACCAAAGAAGATAGATGCTTCAGGAAAGCAGAAATATCGTATGGTAGTATATTATAGAAGTCTAAACGAGGTGACAATCAAGGACAAATTTCCTACACCCAGAATGGACGAAATCCTAGATAAACTAGGTAGGTGCCAATATTTTACAACAATCGATTTAGCTAAGGGATTCCATCAAATTCCCATGGAACCTAGCTCGATCTCAAAAACAGCTTTCTCCACGAAGCATGGTCATTACGAGTTCACTCGTATGCCTTTTGGGCTAACCACTGCACCCGTCACATTCCAAAGATGCATGAACAATTTGTTAGAAGATTTAATTTTCAAAGATTGCCTTATGTATCTAGACGACATCATTATCTATTCCACATCATTGGAAGAACATTTGTTGTCTCTTAAAAGGGTTTTTGGAAAGTTGAGAGATGCAAACCTCAAACTTCAAATGGATAAGTGTGAATTCCTTAAGAAAGAAACGGAATTCCTAGGCCATGTAGTAACAACTAACGGCATAGTTCCTAATCAAAAGAAAATATCCGCCATAATAAACTTCCCAATACCCAATACAACCACAAAAATAAAATCATTCATAGGTTTATGCGGATTTTATAGGAAATTCATTCCCAATTTTTCTAATATAGCAAAACCAATGACACTCAAATTAAAGAAACGAGCAGTCATAGACCCAACCGAGGAAAAATACGTCGAGGCCTTCGAAAAGTTGAAAGTACTTATCACCTCAGACCGCATCCTCGCATTCCTAGATTTCAACAAAATGTTCACGGTAACAACCGATGCAAGTAACATTGCATTGGGAGCAGTGTTGTCGCAAGACCACAAACCAATTTGCTATGCAAGTAGAACCTTAAACGAACATGAAATCAATTATTCAGAAATAGAAAAGGAATTACTAGCTATAGTCTGGGCAACTAAGTATATCAGATCATACCTGTTTGGTAGAACGTTTAAGATATTAAGTGATCACAAACCCTTGATTTGGTTGAATAATCTCAAGGAACCAAATATGAAGCTACAACGATGGAAGATCAAATTAAATGAATTTGACTTCAAAATAAAATATTTACCAGGAAAGGAGAACCATGTAGCCGATGCGCATTCATAGTGATTGTGCAACGGTCCATAGCTCGCAAGAAGATAATACATATTATATTCCACTTACAGAGCGACCAATCAACTACTATAAAAGGCAAATAGAACTGATTAAAGGTAAAGAGGATAAGGTAGAAACATCCCACTATTTCCACAAGATACTGATAAGAATCACATATACTGAAATGACAGAATCATTAGCAAAAGATATAATAAAGGAATAGGTGTGTACCAAAAAGAGTGCACTATATTTCCATAATGAAGTAGACTTCCCACTGTTCCAAAGGGCATTCCTGAAGATAATCAGTATAATCACTTCACTAAACTGATTAAATCCAGTACCAAACTCATAGATATTCCGAACTACTCCGAATTCAAAGAACAAATATCGAAGAATCATAAAGAGCTACTTCACCCAGGTATCGAAAAGACCACTAATTAATCCAAAATATTATCAATGAATGTCCTACGTGCAACGTTGCTAAAACAGAGCATCGTAACACCAATCTAACCTTCGAGATCACCCCTGAAATACAAAATATCAGAGAAAATTATATCATGGATTTCTATTTGGTAGGCAATCAACAATTCCTATCATGGATTGATGTATATTCTAAATTCGCTACCCTTGTAGAAGTTAAGAGTCGTGACTGGTTAGAAACAAAGAGAGCCATCATAAAAGTCTTTAACGAAATGGGCAAGCCACAGGGAATTAAAGTCGACAAAGATTCAGCCTTTATGTGCGCAGCATTGCAAGCATGGTTGAATGCGGAAATTCTCAAAATAGAGATCACTTCCAGCAAAAATGGAATATCTGACGTAGAAAGATTTCATAAAACAGTAAATGAAAAATTAAGAATAATATCTAGCGAGGATAACCCAGAAGACAGATTCACGTATTAATTCTTTATACTTATAATCATAAAACCAAACATAATACCACAAATAGGACACCAGCTGATATATTCATTTATGCAGGCTCACCTGATTATGACACCCAACTAAATAAAGTGAATAAAATCACTCAATT
This sequence comes from Drosophila pseudoobscura, assembly GCF_009870125.1. Lineage (NCBI taxonomy): Eukaryota > Metazoa > Arthropoda > Insecta > Diptera > Drosophilidae > Drosophila > Drosophila pseudoobscura. Next base: position 2,204,101 of record NC_046681.1, on the reverse strand, counting down.
AAATAAAAACCGCATAGAGTATGAAGTAGATACCCGCTATAAACTATCACCTCTAGTTAAGTCTAAGGTAACAAATCCTTTCAAAAGGACGGGTGAAATCAGGTAGACGAAAAGCACTTTGAAGAGAAAAATAGAGGGAGAAAAATCACCCACTATAAAACAAAATTCAAAAGAAAGAAAAAATCTAATAAAAGTAAATACGATAATTGCAGAGTAAACATATCAGAGTTTACTAGAACAGGCAACCCAAGTTAATAACGAAATCCAAGTTCAATATTTAGTCGAGAAATTGCAACGTGAATTCAACGGCATAAAAATAGCCAAGAGAAACAAAAGAGGCCTTATAAATGCAGTAGGCACAATATATAAATATCTATTTGGAACGTTAGATCAAGATGATAAAGTCGAATTAGAAGTGAAAATAGACAATCGGCTAGCCACAGTGTTCAAGTTAACGAATTAAATTTAGTAATTCAAGCAGTAAATTCCGGCATAGAAGTTGTCAATAAATTAAACAAAAATAATGACAGAAAATAAATAATAATAAATAAATAATGAAAATAATGACACCTAGAAATATAAATATTTAACCTTCAACATTTTACTGAGTACATAGAGGATATTGAATTAGGCATGCAGCTAACAAGATTAGGTATCTTTAATCCAAAATTATTGAGGCAGGATTACCTGAAACACATCGATTCAGAGAAATTATTAAATATCAAAACATCTACTTGGTTGAAATCAGACACTAACGAAATACTAATAATTTCCAACATCCCACGAGAGATCAGAAATATTCCTATACTTATAATTGTCCCATATCCAGATGAAGATAATAACATCCTCACTGACCTAACGCAAAACAATTATTACATTTTAGAAAATGAGGTATATGAAAAAGAATCAAAACGAAATATAAATGACGAATGTATTTCAGGAATAGTCAAACAATTAGAAGCAAAATGTCCATACACCAAAGCACACCAAAATATTCAAATAAGTTTCATAGAACCCAATATATTGTTAACTTGGAAATTACCAAAAACCTTATTAAACCAAGATTGCCTAAACCAAGAAATAAAAGTAGAAGGTAACGCATTAATAAAAATACATAATTGCAGTGTACAATTAAACGAATTCTTAATATCCAACTAAATACCAGAATTTGCACAAAGCATATACACCAACAATAACGTAACAAAAATTAAACCACTGTCTTATTTGCAAACCAAAGAAATCGTAATAGAAAATACGCGATAATGTATTACACTTAAGCTTAATACTACTATTTGTCATAATCATAATAGGATTAAGCTACAAATTGTTTAATCTAAGTAAAAGCAATAAGCCTAAAACCGACCCGCACATAGAAACATCCTTAGACGAAGACGGGGAATCCCCAGCAGGCACAGTTTTAGACGCACCTGAACTATATCCAATATTATCCAAGGATAATCGCCTGAGGACAGGCTTAAATCTAACAATGGGGGGCTCCGCATACCCTTGTCTATGTCTATTACCCTGCACCGACAAACAATCTTACATTGCAGGCAATGTAAACAATTATCCTAAGCTAGAAGTTGAACAGAAAACAATAGTTGCCGCACTACACTCTTCAGAGATCAATTACTAATCGATTCTCAAGAACCGCGCCATCCTAGCTGACCAATCAGAGGCCCTATTCTCAGCCACCCCCAATAAATGCAACACCGATCATACGCAGCGGAAGCCTTTCATCAAAAGCCGCCTTTCCCACATATCGATCGAGTCACGTACTCCATCTCCGAAGCCGAAGTCGAAGCCAACGCCTCCGAATCCAAATCCGAATCCCAAACGGAGCATCATAATATAAATAGTCTACATCTAAGAAGGCAAGTCAGTTCTGTTCAAGACAAACGTCAATCGCGACACCGTCGGAGAATTCAACCAAATTAATTCCATTCATCGTCGGGGAAATAACTAACCAATGTACGCTAACAAACTTAAAGAATAAAACATTTTTTTTTTTAACTTAAACTGAAGTGTCGCATATTTAACTATATATATATATATATATATAGTTAAATATCCGCAACTCGATTTTAAGTTTTTTAACAAAGACTTTTATTTTACAACTTAAATATCTTTATGTCACAAGATTTAAATGAATTCCCCGACTTGACTTTCGGTCTGCTTGTCTCAAACGGAACTGATCTCTCTGCTGCTGGCTAGTTTCCATGAGCCCTTCTCTTGGAACTCCCGACTCTGGCTTCGGGCGTTGCTTTCCTCGGCTGCATCTTCGTGTCGGTGGCGTACGTGCCTGGATCGATATTTGGGGATGCGTCGGCTTTGATGAAAGGCATCCACTGCTGGCGATCGGTGTTGCATTACATGACGGAGCTAGGAATGTGATACTCCTTGGTTTTATGTCTAGCTTTGATTGGTCCTCATGAGTGGCGTGATTCTAAAGAATCGATTTCTCGAGAGTGGCGTGATTCTAATGTTGATGAAACAATGTGGTCCATTGTTTATATTATGGAGGGCCCTAGAATGGAGTATGGGAAGAAACAGTTATTGATTCTTGAGTGGGGTCCTGTTACTTGTGTGGATGGGGTGGATGAATTGTACATAAACATAATGTGTATGGGATGTGGGGAATTATGGATATGTCACTATATATATATATATATGTATATATACATATATGGTATATATATACCATATTGCTTCACATATGGTCTCTGTAGTCATATCCTTCAACGGCACTGCCTCCGGCCAGCGGGAAAAACGGTCAATCATTGACAGACCATATATATATATATATGGATATAGATATGCAAGAATATGCTACTTTAAAAAAATGCGTACGTATATGTAAAGAAATATGTGCCGTACATACATATGTAGACGTGTGTTATTTTATGGACAATATAATTAGTTAAGAAAGGGGCGACGCAGTGACCCGTGTTAGTTTATATATTTACATATGTAATTATAAAACCAAAAAAACTATGGGCTATTGAACATGCACGGAATAAAAGGTTACTGCAAGAATCTGTGCAGAATATGTATGTACATATGTACGTTTGTATGCATGTGCATATGTCAGCCGCGAAAGCTCAGCTGATAGCTGAGAGAGGTAGGCAGATTAGTTACAGACAGATATACATATGTACATATGTGTATGAATGTAAGCGCTGGATCAGAGCGGTCTGCAAGAGCTAGTTCGGATCAAATTAAACCTTTGGAAAAGTATGAGGCCACAACCGTTGGCAAAACGAAGTATGGTTTAATTTTGGAGTGAGAGCGGTCAGTACATCCATGTAAATATGCCGATGTGTACGTGTATACGGGGGCTGGCGTATGAGTCGACGGATAAAATTGGGCTCGCTGCGGGTGAATTATTTTAATTTCACTGTGGCACAACTGGTTGCACAGACCGTTGTATTCGTTGTATGTAAAAGCGGACAATGCCCGCAATTGCCACTAATATGGCGCCGTCGATAGAACGGTGTTTGGCAGGTTGGCCTATGTGCGCTTGAGTTCTTACTAATGTTCTTTATTAATTATTATTTAGTTTTAGACAAGCTTTGTTTAGCGTCGAAGTAAGAGATCAAGATGCCAGACCGCTAATAATAGGCGCCGGTGTTGCCACACCATCGAAGGACTCTAAGATCAGTGTTGTTGAGGGGCTGCGATCCAGGCTGCTACAGTACTCCCCCTAAAAAAGATACAAATCTTTAGTTTTGTCTTTTCTTCTCATATGTCCGTAATGGGACATTTGATAGCTGATCATCAGAAGAGCTGGTCACGGGATTCGCCATAAATGCTGGCTTAAGCCTGTCGACTGAAATAGCCGTCCCTTTTCCATTAATGCGGATGTTGAAGACCTGGTCTGATGACATCAGTCCGAACAAAAACATGAGAACAATTGTGAATATCCTTAAACAGGGAGAGTTTGGGCTTGATGTGATGCGAAACTGGAGTTCGCTTTACTACCTGCATTCTTCTCCTGAACTGGCTGGCAAGTCGAGGTGTTCCGATGGCACATTCACTTCGGAAAAGTATTCGTTGGGAAGATGCCTTAATGTCCTCCTTGAAGCATGTGTGGAGGCCCAGCATGACGGTTGGAAGCAGCTTGATCCATGGTACATCCGGTTGGCACATCAAGGAGGCTTTCATGGACCGGTGCCAACGTTAGATCATGCCATTTGACTGGGGGTGGTATGGCGTCGTGTGAATGTGCTCGCTTCCCAGCATATTCGCTAGGGACTTAAAGAGTGCAGATTCGAATTGAGTTCCTTGATCAATTGTAATAGTCAATGGGCACCCGAAACGCGATATCCAGCGCGACCATATTGCTTCACATATGGCCTCTGTAGTCATATCCTTCAACGGCTCTGCCTCCGGCCAGCGGGAAAAACGGTCAATCATTGTCAGACAATATCTGTATCCGTCAACCAAGGGCATCACAACAATGTCTAGTTGAGAGTTGACCTGCCATTTGCGTGAGACAGTCTGTAGGGGCCGAATTTAGGGAACGAGTATAGAACATCACGGATAAGCATAGTTTTCTTTTGGTAATGCTTAAAAGTGCAGAGACATAGTAACTCCGAAAGTGGATCGTAAGCTGCAAGCTTTCCGAAAAGCTTTCTAAAGAGAGTCGGCGCGCAGCGCACGCATTTAAGCGAAAGACGTCACGTTTACCTTGACCCAAGAGAGTAGCGTAGCGTAGGGAGAGCATAGATTAAAAGCTTGACCAAAAGTTCGCTCAAATGGGCGAAAGATCATCCGATTATGCAGTTAAAGTTCCCAAGATCATCCGATTATGCAGTTAAAGTTCCTAAGATCATCCGATTATGCAGTTAAAATTCCCCAAATATCATCCGATCTTCGAGCTTTTGGTTTGGTACCGCTTGGCTGAACTTGCAGAAGTTGGGCTGGAGTATTGACAAAGAATCGATTGATTAAAGCAGACGTGTTTGTGCTATACTCGGGAATAAATAAATATATATATATATATATTTAGCCAACGAACAGTTCAGGCACCTACGCCATACCTCGTGAACCGAGTTTCAATTAAGACCCAGAATCAGGAGTAATTAACCAGGAAAGCAGTGTAAAGAAAAGAAAACATAGCTGGTATGTCCGTGATTAATTTGGAAAGTGTTCGTGGTAAAATATATATATATGAATTTGTGTTATAGGACGGCGGCCCGTAGCCACGGTACCGCTCGTGCGATCATCAGTCGTATAGGAGTGCATATACGGTGTGGTCTATGAGAGGTGTGTTGCCGGTGGATTGATAAGACAAGTAGTAAACCCGCGGGAGGCACCGAGCAGCGAAACCTGCAGCTTGACGTTGTCCGTCGAAAGCCTCAACAACCGTGTGGATGCACGGCGAAAACCAAGAGGCGCCTCCGGACCCTTATTTTTGGCGCCATTGACGCCACCCGTTTATCGAGCCTCCAATGAGAGTGTAGTCCGCAGACCGACGTCGAATCGGATCGGCAACCTGAAGCCCAGCTAAGGAGTTAATTTACCCCATCGTCAACTGATTTAGCTGCGCCAGCGACACCCAATAATGAACTCGAATTGATTGCATTACTGGCTGACATGTCTCTCGATCACGGCAATAGAGGACCATAGTTACTCGTGGATGTAACACACGCCCCTTTTTCCTCTAGATTTCATGTGCCAGGCTAAAAACCATTCTCTTTCGTCACACGATGTATACAGTTTTATAGTTAGTTATGTAACACAGCCAACATAATGGTTTTTGGAAACTAATGGGTATGAGAGCAACATTAATTTTCCTTGAGATTACAAAGCAGTACACTCTAGTACGCTCATGTGCATATATACTCGTATTAAATATCTTTTCTTTTCCTTAGAATTATGCACCAACGTCATCATTGAGCTCAACGATCACGGATGGAATAAGCGGTACTAGCCTACCAAAAGCGCTGTGAGTTTGTAAATAAGAACAAGTACATATATGCACTGAGCGGGGAAGTAACCTGCGTGTTACATGTAATTTTCTATTGATATCACCTTTATAAATCCGTAACCATAATGTATTGGTACCTCTCACCCCTTTAGAATCTGTTACCCATATATGATGGTCATTTTTAAATCTTTATTTTTCTTAATATTTCTTCGCAATTCCTTACTAATATATTAAGCTATCGAGACAAATGGATTTAATTATAAGTTAAGAAAACCCCCCCCAAGAATTTAATTATATGATTAGGGATTTATTGAAATATATATATAATGATATTGATTTTGAAGTACAACCCTAATATGTTCTAAATTCAGGACTCCGCCCTCAGAAAGGCATGATCGAAGTGGTGGGATGATAACTGTTTAACGTTATTCAAGGGTCTATACGGTCAGGTTACCTGTATAGCATAGGTCGGGAGGGTAGAGAAGATAGAGATACTCACTAACACCGGAGTTTCTCATTATTTGAGTAGAGTAATTGATAAGTATGTCCACACTTTCCACAACCAACTTGTTAGTCCCATAACCAATTCCTGGCTCCGGTTAAACCTGGATTTTTTTTTATTATTATTTTATTATTTTTAAATGTGCACCTAAAACATTATGCGAGTGTGTGTCAGTATGTGATAGGAGAGAGTAGAACGAACCCCGACAATCCGGCGAGCTTAGTCAGAGCATAGCTAGAGGTGCACACGAAATCTCTTCATACTAGTATAGGTAAACGACAGCTATCCCACACCTGCACGCTACATAATTGGCGCCCAACGTGGGGCCCGAAGGGACATGATCTCTCGTAAAGTTGGTACTTAACTTTAGTACCAGAGGCAAGTCATTCTGGGGCTAGGCTCCACCATAGCTCTATATTCCATCCAAAACAATAATTCTCTGGTAATACTATACTGATAGATCTCTTCGGGTGGGAGTACGACAGCTGTTGCATACGGAACCTACGACTATTTTTCATGGTTGGAAAAGTCGACCTGTGTATAATCTGTTGTCTCTTCCTCCGGATGGACTAGCTTATATAGGTAGTTACAATATACTGATATCACGATATAGGACTCCACCAACGAGATAGCTAAAGATGTTGATTTAGGGAACTGCGGGAGTTATTCAAAAGACGGATACCCCGACTCCAAGTTATATTCATTAAATTATCTTGAGCTTGGCTGTAGAGATTCCTTTATCAAATTCTAGTTGGGTTAGGAAAAAGTCGCAGATTTTAGGAATCACGATCTTCTACTTATGATAAGTAGAGACTGTCCATTATCCGGACTTATACTTTCAAAACTGGTAATAGAACTGGCCAACATACACAACTTAATTACTCAACTATTCAAATCGAAACGTACAGTTAGTGGTAGACCACCTAGATCATGCCTGGAGAGGGCGAACATATTAAGTAAATTCCTTATTCGTTAACTCATATTTAAATATTAGTTTCATAATTTTATTTTCATTATTATTTTTTTTTTTATTAAGAAATTCATACAAATCATGGCGGTCCACCGAAGTAATGAAAATTTAGCTTCGGCATTGATCAATCCAGACTCGCTTTGCATTATTTGCCAGGGAAATTTGCGGCAAGATCAGTTAATAGCTACCACGCCTTGTCACCACCGATTTCATAATACGTGCGTATGCGAACATTTGAAAAGCGAAAAGTCTTGTCCAGTGTGCAAGTCGGAATGCGAACCTGGTAGACTGCGTTACGAAAATAATACTCTAGCAGGAGAATTACACCTAAGCTCTGGCTCCATACCACCTAATGTTCGCGGAAACGAAGACAATGGGACGGTACAACTAGATCCAACCTTATTACGTAGAAAAGGGAGAACAAACAGCCGAGGTCGAGGGCGAGGAGCAACCCCTAAACGAGGAATGCAAACAAGGTATCAAGCTAGTTTAGATCAATATTTATCCGAGAGTCGACAGTCGGTTAGTAGCAACGGAAATAGGTCACTTAGTAACGCTCAACCTGAAAACCTTACGAATTACATCCATTCGGTCATGCAAAACCAGGAGAAATCTATGATGGAAAACCTTAGTTCGTTCATAAAAACTTCCATCGAACAAACTATACAGGCCCAGTTTTCCAATATGAATTTAGCCGCAGCGGCTGCTACGGGTAACGGAGGTCCCTCAGAGTCACACAGTAATGTTAGACGAGACGTAGACAATGATAGTTACATGGTTAGAGGCGATTCCCAAGGAAGAACTCCTAGGAGTAGTCAAACAGCCGGAAATGTAGCACCGGCAAAAGCGGCAAATATCCTACTAAGCTGGCGTCTTAAATTTGATGGTTCTCGAGACGCAATGCACGTAGAAGAATTTCTATATCGCGTTCGTGCTCTTACAGGACAGACTCTGGGGAATGATGACCAGTTACTTTGCGACAATCTGCATCTGCTTTTCACAGGTAAAGCCAGCGATTGGTTCTGGGATTTTCATCGAAGAAACCACCAATACTCCTGGTCATTGTTCTGTACAGCGTTTAGGCAAAGATTCGACGATCAGAAAGATGATTTTGACCTTTGGGAAATGATACGGAAACGTCAACAGAAGGACAACGAATCCTTCGAAGATTTTCAGTCAGCCATTGAGAAGTTAGTGGCACGACTTTCACACGAGATAAGCGAACTCAAGCTGATCGATATTCTTAAGCGGAATGCGAAAAGTGCTCTGCGATATGAGCTTTTGCATTTAAAAATACAGAATAGTAGTGAGTTGAGGGAGGAAGTTAAAAAGCATGAACACTTCTGTAAAGATGCTGGCTACTTTCTACAGAGAAACAGGGTAACTAGACCTCACGTATCAGAAATTCAGAGTGAGGAAGAAGAACTCGAAGAAGAGAGTATCTCCGAGCTACGCCGCAAGCGGTTTGTTTGCTGGAATTGCGACAAAACAGGGCATCGGTTTGAAGATTGCGTAGCAGAACGCCGAGTCTTCTGTTATGGCTGCGGGGCGAAAAATACTTTTAAGCCAAAGTGCGAAAAATGTAACCCATCGGAAAACCACAAGCGGGATGCGCAAACCAACACCATTCTGACGCATCCGGCAATGACGACAGAATGAAAGAGCAAACTTTCCAAGAAAACACCTCCAACCCGGATTGTCCAAAAATTCGATCTAATAGGTCCCTTGTAGAGGCACAAACCCAGACGGAGGAGATAGATATAGATGGTGAAAGTTCCCGTTCAGATAAGCTAGAATTAAAGTATCAACCAAAACGTTCGACCATACGATTAAGGCAATTCTGGACCAAGGTAAAGAAGGTGCGAAAAAGACTTGTCTCGTCGGTCCTTTTGAGCTCCGATAACAGATTATTTATAGAACTAAGCATAGAAGAACAAAACTTCATGGCCTTGCTAGATTCGGGGGCGACGATAAGCTGTCTTGGAAGTGAAGCCGCTAAGTCGTTCGCGCAACACGCCAAGGCAAAGAAATGCTCCGGAAATATTCGAACGGCCAATAATGAATCTTGTAAAGTAGTAGCGAAAATTACAGTTCCCATAACTTTTCGCGATCATACTAAGGAGATTGAATTTTTCATAATACCCGCCTTGAAACAAAATGTGTATTTAGGGATTGATTTCTGGATAGAATTCGGTCTTGTAGCAAGACTTTTAACGGATAGATCGGTGGTACAAGAATAAGACGTAGGAAATGAAACCAGGGCTTCGGAATCACCGCCAGTACACGATCTAAGCAAAGACCAAAAGGTTAGACTAGAATCCGTGATCCATTCGTTTCCTTCGTTTGAAAGGGAAGGATTAGGACGTACGAAAGCTATCCAACACACGATCGAAATGGTACCCGATAGACCAGTCAAACAACGCCATTGGCCGATTTCACCCGCGAAGGAAAAGTTAATGTTTGACGAAGTGGAGAAAATGCTGTCATTAGACGTGATCGAGGAATCGAATAGCTCCTGGAGTAGCAATTGCGTTTTAGTTAAGAAAGGTACGAAAAATCGATTATGTTTAGATTCTCGAGAAATTAATAAGAACACTCGCAAAGATGCCTACCCTTTACCACATATTGATGGCATTCTTAGTAGATTACCACCAGCCAAATACATAACGGGACTTGACATGAAACACGCATACTGGCAGATTCCTTTGGAAGAAAAATCTCGGCACTATACAGCTTTTACCATTCCCAATAGGCCGCTTTACCAGTATAAGGTAATGCCGTTTGGCTTAACTAATGCCGCTCAGACGTTGTGCCGACTTATGGATCAGGTGATACCTGCACACCTCAGGAATCGGGTTTTTGTCTATTTGGACGATTTACTGGTGCTCTCAGATGACTTTGATTCACACTTGGTGCTGTTACAAGAGGTAGCGATGCATTTGCGTAAGGCAAATCTCACGATTAATATAGCCAAGTCAAACTTTTGTATACGGGAGATTAAATATCTGGGGTTCATAATAGGTTATGGTCAGTTAAAGACAGATCCGGGGAAAATAAAATCCATAATGGAGTTCCCGACCACAAAAACGGTGAAACAGATAAGGAGATTTCTAGGACTTGCTGGATGGTACAGACGCTTTGTCGATAACTATGCCACCGTCAGCTACCCCTTAACGGAACTACTAAAAAAGCATCAACCACTTAAGTGGAACGCATCAGCTGAAGAAGCTTTCAATAAACTCAAATCCTGCTTAAAATCTGCTCCAATCCTAGCCAAACCCGATTTTAAGAAACCCTTTTTGTTAGTATGTGACGCAAGCACCTTTGGTTTGGGCTGCGTACTAGCTCAATTAAGCGAGGAAGGGATAGAGTTACCTATAGCGTTTATGTCCGAGAAACTTTCCAAGGCGCAACGAAACTATTCGGTCACTGAACTCGAGTGCTTGGCAGTGATTAAAGGAATAAAGAAGTTTAGAGCTTACATAGAAGGACAGTATTTCCAAGTTATAACGGACCATGCGTCCCTACAATGTCTTATGAGGCAAAAAGATTTGTCAGGTCGCTTGGCCCGCTGGGCTATAAAATTACAGGGATTTAAATTTCAAATATCACATCGTAAAGGGTCCGAAAACGTAGTGGCCGACGCGTTGTCACGCCAAGATGAACCCGAGGTAAGAGAGCTGAACGGCAACGGACCCATAGTCGACCTTACTTCTACAGAGTTTAAATCGAACGAATACATGGATCTAATAGAACACATAAGGCTTAATCAACTTAAGTTACCCGATTTGAAAATTGACGATAATTTGGTGTATAAAAAAACCGAACCATCTTCAGGGGACGCGATAGCAGATAAACAAACTTGGAAGCTTTGGATTCCATCAGGCCTTACCAGCGATATTGAAACCGTTGAAATGTGTCGTGCTAAGACCACCAATGGGTAAGCCAATGATTTCAGAAAGACCTTTTCAAAAGCTTTATCTAGATTTGTTGGGCCCGTATCCGCGTTCCAAGCAAGGGAATATTGGTATCTTAATAATTGTAGATCACAACACCAAATTTCATTTCTTATGTCCGCTCAAAAAGTTTACCTCAAGTAAAGTGTGTGACTTCCTAGAAAATATGTTATTTAGTACTTTCGGGGTCCCTGAGACTATACTTACCGATAATGGTTCGCAGTTTGTCTCTGGGAATTTCAAGTCATTTCTTACCAGATTCGGGGTAACCCACCGCAAGCCAATGCCAGTGAACGGTTAAACCGATCCGTGTTAGCGGCTATAAGAGCGTACGTCGGCAAAGATCATACTAATTGGGACAACAAGTTACCTGAAATTAGTGCAGCGTTACGAGCCAATATCCATAGAAGCACAGGGTATTCGCCATATTTTCTTGCTTTTGGGCAGAATATGATTCTTAACGGAAAGGATTATGAACTACTTAGACGTCTAAATCTCCTATCGGATGACGCCAGAGTCGAATATGTAGTACAAGTATGTCGACAAGTCGCTCAACAAAAGGTAGCTAAATCACACGAGCAAAATGCGAGGACATACAACTTACGTAGCCGGGTCCGTCAACTTAAAGTCGGAGACGTCGTGTATGCCCGGAATTTTTGTCAGAGCAACGCTTTAAAAAAGTTCAGCGCTAAGCTGGCGCCTGTGTTTATATCAGCCAAGGTTATTCGCCGAGTGGGGACAATGTATTACCAATTAGCTAGCGAAGATAAGAAAAACTTAGGAGTCTATCACTTGAAAGATATTCAGCTTAAACCTTAGTAAATGGCCTTCTTCAGTTTAAATCTCATTGTAAGAACAATTACGTCTTCAACTGTGGTGTAGGGGCCGAATTTAGGGAACGAGTATAGAACATCACGGATAAGCATAGTTTTCCTTTGGTAATGCTTAAAAGTGCAGAGACATAGTAACTCCGAAAGTGGATCGTAAGCTGCAAGCTTTCCGAAAAGCTTTCTAAAGAGAGTCGGCGCGCAGCGCACGCATTTAAGCGAAAGACGTCACGTTTACCTTGACCCAAGAGAGTAGCGTAGCGTAGGGAGAGCATAGATTAAAAGCTTGACCAAAAGTTCGCTCAAATGGGCGAAAGATCATCCGATTATGCAGTTAAAGTTCCCAAGATCATCCGATTATGCAGTTAAAGTTCCTAAGATCATCCGATTATGCAGTTAAAATTCCCCAAATATCATCCGATCTTCGAGCTTTTGGTTCGGTACCGCTTGGCTGAACTTGCAGAAGTTGGGCTGGAGTATTGACAAAGAATCGATTGATTAAAGCGGACGTGTTTGTGCTATACTCGGGAATAAATAAATATATATATATATATATTTAGCCAACGAACAGTTCTGGCACCTACGCCATACCTCGTGAACCGAGTTTCAATTAAGACCCAGAATCAGGAGTAATTAACCAGGAAAGCAGTGTAAAGAAAAGAAAACATAGCTGGTATGTCCGTGATTAATTTGGAAAGTGTTCGTGGTAAAATATATATATATGAATTTGTGTTATAGGACGGCGGCCCGTAGCCACGGTACCGCTCGTGCGATCATCAGTCGTATAGGAGTGCATATACGGTGTGGTCTATGAGAGGTGTGTTGCCGGTGGATTGATAAGACAAGTAGTAAACCCGCGGGAGGCACCGAGCAGCGAAACCTGCAGCTTGACGTTGTCCGTCGAAAGCCTCAACAACCGTGTGGATGCACGGCGAAAACCAAGAGGCGCCTCCGGACCCTTATTTTTGGCGCCATTGACGCCACCCGTTTATCGAGCCTCCAATGAGAGTGTAGTCCGCAGACCGACGTCGAATCGGATCGGCAACCTGAAGCCCAGCTAAGGAGTTAATTTACCCCATCGTCAACTGATTTAGCTGCGCCAGCGACACCCAATAATGAACTCGAATTGATTGCATTACTGGCTGACATGTCTCTCGATCACGGCAATAGAGGACCATAGTTACTCGTGGATGTAACACACGCCCCTTTTTCCTCTAGATTTCATGTGCCAGGCTAAAAACCATTCTCTTTCGTCACACGATGTATACAGTTTTATAGTTAGTTATGTAACACAGCCAACATAATGGTTTTTGGAAACTAATGGGTATGAGAGCAACATTAATTTTCCTTGAGATTACAAAGCAGTACACTCTAGTACGCTCATGTGCATATATACTCGTATTAAATATCTTTTCTTTTCCTTAGAATTATGCACCAACGTCATCATTGAGCTCAACGATCACGGATGGAATAAGCGGTACTAGCCTACCAAAAGCGCTGTGAGTTTGTAAATAAGAACAAGTACATATATGCACTGAGCGGGGAAGTAACCTGCGTGTTACATGTAATTTTCTATTGATATCACCTTTATAAATCCGTAACCATAATGTATTGGTACCTCTCACCCCTTTAGAATCTGTTACCCATATATGATGGTCATTTTTAAATCTTTATTTTTCTTAATATTTCTTCGCAATTCCTTACTAATATATTAAGCTATCGAGACAAATGGATTTAATTATAAGTTAAGAAAACCCCCCCCAAGAATTTAATTATATGATTAGGGATTTATTGAAATATATATATAATGATATTGATTTTGAAGTACAACCCTAATATGTTCTAAATTCAGGACTCCGCCCTCAGAAAGGCATGATCGAAGTGGTGGGATGATAACTGTTTAACGTTATTCAAGGGTCTATACGGTCAGGTTACCTGTATAGCATAGGTCGGGAGGGTAGAGAAGATAGAGATACTCACTAACACCGGAGTTTCTCATTATTTGAGTAGAGTAATTGATAAGTATGTCCACACTTTCCACAACCAACTTGTTAGTCCCATAACCAATTCCTGGCTCCGGTTAAACCTGGATTTTTTTTTATTATTATTTTATTATTTTTAAATGTGCACCTAAAACATTATGCGAGTGTGTGTCAGTATGTGATAGGAGAGAGTAGAACGAACCCCGACAATCCGGCGAGCTTAGTCAGAGCATAGCTAGAGGTGCACACGAAATCTCTTCATACTAGTATAGGTAAACGACAGCTATCCCACACCTGCACGCTACATAATTGGCGCCCAACGTGGGGCCCGAAGGGACATGATCTCTCGTAAAGTTGGTACTTAACTTTAGTACCAGAGGCAAGTCATTCTGGGGCTAGGCTCCACCATAGCTCTATATTCCATCCAAAACAATAATTCTCTGGTAATACTATACTGATAGATCTCTTCGGGTGGGAGTACGACAGCTGTTGCATACGGAACCTACGACTATTTTTCATGGTTGGAAAAGTCGACCTGTGTATAATCTGTTGTCTCTTCCTCCGGATGGACTAGCTTATATAGGTAGTTACAATATACTGATATCACGATATAGGACTCCACCAACGAGATAGCTAAAGATGTTGATTTAGGGAACTGCGGGAGTTATTCAAAAGACGGATACCCCGACTCCAAGTTATATTCATTAAATTATCTTGAGCTTGGCTGTAGAGATTCCTTTATCAAATTCTAGTTGGGTTAGGAAAAAGTCGCAGATTTTAGGAATCACGATCTTCTACTTATGATAAGTAGAGACTGTCCATTATCCGGACTTATACTTTCAAAACTGGTAATAGAACTGGCCAACATACACAACTTAATTACTCAACTATTCAAATCGAAACGTACAGTTAGTGGTAGACCACCTAGATCATGCCTGGAGAGGGCGAACATATTAAGTAAATTCCTTATTCGTTAACTCATATTTAAATATTAGTTTCATAATTTTATTTTCATTATTATTTTTTTTTTTATTAAGAAATTCATACAAATCATGGCGGTCCACCGAAGTAATGAAAATTTAGCTTCGGCATTGATCAATCCAGACTCGCTTTGCATTATTTGCCAGGGAAATTTGCGGCAAGATCAGTTAATAGCTACCACGCCTTGTCACCACCGATTTCATAATACGTGCGTATGCGAACATTTGAAAAGCGAAAAGTCTTGTCCAGTGTGCAAGTCGGAATGCGAACCTGGTAGACTGCGTTACGAAAATAATACTCTAGCAGGAGAATTACACCTAAGCTCTGGCTCCATACCACCTAATGTTCGCGGAAACGAAGACAATGGGACGGTACAACTAGATCCAACCTTATTACGTAGAAAAGGGAGAACAAACAGCCGAGGTCGAGGGCGAGGAGCAACCCCTAAACGAGGAATGCAAACAAGGTATCAAGCTAGTTTAGATCAATATTTATCCGAGAGTCGACAGTCGGTTAGTAGCAACGGAAATAGGTCACTTAGTAACGCTCAACCTGAAAACCTTACGAATTACATCCATTCGGTCATGCAAAACCAGGAGAAATCTATGATGGAAAACCTTAGTTCGTTCATAAAAACTTCCATCGAACAAACTATACAGGCCCAGTTTTCCAATATGAATTTAGCCGCAGCGGCTGCTACGGGTAACGGAGGTCCCTCAGAGTCACACAGTAATGTTAGACGAGACGTAGACAATGATAGTTACATGGTTAGAGGCGATTCCCAAGGAAGAACTCCTAGGAGTAGTCAAACAGCCGGAAATGTAGCACCGGCAAAAGCGGCAAATATCCTACTAAGCTGGCGTCTTAAATTTGATGGTTCTCGAGACGCAATGCACGTAGAAGAATTTCTATATCGCGTTCGTGCTCTTACAGGACAGACTCTGGGGAATGATGACCAGTTACTTTGCGACAATCTGCATCTGCTTTTCACAGGTAAAGCCAGCGATTGGTTCTGGGATTTTCATCGAAGAAACCACCAATACTCCTGGTCATTGTTCTGTACAGCGTTTAGGCAAAGATTCGACGATCAGAAAGATGATTTTGACCTTTGGGAAATGATACGGAAACGTCAACAGAAGGACAACGAATCCTTCGAAGATTTTCAGTCAGCCATTGAGAAGTTAGTGGCACGACTTTCACACGAGATAAGCGAACTCAAGCTGATCGATATTCTTAAGCGGAATGCGAAAAGTGCTCTGCGATATGAGCTTTTGCATTTAAAAATACAGAATAGTAGTGAGTTGAGGGAGGAAGTTAAAAAGCATGAACACTTCTGTAAAGATGCTGGCTACTTTCTACAGAGAAACAGGGTAACTAGACCTCACGTATCAGAAATTCAGAGTGAGGAAGAAGAACTCGAAGAAGAGAGTATCTCCGAGCTACGCCGCAAGCGGTTTGTTTGCTGGAATTGCGACAAAACAGGGCATCGGTTTGAAGATTGCGTAGCAGAACGCCGAGTCTTCTGTTATGGCTGCGGGGCGAAAAATACTTTTAAGCCAAAGTGCGAAAAATGTAACCCATCGGAAAACCACAAGCGGGATGCGCAAACCAACACCATTCTGACGCATCCGGCAATGACGACAGAATGAAAGAGCAAACTTTCCAAGAAAACACCTCCAACCCGGATTGTCCAAAAATTCGATCTAATAGGTCCCTTGTAGAGGCACAAACCCAGACGGAGGAGATAGATATAGATGGTGAAAGTTCCCGTTCAGATAAGCTAGAATTAAAGTATCAACCAAAACGTTCGACCATACGATTAAGGCAATTCTGGACCAAGGTAAAGAAGGTGCGAAAAAGACTTGTCTCGTCGGTCCTTTTGAGCTCCGATAACAGATTATTTATAGAACTAAGCATAGAAGAACAAAACTTCATGGCCTTGCTAGATTCGGGGGCGACGATAAGCTGTCTTGGAAGTGAAGCCGCTAAGTCGTTCGCGCAACACGCCAAGGCAAAGAAATGCTCCGGAAATATTCGAACGGCCAATAATGAATCTTGTAAAGTAGTAGCGAAAATTACAGTTCCCATAACTTTTCGCGATCATACTAAGGAGATTGAATTTTTCATAATACCCGCCTTGAAACAAAATGTGTATTTAGGGATTGATTTCTGGATAGAATTCGGTCTTGTAGCAAGACTTTTAACGGATAGATCGGTGGTACAAGAATAAGACGTAGGAAATGAAACCAGGGCTTCGGAATCACCGCCAGTACACGATCTAAGCAAAGACCAAAAGGTTAGACTAGAATCCGTGATCCATTCGTTTCCTTCGTTTGAAAGGGAAGGATTAGGACGTACGAAAGCTATCCAACACACGATCGAAATGGTACCCGATAGACCAGTCAAACAACGCCATTGGCCGATTTCACCCGCGAAGGAAAAGTTAATGTTTGACGAAGTGGAGAAAATGCTGTCATTAGACGTGATCGAGGAATCGAATAGCTCCTGGAGTAGCAATTGCGTTTTAGTTAAGAAAGGTACGAAAAATCGATTATGTTTAGATTCTCGAGAAATTAATAAGAACACTCGCAAAGATGCCTACCCTTTACCACATATTGATGGCATTCTTAGTAGATTACCACCAGCCAAATACATAACGGGACTTGACATGAAACACGCATACTGGCAGATTCCTTTGGAAGAAAAATCTCGGCACTATACAGCTTTTACCATTCCCAATAGGCCGCTTTACCAGTATAAGGTAATGCCGTTTGGCTTAACTAATGCCGCTCAGACGTTGTGCCGACTTATGGATCAGGTGATACCTGCACACCTCAGGAATCGGGTTTTTGTCTATTTGGACGATTTACTGGTGCTCTCAGATGACTTTGATTCACACTTGGTGCTGTTACAAGAGGTAGCGATGCATTTGCGTAAGGCAAATCTCACGATTAATATAGCCAAGTCAAACTTTTGTATACGGGAGATTAAATATCTGGGGTTCATAATAGGTTATGGTCAGTTAAAGACAGATCCGGGGAAAATAAAATCCATAATGGAGTTCCCGACCACAAAAACGGTGAAACAGATAAGGAGATTTCTAGGACTTGCTGGATGGTACAGACGCTTTGTCGATAACTATGCCACCGTCAGCTACCCCTTAACGGAACTACTAAAAAAGCATCAACCACTTAAGTGGAACGCATCAGCTGAAGAAGCTTTCAATAAACTCAAATCCTGCTTAAAATCTGCTCCAATCCTAGCCAAACCCGATTTTAAGAAACCCTTTTTGTTAGTATGTGACGCAAGCACCTTTGGTTTGGGCTGCGTACTAGCTCAATTAAACGAGGAAGGGATAGAGTTACCTATAGCGTTTATGTCCGAGAAACTTTCCAAGGCGCAACGAAACTATTCGGTCACTGAACTCGAGTGCTTGGCAGTGATTAAAGGAATAAAGAAGTTTAGAGCTTACATAGAAGGACAGTATTTCCAAGTTATAACGGACCATGCGTCCCTACAATGTCTTATGAGGCAAAAAGATTTGTCAGGTCGCTTGGCCCGCTGGGCTATAAAATTACAGGGATTTAAATTTCAAATATCACATCGTAAAGGGTCCGAAAACGTAGTGGCCGACGCGTTGTCACGCCAAGATGAACCCGAGGTAAGAGAGCTGAACGGCAACGGACCCATAGTCGACCTTACTTCTACAGAGTTTAAATCGAACGAATACATGGATCTAATAGAACACATAAGGCTTAATCAACTTAAGTTACCCGATTTGAAAATTGACGATAATTTGGTGTATAAAAAAACCGAACCATCTTCAGGGGACGCGATAGCAGATAAACAAACTTGGAAGCTTTGGATTCCATCAGGCCTTACCAGCGATATTGAAACCGTTGAAATGTGTCGTGCTAAGACCACCAATGGGTAAGCCAATGATTTCAGAAAGACCTTTTCAAAAGCTTTATCTAGATTTGTTGGGCCCGTATCCGCGTTCCAAGCAAGGGAATATTGGTATCTTAATAATTGTAGATCACAACACCAAATTTCATTTCTTATGTCCGCTCAAAAAGTTTACCTCAAGTAAAGTGTGTGACTTCCTAGAAAATATGTTATTTAGTACTTTCGGGGTCCCTGAGACTATACTTACCGATAATGGTTCGCAGTTTGTCTCTGGGAATTTCAAGTCATTTCTTACCAGATTCGGGGTAACCCACCGCAAGCCAATGCCAGTGAACGGTTAAACCGATCCGTGTTAGCGGCTATAAGAGCGTACGTCGGCAAAGATCATACTAATTGGGACAACAAGTTACCTGAAATTAGTGCAGCGTTACGAGCCAATATCCATAGAAGCACAGGGTATTCGCCATATTTTCTTGCTTTTGGGCAGAATATGATTCTTAACGGAAAGGATTATGAACTACTTAGACGTCTAAATCTCCTATCGGATGACGCCAGAGTCGAATATGTAGTACAAGTATGTCGACAAGTCGCTCAACAAAAGGTAGCTAAATCACACGAGCAAAATGCGAGGACATACAACTTACGTAGCCGGGTCCGTCAACTTAAAGTCGGAGACGTCGTGTATGCCCGGAATTTTTGTCAGAGCAACGCTTTAAAAAAGTTCAGCGCTAAGCTGGCGCCTGTGTTTATATCAGCCAAGGTTATTCGCCGAGTGGGGACAATGTATTACCAATTAGCTAGCGAAGATAAGAAAAACTTAGGAGTCTATCACTTGAAAGATATTCAGCTTAAACCTTAGTAAATGGCCTTCTTCAGTTTAAATCTCATTGTAAGAACAATTACGTCTTCAACTGTGGTGTAGGGGCCGAATTTAGGGAACGAGTATAGAACATCACGGATAAGCATAGTTTTCCTTTGGTAATGCTTGAAAGTGCAGAGACATAGTAACTCCGAAAGTGGATCGTAAGCTGCAAGCTTTCCGAAAAGCTTTCTAAAGAGAGTCGGCGCGCAGCGCACGCATTTAAGCGAAAGACGTCACGTTTACCTTGACCCAAGAGAGTAGCGTAGCGTAGGGAGAGCATAGATTAAAAGCTTGACCAAAAGTTCGCTCAAATGGGCGAAAGATCATCCGATTATGCAGTTAAAGTTCCCAAGATCATCCGATTATGCAGTTAAAGTTCCTAAGATCATCCGATTATGCAGTTAAAATTCCCCAAATATCATCCGATCTTCGAGCTTTTGGTTCGGTACCGCTTGGCTGAACTTGCAGAAGTTGGGCTGGAGTATTGACAAAGAATCGATTGATTAAAGCGGACGTGTTTGTGCTATACTCGGGAATAAATAAATATATATATATATATATTTAGCCAACGAACAGTTCTGGCACCTACGCCATACCTCGTGAACCGAGTTTCAATTAAGACCCAGAATCAGGAGTAATTAACCAGGAAAGCAGTGTAAAGAAAAGAAAACATAGCTGGTATGTCCGTGATTAATTTGGAAAGTGTTCGTGGTAAAATATATATATATGAATTTGTGTTATAGGACGGCGGCCCGTAGCCACGGTACCGCTCGTGCGATCATCAGTCGTATAGGAGTGCATATACGGTGTGGTCTATGAGAGGTGTGTTGCCGGTGGATTGATAAGACAAGTAGTAAACCCGCGGGAGGCACCGAGCAGCGAAACCTGCAGCTTGACGTTGTCCGTCGAAAGCCTCAACAACCGTGTGGATGCACGGCGAAAACCAAGAGGCGCCTCCGGACCCTTATTTTTGGCGCCATTGACGCCACCCGTTTATCGAGCCTCCAATGAGAGTGTAGTCCGCAGACCGACGTCGAATCGGATCGGCAACCTGAAGCCCAGCTAAGGAGTTAATTTACCCCATCGTCAACTGATTTAGCTGCGCCAGCGACACCCAATAATGAACTCGAATTGATTGCATTACTGGCTGACATGTCTCTCGATCACGGCAATAGAGGACCATAGTTACTCGTGGATGTAACACACGCCCCTTTTTCCTCTAGATTTCATGTGCCAGGCTAAAAACCATTCTCTTTCGTCACACGATGTATACAGTTTTATAGTTAGTTATGTAACACAGCCAACATAATGGTTTTTGGAAACTAATGGGTATGAGAGCAACATTAATTTTCCTTGAGATTACAAAGCAGTACACTCTAGTACGCTCATGTGCATATATACTCGTATTAAATATCTTTTCTTTTCCTTAGAATTATGCACCAACGTCATCATTGAGCTCAACGATCACGGATGGAATAAGCGGTACTAGCCTACCAAAAGCGCTGTGAGTTTGTAAATAAGAACAAGTACATATATGCACTGAGCGGGGAAGTAACCTGCGTGTTACATGTAATTTTCTATTGATATCACCTTTATAAATCCGTAACCATAATGTATTGGTACCTCTCACCCCTTTAGAATCTGTTACCCATATATGATGGTCATTTTTAAATCTTTATTTTTCTTAATATTTCTTCGCAATTCCTTACTAATATATTAAGCTATCGAGACACAACAAAAATGGATTTAATTATAAGTTAAGAAAACCCCCCCCCAAGAATTTAATTATATGATTAGGGATTTATTGAAATATATATATAATGATATTGATTTTGAAGTACAACCCTAATATGTTCTAAATTCAGGACTCCGCCCTCAGAAAGGCATGATCGAAGTGGTGGGATGATAACTGTTTAACGTTATTCAAGGGTCTATACGGTCAGGTTACCTGTATACCATAGGTCGGGAGGGTAGAGAAGATAGAGATACTCACTAACACCGGAGTTTCTCATTATTTGAGTAGAGTAATTGATAAGTATGTCCACACTTTCCACAACCAACTTGTTAGTCCCATAACCAATTCCTGGCTCCGGTTAAACCTGGATTCTGTTGTTAGTTTTATGTTTGTTTCTTCTTTTTTTTTATTATTATTTTATTATTTTTAAATGTGCACCTAAAACATTATGCGAGTGTGTGTCAGTATGTGATAGGAGAGAGTAGAACGAACCCCGACAATCCGGCGAGCTTAGTCAGAGCATAGCTATAGGTGCACACGAAATCTCTTCATACTAGTATGGGTAAACGACAGCTATCCCACACCTGCAAGCTACAAGTCTGTGTATGTTTGAAAACAAATGGAATCGCAAAGATTGAGGAATATATGGTCGAGCCGTTCCCTTTGCCATATCGCAATAGATGATGTCGTCAACTGGAATTGCTTGTAGGTTTTATTACGTGTCTCCATTTAAGATGTCGGAAATTCGATGTCCGTTGCCGCGTAAATCAACAACAGCTCTCTATCGTATGTGCTGTACTTTTTTTTAGTAACACTGAGTTTTTTAGAGAAGAAGCCGAAAGGATCCCAATTCCCTTTCGTGTTCTGTTCAAGTACAGCTCCAATGGCAGTATCGGATGCGTCACACGTGAGACTTAGTTCTGCATTAAGACTGGGGTGGGCAAGGGTTGCGGCGTTAGCTATACTATTTTTGCACTTTTCGAATGCTTTAATCATGCTTGGCGTCCACTGCACTGGCCGTTTGTCGTTTTTCTTTATGTTACGTGTCAAGTCGTTGAGTAGAGGCTGTATTTCTGATGCATAAGGTATGCAGCGGCGGTAATAGTTAACTATACCTGAGTACTGAGTGTACTTCACTGGATCCTCTGGAGGCTTAATTCCGTTGCCGTTGACTGTGTAACTCAGGAATGCCACTTGAGGTTGTGCGAAATAGAGCTTCTTATCGTTGATGCAAAGTTTATGCGCTTTTAAGATTTGCAACACATTATCCACGTGTATCCTCAATTGAGTTGGACATTATGAGAATGTCATCAATGTAGCAAAGCACGTATTCCACCGCTTGGAAAATCTGATCCAAATGGAATTTTTACAAATTCAATTAGCCCAAACGGCAAAATCGTGAATGTGGGGAATCAGGTAACGATCTAGGACGGTAATCGCATTGAACTTGCGATAATCATCTACAGATCTTGTTGTAGATTAGTTGATGCATCTGTTCTTTAGCTACAGACAGTTTCTCCCCAATCAGGCGCCTGGTCCGATCTGCTACAGGAGCACCAGTTGTTCTTATGTAGTGGCGAACTGAAGGTTAAACTTATGCTTTTTTGCTGTCGAGGGTGAAGTTATATATCTGTGTGTCGGTCCTTGCCTTGATGCGTTTTGTCGATATTTGACGAAGGAAGTCCTACGAGATTAGAGATATGTTTGTGCCGTTGGTGAGACGTTGTTTCTTGATGTTAATAAGCAAATGGAACTGTGCTAGGAAGTCCGCGCCAATAATTGCGGTTTATACATCAGCGATGACAAATGACCATTTAAACGAACGATCCAGTTTGCGTTGAGCCATAGTGCAAGGTATAACTGACACCATCGATCCGGAATCGATGAGAAAAATCCGACTAGTTTTTTATCTTGGATGTGCAGTCGTTAGTCGTGATTCACAGGTAACTTGTCGCTGGTCGTTGAGATGCTACCGCCTACCAGCTAAGTTAGCTTGGACGGCAGTTGCGTGCGCGATCAACAAAAGTACTGTGGTAGTAACACAGGGATGCCTTGCTGCCATTATCATATATGTTCGTGCCATGGGGAACCAAGGGCTTTTCGGGAATGTTATGTTGTAGCTTATCAACCTTTTGCGAATGAATGTGCAAAGCAGCAGCAACGTCTTTCAAATTCGGGCCTTTTCTACTTCCCGCATCGACACTCGGCTGAATTTGCTCAGCGGAATTGGGTTGAGTCGACATAACACTCATAGAGTCGATGGCACTATTTTCGATCATCTTGTCGGCAATCTTTGCCAGCTTGTCCAGATCGTTCCCCTCCCAAGCCGAAATGAGCGGACGAATCGACGAAGGCAGCTCGGTGAAGAAGAGGTTCCGTATGACGGTTTCGCATCCACTAGCGGGTGCTAAGCGACGCAAGTGAAACAAGATTTCAGATGGCTTCTTCGCAGTCATGTCTCCGCCCCGGAGCAGCTGTCTAATTTTTGAATTCCCTGACTCGCCGAAAGTTTCGAGCAGCCGGCGCTTCATTGCGTCGTACTTGTTGTCAGACGGTGGGCGAGTAATAAGAGTAATGCAATTGTTCAAACATGAACATATTATCGTCAATACAATGCCACTTTCGGCCCCCTTGCAGAATGTTTAAACATAAATAGATTATTGTACACATTCACTCATGTAACAACACCGATCTCTAAAGAAATCACATGAAGTAGACAAGTCATGGAGACTGCAGAGCACGGAGTTAAACCAGCTTCCTTGAGACTGAACAACTGTCTAGTTCACAGCTAAAGGTAGCAAAATAAAAAACTTTGATTTCCCTCCTATAGGAACAGAGTATAAAATAAATTAATGAAGCGAGAGTTTCAATTAATAATTTTGAAAAATACGATCTGGACAGGCTGTATTTTAATAGATAACGAAATATGTATATCTATTGTAATTGAAAAACACAAATTTTTCTTGCTTTTGGTTACAAAAATGATCAGATCTGATCCAGATTCAGCAATCTGATAGATATAGTCATTCTCTATGATTCTGCGTAGTTTTCTCTAATCTGCAATATTGTGGATGCACAGATTTTCGTCCTTTGTGGGGACGGAAGGGGGTGGGGCGAAATTTTGAGATATACGTTTTATAGTGACATCTTAAAGGAGTGTGTGTACCAAATTTGGTTACTCTAGCCTTAATAGTCTCTGAGATTTGTGGATGCCCCAGATTTTCGTCCTTTGCGGGAGCTGAAGGGGATGTGGCGAAATTTTGAAACAAACTCGTCTCGGTCCGATATATTAGGAGTGTGGATGCCAAATTTGGTTGCACTAGCTTTTATAGTCTCTGAGATCTAGGCGCTAATGTTTTACTCTAAAGCAAAGTCGCCTATGCTACGTGTGTGTTAGAGAGAGACAGGGCGAGAAAAAATGAAATTGTTTTCTTGATGCTGGCTATAATAATAATACGATCCAATTCAGATTCTGCAGTCTAAAAGATATGGTCATTCTCTACGATTCTGCGTTTTTGGTTTTCTCGTATCTTTAAAATTGTGGATGCCACTCATTTTGAGTATCGGGTATAATTAAACTAAGATGTTGTCGGAACAAATAATTAAGCTATTAGAGGCTCAAGCAGCGATAGCAAGGGAGATTAAAAAGATTGAAGCTGGTCATTTGACCAGCGATGTAATCGCTAGGTTAGGAGACCTTAAAAACAAAGTTACAGGCAATAATTCTGCACTGTTAACATATGGAGTAGTCGATTATGACTAGTATAAGAGACAGCAGTACGAAAAAATGATTAAAAACATACATGACACATAAAAAGTATGTAGAGTCAAAAAATAATGAAACATTAACGAAAGGGAAGGTAGAAAAAACAAAGTTACAGTCAGTTGAGACTGGAACTTTGAAGGAAGACATAGAGCCCAAAATTGACAATAGCATAGAAAAAGTATCTGAGGAAATCGACAGAATAGTGGAAAATCTGAAGTTGTATTTAGAGCAAACCATGCAGAGGTTTGAGCAGGCTAAAATGGGAGAGTGTAGAATGAGAAAAGAAAAAATTGAGTTCCTCAGTAAAAGACTGAGCTCAAAAATTGAGGAGTATTATCATAGCTATGAAACAAACGACAGCTTCGACAACCAGATCGGAGATTTGGAATTTGATATTCAAAGCATGTTGAGCAACCTAGAAGTTAGGATGCAAACCATAGCTGAAGAAAACAGCATGGATACTAAAGAGGCAACGGTAAAAAAAAGGATATCGATTTGCCTGATCTTCCGAAAGTGGAAGTACCCACATTCTCGGGCGAAGAAAAAGAGTGGGACGGCTTTTCACAAATATTTTGTGAATTAATTCATAACAGAGATAGTCTGAGTACATCTCTAAATTTCAATTATTTGAAAATCGCGATAAAGGGTGAGGCACGGAGTATGGTAGCTCACCTTTTAACTGGGCCGCTGGAGAATTATAATGCCGCTTGGGAATTGCTGACCAAGCGGTATGAAAATAAGCGAAAAATGTTTGCGGATCAGCTGAATCGTTTACTAGACTTACCAATGCTAGATCACGATTCAGCGAAACATCTTAAATGGTTTTCTGATTCTATAAATGAGTCAATACATTTAATTAAATTAAAGTCACATTTAACAGAAGAAGTTGATGTGATTTTCGCGCACATTGTGTTGAAAAAATTCAACAAAGATACCTTACAATTATATGAATGTCATATAAAAAGGACAAAAGAGATTCAAGCATTACCAGATGTGATGGAATTGTTAGAACAACGGTACACTTCTCTTTACTCGGCGCAGGATAAATAGTGGAAACCGTTGAAAAAAGAAGTGCAATATGGTAAAATAAAAGAAAATTGTCCGTTATGTAAAATGGCAGGACATACCATAATTCACTGTTATTAGTTTAAGGGAATGAGTCCGATAGAGAGAGGCCAGTTTATTAAAAAACAGCGCCTTTGCACAAAATGCTGTAGGCATGATATGTATAAGAAATGCTTTTCTGAAATTTTATGTGGGATTTGTAAAAAACCTCATCATACGATGCTCCATATTCCCTACGAAAAGAGGGAAAATGTTAACACTTGCTTGACAAAAGAACAAGCGTTCTTAGCCACAGCACTTATAAAAGTAAGGGCAAGGAATGGTGGCTATCAAAACCTTAGAGCTCTCATTGATTGTGGGTCGCAATGTACCATAATTTCAGAAGAAGCTGCGCAAATATTAAACTTAGTACGAAAAAGAGCGAACACCGAGGTAAGTGGAGTGTCATCTACAGACTCTTGCACTTCAAAGTACAAAGTTAATTTATCGGTAAAAACTCGTGATTATAATAAAGGTCCTCTAAATATTGAAGCAATTATTCTTCCGAAACTGATGAAAGCTTTACCTTTAAAGTCTTTCAATATTGATAAAACTAAGTGGCAAGATTATGTGTTGGCAGACCCTAACTTTAACAAACCATGTAGGGTAGATGTAATAATTGGGATAGATATGTATACCCATATTTTAAAAGACGGAGTAGTAAAAATAGACGGACTACTTGGACAAAATACAGAATTCGGATGGATTATATCCGGTTGCACCAAATCAAAAGGTGATAAATTTATTGTGGCGACAACAATTGACGTTGGGGACTTAGAGCGGTTCTAGGAATTGGAAAGTGAAAAGAATGACGTAGAAGAAGATTTGTGCGAGGAGCATTTCTTGGAAACAACAAGAAGAGATGAGAATGGTAGGTATGTGGTTAAAATGCCATTTAAAAAAGAAAAGGATCTAGGAGATTCAAAACCCCAAGCTATATATATATAATTATTTTATAGTTTAGAAAGAAAGCTCAGCAATAATAAAACATTAAAAGAAAATTATGTAAAGTTCATGCATGAATATAAAAATTAAGGACATATGGTAGAGTTCAAAGAAGATGGGAAATATTATTTACCCCATCAAGGAGTCATAAGAGATTCCAGTCTAACGACAAAGCTGAGGGTGGTTTTCAATGCTTCAGCAAAAACCACAAGCAATAAAAGTTTAAATGATATCATGTGGGTTGGACCAAGGGTCCAAAAAGATATCTTCGATATTATGGTGAACTGGTGTAAACGGCCATTTGTAATATCTGCGGACATTGAAAAGATGTATCGGCAAATTAATGTTGATAAAGACGATCAACAATATTTGCATATAATTTGGAGAGATAATCCAAACGAAAAGTTAAAAGATTATAAACTTACAACCGTTACGAACTGTACAGCTTCAGCACCCTACTTAGCAACCAGGGTGCTTTTTGCAATAGCAGATAATTGCAAAAATCAAGCAATTAGGGAAATCATAAAGAATGATTTTTATATGGACGACCTGATGACAGGTGCCGACACGATACTGGATGCTAGGTTAGGTTAGGTTAAAGCGGTAGCCGGGAGGGGGGGGATAAGAGCCTCCCGCCCCCAAGCTCACTTGGACCTATAAATAGGTCCGTTGTGTTGCCGCATGGGCATGTGCCCCTTCGCGTTGCCCGAACCGTGAGAGCATACTACTGCAGGTTAAGGGCAGTCCCATCCGGTGGCTTGGATGTATTTGGACAAGGTCCCTGGTTTGATTAGGGATAGGTCCGAAATGTCCGTGAGGAAAGCGGCCCCGAGAATACGAAGACGACGATTTCCAAGGGCTGGGCAGTGGCAGAAGAAGTGGGGGACCGATTCCTCCTCCTCCTCGTCGCGACAACTCCAGCAGAAGTCGTTATGAGGGATTGACAGTCTAGAGGCGTGAGTGCCGATCTGCCAGTGTCCCGTAATGGCTCTAGTAACTGCAGAGCACTGTGCTCTGCTGAGTTTATACAGCTCTACTGAGCGCTTCTTCGATCGATATGGCCATATCAATCTTGAGACTTTACAGGAAACGGTTTGCTGCCATCTCCTATTGGCATTTTGCTCGAACAATTCGTGCGTTAGGAGCCTGCACGTCGCCAAGGGCATCGCTACTTGCTCCCTCTCCGATAGGAGAGGAATCGTAGTACCCTGCCTGGCTAGCTCGTCGGCGGCGTCATTCCCCTCGATGTCCCTGTGGCCGGGGACCCATATAAGGAAGAGATCTAACTGCTCTGCGATCTCGTGCAGAGACCTGCGGCAGTCATTTACAGTCGCTGAGTTCGACGATATTGAGCCTAGAGCTTTGATAGCTGCTTGGCTGTCCGAGAAGACGCACACTAAGTGCGTATCTAGGAGTAGTTTGGAGACGATCGAAATGGCCTCCTTGATGGCTTCAACCTCCGCTTGGAACATACTACAGTGATCCGGGAGCCTGAAGCAATGATGGTCAGCTCGCTACAGTAGACTCCGCCTCCCACGCGGCCGTCTAGCTTTGAGCCATCAGTGTAGAAGTGGACCGCATTTGCAGGCCCTGGTTCGCCCATCTCCCAGTCCTCCCTAGATGGGATTGATACCTGGAAGGGCGTCGAGAGGTGATCACTGGGGATACAGTAATCTGTCCTCTCTGGTAATTGCGGGAGTCTCATCAGGATTCCCGAGTGCCCAACCGCGGATGCTTTCCACAGTCTGGCTTCTCTCATTCGGAGGGCGGAAAGTGTTGCCACCTTCTTTCCCATGAGATCAACCGGGAGGAGGTCCAGCACAGTATCCAGGGCTTCCCCTGGAGTAGTGCGTAGCCCGCCAGTTATGCATAGCTCTGCCATGCGTTGAACTCTGCTGAGTTTATTGAGGCCTGTCCTTTTGTCCAAGGCTGGCCACCATACCACCACTCCATAGAGCATGATTGGTCGTATGATGGCGGTGTAGAGCCACCGAACTATATATGGGGTCATTCCCCATTTTAGTCCGATGGCTTTCCTGCAAGTATAGAGGGCCACTGTGGCCTTCTTTACCCTATCCTCTATGCTCAATTTCCAATCGAGCTTTCTATCGAGGATTAGGCCAAGATACTTGGCGTTGTTGCTGAAGACTAGCGTTTCCCCACATGGTCTTGGGGGAATCAGTGCCGGAACTTTGTACTTCCTAGTGAAAAGCACCAGTTCCGTTTTAGACGGGTTGACGCCTAACCCGCATTTGTCTGCCCATTTCGACATTTTCGTGAGAGTACTTGTCATGCACTCACACAACGTCTGCGGAAATTTTCCGGAGAATGCTATGGCAACGTCGTCCGCGTACGCCACCACGCGGCAGCCACCCCCCTCTATCTCCCGCAGCAGTGTATTCACTGCCACGTTCCATAGGAGGGGCGAGAGGACTCCGCCCTGCGGTGTGCCTCTGCTGACAAATCTGGTACACGTTGACGTCCCCAGTGATGCCTCAACCGTCCTGCATTGTAGCATCTGATCGATCAAGCTCACCGTCCTGGAGTCAACGCCCAGATCCGTCAGTGCGCCCGTGATGGCGGTCGGAAGGATGTTGTTAAAGGCGCCTTCTATGTCGAGGAAGGCTACTAGGGTGTACTCCTTAAAATTAAGGGACGCTTCGATGATCGATGTGATCGAGTGTAGGGCCGTTTCGGTGGATCTTCCCTTCCGATAGGCATGCTGGGAGTCTGAGATCAGACTGGACGGAATGCACGCCGTTAGATGCAGCCCCAGGAGCCGCTCCATCGCCTTTAGAAGAAAAGACGATAGACTTATGGGTCTGAAATCTTTTGGGGCAGTGTGCGAGGGCTTGCCTGCCTTGGGTATGAATACGACTTTGGTCTGAAGCCAGGTGTCAGGAATGCACCCGTGGGAGAAGATTCCCTCGTAAATTATTTTGAGCCAGTTAATGGCTTTGTGTCCCGCGTGAATCAGTTGGGCAGGGAAAATGCCGTCTGGCCCCGCGGACTTGTAGGGTTTAAAACTTCTGATAGCCCAGGAAATGTTCTCCTGGCTTAGCAGTCTCAGGATGGCATTTGAGGCGACGGAAGGAGGCGCGAGGTAGTTGGGTCTGTTTTCATCGCAGCCAGGGAAGTGGGTATTTAGGAGAAGATTTAGCGACTCCTCGCTGGACGTAGTCCACGACTGGTCGGTGTTCTTCAAGTAGCCCAGGGTGGGTGTTGTCTTCGAGAGAACTCTGCGCAAGCGTGAGGCTTCTGAGTTACTCTCGATTTCGCTGCAGAACTAACGCCAGGAGGCGCGTTTGGCTTTTCTAAGTTCTTTGTTGTAGGTTGACAGACTGGCTTTGTACTCGGCCCAGTTTTGCTCAACGTTTTCAGCCTTAGCTTTATTGAAGAGTCTCCGGGAGGCTTTCCGGAGTTCACCCAGTTTCGGATTCCACCATTCACGTTTCTTCCGGCCTCTGTTCTTGCCAGAGGGGCATGCTTTGTCGAGCGCCTTATTGCAGGCTGGATGGATGGATACTGGATACTGGATGCTAAAAAGCATGTAAAGGAAGTTACCCGGGAGTTTAAAATGGTTGGGTTTAACTTAAGAAAGTGGATAACAAATATCCCAGAAATTATAGAAGGCATTAGAGATGACCAAGAAAATAAAGTATTAACCATTGAGGAGAATGAATCCGTCAAAACATTAGGACTACAATGGGAACCGGTTAAAGACGAGTTTAGGTTCAATTTCCACTATGAACCAATTAAGAAAAATAACAAAAGAATAGTATTATCTACCTTAGCCAAGATATATGACCCCTTAGGCTGGTTGTCTCCAGTGACACTTGTCGGAAAATTGTTTATTCAAAAACTTTGGCTAGAAGACAAAAATTGGGATGAAGAATTATCAGAACAGGATACTCGGGAATGGAATTCGTTTAAAAATAGTTTAACAGAGTTAGAGAGCATTCGGATACCGAGATGGCTAAATTCTCAGCACAATAAGTCGATGCAAATTTATGGGATTTCCGCTGCATCCGAAAAGGCTTATGCTGCCATAGTGTATGCCAAGGTAGATAGTTCTACAATTATAATAGCCAGCAAAAGCAAAGTTAATCCAAAGAAGAATCGGAAAACTATTCCAAAATTAGAACTTTGTGCAGCACATCTTCTGGCAAAATTAATTCAACGGGTGAAAGTAGCGGTTGGAAGTAATGTAGAGTGTTATGCCTGGAGTGATTCTACTATTACTCTAGCCTGGATAAAGAATGGAGACAATAAAGACAAGTTTATCAGGCGTCGAACTGACGAAGTAAGAAAGATTAAGGAAATCAAATGGGGACACGTTAGAACTGAAGACAATCCAGCAGATGTAGCATCAAGGGGCATTAACGCAGATAAGCTAAAAGATTTTAAGATTTGGTGGAAAGGGCCTCAATGGTTGGCGAAATCTAAGAAACATTGGCCAAAAGAGGAAATTGAAGAAAAATTAGTTTTTGGCACAACAATGGTAATAGCAAAAAATAACATTTTTTGTGAATTATTACAAAAATATTCGTGTATGCATAAACTAGAAAGAGTCATTGCATATGTATTGAGGTTTATTCAAATCAAAACCAAAAAAAAAGAATTTCCTTCATTTTTGACAGTGAAGGAGATTAAGAGCGCCAAAGCATTAATAGTAAAACAACAACAAGCTATCCAATTAGGTTCCGAAATAGCTAGCCCAATTAATAAAAAGGCAATAGAAACAAAAAATAAACTATTAAGCTTAAATCCGTTCTAAGATAAATACGGATTGTTACGAGTTGGAGGTAGATTGCAAAACTCCAACGCGGAATTTGAGGTTAAACATCCCTTGATTTTAGATAAGTGTCACTTGACGTCTTTAATTATCAAGAATGCACATAAAGAAACATTGCACGGTGGAATTAATCTGATGCGAAACTATATCCAGCGAAAGTTTTGGATATTTGGGCTAAGAAATTGCTTAAAGAAAAAACTTAAGGAGTGTGTCACCTGTGCTAGGAATCGACAGAAAACTGCAGAACAAATTATGGGAAATCAGCCGAAACACAGAGCTACAATGTCGCACCCGTTTACAAATACAGGTGTAGACTTCGCCGGGCCTTACCATATCCGATGCTCTAAAAACCGGGGGCAGAAATCCTATAAGGGATATATTGCCGTATTCGTATGCATGGCGACAAAAGCTATTCATTTGGAAGTAGTCAGCGATCTTACTTCAGATGCATTTCTAGCTGCACTTAGAAGATTTTTTTCAAGAAGAGGAAAATGTGCAAAAATTTTTTCCGATAATGGAACCAACTTTGTGGGAGCTTCGCGCAAATTAGACGAGGAATACCAAAAAGCCCTCAAAGACAACATAAAAGTGGTTCCAATATTAGAAAGAGAACAGATCGAGTGGCATTTTATTACCCCGGCAGGACCTCACTTCGGAGGTATTTGGGAAGCTGGGGTAAAATCAGTGAAATATCACTTAAAAAGGGTAATTGGGGACAATAATTTAACCTATGAGGAAATGGCAACTCTATTATGTTAAATTGAAGCGTTACTAAATTCACGCCCTTTGTATACAGCTACAAATGATATTGACGATCTGGATGTATTAATACCAGGTCATTTTATTATTGGAAGGCCAATATTTGGCCCGATTGAGACAATTTCACAGGAAAAAATCGGGAATCTGGATAGATGGAGATTAATTCAGAAAATGAAAAGAGAATTTTGGATTAAATGGAAAGAAGATTATTTGCACACACTGCAACAAAGAAATAAATGGAAAATAGGAATGCAGAATATTAAAACAGGACAGATTGTGTTAATAAAAGATGAAACCTGTCACCCAGCTAGATGGCCCTTGGGAAAAATAGAAGAAATACATAAAGGTAGGGACGATAGAGTCAGAGTAGTAACTATAAAACATCAAGACGGGTTGATAAAACGACCTATAACTAAAATTTGTCCATTAGTTGGAATTGAGTCAGAAGAGCAAGACTCAGGAATGACTCCAAAAGAGACCAGAAGTACTCGTAGTAGTAAAAGGTAATTCAAATTGCGTGTATAGGAAGATAGCAGAGACATGATCATTTTGGGTCGAATTAGAAAGGCAGGTAGTTGGCTCTTCAAAGTTCCAGTAAACACTAATGCTAGAATTCAATGTAGTAACTCAAATCAACAACTAATTGATCTTCCGCATCAAGGAATTTTAACAATAATACATGGTTGTACTGTGCGAACCGATGATAAAATACTAGTACCTCATCGCAGTATTCAAACAGAAAGCTACGAGCCAATTTCATCCTTTTATATAAGTAATATAAGCAAAATACCAAAAATTGTTTGGAATCCATTAACAGTACCATTAATTAACCATACAGAAGAAATGGATAAGTTAAGAAACGAAATAAAATTGTTAAAAGAAGGTCATCATGACTTAAAAGGACTTAAGTTCCATCATGACATGCGGCCTTGATTATCGGAATCATAATAATGATAATATCAATAATCTATGCCGTAAGAAGAATTAAAGTAGCATGAAGACTGCAAACGATAGCACTTCCCTACCCACTGTAATTGACTGTAAATGATTATCTGTACTTGTAATTATAGCTAATAAGAAAGTGTACACAAAAAGGTTCACAAGAATCAAAATACAAAACAATGCCACTTTCGGCCCTTTGCAGAATGTTCAAACATGAATATATTATCGTCAATACAATGCCACTTTCGGTCCCCTTGCAGAATGTTTAAACATAAATAGATTATTGTACACATTCACTCATGTAACAACACCGAATTCTAAAGAAATCACATGAAGTAGACAAGTCATGACTGCACTGGTGTAAACAGAGATCTGTAACCCATTAATACGACAACAAAACACAAGTGGAGAAAACACTTAACAAATGCGGTCCTAAAATAAAACCAATGTAAGCATTTACTCAAATAGACACCCTCAGTAAAGTGTATCCTCTGCGTAGGTATAACGATAATTATAGACTACCAAATTGTACCTCCTACCTCATTGTCAAATCACATGTAAGGCTCTGATTTTAAGAATAAAATTTAGTTTGAATTTATAACTCAACTCTCAAATGTCTAGACTTTTCTTTTAAGGTCTTAACAGCAATCGAAGGCATGAACGGCGTCTCCCTCCAGTTGTATTGATACCAAGTCAAATTTGTGATCGTCGCATACCGCATTGTGCAAATTAACGAGGCGCTCCAGTTGCGCGAACCAAAGTTGCGGATTGGATTTATTGAATTTCGGAAGCCGCTGTAGTTGCTGTCTTAAGTAATTTAGCGTGGCCTCCGTGTTTGCCATGATTGTTGCGTCGTAAAATTTGTTTTGGTCGAGGAACGCAAAAAATAGTGCTGCTCTTGCATTTGCGGTTGTTTTTTAACGTAGGGGTCACCACTTTGGCGGGTTGGCCACCGTACGCTTGACGTACGCTTCTTTATTAATTATTACTTAGTTTTAACACAATCTTTGTTTAGCGTCGAAGTCAGAGGTCAAGATGCCAGACCGCTAATAATATGCGCCGGTGTTGCCATACCAGCGATCGACTCTAAGATCAGTGTTGTTGAGGGGCCTTTGACCTCCTTTGCAGCTATTAAACGTAGCTTTAGTTCGGTTTTCAAATTTACGTATTGCTTTCGTAGTCATTTTTTTTAATGCTACGGACAAGTGTAGAAGTACCTCTAGTCCATACTTTTGGTTATGAAAGGTGGATCCAATGCTTTCCATTTGGGAGTGCATTGACGCGTTCACTGATTTTCGTGGATTCAGATTAAATTCTACATTTTAAATTTCAGTAATATATTCTAAACATATGTATGTAATATGAACTTCTTTCACTTAATGACTCCCTATCCGGCCATATATCGTCATACATTCGTCAAAATAAACTTACCAAATAAAATTTCAATCAAATGGTTTAATTTTTTTTAGTTTAGCTGGTATTTAAGTATTGATTTATTTTGTTGGCTAAGCTTATTACAATTTCTTTATAACGCAACAATATAATTACATCTTGCAGGTTTCGAGAGTGGGGCAAATTACTTAAGAGCCTTTTTATGAGAGCAAATCAACATATATTTGTATACTATTTTAAACTTCTGAGAGCAAATTGACCTATCTAGTTATACAAATTTAAAGTTAACGAACTCTTTATCTGACGATTCTACACAAAATGATGTGAATGCTTTATATCTTAGTGGTAGTAAATTTATAGTCATAGTAATTACAAATAAAACTTAATAAAATAGTAGTTGAACAACAGCGAAGACAATTAAATTTTAAGTGATTATAAAGGACCAAAAAGGTTTACTGCTGGATGGTTATCAGCTGTGTTTCCCAAAAATTGACCATAAAGTTCCCTATAGCGTTCTAATGAGAGGCCTCCGCGCTTTCGATCTTCATCCTAGGGAGAAAAATGTTCAATTAAAATATAAATTATAATTCATTTTTCATTATATGATTGCTCACATTCAGTAACGTTTCGAACGCTTTGTCTATGGGGGAAATATCATCGATGGCTACTCTTGTTATACAGTTATAACGATATTCTTTTACTCCCACTATTCCATCACTATCTATATCCAGCAGTTTAAAGTTGGATTCAATGAATGCTCTCATCGCCTGCAAAAAAAGATACAAAAATATAGTTTGTTATACCCCTATGCGTGGTAATATCCTTCTCCCAAATATTTAGATAACAGTCGGATGATAGTTCGTTGTTGGAAAGGGAGAGGGAGAGAAAGCTATTTAAACGATGCACAGTGGGGCCTCAGCGGAAAAAAGATTGTTCGGAGCAGAACCCAGCCGATTAGTTGCTTGCCAAATAGCACCTAATTCTTGGCCGTCAGCCGCTTATTTTGTTTGTTACTTATGTCTATGTCACTCATTTGTTTGTTAAAGCTTTGCGCGTGCTTGCCCTGTTAAGCGCTCTCTGCCAGCTCGCTCTTCGCTATCTCCGCTTTGCGTCTGCCTACCGACGTCAGCCGAGCGAAGCTGCGCTCAGCGATCGGAGCGGCCATGTAAAGGGCAGGCAAGCCACACTTGCAATTTGGATGTCACGCATTAAAGAACATATCGTAATTTTATTTCTGCGCCGAGTTTTATTTAATTCGAAATAATTAGTCGGCCGATTGGGGATAAAAAACATTATCTCCACAAAGATGAAAAGTAGTTTTGTGAGTGAGCAATTAGTGTGTGCATTAATTAATTAAATTAATTTTTATCAGGGAACGTTAAAAAAAATTGAAATATAACTGTTCGGGCCAGCCGCTGAAGAATAACCGTAACTTTAAAATTATTATTATTGTATGAGCATAGAGAGCCGCCTACATATGTATGTTGTAAAGCGTTGACTTTCTGCAGAGCTGCTGCGCTCTCCCGCTAAAGGGGCTCTCTGCCGCCGCCACTTCGGCAACTACTTTGATCTGCTGCCGCCACTTCGGCAGTCACTTTGATCTAACGCCGTCGTCTATAGTTTAGTTCTATGCTAACCCCTCTGCGCATTGGTTGCATATCGATCTCGCGTAAAGTTTATCTGGCAATAGCAAGCAATCGGCTTCCGCTAAGCCACCAAGATTAAATACGAATTATAAAGATTAACCCAAAATCTCTTTTCATTTTTGAAACACATAGGTGCCAAAAAAGCTTGGCATCTCAAACATTGGTGACCCCGACGTGATATAAAACCATTGCTTAATCGCGTTCCGTTAAAACACTTATTAATTATACAATATTGTGTTGTTGGGTAGTTTAACTACCAACAAATACATTTGTGTGCACATTAAAAACAGTTTAAAGTGCAAATTCAGTGAGAGTGCGGCTGGAATATTTATAGACAAATTCCGGTACTTTAAGCGTCGAATCTCTCATTCTCTGCGCAGCTGCAGCCGCGGTTCTTGACTTTTCGTGTCTTGCATTCTCGCTCTCGCGTCTATACATCGTCGCTTAAGCGGTATTTCATTTTCCGTTGTTGTGTCGATTGCACAACGGTTAACATGGACAACGATCCAAATACAGGCGCGGGCGGAAATATTGTGTTGGCTGATTCCAGACTGAGTCTGTATAAACGTAAAAGTCAGTCATTATATGATCGATTGCACAGGCTTGGCGAATCCTTCGCGGGGAATAAAATCGATAAGCTGACCGCCGCGGAAGTCGAGGTGCGCCTTGATATGTTGACAGAAATTTGAGAGGAATTTAATAAGGCCCATAATGAGTTGGAGGCTCTCGATCAAAACGAGATTGGGAGTGAGCTGCGCGAAATCTTCGATACTCTTTTCATATCGTTGAAAGCTGAGTTGCTGGCTGCTGTTGAAGTAAGCCAGTCACACGCCGCTGCCCATTCAACGACTCTGCCAAGCCATTCCGGACATAGTACCATCATCATGGCTCACAAGCAGCGACTTCCTGAGCTGAAGGTGCCGAAGTTTTCTGGTGGATACGTCGAGTTCTCGGATTTTATGGCAATGTTCAAATCGGTGATTGAAGCGGATGCGGATCTCAGTGACATCGAGAAATTCCAGCACCTTCGCTCTTGCCTCGCTGATGCGGCTTTGGATTCGGTTCGATCGTTGGAGCTCTCCAGTGCCAATTATCGTGCGGCTCTGGATATACTTAATAAACGCTTTATTAACAAAAGACTTGTTTTCCAGGCACACATCAAGAAGATTCTTGGGCTAAAGAGGGTAGACTCGCCTTCTGCTAAAAGGCTTCGGGAGTTTTCGGATGCAGTCAATTTACACATGCGAGCGTTGCAGACATTGGGAACTGCTGAGGAGATTTCGGGATTCATGGTTATCAACATGCTGCTGCAGAAGTTGGATTCGAAGACGATGCTATACCTACCGCAGAGGAATTCTTCGAATTCTTGCAGCAACGCTGCCAGAAAATGGAGCGATTGGAATATGCTACAGCGACACACGCTAGTAGCGATCAGGTGGGAAAAAACCATTCCTATACGCATGTTAAGAAAACGTTTGTAGCTTCCAACTCTTCCGCCGACCCGTCTGTATGCGTCTTTTGCCACTCAGTGGGCCATGGAATATACTCGTGCAAGATATTCGAAAATCTCTCACCGTTGCTGCGCCACAAAGAAGTGAAGAAGCTTTCCCTATGCTTCAATTGCCTAAAACCGGGGCACCGGACCCGCGCATGCAATAGTGGAAAATGTCGAGTATGCGGCGGTAGGCATCATAGTTTGTTGGCTGCCCAGGTATTACTCCTCCCGATCTGGCCGTTCAACCGGACACTCTTTCCGTTGCTCAAAATTCTGCTAGCAGCTCGTCTCTACCTTCGTCTACCTCTCTTGCTGCCCAAGGTCTTCACTCTGATGTCGTGCTTCTGGCTACAGCCGTGGTTCTCGTGAAGAATCGGTCTGGCGTTTTAGTTCCTTGTCGTGCCATCTTAGATTCAGGATCGCAGCTGCATCTCGTCACATCCAGGTTCGCCCAGCAGCTTCAGCTTAGGAGAACTCAATCGTCTGCACTTGTGTCTGGGCTGGGCGATACCAGCGTTTCTACTGAGGGATCCACCATAAGCATTTGTATGCATTCTCGCACCTCTGCTTACACAACTACGCTTACTGCTCTCATCGCCCCCACGATTACCGATTCTCAACCAAGTATGGCAGTAAATGTATCCGATTGGCGTATTCCATCTAACATTCAGCTCGCTGATCCTGCATTTTTCAATCCTCAACGGGTTGATCTTCTCATTGGTGCGAGCGTTTTTTATGATCTCCTCTGCGTAGGGCAAATCAAACTCACCGATGGACTGCCTCTTCTGTAGAAGACCCGGCTTGGGTGGATCGTATCTGGTGGTGGACAGAAGGTATCAAGCTCGGCGCTTTTGGCCACGCACAATTGTCCAAATTCGATAGCTGAGATGGAAGCAAGGTTGGATAAAACTCTTCGTATGTTTTGGGAAGTCGAGAATTGTGTGGAGGTTGGGTTGAATACCAAAGAAGAAGACGATTGTGAAGCACATTTCGTAAGCCACCTTTCACGGTTGCCATCCGGGGAGTATGCAGTTCGTCTGCCGCTAAATAACAATACTGATCGTTTAGGAGAATCTTATGCTCAGGCTTATCGACGGTTCATCAGTCTGGAGCGAAAACTGGAGCGTAATCCTACACTCAAGGAGCGGTATTCCGCCTTTATGAGGGCGTACATTGATTTGCATCATATGCAACAAGTCAACCCTGACTCCCGTAGCCTCTGCAAATATTTCTTGCCTCATCACTGTGTCCTAAAGGAGGACAGTACGACGACAAAACTCCGTGTCGTATTCGATGGATCCGCAGCTACATCAACTGGATATTCTCTAAATGATGTGATGATGACAGGCCCTGTTATTCAGCCTGCATTGTTCAACATATTGATTCGCTTTCGAACATATCCAGTCGCACTCACTGGGGACATTTGTAAAATGTACCGCTGCGTACGAGTGTCTCCACCCGACAATTTGTATCAATGCATCCTATGGCGAGATTCCATCGAGTCCGAGGTTCAAGTCTACACATTAGACACCGTCACATACGGGACGAGGGCTGCATCATTTCTAGCGGTCCGCGCAATGCACCAGCTGGCCATCGACGAGGGTGAATCCTACCCTCTTGGCTCAGCTGCTCTGCGGCAGGAGTTTTACGTGGATGACCTTATTTCGGGCGGTAATTCAGTCGCACAGGTCATGGAAAAGATGCACCAAACATCAGCTTTACTGTCCCGTGGTAACTTTAGACTTAGGAAATGGTGCTCCAGTCACCAGGAAGTACTTGAGGGAACCCCTGAAGATGACATAGAGAAGTTCCTAAAGTTTAATGATGGAAGCGACATAGCCAAAACTCTCGGCTTAGCGTGGGACCCTGTTTCGGATCAGCTGCTTTTTGCCTTGTCCGCACTGGACACAAACTGAAAGCCATCAAAGCGGTCGGTTTTATCTACGATTGCGCGGT
The DNA here is from genome assembly GCF_009870125.1 of Drosophila pseudoobscura. Lineage (NCBI taxonomy): Eukaryota > Metazoa > Arthropoda > Insecta > Diptera > Drosophilidae > Drosophila > Drosophila pseudoobscura. The sequence continues at coordinate 2,163,648 of NC_046681.1, read as the reverse complement.
TCTACGACCCTCTTGGATTGATAAATCCAGTCATTGTCAGGTGCAAAATCTTCCTTCAGCAGCTTTGGAGAGAAAATTTGGATTGGGATGAAAGCCTACCCTCAGCGTTGCATTCAAATTGGATGGACTTGAGAAATAGTTTGGCAAGCATTTCTCGGATCTCATTTCCTCGCTTGGTTCTTCGTTCTAGTGTGGCTACAGAAGTTCACGGATTCTGTGATGCCAGCTTAGAAGCATATGGCGCTTGCGTGTATATCGTGTCCAGAGAAGCCCAGTCTTCGAGCCACGTTTTGTGCTCAAAGTCGCGAGTGGCGCCGCTAAAGACTATATCGATTCCTAAGCTGGAATTAAGTGGAGCCCATTTGCTTGCAAAAATCATGCAGAATGTAAAGGACATGGGAATCTTTACAGGTCGGTTCTATTGCTGGTCGGATTCGTCAACAGCATTATCTTGGATTAGGGACAAGCCAGCCAAATTCAAGTTTTCGTGCCAAATCGATTCAATTCGATCAATTCAGGAGCTGACGGCAGCCATGGAATGGCGCTATGTTCCCACATCTTTAAATCCTGCTGATATTCTCTCGAGAGGCTCGCATCCCAACCATCTTATCCAGTCAGAGCTATGGTTTCACGGCCCATCCTTTTTGCTAGGCTCCAAGGATAAGTGGCCTGTATCTCCGTCTAACAACATAGCAACTTTGGAGCTTCGCAAGAGAGGATTGCTAATCACGTCTCCACATGCCGATCTCACGTCCGGATGCAAATTTGCGAATTCATTCTTTCGCATGCAGCGCACATTCGCCTACATGCATAAATTTATACATCGTCTTAGGCATCCAGGACTCACCGTTTCTGATATTCGGCAAGGAACGCATCTTCTAATTCGACACATTCAGCTGGCAAATTTGTGGATGGACATAAAGGAGATTCGGCGCAATGGTCAAGTCATGAAATCCAGTTCTATTAGTTCGCTCAACCCGTTCATCGATCATTCTGGACTACTTAGAGTTGGAGGTCGTCTTGGCAACTCATCGCTAGGATTTGACGCTCAGAACCCGCTCATTTTGCCAAAGGGACATTCCATTACCTTTGCGCTGATAAGATATTATCATGAAAGAAACCTCCATGCCGGACCTCGCGCCTTGCTATCCAAAATTCGGCTGGAATATTGGCCCATTGGAGGTGTTAAGGCAGTGTCAAGGGTCGTCAGCAGATGTGTGAGATGCTTCAGGACTAGGCCGCGCATGGTCGAACACATCATGGGAGACCTACCTAAGGAACGTTTGGAAGGATCTCGAGCTTTTGAAGTCACTGGAGTAGACTACTGTGGACCTTTTTTCTACCGATCAGAAATCCGCACAAGGCCTCCGATCAAGTGCTACATTAGCGTATTCATCTGCTTCACTTCCAAGGCTATACACATGGAACTCGTAAAGGATTTGACCACTGCGTCGTTTCTAGGCGCACTAAAGCGTTTTACTTCCATTCGTGGAAGGCCAAGTCAAATTTGGTCGGACAATGCGACAAACTTCGTTGGGGCCAAGAACGAGCTTCTGGAGCTAAAGAAGCTTTGTCTGAGCGAACCGCATATGAAGGAGGTCCACGAATCCTGCTTGGCTGACTCGATCGACTGGCGTTTCATCCCACCTCGCTCTCCGCATTTTGGCGGGTTGTGGGAAGCGGCCGTGAAGACCGCAAAATATCACCTGTACCGCTCAGTTGGACCATCTGTGCTTAGCTTCGACGAGCTGCGCACTCTGATCTGTCAGATCACTACAATTGTTAACTCTCGCCCTTTGCTCTCGCTTTCAGAAAATCCTGATGATTTAGACGTTTTGACTCCTGCTCATCTGCTTTTAGGTGGCCCCCATGAGCAAATCCACGAGCCTGACCTAACGAAGCTGAACTACAATCGTCTGGATGGCTGGCAGCGGGTCACCCAACTACAACAAATATTTTGGAGCCGTTGGCGCGAAGAGTATCTCACTCTTTTGCAAGAGCGCGCGAAGTGGCGCACCCCCGCGCAAAACATCTGCAAGAACGACCTCGTTCTGGTGAAGGACGAAAATCTTCCTCCAATGCGTTGGCCACTGGCTAGAGTGGTCGATGTCGTTTTCGGCAAGGACGGAGTGTGTCGTGTCGCTGACCTGAAGACATCCTCAGGAAACATCAGGAGGGCCGTCACTCGGCTATGTTTGCTGCCCCTTAAGGAATCTGTTGAGAGACTAGCTCCCAACGGGGGGAGTATGTTCGGGCCAGCCGCTGAAGAATAACCGTAACTTTAAAATTATTATTATTGTATGAGCATAGAGAGCCGCCTACATATGTATGTTGTAAAGCGTTGACTTTCTGCAGAGCTGCTGCGCTCTCCCGCTAAAGGGGCTCTCTGCTGCCGCCACTTCGGCAGTCACTTTGATCTAACGCCGTCGTCTATAGTTTAGTTCTATGCTAACCCCTCTGCGCATTGGTTGCATATCGATCTCGCGTAAAGTTTATCTGGCAATAGCAAGCAATCGGCTTCCGCTAAGCCACCAAGATTAAATACGAATTATAAAGATTAACCCAAAATCTCTTTTCATTTTTGAAACACATAGGTGCCAAAAAAGCTTGGCATCTCAAACAATAACAATAAACATTAAAAATTATTTATGTTATATAAATCGTAAATTTAAGTTTATTTCTGATATCGCTTAATACGACTAAAATAAGATTTTGGTGTATTCCATGCTTCCGTAGCATATTTTCTTCACATTGAGTTATTTAGATAAAATAAGTGCTATTATTTTTATTTTTTTTATAATCAGGAATGTGTTTTGTATTTTTGATTATAAAATAATATCACTGATAAAAATTATGTTGTTTGCTGTTACTGTTAGAGCACGTAATATTTCTGTTTTCGAATATCTTTGAAATTGTGGATGCGACAGATTTTCGCCTTTTGTGGATGCGGAAGTAGCAGTGACATATTTTATTTATTTCTATATTAAATTAACAAATTATCTGTTAATAATGGTACTTAGTTGCTAAAGGCGGAAAAATTTAAGTTAAAAGTTAGCTAAATTTAAGTGATTATAAATATTGCATGCAATTAGTTTAAGAGACAGTTCAGGGGATAGGGTTTGGCAGAGGGAGCTATAATTATAGCATCAGCATAATTAGACCTACGTATGGGTAGACGGATAGGCCTAAAAGTGCGGGTAGGTCTAGATGGAACGGCCAAGTCAATCTCACCCAAGAGAGTTTGGGAGTCAACAGTCCCGAGAAGGGGCTTGTGAACGAACATTACGCCATTACATATTATGCGATGGTGCAACGACGGCAGGTCAATAAGATTTAGCCTAGACCGGTAGGGTGGCAAGATTCTACCCGAGTCCCAGTTAAAGTTGCGAAGGGAAAAAATTAAAAATTGATTTTGCACGGATTCAATAACAACCTGCTGCTCTATATACTGCGGGCTCCACACACAATAACAATACTCCAATATAGGACGTACTAACGAGATGTACAGTTGTTTCGTAACGTACAGGTCGTCAAACTCCTTGGACCAACGCTTGATGAACGCTAAAACACCCTTAGCTTTATTTACAGTTACAGCTATATGGGTGTTAAAACACATCTTATGATCAAAAAGGACTCCGAGGTCATTTGAACTCGAAATTCGCTCAAGGACATGATTTCCTAGAACATATGGGACAAAATGAGGAGCACGACGGTAAAATGTCATATTTGCATTTTGCATTTGGAAAGGTTCAGAAAAAGAAGATTCGTTGAACACCACAATAGTAGTTCACTTAGATCAAGTTAAAGGCGCGTGTGCAAATACCAATCAGAGTAAGAAAGACAGATTTTAACATCATCAGCATACATTAGTGTAGTAGAGTATGCTATAACTTGAGGAAGGTCATTCACAAATAAAATAAACAGAAGCGGGCCCAGATGAATTCCCTGTGGCACACCTGAAGTCACATTAACAGTATTTGACAACACGTTAGAAAACAAAACACGTTGAGTACGGTTAGAGCGATAGGACAAAATCCAATCTTGAAGATTCATTGGGAACCCTAATAAAGAGAGCTTGTGAATAAGCAGAGAATGGTTCACAGAATCGAATGCCTTGCTGAAGTCCATAAAAACTACATCCTTCTGCAAACCAATTTGAAAACCACGGTGGATTAGGTTAGAAAACTCAAGAAGGTTAGTCGATGTTGAACGATGTCTGAAAAAACCGTGTTGCAACGGAGATATCAAGCTGCAACAAAGATGTTGCAGTTGCCGTGTGACCAGGAACTCAAGAAGCTTCGGGATGGCGGAAAGCTTTGCGATACCACGATAGTTTTCAATGTTTGATCTTGAACCTTTTTTGTGAAGCGGAATGATGTAGGACTTATTCCAAATTACTGGAAGACAAGACTGTTCCAAGGAGAGGTTGAAGAGAAAGGTCAAGGGTTTGCAAAGGAACTGGGCACAGTGTTTTAAGATGCAACTTGGTACCTTATCTGGACCCGCAGAAAACGATATGTCCATAGATGACAAACCTTCCAGAAAAACGCTTTCCTCGAAAATGGGCAGAAAAATTCTGTTAGCTTGAGGTAGCTGGTACGGATACGGATTGGATGCGTTGTAAATTTGAGACGAGTACGTTGTTTAGAAAAAGGTAGCGAATAAATTTGCAATACCAACAGCAGAAGCTTCTGTTTTGTTCTGGTAATGAAGGGACGGAGGAAAAGCATTTGACTTACGCTTAGAGTTAATGAACGAATAGAATTTTTTAGGATCTCTACGGAAGTTACTACTACTTTGTGAAAGGTAATGATTATAACACTGACTATTGACGACAAGGAACAGAAAGCGAGCGGAGGAGTATAGAGCTAAGGCCGACGTGGAGCCCGATTTCTGGTACTTTTTATAGAGCCGGGATGTATTATTTTTTCAGTATGACAAATACTTGGAGAACCAGGGACGCTTGGACGATACAGGTACAGTGATATCTGGAACAAGAGTATTAAGGGCGGAGTAAATAGAACTATAAAACGAGTTAACAGTTGCATCTATGTTCGGCAATGAAAGAAACGAGCAATCAACACGCGAGAGATGTAGATCTAAATCGATAAAGTTTGTTTTGCGAAAACACTTTATGTGACAAGGAGCCATGGAACTGTCAGCAGCTCCAGATTGTGTACACTCCAGGGATATCAACAAAGTTGGATGGTAAGGATCTTCAGGGAGTGATATTGGGCTTGCTCTAGATACCGTAGCAAGAGAAGCATCGTTAACAAAAACGAGGTCAAGAAGTCTGTCCCAAATGTTTTTAACGGTATTAATTTGGACAAGGGAAATATCCGTTAGCCCATTGATAAAGTCATTATGGCAATTGGGAAACAACAGGTTAGCGTCATCACAAGGCAGCCAAGAAAGAAATGGGAGGTTAAAATCCCCCATGACAATAATTCGATCATTGCAGAAACAACAGTATTAAATGCTGAGAGGTGGTGTAAGTAAAGCTCAGCATCAGACCTGGGAGGAATGTAAGAGCAGGTTAAATAGAAAAATGCGGAGCCAACACGAGCTTTGACTGCAACAAATTTAATTCCATGGATGTTATTGAATGGGAATAACTCAGATGAAAAATTGTTTCCGGACATCCAGAAACCCAGTTCGAGTCTGTCTCATAAATGTGCGCATTTCGGCCTCAATGTCCCGACAAGCCAGGCATGACCAAGACAGGTTCATGCGTTTCGAGATCAGCTCATTTAGCCGACCAAAATTTCCACCACCAGCACATTTTATGTGAGCAAAATTGTCGCACAGCCAGCAGCTAAGAAATGAATGACCAATGATTACACCACCGAATTCACATTTCTTTGCACTACAAACGATTGCCATTATTGACAGCAGTAGAATCACTGTGCACGAATAATAAAAGAACGGAGTGGGAGCGCAGGTAAAATGGGAGAGCAGACAGCAGAGTGAGCCAGACAATCAGCTGCAGCAGCAATAATTCACAGCAGATGATCCAACGAAGTGAACAAAACGAGCAGTAAACTCACCAAAGCAGAGACACAAAAGAAAAGTCCACAGAGAGGGAGAGTATAGGCAATCCAGAGAGAGTGAAAGCAACAATGCGAGCAGCCCGCTTATGCTCACGAGAGAGTGTGGGCGATGCAAACGCTGATGCGCGAGAACAGTGCACACCGAAGAAGCGATAACGAAAAGCAGACTGGGCAAAAAACAATAACAAATTGCCTGCACGAGTCCGATGCGTTACGTTGCAAATATTGAATTTATATTAAACACTTGTTTACAAATAAAACACTGGTGGTTAACACAAAGTAGAATCAAATTAAAGAGATGCGATGATATATCAAAACAAAATCACAACAATGTTGTATTATATTTAGGCAAAGGGCGGAGAATGCGGGAGCAAGAAAAAAACACAATCGGCTTAAGCAAGAGATAGCGTCCGTGTCCGTGGTGTCCGCAAGTTCGCTAGCTGTCCCGTCTATTCCAATCCCACCAGTGATCAGAAGTTCCGGACCTCCACCAACCGGACCTGACAACTCAATTTGACACAATTTCATCCGACAAATTTTGGCCGGAGCATTTGGTGGTGAAGGAGTTTAAGGCTAAGAAGATGAATAGGCCCCCCATAACTCTTACAAATCATTCCAGTGTGCCACCCTCAACCTCAACTTCCTCTTCCTCATCTTCTCGGCCTGCTTCCACCCTTCCAAAAAACTAACTTCTCTTTTAGTAACTTATCAGAATGTTAAAGGGTTACATAGTAAGCTCGGCCTTCTTTTCTGGGATAGTGTTGCAATTGATTCCCACGTTATTGTGTTTACTGAAACCTGATTAAAGCCGGATATTTTCAGTTCCAAGGTGTTGGCAGGTCGGTACACATTTTTTAGAAAGGACCGTTCGTCTCGACGTGCAGGAGGGGTTCTGATTGCAGTGGACTCTAACATCACGTCGGAACACTTCACAGTCCAGGTTCAACAGGAACTGAAATTTCTGTGTGTAAAACTGATTCTTCCCGCTTCCGCTTTATTCATTACTTGCTCGTATATTCAACCTTCTTCGGATATCTCTATTTATGAGCAGCACTTGTCCGCTTTAGCCGCTGTTTCTTCCTCGCTATCAGATAAAGATCATATGATAGTTCTTCGTGACTTCAACTTGCCAGGAACTGTTTGGTCTTCGGTAATCGGGTCTAGTAACCTAGTGCCCATGTCACAACATGACTTTGTTGACGGCTTGCTTGGCCTGTCCTTGTCTCAAGACAATCATGTGAAAAACTCCTTGGGTCGATTGCTTGATCTGTGCTTTGTATCGGATCCGAGCATAGTGATGTTAATCTGAGCCCTTCCGCTCACTATACCTGAAGACGCCTACAATCCTACTTTCGAAGTGTCGCTAGATATAGGACCAACTTTATTGGATCGGTGGAGTAGACGACCTGAACGTGACCGCTGCTTTCGTAAAGCCGAGTTGCGAAGCTTAATAACCTCATTAGGGATTTGGTTGGTCCGCTTTGTACTTGTGCACTGATGTCATAAAAGGCACAAACATTTTTTACAATGCTCTTGGCACATTTTTTGATTCTTGTGTCCCGCTTTCTTGTCTGATTAGATCTGGAAAACCCCCTTGGTTTACCAAAGAGTTATCCAGCCTAAAAAACTTATAATCAAGATTTTATAAAAAATTTAAGGAAGTTGGTTATTCTACTTCTCACTCTCGATATGTAATAGCTCGGTCAAACTTTTCAGTTCTTAATGCACAATGCTATAAGAACTACCTATCTCAATGCAGGATACGTTTTTCTCAGGACCCTAGACAGTTTTACTGCTTCATAAACAGTAAGCGTAGAACGTCCGCACACCCATCCTCGCAATCATTTCGTAATACGTCGGCAAACAATGATCAGGCAATTGCCGATCTTTTTGATTAATTTTTTCAAACCACCTATTCTAAGGAAAGCTACTCTGGTCATCCGTATCCATACGGTTTACCGAGGTCGAACGGCATTTTCAATCCCTTGTTAAATGAATGTTTTTTACTTCGTGATCTTCGACAAGTTAAGCCGGTGTTTTCACAGGGTCCAGACGTGGTTCCAGGTTGTGTACTCAGGTACTGTGCCAAGGCTCTGTGTGGACCCTTGCTTAAACTATTCACCCTGCCCATCAATTCTTCTTGCTTCCCTCCGATCCGTTTACAAATACAGGTGTAGACTTCGCCGGGCCTTACCATATCCGATGCTCTAAAAACCGGGGGCAGAAATCCTATAAGGGATATATTGCCGTATTCGTATGCATGGCGACAAAAGCTATTCATTTGGAAGTAGTCAGCGATCTTACTTCAGATGCATTTCTAGCTGCACTTAGAAGATTTTTTTCAAGAAGAGGAAAATGTGCAAAAATTTTTTCCGATAATGGAACCAACTTTGTGGGAGCTTCGCGCAAATTAGACGAGGAATACCAAAAAGCCCTCAAAGACAACATAAAAGTGGTTCCAATATTAGAAAGAGAACAGATCGAGTGGCATTTTATTACCCCGGCAGGACCTCACTTCGGAGGTATTTGGGAAGCTGGGGTAAAATCAGTGAAATATCACTTAAAAAGGGTAATTGGGGACAATAATTTAACCTATGAGGAAATGGCAACTCTATTATGTTAAATTGAAGCGGTACTAAATTCACGCCCTTTGTATACAGCTACAAATGATATTGACGATCTGGATGTATTAATACCAGGTCATTTTATTATTGGAAGGCCAATATTTGGCCCGATTGAGACAATTTCACAGGAAAAAATCGGGAATCTGGATAGATGGAGATTAATTCAGAAAATGAAAAGAGAATTTTGGATTAAATGGAAAGAAGATTATTTGCACACACTGCAACAAAGAAATAAATGGAAAATAGGAATGCAGAATATTAAAACAGGACAGATTGTGTTAATAAAAGATGAAACCTGTCACCCAGCTAGATGGCCCTTGGGAAAAATAGAAGAAATACATAAAGGTAGGGACGATAGAGTCAGAGTAGTAACTATAAAACATCAAGACGGGTTGATAAAACGACCTATAACTAAAATTTGTCCATTAGTTGGAATTGAGTCAGAAGAGCAAGACTCAGGAATGACTCCAAAAGAGACCAGAAGTACTCGTAGTAGTAAAAGGTAATTCAAATTGCGTGTATAGGAAGATAGCAGAGACATGATCATTTTGGGTCGAATTAGAAAGGCAGGTAGTTGGCTCTTCAAAGTTCCAGTAAACACTAATGCTAGAATTCAATGTAGTAACTCAAATCAACAACTAATTGATCTTCCGCATCAAGGAATTTTAACAATAATACATGGTTGTACTGTGCGAACCGATGATAAAATACTAGTACCTCATCGCAGTATTCAAACAGAAAGCTACGAGCCAATTTCATCCTTTTATATAAGTAATATAAGCAAAATACCAAAAATTGTTTGGAATCCATTAACAGTACCATTAATTAACCATACAGAAGAAATGGATAAGTTAAGAAACGAAATAAAATTGTTAAAAGAAGGTCATCATGACTTAAAAGGACTTAAGTTCCATCATGACATGCGGCCTTGATTATCGGAATCATAATAATGATAATATCAATAATCTATGCCGTAAGAAGAATTAAAGTAGCATGAAGACTGCAAACGATAGCACTTCCCTACCCACTGTAATTGACTGTAAATGATTATCTGTACTTGTAATTATAGCTATAAAGAAAGTGTACACAAAAAGGTTCACAAGAATCAAAATACAAAACAATGCCACTTTCGGCCCTTTGCAGAATGTTCAAACATGAACATATTATCGTCAATACAATGCCACTTTCGGCCCCCTTGCAGAATGTTTAAACATAAATAGATTATTGTACACATTCACTCATGTAACAACACCGAATTCTAAAGAAATCACATGAAGTAGACAAGTCATGACTGCACTGGTGTAAACAGAGATCTGTAACCCATTAATACGACAACAAAACACAAGTGGAGAAAACACTTAACAAATGCGGTCCTAAAATAAAACCAATGTAAGCATTTACTCAAATAGACACCCTCAGTAAAGTGTATCCTCTGCGTAGGTATAACGATAATTATAGACTACCAAATTGTACCTCCTACCTCATTGTCAAATCACATGTAAGGCTCTGATTTTAAGAATAAAATTTTGTTTGAATTTATAACTCAACTCTCAAATGTCTAGACTTTTCTTTTAAGGTCTTAACAGCAATCGAAGGCATGAACGGCGTCTCCCTCCAGTTGTATTGATACCAAGTCAAATTTGTGATCGTCGCATACCGCATTGTGCAAATTAACGAGGCGCTCCAGTTGCGCGAACCAAAGTTGCGGATTGGATTTATTGAATTTCGGAAGCCGCTGTAGTTGCTGTCTTAAGTAATTTAGCGTGGCCTCCGTGTTTGCCATGATTGTTGCGTCGTAAAATTTGTTTTGGTCGAGGAACGCAAAAAATAGTGCTGCTCTTGCATTTGCGGTTGTTTTTTAACGTAGGGGTCACCACTTTGGCGGGTTGGCCACCGTACGCTTGACGTACGCTTCTTTATTAATTATTACTTAGTTTTAACACAATCTTTGTTTAGCGTCGAAGTCAGAGGTCAAGATGCCAGACCGCTAATAATATGCGCCGGTGTTGCCACACCAGCGATCGACTCTAAGATCAGTGTTGTTGAGGGGCCTTTGACCTCCTTTGCAGCTATTAAACGTAGCTTTAGTTCGGTTTTCAAATTTACGTATTGCTTTCGTAGTCATTTTTTTTAATGCTACGGACAAGTGTAGAAGTACCTCTAGTCCATACTTTTGGTTATGAAAGGTGGATCCAATGCTTTCCATTTGGGAGTGCATTGACGCGTTCACTGATTTTCGTGGATTCGGATTAAATTCTACATTTTAAATTTCAGTAATATATTCTAAACATATGTATGTAATATGAACTTCTTTCACTTAATGACTCCCTATCCGGCCATATATCGTCATACATTCGTCAAAATAAACTTACCAAATAAAATTTCAATCAAATGGTTTAATTTTTTTTAGTTTAGCTGGTATTTAAGTATTGATTTATTTTGTTGGCTAAGCTTATTACAATTTCTTTATAACGCAACAATATAATTACATCTTGCAGGTTTCGAGAGTGGGGCAAATTACTTAAGAGCCTTTTTATGAGAGCAAATCAACATATATTTGTATACTATTTTAAACTTCTGAGAGCAAATTGACCTATCTAGTTATACAAATTTAAAGTTAACGAACTCTTTATCTGACGATTCTACACAAAATGATGTGAATGCTTTATATCTTAGTGGTAGTAAATTTATAGTCATAGTAATTACAAATAAAACTTAATAAAATAGTAGTTGAACAACAGCGAAGACAATTAAATTTTAAGTGATTATAAAGGACCAAAAAGGTTTACTGCTGGATGGTTATCAGCTGTGTTTCCCAAAAATTGACCATAAAGTTCCTTATAGCGTTCTAATGAGAGGCCTCCGCGCTTTCGATCTTCATCCTAGGGAGAAAAATGTTCAATTAAAATATAAATTATAATTCATTTTTCATTATATGATTGCTCACATTCAGTAACGTTTCGAACGCTTTGTCTATGGGGGAAATATCATCGATGGCTACTCTTGTTATACAGTTATAACGATATTCTTTTACTCCCACTATTCCATCACTATCTATATCCAGCAGTTTAAAGTTGGATTCAATGAATGCTCTCATCGCCTGCAAAAAAAGATACAAAAATATAGTTTGTTATACCCCTATGCGTGGTAATATCCTTCTCCCAAATATTTAGATAACAGTCGGATGATAGTTCGTTGTTGGAAAGGGAGAGGGAGAGAAAGCTATTTAAACGATGCACAGTGGGGCCTTAGCGGAAAAAAGATTGTTCGGAGCAGAACCCAGCCGATTAGTTGCTTGCCAAATAGCACCTAATTCTTGGCCGTCAGCCGCTTATTTTGTTTGTTACTTATGTCTATGTCACTCATTTGTTTGTTAAAGCTTTGCGCGTGCTTGCCCTGTTAAGCGCTCTCTGCCAGCTCGCTCTTCGCTATCTCCGCTTTGCGTCTGCCTACCGACGTCAGCCGAGCGAAGCTGCGCTCAGCGATCGGAGCGGCCATGTAAAGGGCAGGCAAGCCACACTTGCAATTTGGATGTCACGCATTAAAGAACATATCGTAATTTTATTTCTGCGCCGAGTTTTATTTAATTCGAAATAATTAGTCGGCCGATTGGGGATAAAAAACATTATCTCCACAAAGATGAAAAGTAGTTTTGTGAGTGAGCAATTAGTGTGTGCATTAATTAATTAAATTAATTTTTATCAGGGAACGTTAAAAAAAATTGAAATATAACTGTTCGGGCCAGCCGCTGAAGAATAACCGTAACTTTAAAATTATTATTATTGTATGAGCATAGAGAGCCGCCTACATATGTATGTTGTAAAGCGTTGACTTTCTGCAGAGCTGCTGCGCTCTCCCGCTAAAGGGGCTCTCTGCCGCCGCCACTTCGGCAACTACTTTGATCTGCTGCCGCCACTTCGGCAGTCACTTTGATCTAACGCCGTCGTCTATAGTTTAGTTCTATGCTAACCCCTCTGCGCATTGGTTGCATATCGATCTCGCGTAAAGTTTATCTGGCAATAGCAAGCAATCGGCTTCCGCTAAGCCACCAAGATTAAATACGAATTATAAAGATTAACCCAAAATCTCTTTTCATTTTTGAAACACATAGGTGCCAAAAAAGCTTGGCATCTCAAACATTGGTGACCCCGACGTGATATAAAACCATTGCTTAATCGCGTTCCGTTAAAACACTTATTAATTATACAATATTGTGTTGTTGGGTAGTTTAACTACCAACAAATACATTTGTGTGCACATTAAAAACAGTTTAAAGTGCAAATTCAGTGAGAGTGCGGCTGGAATATTTATAGACAAATTCCGGTACTTTAAGCGTCGAATCTCTCATTCTCTGCGCAGCTGCAGCCGCGGTTCTTGACTTTTCGTGTCTTGCATTCTCGCTCTCGCGTCTATACATCGTCGCTTAAGCGGTATTTCATTTTCCGTTGTTGTGTCGATTGCACAACGGTTAACATGGACAACGATCCAAATACAGGCGCGGGCGGAAATATTGTGTTGGCTGATTCCAGACTGAGTCTGTATAAACGTAAAAGTCAGTCATTATATGATCGATTGCACAGGCTTGGCGAATCCTTCGCGGGGAATAAAATCGATAAGCTGACCGCCGCGGAAGTCGAGGTGCGCCTTGATATGTTGACAGAAATTCGAGAGGAATTTAATAAGGCCCATAATGAGTTGGAGGCTCTCGATCAAAACGAGATTGGGAGTGAGCTGCGCGAAATCTTCGATACTCTTTTCATATCGTTGAAAGCTGAGTTGCTGGCTGCTGTTGAAGTAAGCCAGTCACACGCCGCTGCCCATTCAACGACTCTGCCAAGCCATTCCGGACATAGTACCATCATCATGGCTCACAAGCAGCGACTTCCTGAGCTGAAGGTGCCGAAGTTTTCTGGTGGATACGTCGAGTTCTCGGATTTTATGGCAATGTTCAAATCGGTGATTGAAGCGGATGCGGATCTCAGTGACATCGAGAAATTCCAGCACCTTCGCTCTTGCCTCGCTGATGCGGCTTTGGATTCGGTTCGATCGTTGGAGCTCTCCAGTGCCAATTATCGTGCGGCTCTGGATATACTTAATAAACGCTTTAATAACAAAAGACTTGTTTTCCAGGCACACATCAAGAAGATTCTTGGGCTAAAGAGGGTAGACTCGCCTTCTGCTAAAAGGCTTCGGGAGTTTTCGGATGCAGTCAATTTACACATGCGAGCGTTGCAGACATTGGGAACTGCTGAGGAGATTTCGGGATTCATGGTTATCAACATGCTGCTGCAGAAGTTGGATTCGAAGACGATGCTATACCTACCGCAGAGGAATTCTTCGAATTCTTGCAGCAACGCTGCCAGAAAATGGAGCGATTGGAATATGCTACAGCGACACACGCTAGTAGCGATCAGGTGGGAAAAAACCATTCCTATACGCATGTTAAGAAAACGTTTGTAGCTTCCAACTCTTCCGCCGACCCGTCTGTATGCGTCTTTTGCCACTCAGTGGGCCATGGAATATACTCGTGCAAGATATTCGAAAATCTCTCACCGTTGCTGCGCCACAAAGAAGTGAAGAAGCTTTCCCTATGCTTAAATTGCCTAAAACCGGGGCACCGGACCCGCGCATGCAATAGTGGAAAATGTCGAGTATGCGGCGGTAGGCATCATAGTTTGTTGCACTTCGTTAGTATGCAGCCCAAAACACAAGGCTGCCCAGGTATTACTCCTCCCGATCTGGCCGTTCAACCGGACACTCTTTCCGTTGCTCAAAATTCTGCTAGCAGCTCGTCTCTACCTTCGTCTACCTCTCTTGCTGCCCAAGGTCTTCACTCTGATGTCGTGCTTCTGGCTACAGCCGTGGTTCTCGTGAAGAATCGGTCTGGCGTTTTAGTTCCTTGTCGTGCCATCTTAGATTCAGGATCGCAGCTGCATCTCGTCACATCCAGGTTCGCCCAGCAGCTTCAGCTTAGGAGAACTCAATCGTCTGCACTTGTGTCTGGGCTGGGCGATACCAGCGTTTCTACTGAGGGATCCACCATAAGCATTTGTATGCATTCTCGCACCTCTGCTTACACAACTACGCTTACTGCTCTCATCGCCCCCACGATTACCGATTCTCAACCAAGTATGGCAGTAAATGTATCCGATTGGCGTATTCCATCTAACATTCAGCTCGCTGATCCTGCATTTTTCAATCCTCAACGGGTTGATCTTCTCATTGGTGCGAGCGTTTTTTATGATCTCCTCTGCGTAGGGCAAATCAAACTCACCGATGGACTGCCTCTTCTGCAGAAGACCCGGCTTGGGTGGATCGTATCTGGTGGTGGACAGAAGGTATCAAGCTCGGCGCTTTTGGCCACGCACAATTGTCCAAATTCGATAGCTGAGATGGAAGCAAGGTTGGATAAAACTCTTCGTATGTTTTGGGAAGTCGAGAATTGTGTGGAGGTTGGGTTGAATACCAAAGAAGAAGACGGTTGTGAAGCACATTTCGTAAGCCACCTTTCACGGTTGCCATCCGGGGAGTATGCAGTTCGTCTGCCGCTAAATAACAATACTGATCGTTTAGGAGAATCTTATGCTCAGGCTTATCGACGGTTCATCAGTCTGGAGCGAAAACTGGAGCGTAATCCTACACTCAAGGAGCGGTATTCCGCCTTTATGAGGGCGTACATTGATTTGCATCATATGCAACAAGTCAACCCTGACTCCCGTAGCCTCTGCAAATATTTCTTGCCTCATCACTGTGTCCTAAAGGAGGACAGTACGACGACAAAACTCCGTGTCGTATTCGATGGATCCGCAGCTACATCAACTGGATATTCTCTAAATGATGTGATGATGACAGGCCCTGTTATTCAGCCTGCATTGTTCAACATATTGATTCGCTTTCGAACATATCCAGTCGCACTCACTGGGGACATTTGTAAAATGTACCGCTGCGTACGAGTGTCTCCACCCGACAATTTGTATCAATGCATCCTATGGCGAGATTCCATCGAGTCCGAGGTTCAAGTCTACACATTAGACACCGTCACATACGGGACGAGGGCTGCATCATTTCTAGCGGTCCGCGCAATGCACCAGCTGGCCATCGACGAGGGTGAATCCTACCCTCTTGGCTCAGCTGCTCTGCGGCAGGAGTTTTACGTGGATGACCTTATTTCGGGCGGTAATTCAGTCGCACAGGTCATGGAAAAGATGCACCAAACATCAGCTTTACTGTCCCGTGGTAACTTTAGACTTAGGAAATGGTGCTCCAGTCACCAGGAAGTACTTGAGGGAACCCCTGAAGATGACATAGAGAAGTTCCTAAAGTTTAATGATGGAAGCGACATAGCCAAAACTCTCGGCTTAGCGTGGGACCCTGTTTCGGATCAGCTGCTTTTTGCCTTGTCCGCACTGGACACAAACTCAAAGCCATCAAAGCGGTCGGTTTTATCTACGATTGCGCGGTTCTACGACCCTCTTGGATTGATAAATCCAGTCATTGTCAGGTGCAAAATCTTCCTTCAGCAGCTTTGGAGAGAAAATTTGGATTGGGATGAAAGCCTACCCTCAGCGTTGCATTCAAATTGGATGGACTTGAGAAATAGTTTGGCAAGCATTTCTCGGATCTCATTTCCTCGCTTGGTTCTTCGTTCTAGTGTGGCTACAGAAGTTCACGGATTCTGTGATGCCAGCTTAGAAGCATATGGCGCTTGCGTGTATATCGTGTCCAGGGAAGCCCAGTCTTCGAGCCACGTTTTGTGCTCAAAGTCGCGAGTGGCGCCGCTAAAGACTATATCGATTCCTAAGCTGGAATTAAGTGGAGCCCATTTGCTTGCAAAAATCATGCAGAATGTAAAGGACATGGGAATCTTTACAGGTCGGTTCTATTGCTGGTCGGATTCGTCAACAGCATTATCTTGGATTAGGGACAAGCCAGCCAAATTCAAGTTTTCGTGCCAAATCGATTCAATTCGATCAATTCAGGAGCTGACGGCAGCCATGGAATGGCGCTATGTTCCCACATCTTTAAATCCTGCTGATATTCTCTCGAGAGGCTCGCATCCCAACCATCTTATCCAGTCAGAGCTATGGTTTCACGGCCCATCCTTTTTGCTAGGCTCCAAGGATAAGTGGCCTTTATCTCCGTCTAACAACATAGCAACTTTGGAGCTTCGCAAGAGAGGATTGCTAATCACGTCTCCACATGCCGATCTCACGTCCGGATGCAAATTTGCGAATTCATTCTTTCGCATGCAGCGCACATTCGCCTACATGCATAAATTTATACATCGTCTTAGGCATCCAGGACTCACCGTTTCTGATATTCGGCAAGGAACGCATCTTCTAATTCGACACATTCAGCTGGCAAATTTGTGGATGGACATAAAGGAGATTCGGCGCAATGGTCAAGTCATGAAATCCAGTTCTATTAGTTCGCTCAACCCGTTCATCGATCATTCTGGACTACTTAGAGTTGGAGGTCGTCTTGGCAACTCATCGCTAGGATTTGACGCTCAGAACCCGCTCATTTTGCCAAAGGGACATTCCATTACCTTTGCGCTGATAAGATATTATCATGAAAGAAACCTCCATGCCGGACCTCGCGCCTTGCTATCCATAATTCGGCTGGAATATTGGCCCATTGGAGGTGTTAAGGCAGTGTCAAGGGTCGTCAGCAGATGTGTGAGATGCTTCAGGACTAGGCCGCGCATGGTCGAACACATCATGGGAGACCTACCTAAGGAACGTTTGGAAGGATCTCGAGCTTTTGAAGTCACTGGAGTAGACTACTGTGGACCTTTTTTCTACCGATCAGAAATCCGCACAAGGCCTCCGATCAAGTGCTACATTAGCGTATTCATCTGCTTCACTTCCAAGGCTATACACATGGAACTCGTAAAGGATTTGACCACTGCGTCGTTTCTAGGCGCACTAAAGCGTTTTACTTCCATTCGTGGAAGGCCAAGTCAAATTTGGTCGGACAATGCGACAAACTTCGTTGGGGCCAAGAACGAGCTTCTGGAGCTAAAGAAGCTTTGTCTGAGCGAACCGCATATGAAGGAGGTCCACGAATCCTGCTTGGCTGACTCGATCGACTGGCGTTTCATCCCACCTCGCTCTCCGCATTTTGGCGGGTTGTGGGAAGCGGCCGTGAAGACCGCAAAATATCACCTGTACCGCTCAGTTGGACCATCTGTGCTTAGCTTCGACGAGCTGCGCACTCTGATCTGTCAGATTACTGCAATTGTTAACTCTCGCCCTTTGCTCTCGCTTTCAGAAAATCCTGATGATTTAGACGTTTTGACTCCTGCTCATCTGCTTTTAGGTGGCCCCCATGAGCAAATCCTCGAGCCTGACCTAACGAAGCTGAACTACAATCGTCTGGATGGCTGGCAGCGGGTCACCCAACTACAACAAATATTTTGGAGCCGTTGGCGCGAAGAGTATCTCACTCTTTTGCAAGAGCGCGCGAAGTGGCGCACCCCCGCGCAAAACATCTGCAAGAACGACCTCGTTCTGGTGAAGGACGAAAATCTTCCTCCAATGCGTTGGCCACTGGCTAGAGTGGTCGATGTCGTTTTCGGCAAGGACGGAGTGTGTCGCGTCGCTGACCTGAAGACATCCTCAGGAAACATCAGGAGGGCCGTCACTCGGCTATGTTTGCTGCCCCTTAAGGAATCTGTTGAGAGACTAGCTCCCAACGGGGGGAGTATGTTCGGGCCAGCCGCTGAAGAATAACCGTAACTTTAAAATTATTATTATTGTATGAGCATAGAGAGCCGCCTACATATGTATGTTGTAAAGCGTTGACTTTCTGCAGAGCTGCTGCGCTCTCCCGCTAAAGGGGCTCTCTGCTGCCGCCACTTCGGCAGTCACTTTGATCTAACGCCGTCGTCTATAGTTTAGTTCTATGCTAACCCCTCTGCGCATTGGTTGCATATCGATCTCGCGTAAAGTTTATCTGGCAATAGCAAGCAATCGGCTTCCGCTAAGCCACCAAGATTAAATACGAATTATAAAGATTAACCCAAAATCTCTTTTCATTTTTGAAACACATAGGTGCCAAAAAAGCTTGGCATCTCAAACAATAACAATAAACATTAAAAATTATTTATGTTATATAAATCGTAAATTTAAGTTTATTTCTGATATCGCTTAATACGACTAAAATAAGATTTTGGTGTATTCCATGCTTCCGTAGCATATTTTCTTCACATTGAGTTATTTAGATAAAATAAGTGCTATTATTTTTATTTTTTTTATAATCAGGAATGTGTTTTGTATTTTTGATTATAAAATAATATCACTGATAAAAATTATGTTGTTTGCTTTTACTGTTAGAGCACGTAATATTTCTGTTTTCGAATATCTTTGAAATTGTGGATGCGACAGATTTTCGCCTTTTGTGGATGCGGAAGTAGCAGTGACATATTTTATTTATTTCTATATTAAATTAACTAATTATCTGTTAATAATGGTACTTAGTTGCTAAAGGCGGAAAAATTTAAGTTAAAAGTTAGCTAAATTTAAGTGATTATAAATATTGCATGCAATTAGTTTAAGAGACAGTTCAGGGGATAGGGTTTGGCAGAGGGAGCTATAATTATAGCATCAGCATAATTAGACCTACGTATGGGTAGACGGATAGGCCTAAAAGTGCGGGTAGGTCTAGATGGAACGGCCAAGTCAATCTCACCCAAGAGAGTTTGGGAGTCAACAGTCCCGAGAAGGGGCTTGTGAACGAACATTACGCCATTACATATTATGCGATGGTGCAACGACGGCAGGTCAATAAGATTTAGCCTAGACCGGTAGGGTGGCAAGATTCTACCCGAGTCCCAGTTAAAGTTGCGAAGGGAAAAAATTAAAAATTGATTTTGCACGGATTCAATAACAACCTGCTGCTCTATATACTGCGGGCTCCACACACAATAACAATACTCCAATATAGGACGTACTAACGAGATGTACAGTTGTTTCGTAACGTACAGGTCGTCAAACTCCTTGGACCAACGCTTGATGAACGCTAAAACACCCTTAGCTTTATTTACAGTTACAGCTATATGGGTGTTAAAACACATCTTATGATCAAAAAGGACTCCGAGGTCATTTGAACTCGAAATTCGCTCAAGGACATGATTTCCTAGAACATATGGGACAAAATGAGGAGCACGACGGTAAAATGTCATATTTGCATTTTGCATTTGGAAAGGTTCAGAAAAAGAAGATTCGTTGAACACCACAATAGTAGTTCACTTAGATCAAGTTAAAGGCGCGTGTGCAAATACCAATCAGAGTAAGAAAGACAGATTTTAACATCATCAGCATACATTAGTGTAGTAGAGTATGCTATAACTTGAGGAAGGTCATTCACAAATAAAATAAACAGAAGCGGGCCCAGATGAATTCCCTGTGGCACACCTGAAGTCACATTAACAGTATTTGACAACACGTTAGAAAACAAAACACGTTGAGTACGGTTAGAGCGATAGGACAAAATCCAATCTTGAAGATTCATTGGGAACCCTAATAAAGAGAGCTTGTGAATAAGCAGAGAATGGTTCACAGAATCGAATGCCTTGCTGAAGTCCATAAAAACTACATCCTTCTGCAAACCAATTTGAAAACCACGGTGGATTAGGTTAGAAAACTCAAGAAGGTTAGTCGATGTTGAACGATGTCTGAAAAAACCGTGTTGCAACGGAGATATCAAGCTGCAACAAAGATGTTGCAGTTGCCGTGTGACCAGGAACTCAAGAAGCTTCGGGATGGCGGAAAGCTTTGCGATACCACGATAGTTTTCAATGTTTGATCTTGAACCTTTTTTGTGAAGCGGAATGATGTAGGACTCATTCCAAATTACTGGAAGACAAGACTGTTCCAAGGAGAGGTTGAAGAGAAAGGTCAAGGGTTTGCAAAGGGACTGGGCACAGTGTTTTAAGATGCAACTTGGTACCTTATCTGGACCCGCAGAAAACGATATGTCCATAGATGACAAACCTTCCAGAAAAACGCTTTCCTCGAAAATGGGCAGAAAAATGCTGTTAGCTTGAGGTAGCTGGTACGGATACGGATTGGATGCGTTGTAAATTTGAGACGAGTACGTTGTTTAGAAAAAGGTAGCGAATAAATTTGCAATACCAACAGCAGAAGCTTCTGTTTTGTTCTGGTAATGAAGGGACGGAGGAAAAGCATTTGACTTACGCTTAGAGTTAATGAACGAATAGAATTTTTTAGGATCTCTACGGAAGTTACTACTACTTTGTGAAAGGTAATGATTATAACACTGACTATTGACGACAAGGAACAGAAAGCGAGCGGAGGAGTATAGAGCTAAGGCCGACGTGGAGCCCGATTTCTGGTACTTTTTATAGAGCCGGGATGTATTATTTTTTCAGTATGACAAATACTTGGAGAACCAGGGACGCTTGGACGATACAGGTACAGTGATATCTGGAACAAGAGTATTAAGGGCGGAGTAAATAGAACTATAAAACGAGTTAACAGTTGCATCTATGTTCGGCAATGAAAGAAACGAGCAATCAACACGCGAGAGATGTAGATCTAAATCGATAAAGTTTGTTTTGCGAAAACACTTTATGTGACAAGGAGCCATGGAACTGTCAGCAGCTCCAGATTGTGTACACTCCAGGGATATCAACAAAGTTGGATGGTAAGGATCTTCAGGGAGTGATATTGGGCTTGCTCTAGATACCGTAGCAAGAGAAGCATCGTTAACAAAAACGAGGTCAAGAAGTCTGTCCCAAATGTGTTTAACGGTATTAATTTGGACAAGGGAAATATCCGTTAGCCCATTGATAAAGTCATTATGGCAATTGGGAAACAACAGGTTAGCGTCATCACAAGGCAGCCAAGAAAGAAATGGGAGGTTAAAATCCCCCATGACAATAATTCGATCATTGCAGAAACAACAGTATTAAATGCTGAGAGGTGGTGTAAGTAAAGCTCAGCATCAGACCTGGGAGGAATGTAAGAGCAGGTTAAATAGAAAAATGCGGAGCCAACACGAGCTTTGACTGCAACAAATTTAATTCCATGGATGTTATTGAATGGGAATAACTCAGATGAAAAATTGTTTCCGGACATCCAGAAACCCAGTTCGAGTCTGTCTCATAAATGTGCGCATTTCGGCCTCAATGTCCCGACAAGCCAGGCATGACCAAGACAGGTTCATGCGTTTCGAGATCAGATCATTTAGCCGACCAAAATTTCCACCACCAGCACATTTTATGTGAGCAAAATTGTCGCACAGCCAGCAGCTAAGAAATGAATGACCAATGATTACACCACCGAATTCACATTTCTTTGCACTACAAACGATTGCCATTATTGACAGCAGTAGAATCACTGTGCACGAATAATAAAAGAACGGAGTGGGAGCGCAGGTAAAATGGGAGAGCAGACAGCAGAGTGAGCCAGACAATCAGCTGCAGCAGCAATAATTCACAGCAGATGATCCAACGAAGTGAACAAAACGAGCAGTAAACTCACCAAAGCAGAGACACAAAAGAAAAGTCCACAGAGAGGGAGAGTATAGGCAATCCAGAGAGAGTGAAAGCAACAATGCGAGCAGCCCGCTTATGCTCACGAGAGAGTGTGGGCGATGCAAACGCTGATGCGCGAGAACAGTGCACACCGAAGAAGCGATAACGAAAAGCAGACTGGGCAAAAAACAATAACAAATTGCCTGCACGAGTCCGATGCGTTACGTTGCAAATATTGAATTTATATTAAACACTTGTTTACAAATAAAACACTGGTGGTTAACACAAAGTAGAATCAAATTAAAGAGATGCGATGATATATCAAAACAAAATCACAACAATGTTGTATGATATTTAGGCAAAGGGCGGAGAATGCGGGAGCAAGAAAAAAACACAATCGGCTTAAGCAAGAGATAGCGTCCGTGTCCGTGGTGTCCGCAAGTTCGCTAGCTGTCCCGTCTATTCCAATCCCACCAGTGATCAGAAGTTCCGGACCTCCACCAACCGGACCTGACAACTCAATTTGACACAATTTCATCCGACAAATTTTGGCCGGAGCATTTGGTGGTGAAGGAGTTTAAGGCTAAGAAGATGAATAGGCCCCCCATAACTCTTACAAATCATTCCAGTGTGCCACCCTCAACCTCAACTTCCTCTTCCTCATCTTCTCGGCCTGCTTCCACCCTTCCAAAAAACTTCTCTTTTAGTAACTTATCAGAATGTTAAAGGGTTACATAGTAAGCTCGGCCTTCTTTTCTGGGATAGTGTTGCAATTGATTCCCACGTTATTGTGTTTACTGAAACCTGGTTAAAGCCGGATATTTTCAGTTCCAAGGTGTTGGCAGGTCGGTACACATTTTTTAGAAAGGACCGTTCGTCTCGACGTGCAGGAGGGGTTCTGATTGCAGTGGACTCTAACATCACGTCGGAACACTTCACAGTCCAGGTTCAACAGGAACTGAAATTTCTGTGTGTAAAACTGATTCTTCCCGCTTCCGCTTTATTCATTACTTGCTCGTATATTCAACCTTCTTCGGATATCTCTATTTATGAGCAGCACTTGTCCGCTTTAGCCGCTGTTTCTTCCTCGCTATCAGATAAAGATCATATGATAGTTCTTCGTGACTTCAACTTGCCAGGAACTGTTTGGTCTTCGGTAATCGGGTCTAGTAACCTAGTGCCCATGTCACAACATGACTTTGTTGACGGCTTGCTTGGCCTGTCCTTGTCTCAAGACAATCATGTGAAAAACTCCTTGGGTCGATTGCTTGATCTGTGCTTTGTATCGGATCCGAGCATAGTGATGTTAATCTGAGCCCTTCCGCTCACTATACCTGAAGACGCCTACAATCCTACTTTCGAAGTGTCGCTAGATATAGGACCAACTTTATTGGATCGGTGGAGTAGACGACCTGAACGTGACCGCTGCTTTCGTAAAGCCGAGTTGCGAAGCTTAATAACCTCATTAGGGATTTGGTTGGTCCGCTTTGTACTTGTGCACTGATGTCATAAAAGGCACAAACATTTTTTACAATGCTCTTGGCACATTTTTTGATTCTTGTGTCCCGCTTTCTTGTCTGATTAGATCTGGAAAACCCCCTTGGTTTACCAAAGAGTTATCCAGCCTAAAAAACTTATAATCAAGATTTTATAAAAAATTTAAGGAAGTTGGTTATTCTACTTCTCACTCTCGATATGTAATAGCTCGGTCAAACTTTTCAGTTCTTAATGCACAATGCTATAAGAACTACCTATCTCAATGCAGGATACGTTTTTCTCAGGACCCTAGACAGTTTTACTGCTTCATAAACAGTAAGCGTAGAACGTCCGCACACCCATCCTCGCAATCATTTCGTAATACGTCGGCAAACAATGATCAGGCAATTGCCGATCTTTTTGATTAATTTTTTCAAACCACCTATTCTAAGGAAAGCTACTCTGGTCATCCGTATCCATACGGTTTACCGAGGTCGAACGGCATTTTCAATCCCTTGTTAAATGAATGTTTTTTACTTCGTGATCTTCGACAAGTTAAGCCGGTGTTTTCACAGGGTCCAGACGTGGTTCCAGGTTGTGTACTCAGGTACTGTGCCAAGGCTCTGTGTGGACCCTTGCTTAAACTATTCACCCTGCCCATCAATTCTTCTTGCTTCCCTCCGATCTGGAAGAAATCGTTTATAATTCCTGTCCATAAAAAAGGTAGCAAATCTGACTCAAAAAATTATAGAGGTATAGCAAAGTTATCCGCTATTCCCAAATTGCTTGAGAAGGTTTTAACGCCGCACTTGCAACATCTCCGCAAGTCACTTATATCTCTAACTCAGCATGGATTTATAAGGCGGCGATCAACCACCACGAACTTGTTAGAGTTTACATCTTTCATTATTAAAGGCTTTCAAGGTAACTTACAGACGGATGTTATTTACACCGACTTTAGTAAAGCATTCGACTCTGTAAACCATTCCCTTTTAGCGCATAAACTTGACATTTTAGGGTTCCCGCCCAACCTCCTGAGATGGATTTCTAGCTATCTTTGTTCTAGGTCTCAAAGAGTCCTCTTCAAAAACTCCCTCTCTTTACCAGTAAAGGTTTCTTCGGGAGTACCACAGGGCAGCCATCTAGGCCCCTTACTCTTCACACTCTTTATTAATGACTTGCCTTCAGTATTAACATACTCTCGAGTACTTATGTATGCGGATGATGTTAAACTCTGTGTCCAGTATAAGGACATTTCATTCCATTCTCGCTTGCAATCCGATTTCAATAACTTTCAGTCATGGTGTTGTGAAAACTTGTTACACCTTAATGCCTCGAAATGCAAAGTTATGACATTTCATCGTTCTAGCCCTTTGTTGGCTCTTTATACCCTATTTGGTGGTTCTCTTGAGAGAATGGTGGATGATCTGGGTGTTATGTTAGACCCCAACTTAAAGTTTTCCGAACACGACAAAGAGTGCGTGCGAGAGAGACAGAAAATCGGTCTGTGCGTGACGTCGGGCGCTGCATAGCCACTGCAAATTGATTTGTTCCTTTTGGCTATAAAAATGATCTGATCTGATCCAGATTCAGCAATCTGATAGATATGGTCGTTGTCTATTATTCTGCGTTTTTAGTTTTCTCGAATGTGCAATATTGTGGATGCAACAGATGCCCCTTTGTGGGGGCGGAAGGGGGTGGGGCGAAATTTTGAGATATACGTTTTATAGTGACTTCTTAAAGGAGTGTGTGTACCAAATTTGGTTACTCTAGCCTTAATAGTCTCTGAGATTTGTGGTTGCCCCAGATTTTCGTACTATGCGACACAAACGGTCAAGGTCCGATATCACAGGAGTGTGGATACCAAATTTGGTTGCTCTAGCTTTTATGGGTTCTGAGATCCTTGAACTCATATTTTGCAATTGGCAAAACCGACCATGAAACCTGTGTGTTAGAGTGAGACAGAGCGAGAAAGAGTGAAATTGTTTTCGTGATTCTGGCTATAATAATTATACAATTTGGTTCAGATTTTGCACACTAGAAGATATAGTCATCTTTTACGATTCTGCGTTTTTGGTTTTCTTGTATCTTTAAAATTGTGGATGCCACAGATTTTCGCCCTTTGTGGGGGCGGAAGTGGGCGGGGCAAAGTTTTGAAATATTTTTGTAGCAGTGACATATCACAGAAGTCTGGATCCGAAACATCGTTGCTCTAGCTCTTATAATCTGTGAGCATTAGGCGCTGAAGGGGACGGACAGACGGACAGACAGACATGGCTCAATCGACTCGGCTATTGATGCTGATCAAGAATATATATACTTTATGGGGTCGGAAACGATTCCTTCTGGACGTTACACACATCCATTTTCACCACAAATTTAATATACCCCAATACTCATTTTAAGTATCGGGTATACAAAAAATTAAATTTACTTGTGTATATTTAGGGGAGGTGTGCTGGCTGTGGGCACTCCCTAGTTATGGACGCAAGCAGACGCTACAGATCTGAGTGTTGTGATTCGTGATTGTTGACAAGGTTTTCTTACTGATAACGAAACAAATATATACATTTTTGCAGTAGCTATGAGCATAATAAAGAAAATAGTGTAATACAAAAAATTTAAAAGTAACTTTTTTGAAGTGCGATTTTTTAAATTTTAATTAATGCTAAACTGGTTGAAAACTGCGTAGTTTCGTTCAGTACGTATTTAAGAAATTTTTCTATGCAGTTCACGTGATTTTAGCTAAGTTAACACTGAAAAAATCATTTAACATAGTCAATGGGAAAACGTGCTATCTCTTTTTATTCTTGGTGTAAATAAAAGCTCTTAAAATACAAAAATTTAATTTTCTCTTTCTTTGCTGTGCTTTCCTTTCATGTTTTTTCGGTTTTAGCTGATTTTTTAAGGGTACCCACAACCAATTACAAAACCATTTTGTGTAATATTTAACATGACTAAATTCTTGATAACATTTTTTTAGTTGACGGAATTAATTTAGTTAACTGACAATTACCTAATACCTCTAGCTTCGTCAAAAGCTATCAGGCATAAGGAAACGTTATGCCGATGAAATTTTAATATTTTCATAAGTGAGGAGAGAAATAAAAGAATTGAAATAGCGTGTAACTTAACGTCGAATTCAGCTCTTACCTGGGGGAATTCTTCATACTTTTTGCCCACACAAGTTTTCTTGACCGCATCTTTAAACTCTTGATTAGATATTTTTCCATCCTAAAAAATATATAACAAAAAAAAATATATATTTTAAAATATATACAAAAACGAGGGGGAACGTTGTGAGTTGCTGCGGACACCGCAACTCTACAGTTATACCCGATACTATGTCAGTATGGCTCTCCTCCGGCAGACGCCATTAATATTAAACGACACGACAAAGAGTGCGTGCGAGAGAGACAGAAAATCGGTCTGTGCGTGACGTCGGGCGCTGCATAGCCACTGCAAATTGATTTGTTCCTTTTGGCTATAAAAATGATCTGATCTGATCCAGATTCAGCAATCTGATAGATATGGTCGTTGTCTATTATTCTGCGTTTTTAGTTTTCTCGAATGTGCAATATTGTGGATGCAACAGATGCCCCTTTGTGGGGGCGGAAGGGGGTGGGGCGAAATTTTGAGATATACGTTTTATAGTGAGATCTAACAGGAGTGCGGTACCAAATTTAGTTACTCTAGCCTTAATAGTCTCTGAGATTTGTGGATGCCCCAGATTTTCGTCCTTTGCGGGGGCGGAAGGGGGTGTGGCGAAATTTTGACACGAAACGGTCAAGGTCCGATATCACAGGAGTGTGGATCAAAAATTTTGTTGCTCTATCTCTTATAGTCTCTGAGATCTAGGAACTCATATTTTGCAATAGGCAAAGCCGACCAGCAGAACGAACCGAAGTAACAGTGACATATCACAGAAGTCCGGATTTAAATTGTCGTTGCTCTGGCTCTTATAGTCGGCACTAGGCGCTGACAGACGGACAGACAGACAGGGCTCAATCGACTCGGCTATTGATGCTGATCAAGAATATATATACTTTATGGGGTCGGAAACGATTCCTTCGAGACGTTACACACATCCATTCTCACCACAAATCTAATATGCCCCAATACTTATTTTGAGTATCGGGTATAACGAGCTGACCCGCGAACTTCGTACAGCCTAACAGTCAACTCTTTCATTTTTTTTGTAATTCAAATATTACATTGATTATGACAAAAAATAAAAGTTAACTATTAATTTTTATATTATAGATTCAGTTTCATTTTTATTGTATACTTTGCTGTAAACTTTTATACTTTATTGTGTACTGTATGGTACCAGATATTTTTTGTTTGATTACCTGGCGTGTAAATGAACAGAGAAGATGGTGTTCCAATACGGGAACAGGCAACATACACACGCACTTTGGGACTGCCCCTGGGATTTGTTTATAGTTATAGCGAAAGCAAGCCGTACTGGAATCTGCAGTCGTTTAGACTCGAATGGTACGACAGTCGGAATCATTGGGATGCGGGTATCGAAAGGTCTTCTCCTTTATACTTTCCTTTCAATATGATTGCTTGTTCTTGTTCGCTCAACCAATCATTTAATAAGTAATTTTGAACAACAAATGGAAACACTTTTTGAATAAGTTCAGCTTTTGATTGCGCTAACTTACAAAAACTCTCAGAAAAGGTGATGCAGCCTGTAGGCACATCTATAGGAAATTTGCCATTAGCAATATCAATGAGTTGTTTAGAGAATATGTCTCCAGATTGATAATTTCGCAACATGACACGCATATTCTTGCTTAAATGTAATACCTTGACGTATCAACAAATTGCAGGACTTTAAAAATGCATTCAGTAACACTTTTTAATTTGATAGAAATTTTTGGTATTTAAATTTAGTAGTAAAGAGACGTTTACAGCAAAGAGACGTTATAGCAATTTTTGTATGCAAATATAGAAAAGGGGTTGTAAGGGATTTATCATCTTGATTGAAAACTCATAGAGGTCTACAGCTTGTCAAAATATAATGCGATATTTGTAGTGTAGACTGTATAGAAAAGTTCTGTTTTTTTTTAATTTTTTCAGGCAATTTTTTTTAAAATTTTTTTCTCCGTAAGAACCATTCTCGTACATTAAGCAATATTATAAAAAAAAGAATTTGCGAACTTGTTTTGCTAGTCGAAGCGATGCGTTGCGTTGTTGGTCAATTCCTCTACGTCTGTCGACTATTTATCTGAGCGATACTCCCCGTTCTAGTTGCCTTTGTGGATTTCGTTCATCTCGGTCCTCTTGCGATTGTGATTCACGAATCTGCGTCATGCGCACACGCTCATCTGCATTGTTTTCTTGGATTTGTTTACCTGAAATTCGTACTCTTATGTATATCTCGAATGGTTCTAGAATTGATCGTTTGACGACTCAAATTGGCCGCTCTGCGTCTTATTGGCATTGCTCAAATGTATTAAATTCTGGGGTTACAATGTTTTAATTGAACCAGGGACCGTAATCATTATAAGTTATATAATAAAAATTACTTGGTAATGAACGTATTTCAATTTTTTACGATTTTCTTCACAGATAAGCATTATTTTTGAGTAATTTGATAAAACTTAGACTTAATCATTACTCTTGATAAAAAAAAATAAAACTCAAAAATAATGATTATCTATGATTTTTATTTTTTTCGCTTAAAATAAAACTCAACAGGAATTTACGGCTTCTGTGATAGAATGTTCGCCAATATTATTGCATATCCTTGTCAAAGGACCACAAAGCTACACCCTGCGCTAAAATTTTCTTTTTGAAAATACATTAAAATTTTTTGTTATTATTGGTTTTGCTGTCGGAAATACGTTTAATTAGTTGTTGCGCTTGAGCTGCTTGAGCAAGGCTGTGCTATTGCACCAATCTGAAATATTAATTTTTAATATGTTATGTTATATGTATATAAATGATATAAATACTAACGGGTTCTTTCAAATTAAAAGAAAGGAAACCTGCTTTAACTGAGCTCTGGCGAACATCAGGCTTATTGGGTTCTGCAGCAATACTCGTCTTATCCGTGGATCCAAGTAGATACTGCAAACAATTGCATCGCACCCCAAAAGGCTCTCCTCTCTGTCACAGATGAACTGGCTCTAAGCTTGGCTTTCACTGGTAATTGCTGCTGCCACAGTGAGCTTGAGCTCCAGCCATAGCTTGTAGAAGTCACCCATGAATAATTGAGTGCTTTGTAAATTTACTGTTGCAAGGTATGCCGGTTCCAGGGTATTAACAAGCCTTTTCAAGTCACTCTACTCAGCTGCAGCTATCGTTAGTATTAATATCATTTATATACATATACCATAACATATTAAAAATTAATATTTCAGACTAGTGCAATAGCACAGCCTTGCTCAAGCAGCTTAAGCGCGACAACTAATTAAACATATTTCCGACAACAAAACCAAAAATAACAAAAAATTTTAATGTATTTTCAAAAAGAAAATTTTAGCACAGGGTGTAGCTTTATGGTCTTTTGACAAGGATATGCAATAATATTGGCGAACATTCTAACACAGAAGCCGTAAATTCCTGTTGAGTTTTATTTTAAGCGAAAAAAATAAAAATCATAATAATTATTTTTGAGTTTTATTTTTTTTTTTATCAAGAATAATGATTAAGTCTAAGTTTTATCAAATTACTCAAAAATATTGATTATCTGTGAAGAAAATCTTAAAAATCAAAAGTTTACAAATCATGGCGGCAATGCAGAGATTGTACAAAAATAAAGATTTTGGTGTAAATAGTGTTTTTCTAGGTCCATTAAATATAAACGATTTTTTTATAAAAAAAAAAAATAATGATTATTTACGGTCCCTGAATTGAACTTCTTCGAAATGGCTAAACCGATTTTCTTGAAATTTTATGGGCTTTCGATTATAATTTTTTTTTAGATGTTTTCGCTTCCGATACGTTTTGTCTCTGATTTCATACTCAATATTCAAACCCCAGGATCGAATTTTGGTTTCGGCCTACTGAGATTTCATATGTGCTTGAAAAAGTTTTATTCAATTTAATATTTTTCATACCATTTTCTTTAAATTTCATGACGCCACATTTACATTTAATGCTATTGGCTATTACCTTGGCAATCGTAGTAACAATTTTCTGGGTTTTACAGATGCAGCTCCAGATTTACATTAGTATTTTTAATTCTAAACACAGCCATATCACTTCCTTTAATCTAATCAATCTTTAATCAATCTGAATAAAACTTTGTCAAAACATAAGGGCGTGTAAAAAAATAATGTATACCAAATCTTAACCCGATAAGACCACTCCTTCGGGTATAAAAAAAAGGATATGTGTTTGGGAGGTACCCGAAGGAGTGGTCTGATCGTGATGATGCCGATGCGCAGACCTCACCGATAAACACACAAAATTTCACGAAAATCGGTCGAGCCATTTCGGAGGAGTTAAGCAAATGTAATATATTAAAATTAAAGATTTATGCTTAATTAGTGTACACATGTATAATGAATGGAAACGATTATTCAAGTTTCGGAATCGTTGGACCATTAATTATTTACAACATACAGTACCAAGTTTAATAATAACTTCCGAATAACTCTTTGCGAAGACTGACTATATTTAGTAGATCCGGCATGACATCCTAATCCTCGGATAAGCTCGTTATCTTTTCCATGTTAGGGAGTCATTCAGTCGATGGATCGTTTTTTGCTGCGCTAGACGTTAGATTAAAATGAGTTGGACTCGGGACATGAAAATCTTACTATTAGAGGCATAATGAATCAAAACGAATATGTGTTGACTTGGCCGCAAGTTCTTCTCAATCAATAATAAGAAACGGCATATTTCACGGAAATGTGTGCCCTCCGAATGGGATAAGACTACGAACTACAGATGGGGAGGTAAAAGTCAAAATTACACATACGTATGCTTGGATTTACGAATGCTAATTTGAGCTAAGCTTCATAGCTGTGTTTCGGAAATAAATGTAAAGTTGAGGTCGCAGCAACAACTCACAACGTTGGCCCTCGTTTTATTGTAAAACCTATTATAACAATCATAAAACAAAAATAAAAAAATTGTTTTTGCTCCTTTTGATTAGAACTTCTTTTGGGTATAACGACGTAAAATCGTCGGTCCCTTCAGTGTCGTTATAACCGGATTCTACTGTATTTTCATATAATTTGACACTTTTTAACCAAATACATTTTTAAGCTATAAAAATACATTTAGCAATTCATTCTAAAAACTTCTTCGAGGAGCTCACAATGTTATTAAGCACCGATGCCTTGCTGTAATGCAAAACGCAAGGCAAAGCAATAATTATTTAGCACTGTGTAAGTTGTGCTGTGCAAGTTGGAAAACTTTTTAAAATGATTATTTATTTTACCATACCTTATCATCGTCAGCAATGGCTGAAATTTCATCCCATAAATTGGTCATAAGTTTTTTATAGTCATCCAGCCGAGAACTGCTACAATCTCCCTTTCCTTCAACCACGCATGCTCTTACTGCCATGCAAAGGAAGTCATTTTGATCCAAAAATCCGTTATTATCTATATCTAAAAACGAAAAGGGAAATGTAAATAGTTATTTTTATATCTGAAAACTTAAGTTATGCTATTAAAGTTTTGGTGTCAGTATAAATGTAGGATTAGGTACTTCGGTTAAATAAAATCTAGGAAGACGAAAGGGAGGAAGACCAACTAACTTTCCCACCACTGAATGAAATTATCGTATCTTCCTTTTTCGAATAGAAAGTTTGGTTCGGAAATAAAAAATTTAAACTTTCAATATTTATTTTGTCGTAAATTCTTTTATTGTCGTGATCGTTATCTATAGCTGTATGAACTTCACTAGTTTAAAATTATGAACAAGTTTGCAATTAATACTTGATGGCCAATTGGTCGGATAGTTTGTAATCAAAACATATACATACAAAGCAACATACATAAAAAACAATCGTAAAAAAGGGTGCCACTTTATATACTTGCAGATGGTTTTAAAATTTTCTTCAAGAATTTTTTCAGTGGCCCTCTCTCTCATGTTTACAGTAGTTTTATTCTTGAACAGCAAGAGCGTAAACGTAGTCTTAGTCTAAGTGTTTTACATAATACAAATAGCTATTGAGCTGTATTTTAGATTTCTTACCGAATGAACGCGTTTTTTTGTTCTCATCTTGTATAGACAATCTTTCTTTAAATCATGTACTAAATTGTTGTTCGACTGACTAATATTTTTAATTATTATTTGTTTGCTTTGATAAGGCTGGTTTTTCGTGTGTGGATGGAGATTTATTTTGAACACAAATTAAGAATTTTTTGTGGCAAAACAGTCAGAATGCTAAATGCGTGTAATTGTTTTTGTTTTATTTCATCTCTATCTATCTCTAACCAATCGTTTCGTCTGAGTGTTCCAATATTCTATTTATAAGTGCTGTCTTAGCCTGTTGCCTTTTCTTAATGTTGTGCTTTTTGTGTTAGTTAGAGGTTACCTATTTTTTTATCTCTGTATTGAAATGGTGTTTGAACTTCCTGTACTAGAACTTTTTTCCACCAATAAGATCCCAAATCCCTTTTTCTTTGACACCTGTCACAATGTACAATTTAAATTGCTTCACTCAGCCGTATTTAAAGGTAATGTTAAGATTGTGCTCTACTTTTCATACAACAATTTAAAGTCAGGATATGGATATGTATCGACTTCGGACATTGACTCTTTAAGGTGTTGCTCGCCCCCAAAGTCTCCTGAATCGATAACGGATTGTCAATTTTTCTTATTCCGGGCATTGCCTTTTTCATTTAATAAAATCGGGTATATACTTAATCATAAAATTCCGAATCGATAATTTTCAGATTTTGAAAATCTCGAAAGCTATACCATGGCTGGGAAACCCGATTATAACACTTACTTATTATTTAAAAAAAAATTAATTAATTAAGTTTTAGTATCTTATTGCATCGTAAGTATTACAGTCTTTCAAACTTACCATACATGTACCGCACAACAAAATCTACACGGTTATCCCATGAATAAGCCATTATGATGGTATTTCTATTTTCTTAATCCGCATAAAAGTGCTGAAATTAGAAAATCAAACGATGAGTTGAGGAAGAGTCGAAGTCATACAGTCTTATGAAGGCTAGATATTAAAACCCGGACATAGTAAATATAATAGCTCCTTACCTTAAGAATTGCTTACTTTAGACTAACTAAATTTGCTCAAACCAAAGTCAGACACATTCGCAACATCCATTTAATTTGCATGTATCTAAACATTATACGTGCATACATATAGATATAAATAAATATATACATGATACATATATACGTATACTTATATATATATATATACATATATATATATACATATATATATATATATATAATATATATATATTTATATATATTATGTAGATATATAGACATAATGTAAATATATAGAGGTACCCAAAAAAGATATTTATAGTGCATGCATAACCTATTATAAAACACATTTTTCACAAAACATACACATATTATTCTTGGTTGCTACCGTATCTATCCATCTTTTACCTTTCACGTAAAAGTCTGCATATTTTCAATTAATATAAAAGCCCGTAATGAAACGCTATTTCTTATCAACTTACGAATGTTACACTAAAATTTGTATTTATTTAAACAACAATAATTACAATCGGCTGAGTCTCATTAAAATCCGTAGGATTTGCATGGAATTCTCTTTCTCCACAAACTTTTCTCTGGTGAGGTCGATTCCACTGCTCTCACAAGCCTTTTTAGTTTTGCTGTGCCGTCCAACCTTACTAGGCATTACTTTCCTTTTCAATTTCAACTCTGTCTTTCTAACTACTCTGACCATGAATCTTTCCGCAGCCTTTGCCGTGATTCCAATAAATTGTTTCATTTCATTTCCTTTGAGACTTGTGCTATCAAGGTTTTATTTTTTTATTTTTATTTTCAACAATTTTCAATTGTTGTATTAGAGATCAGTTTAACTAATCATAAACAATAAATCTAACATCGATGAACAGAATAATATGTCCTTGGAGTTTGACGACTACTAAAATAAAATAAACTTACTTGAAGTAAACTTGCTGTTCCTCAACAGATAGTTCTCATATTGGTAAATGAAAACATGCAAACAAAATTTTTGTCTAAGTCTTAGTGCTCTCTTCTACTCTTTTACTCTCTGAAAATTATAATCTTCTATATATAGATATATAGCTCATATGCTTGGAAATACTTGCTTCTATGCATAACGAACATCTGATCAACTTCTAAGTGTCATGCAACATTGAACGTAGATTAATATTAGTACTCAAAAGTACTTGTTTCTTCACTGAGTGTTTATATTACGAATATTTTTAATATAGTGATCCGATGTTGAATCTTAAATTACACAGCCCCTCAAAAAATATATCCCTATGTATTTTGAGGTCCGGAACACAAATCAAAGTTCTGAATACTTTATCGCATTAGGTGACATCTAATTCGTAATCAGCGACCCCAAAATCCCCCGAGTTTAAAGCAAATCTGATGAATTTTTCAAACGAGCTTGAACCATGTTTCGATCATATTGGTTTTTGGAAGTGGGAGCAATTCTGACATTCGATTTGTGTTCAGGGCCCCAAAATCCAATCTCGAAGATTCGTTGGGAACCCTCGAGCTTGTGAATAAGCAGAGCATGGTTCACAGAATCGAATGCCTTGAAGTCCGTAAAAACTACATCCGTCTGCAAAACACTTTGAAAACCACGGTAAATTAGGTTAGAAAACTGAAGAAGGTTAGTCCATGTTGAACGATGTCTGAAAAAACCGTGTTGCAACGGAGATATCAAGCTGCAACAAGATGTTGCAGTTGCCGGGTGACCAGGAACTTAAGAGGCTTCGGGATGGCGGAAAGATTTGCGTTACCACGATAGTTTTCAATATTTGATCTTGAACCTTTTTTGTGAAGCGGAATGATGTAGGACTCATTCCAAATTACTGGGAGACAAGACTGTTCCAAAGAGAGGTTGAAGAGGAAGGTCAAGGGTTTGCTAGGGGACTACTGTTATCCTGAGGTATCCGGAGTGGACGCGTTGTAAATATCAGACCGTTGTTTGGAAAAAGGTAGCAAATAAATTTGCAATACCAACAGCTGAAGCTTCTGTTTTGTTCTGGTAGTGAAGAGAAGTTAGCTTCCTTCGAGTTAATGAACTAAAAGAATTTTTTAGGATTACTACGAAAGTTGTGTACTACATTGTGCAAGGTATTGATTACAGCACTGACTATTGACGGCAAAGAACAGAGAGGGAGCGGAGGATTATAGTGCTAAGGCCAACGTGGAGCCCTACGTCTGGTACTTTTTATAGAGCCTGGATTTGTTATTTTTTAAGTATAAATGATATTGGGCTTGCTCTGGATCTCGTAGCTAGAGAAGCATCGTTAACAAACGTGAGGTCAAGAAGTCTATCCCAAAGGAAATATCCGTTAGCCCATTGATAAAGTCATTGTGGCAATTGGGAAACAACAGGTTAGCGTCATCCCAAGGCAGCCAAGAAAGAAAAGGGAGGTTAAAGTCCCCCATGACAATAATATGTTCATTGCAACCTAATGCAGATACGACAGTATTAATTGCTGAGAAATGGTTTAAGTAAACCTCAGCATCAGACCTGGGAGGAATGTAGGAGCAGGTTTAATAACAAAATGCCGAATCAACACGATCTTTGACTGCAATAAATTAAATTCCATGGATGTTATTGAATGGGAATAACTCAGATAAGAAATCAGATTTAACTTCAATCAAAACCCCATCAGCGAAAGATGAGCGGTCTATTATATAAATAGTGTAACTATCAATGAAAATTTCATGATCATTGACAGAAGAGTTAAGCCAGAATTCGGTAAAAGCGATGGCATCGAAATCAAAAGACCAAGAAACTGCGAACGTTCTGATAGTGAATATAAATATGGAACATCAGTTTTTTGGAGCAGCAGGTTCGGTAATTCTGGGACTCGAGTTCGAATATTTGTGAAGGAACTTGTGCATAATTGTATGCTCAGGCCATTGACGGTTCAAGACATTTAGATAGTAAAGAATCAGAGAGAAGAATTTTAAAGGATGATATTTTGCGCTCATGTTTAAATGTAAATTTAGTCACAACTATATTATCAGGCGAAGAGTTAAGTTTAGAGAAAGATGTTGTTTAACATCCTCCGTTGTAGCCTCAGGAATATGACGGG
Source organism: Drosophila pseudoobscura (assembly GCF_009870125.1). Lineage (NCBI taxonomy): Eukaryota > Metazoa > Arthropoda > Insecta > Diptera > Drosophilidae > Drosophila > Drosophila pseudoobscura. Next base: position 2,126,759 of record NC_046681.1, on the reverse strand, counting down.
AAACTTGCTTTCCGAGGGTCCACTGCTCAAAGTGGAAGTCCCGAGCGAGATCGAGATGGTGGAGCCACTCCCAAAAGAGATCTCGGTCCTGGGGCAGAAACATTGGCAGCAACGGGTGGAGCAGAATTTGGCAAGACATCACCAGCAACCAATACATCCGCACTAGGAGCTGATGCTGATGGGAACTAGGATGCTCGAAGGAAGCACATGCTAGGTGTAAAAAACCCGGAGCTGCCGTTGGCGGATTTACTGCTAACGGCGAGCCATCACCACTCGGAGTAACAAATGGTTCCGATGGATGAAGGTGGGAGGCAGGCGTACCAATCGGATTAGGTTGCAAGAGATTGGTATCATTATGCCGAGAACAAACTTCTATTCAATGGTAGAAATGTATCGTTGAGAGCCACGAATTGTATCCGGACATCCAGAAACCCAGCTCGAAACCCCTGTCTCATGAAAGTGCTAATTTTTTTCTCCATCTCCCGACAAGCCAAACATGACCAAGACAGACAAATACGTTTCGAGATCAGATCGATTAGCCGGCCAAAATTTCAATTCAGCCGTTATAAATACAAGTATTGTAAATAGGGAAATAAATAGATCATAAAATTGAAATAGGAAGAGACAATGAAGTTGGTACCGCGTTACCGCTTAAGAGCTACCGCCTAACATACATTTGCAATCACCCAACTGAAGCAACGATGTTTAGAAAAATCCGGCGCAGAGTTTAGTAGGGGCTCGTATCTTCCTTCTGATCGTCCGGTCGGTGTTGATATAGGTTGCGGAGGTTTAAGTGCGTTCCGAGGAGAAGATGCGCTGTGGAGGCTTAAGTGCGCTCCGAGAAGAAGTGAGGATGCGGAGGGTGAAGTACACTCCGAGAGGGAGGGGTGGCGGAGGATGAAGTACACCTCGAGCGGGATGTAAGGATCGCTTGAGCTGTTGGTTGTCGCCACCAATGCTTACCTACCCACTGGCCGGAGCCGAACTGAGCCGTACTTGCGTGTTCCTAACGCGTCTTGTGCGGATTAGCTGGTAATGCTGGTGTGACCGTTGGTGGAGATGATATTGGCACACTGGCCATTATCATCTGTAGGTGTGGTTTTATGTTTCTTTTTTGTTTTATTTTGTTTGTTTGTTTATTTTTATTGTAATAGCATGGCAGGTCTTCAAGTATTTTGTCTCTTATGTACTAATGGGTCTTATTCCTACTTATGCCTATTCCGGGGTCTTTATGTTTGTTTCTTCTTATGTTCTATTGGTGTGCCGCCGGCACTTGGGTTTGAAAAGTAAATGAACATTTACCCAAACGTTTGAGTATTCGTGTGAAGGGAAGAGTATTATAGGGTGCCAACGCCAAAGTTTACAGCTTATTTCGATTCTTGGGATGCAGTATGTCGATTGAGCCATGTCTGTCTGTCCGTCTGTCCGTCCGTCCGTCCGTCTGTCCATCCCGATTAGCGCCTAGATCTCAGAGACTATAAGAGCTAAAGCAACGATGTTTTGGATACAGACTTCTGTGATGTGTCACTGCTACAAAGATATTTCAAAACTTCGCCCCGCCTCTTTCCGAACCCACAAAGGGCGAAAATCTGTTGCATCCACAATTTCGGCTATACGAGAAAACTAAAAACGCAGAATCGTAGAAGATGACCATATCTTTTAGACTGCAGAATATGAATTGGATCGTATTTTTATTATAGCCAGAATTAAGAAAACAATTTCACTCTTTTTCGCTCTGTTTCTCTCTCTAACACACAGGTTTCATGGTCGGTTTTGCCAATTGCAAAATATGAGTTCAAGGATCTCAGAACCCATAAAAGCTAGAGCAATCAAATTTGGTATTCACACTCCTGTGATATCGGAACTTGACCGTTTCGTGTCAAAATTTCGCCACACCCCCTTCCGCCCCCGCAAAGGACGAAAATCTGGGGCATCCACAAATCTCAAAGACTATTAAGGCTAGAGTAACTAAATTTGGTACCGCACTCCTGTTAGATCTCACTATAAAACGTATATCTCAAAATTTCGCCCCACCCCCTTCCGCCCCCACAAAGGGGCATCTGTTGCATCCACAATATTGCACATTCGAGAAAACTAAAAACGCAGAATCATAGATAATGACCATATCTATCAGATTGCTGAATCTGGATCAGATCAGATCATTTTTATAGCCAAAAGGAACAAATCAATTTGCAGTGGCTATGCAGCGCCCGACGTCACGCTCAGACTGATTTTCTGTCTCTCTCGCACGCACTCTTTGTCGTGTCGCATAATATTAGCGGCGTCTGCCGGAGGAGAGCCATAATGACTTAGTATCGGGTATAACTGTAGAGTTGCGGTGTCCGCAGCAACTCACAACGTTCCCCCTCGTTTTTTAAGTATGACAAATACTTGGAGAACCAGGGAGGCTTAGACAATACAGGTACAGTGATATCTGGAACAAAAGTATTAAGGGCGGAGTAAATAGAACTATAAAACGAGTTAACAGTTGCATCTATGTTCGGTAATGAATAAAGAAACGACCAATCAACACGCGAGAGATGTAGATCTAAATCGATAAAGTTTGTTTTGCGAAAACACTTTATGTGACAAGGAGCCATGGAACTGTCGGTACCACCAGATTGTGTACACTCCAGGGATATCAACAAAGTTGGATGGTAAGGATCTTCAGGGAGTGATATTGCTCTAGATACCGTAGCAAGAGAAGCATCGTTAACAAAAACGAGGTCAAGAGGTCTGTCCCTAATGTTTTTAACGGTATTAATTTGGACAAGGGAAATATCCGTTAGCCCATTGATAAAGTCATTATGGCAATTGGGAAACAACAGGTTAGCGTCATCACAAGGCAGCCAAGAAAGAAATGGGAGGCTAAAGTCCCCCATGACAATAATTCGATCATTGCAGAAATAACAGTATTAATTGCTGAGAGGTGGTGTAAGTAAAGCTCAGCATCAGACCTGGGAGGAATGTAAGACCAGGTTAAATAGAAAAGTGCCGAGCCAACACGAACTTTGACTGCAACAAATTCAATTCCATGGATGTTATTGAATGGGAATAACTCAGATGAGATGAGAGATGAAAACTACACTAATGTATGCTGATGATATGAAAATCTGTCTATCTTACTCTGATTGGTATTTCCACACACACCTTCGACTGGACCTAAGCGAACTACTATTGTGGTGTTCAACTAATCTTCTTTTTCTGAACCTTTCCAAATGCAAACTTATGACATTTTACAGTCGCGCTCCACATTTTGTCTCATATGTTCTAGGAAATCATGTCCTCGAGCGAATTTCGAGTTCAAATGACCTCGGAGTCCTGCAACTGTAAATAAAGCTAAGATTGTTTTAGCGTTCATCAAGCGTTGGTCTAAGGAGTTTGACGACCCGTACGTTACGAAACAACTATACATCTCGTTAGTACGTCCTATATTGGAGTATTGTTCTTGTGTGTGGAGCCCGCAGTATATAGAGCAGCAGGTTGTTATTGAATCCGTGCAAAAGCAATTTTTAATTTTTTCCCTTCGCAACTTTAACTGGGACTCGGGTAGAATCTTGCCACCCTACCGGTCTAGGCTAAATCTTATTGACCTGCCGTCGTTGCACCATCGCAGAATATGCAATGGCGTTATGTTCGTGCACAAGCTCCTTCTCGGCACTGTTGACTCCCAAATTCTCTTGGGTCAGATTGTCTTGGCCGTTCCATCTAAACCTACCCGTACTTTTAGACCTATCCGTTTACCCATATGTAGGTCTAATTATGCTGATCATGAACATTTTCGGGTTTTATGCCATAATTATAACTCCGTCTGCCAAACCCTATCCCCTGAACTGTCTCTTAAACTAATTGCATGCAATATTTATAATCACTTAAATTTAGGTAACTTTTAAATTTTCATATTCCGCATTCCACAGATGATTTGTTAATTTAATAAAAAAATTCCTAAACTCTTCCAAAAAATGATTACTTCTCAGAATCACAGCACGGATTTCTAAAACGTTGACTCCTATGTAACTGCCGGATTTCAATATCCTCATCCATAAAATATCTCTACTAGGATTTCCGACCAAACTTCTTCTCTGGACTAATGAGTACCATTGCAATCGTTCTCAGCATGTCGGCTTCCAATCTTCTCTTTCTAAACCAGGTTTTGTCTCTTCGGTTGTGCCGCAAGGTAGCCATTTCGGGCACTTAATATAACCTCTATATCAATGATTTTCCCCAAGATTTAACTAATTCAACAGTCACAGTTCACTAATGTATGCTGATGATGTCAAGCTATGTTTTTCCTACAGCGATCCGGTGTCCCCGTTATTTCTTCAATCGAATCTCGATGCTCTTAACAGTTGGTATATTATTAACGCTTCCTCTTAACATTTCCAAATGTAACGTCATGACCTTCCATCGCAACAAGCCTTACCTTTTTGACTTCACAATTAATAACATTTCCTTGCAACGCCTGTACAAAGTTAGTGACTTAGGCATTATTTTCGTACCAAACTTAAGTTTTAATTCTCATATATACGCTATTTCGAATAAAGCCAAAGGAGTCCTTGGCTTTATCAAAAGCTGGTCGAGGGAATTTTCTGTCTAAACGACTCTACGTGTCTCTTGTACGGCCTATCTTGGAATATGGTTCCTGTATCTGGTCTCCCCATTACCAAAAATATCAAGATATGCTTGAGTCCGTTCAAAAACAATTCCTTAGTTGGGACCCCTCTCGTCTCATTAACTTGCACTCTCTTGAAAGCCGTAGGAAGCCGTACGTAGGAATTCTCTTTCTGCATAAACTTCTCCAAGGCGAGGTTGAATCCTCGGCCCTCTTTGGCCTTATCACTATTACTGTCCCATCCCGGCCGACTAGGCATTACTTTCCTCTCCGTCTTCCTCTCTGTCCTTCAAACTACTCTGACCATGAATCTTTTCGTTGCCTTTGCCAAAGTAAAATCTTCTTTAATGAATAATTTAAGTTAAGTTTCTTTTGCCTTGTATGGTGTCAACGAACTTTCCAGTTGCAGATAATTTTATTAATTAATTTATTTATTTATTTTCATGATTTATCTTAGCGCTGCAAGTTTACACTTATGTTTATTGCGCTAGTCACATAAATAATCTGTGTAGAGAGTTATTGACTTAAATCTAATAAATAGCATTGCCTTTTGTAGAGTATCGTATATTTAAAATTGTTTTTACAAAATGTTTTATTAATTTTTAAATTTTAATTATTTATCCTAATATTTTTTATTTTTATTTCTTTGTTCTATTATTTTTATTTATTTTCTTTCTTTTTAATGAATTTGTTAATTTAATTTTATTGATTTCCTAAGTGTTTTTTAACTTTAAAGTAAAATTAAGTTGCGCTCCTAATGGTTTTGATGTTATGGAGAAGATTGTTCCATAAGCGAATAGCGTGGATGAAGAACTGTCTCTTCGAGCAAAACGTTTGAGTATGAGGGCATATGTAATTGTTTGTTCTTTGTGATGTAGCGGGGTTAAGTTTGCGGTAAAGGTAAATCGGTTCGGGGGTGGTCACAATTTTATGAAAGTATATTAAGCTTCTAAAATCTATCCAGGTCAATTTGAGGTCAAGTATTTTACGAGACAGGTGTGAAACATGGTCAAAACGAGTTAGATTAAAAGCATAACGGAAAATTGAATTAAGGCCTACTACAAATTTGTGCAAGTCACGAGCGTCACAATGCCCAAAAATCTCTACGCCATAAAAGAGAGTGGGGATGACAATGACTTTAGCAATTAATAGTCAAATATCTTCTGGCAAAAAAGCTGAGATGCTGAGAGCTGACGCAACAGACCATATGTACGTCTAGTTGCCTTTGATATATGTTTACTCCATGATAGAGTAGTACTACTGAAAATTATCCTCAGATTAACTGCACAATCTTCGTACGAAATATGTGTATTGCCTACATTCACGAGATTTTTTTGTGTCAATCCGTTTTTTGGTAATTACAATACATTTTGATTTTTTAGAATTTATTCCCAGGCCATTCTCTTTTGCCCATTTCTCAATTAGGAAAAGAATTTTGTTGGACTTGTTGATTTATTTCATTAACGGGACTACTAACATAAATTTGGTCGTCATCAGCATATAAATGTACTTCACAGTCAGACAAGACACTGGGTAGATCGTTAACATATATGGAAAACAATAAGGGACTAGTACTGATACCTGAGGGACTCCCCGTGTAAGAACCCTTAAAGTGAAAGCATATGTATGTATCGGATACTACTGCCTGCAATCTATTTGTTAGGTAAGATTTAAAAAAATTGCCCGCAGTCCCTGAGAAGTCGAATAGGTTGGTCAGTTTTGTGCAAAGAATATTATTTTTAACTGAGTCGAACGCCTTACTGTGGTCGAGAAGTGTTAAAAACGTAATCCAGTTCTTATCGAGTTGCTGTCGAATATTTTCACCAATATCCGTTACAGCGCTTATACAACTTATTTTTTTTCGAAAGCCTGACTGCTCGTGGTTTAATAGCAAGTAGGTAGTCAGGTAGTATTTAATCTGTAACGAAGTATTGAAATGGGCCTAAAGACATTGTTAGGTTTTCGAATCGGTAAAATTGTTTGCATTCAGTTGGAAACGAGGACGTAGTTATAGCCGTGTTATAAGTGATGTGAGACAAAATCTTAGGAAGTAAAATTTTCACAAATTTCGGGCTAATGTTATCGAGTCCTTCAGCATTAGACTTCACCTTAAGTATACTCGCAAGGACATCACATTGATTGACACACACAAACCGAACACTATTATCACCAAGGTCGAATGCTATTCAGGTAAGTATTACTTGTCGCTTCAGGTACATCAGGTACACTTTTTGTTAAGTTCTTCGACATTTATATCCAGCTCAGTCTTCTGTTTACATTTGCCTATTCCTATACTAGTTATTTCATTCCATATTTGCTTAATGGTAGAGCAATTTTGGAACTTAATTTATATTAACTACGCTTAGCAGATCTTATACGTTTGTTAACATTTGCTCTTAGCTCTTTGTACCTTAAACGGAAGTAGTCTGTTTTATATCGCTTCCATTTACTGTAGGAAAAAATCTCGCTGATACGTTTTTGTTTTTATCTCGTTGTTGAACCATTGATTTTGTCTTGGTTTGTTGACTTTGGTTTTTAGTGGTATAAGTTTGTTAAACAAGTAGTGAATAAACACTCAAAACACTCAAGTGACAATCAACAAGGGTAGAAACGTAAATGGAAGCCCAGTCACACGCATTAAAATTTAGATAAAGTTCATTATAGTCAATATTTTTAAAATCTCTATAAGTAAAGGAATTAGCTTTATGGTCCAAAGTCAAGTCATATGTCAGGAAGATGAGGTCATTTTTAGAGAATTCTGGTACTGATACTGATCATATAGTAGAGTCTTGTTAGGGTCATTAATGAAGAAAATGTCAAGAAGTGTATCACAGGTATCGCTGAAATGTGTAGGTAAGGTTGTATTAACTGCTACAAACCAAGGGAGGCAAAGTTATCAATAGGTGACTCTCTTTCAAGAGATTGCTATTGAGATCACCTGCAAGTATTATGTCAGTGTATGACACTGAGATGTCCGAGATAATATTTAAAAGTTGCTCTAATCGATTGTACGATTGGGTCCATAAATACAGCCTAATAAAATTATCTTGTTCATTTTGCTTGCGATTTCCAAGAAGAGATATTCAATAGGACATTCACTGGGTTGTGGTTCTAATTATTTAAATCATACTACTACCGGCTATGGAACTACCTATCTCACCAAAGTGAGAACTTATTAGGGGCGCAAACTCAATATTTGAAAAACAATAAACTAACTGTGTAAGAACTAACTAAACTGTGTGTAAGAACAGTGATAAAAAGATAATAGAAACAATAACTCAACTGATAAGAATAAGATAGCAGTATGTAAGTTATTAAGAGCGAAAGCTATTTGTTGCTGCTTCTTCCGATCCAACCGAGGCGCAAGTGGGGGAGCCAGTCGAAGAGGGGAGAGGCTGTGCGAGCTCTTTACTTGGTGCGAGCGACAAAAGCTCATCCATACGCTCAATGCCCTCTCTATCAAAGGATCGTACATGCACGACGCCGCGCCGAGTAAAGACAGCAGCAAGAATTTTATCCCCTTTGAATATTTGATTAAGCTTAAAAGCTGCTCATTTACGTATACAGCAGCTTCCGAGTCGAAACCAAATAACTGTAAGCTCAGTTGTCTCTTGCTCTCGCGGCGGTAAGTCCCAATCTCACCGAGGAGATTGATTTTTACATTCTTATTTTTACACAGTTTAGCTGTCCATAGTTGAACTTTAAACTCTAAACAATAAACAATATATTTTAACAAATTATATCTAGAATGAAACTTTATTAATATTTTTCTGTCACTTTTCATAAGTTTTAAAAGTCAAAATTTTAAACAAAAAATAATAGGCCGTCAGCCATCGGGTGCTACAGGGGGACAAACGGATGACGGGTCGGCTCGCACAACTGTGAACTCGGAACTGAGGCGCAGCCGCTCCGGTTAGTAATACCCGTCTGCGTCTCACACCCCCCCTAGGACACAGAGGGTTGCGAGCGAACCGTCACCCGCCGTAACTGTGCACACCGGTGGAAGTGCGACTATACTCTCCCCGTGAGCGCGGCTGGAAACAGGTCCTAGCACGGTCATGTCACTGCTAGGATGCTGGCGAATGGTAGTCGGGCGGAGAGAAGAAAACTCTCAGTGAAATTACCCCAATCCAAGGTGACACTGTTATATGCCGAGGGATGCATGGCCGGGGGGGTACCCGGTCGCTAATATGCGGACTCTGGATACCTGCCGACCTCCAGTTTAAATCAGGCTTCCCGGGGCAAGCGGGCTATGCCTCGGGTGACCATCCCCTTCCCGCCTACTCGTGGGAATAACTATGCCAAACAATAATAAACATATAAAAACAAACAAAGCCGCAAAGGAGCTCGGTACTCCTCTTAAAGTACCGGAGGGACAAGCCAATCCCTCTGCACCAGCGCCTGGGAAACCGGGTCCAAAGAAGACGGGGAAGGAGACTGAGTCGGTCCACCGTCTTCAGGCAGCAGCCGCAGCGAGGGGGGGCCCGAAAAGCCAATCGGGTCCTTCCAAGTCGGGTGGCTCCAAGGGCGAAGCGGATACCGGGGTGGCTGCCAAGCAGAGCGTAATCGCGGCTGGTAAGCGCACCGGGACCGAAGAACCCTTGGGACCCTCGGCGGGCAGCGTCTCTGCACCACGGGGAGGAAAGCCGTCGTACCAGGACAGGAGACGAGCGGCCTTCATCCTGTCCAACGAAGACCCGAATTTCACGGCGTCAGCCGAAGAAAAGGAGCAGAGGCTGTGGGCCTCCTCAATCCTTCCTCTGTTCCAGCCAGCCAAAGCCGGAAAGGGCGCAGCCAAGGCCCCCAACAAGCGGCAACGCTCAGCGGAGGACCCCGCAAATCAGCCAGGTCAAGCCCAGCAAGCCAAGCGGGTAAAGACCCACCTCACGAACCGGTCGTTCGCTGAGGTGGCGAGGGGCAAGACCCTGATCGGTGTCCTGGACAGGGGCGCCGAGGACGGCCATGTCCCCCGCGATAAGTGGCACCTGGTGGAGAACGAGCTCCAGGACCGGTTCCTACTCGAACTGGAGGAGAACGGCGGACCACCGCCAAAGTGTGAGGACGCAGGGTGGCATCAAGGCAAGGTGAAAGCCATCGCCTGCCAAGACGCTCGCTCTGCGGCCCTCTACATGAAGGCGGTGGCGGCCCTAAAAGAGGTCTATCCAGGGGCGAAACTGGAGGCCGTGAAGTGGGAAGATGTCCTTAGTCGCCCAAGAGCCAGAGCGTGGGTCTCGGCTAAGCCTGCAGAGCCTGAGAAGATCCTCAGGTTACTGCAGGTCTGCAACCCCCACCTTTACTACAGCCGATTGGAAGGTGGCAAAGGTGGAGGATATACAAGGGCAGAGGCGCCAGATTATCCTCGTCCTAAATGAGGAATCAATAGATCTCCTCGCAAAGTCGGACGGTGTAGTGGATTATGGCTATAAGAAGGTAAGCGGAGGTCGAGCCAGACCCGGAGCTGCCGGAGATCCTGAGAGAGGGGGCCTCGTGCAAGGAAGATAACCCGGCGTCGGATGCGGCGTCCATGATGTCGGACGACATCCTGGACGACTACGCGTTCGACGAGAGCGACCTAGCCAGAGGTCTCAGCCATATCGTTGTCGGGGAGGAGCCGGAGTCCCCTGACAGCGATCCAAAAGTAACAATGGTGGAGGCGAGCCTCAGGAATGTCGTTGACGCTCCTGCAGATAAACCTCCACCATTGTAAGGCAGCATGCGCTGCTCTACTGCTCCACCTGGCCAAGGGTGGAGCCGACATAGTACTCATTCAGGAGCTCTGGATCCTCGGAAACAGGGTCTCCGGTCTGAGGACTTCTGACTACAAGCTATATGTAGCTGAAACCGCAGGTAAAACTCGTACCTGCATTCTTGCAAAAAGAGAGTTGCACTTATTTTTGCTCCCAAATTTCAGCAATGAAGACCACACCGCAGTGAGCCTCGAAGGCCAGGAGCGCTCACTGAGGATCTGCTCCGCATACATGGGGCATGAACAACCAGACCCCCCTCCACACGCGCCTCTCCGGGCTCTAATCGCAGACATCGGCCTAATTGTGGGGTGTGATGCCAATGCACATCACTGTCAGTGGGGAAGCACTGACACAAACGAAAGGGGTGAGTACCTTTTCAGTTACTTACTGACCACACAGATGGTCTTATTAAACCGGGGTAGTGATCCCACCTTTATCATTAAAAACCGCAAGGAGGTCCTGGACCTCACGCTTGCCTCTCATGAGATACAGCGTAACATTGTATCCTGGAGGGTCCTGGAAGAGCACTCCTTCTCGGACCACAGGTACGTGGAAACTGTCTTCTCCTTCTCAGTGCCGAAGCCAGTCCGATTCCGGAACATCAGGCGGACAAACTGGACTCGGTATTCTGACTACCTCTGTCGTGTTCTCCCTAAGCCCCCATCTGAGGAGGAGTTCTCCGCGGAGGCCACGACTCGTCTTCTTAAGATCTTTACCGACGCCTGCAATAAGGCGCTCGACAAAGCATGCCCCTCTGGCAAGAACAGAGGCCGGAAGAAACCTGAATGGTGGAATCCGAAACTGGGTGAACTCCGGAAAGCCTCCCGGAGACTCTTCAATAAAGCTAAGGCTGAAAACGTTGAGCAAAACTGGGCCGAGTACAAAGCCGGTCTGTCAACCTACAACAAAGAACTTAGAAAAGCCAAACGCGCTCCTGGCGTAAGTTCTGCAGCGAAATCGAGAGTAACTCAGAAGCCTCACGCTTGCGCAGAGTTCTCTCGAAGACAACACCCACCCTGGGCTACTTGACGAACACCGACCAGTCGTGAACTACGTCCAGCGAGGAGTCGCTAAATCTTCTCCTAAATACCCACTTCCCTGGCTGCGATGAAAACAGACCCAACTACCTCGCGCCTCCTTCCGTCGCCTCAAATGCCATCCTGAGACTGCTAAGCCAGGAGAACATTTCCTGGGCGATCAGAAGTTTTAAACCCTACAAGTCCGCGGGGCCAGACGGCATTTTCCCTGCCCAACTGATTCACGCGGGACACAAAGCCATTAACTGGCTCAAAATAATTTACGAGGGAATCTTCTCCCACGGGTGCATTCCTGACACCTGGCTTCAGACCAAAGTCGTATTCATACCCAAGGCAGGCAAGCCCTCGCACACTGCCCCAAAAGATTTCAGACCCATAAGTCTATCGTCTTTTCTTCTAAAGGCGATGGAGCGGCTCCTGGGGCTGCATCTAACGGCGTGCATTCCGTCCAGTCTGATCTCAGACTCCCAGCATGCCTATCGGAAGGGAAGATCCACCGAAACGGCCCTACACTCGATCACATCGATCATCGAAGCGTCCCTTAATTTTAAGGAGTACACCCTAGTAGCCTTCCTCGACATAGAAGGCGCCTTTAACAACATCCTTCCGACTGCCATCACGGGCGCACTGACGGATCTGGGCGTTGACTCCAGGACGGTGAGCTTGATCGATCCGATGCTACAATGCAGGACGGTTGAGGCATCACTGGGGACGTCAACGTGTACCAGATTTGTCAGCAGAGGCACACCGCAGGGCGGAGTCCTCTCGCCCCTCCTATGGAACGTGGCAGTGAATACACTGCTGCGGGAGATAGAGGGGGGTGGCTGCCGCGTGGTGGCGTACGCGGACGACGTTGCCATAGCATTCTCCGGAAAATTTCCGCAGACGTTGTGTGAGTGCATGACAAGTACTCTCACGAAAATGTCGAAATGGGCAGACAAATGCGGGTTAGGCGTCAACCCGTCTAAAACGGAACTGGTGCTTTTCACTAGGAAGTACAAAGTTCCGGCACTGACTCCCCCAAGACTATGTGGGGAAACTCTAGTCTTCAGCAACAACGCCAAGTATCTTGGCCTAATCCTCGATAGAAAGCTCGATTGGAAATTGAGCATAGAGGATAGAGTAAAGAAGGCCACAGTGGCCCTCTATACTTGCAGGAAAGCCATCGGACTAAAATGGGGAATGACCCCATACATAGTTCGGTGGCTCTACACCGCCATCATACGACCAATCATGCTCTATGGAGTGGTGGTATGGTGGCCAGCCTTGGACAAAAGGACAGGCCTCAATAAACTCAACTCAGGGGAAGCCCTGGATACTGTGCTGGACCTCCTCCCGGTTGATCTCATGGGAAAGAAGGTGGCAACACTTTCCGCCCTCCGAATGAGAGAAGCCAGACTGTGGAAAGCATCCGCGGTTGGGCACTCGGGAATCCTGATGAGACTCCCGCAATTACCAGAGAGGACAGATTACTGTATCCCCAGTGATCACCTCTCGACGCCCTTCCAGGTATCAATCCCATCTAGGGAGGACTGGGAGATGGGCGAACCAGGGCCTGCAAATGCGGTCCACTTCTACACTGATGGCTCAAAGCTAGACGGCCGCGTGGGAGGCGGAGTCTACTGCAGCGAGCTGAACATCAGTCATTGCTTCAGGCTCCCGGATCACTGTAGTGTGTTCCAAGCAGAGGTTGAAGCCATCAAGGAGGCCATCTCGATCATCTCCAAACTACTCCTAGACACGCACTTAGTGTGCGTCTTCTCGGACAGCCAAGCAGCTATCAAAGCTCTAGGCTCAATATCGTCGAACTCAGCGACTGTAAATGACTGCCGCAGGTCTCTGCACGAGATCGCAGAGCAGTTAGATCTCTTCCTTATATGGGTCCCCGGCCACAGGGACATCGAGGGGAATGACGCCGCCGACGAGCTAGCCAGGCAGGGTACTACGATTCCTCTCCTATCGGAGAGGGAGCAAGTAGCGATGCCCTTGGCGACGTGCAGGCTCCTAACGCACGAATTGTTCGAGCAAAATGCCAATAGGAGATGGCAGCAAACCGTTTCCTGTAAAGTCTCAAGATTGATATGGCCATATCGATCGAAGAAGCGCTCAGTAGAGCTGTATAAACTCAGCCGAGCACAGTGCTCTGCAGTTACTAGAGCCATTACGGGACACTGGCAGATCGGCACTCACGCCTCTAGACTGTCAATCCCTCATAACGACTACTGCGACGAGGATGAGGAGGAATCGGTCCCCCACTTCTTCTGCCACTGCCCAGCCCTTGGAAATCGTCGTCTTCGTATTCTCGGGGCCGCTTTCCTCACGGACATTTCGGACCTATCCGTAATCAAACCAGGGACCTTGTCCAAATACATCCAAGCCACCGGATGGGACTGCCCTTAACCTGCAGTAGTATGCTCTCACGGTTCGGGCAACGCGAAGGGGCACATGCCCATGCGGCAACACAACGGACCTGTTTATAGGTCCAAGTGAGCTTGGGGGCGGGAGGCTCTTATCCCCCCCCCCCCCCCCCACCCACCCGGCTACCGCTTTAACCTAACCTAACCTAAACAAAAAATACTGAAAAATAATATAAATTTTGAATTTGATAGATTAGTATTTAATAGATGGTAAGCTTAAGAAACAATTTATACACTTATAATCCTTTCATAATTGCAAAGTTCAACACAAACAAATGTAAGATACTTCAGTTATGTGAAAAATTGAACCACTAAATCTAAAAAGCATTAAAAAATACAAGTTTTCTTACAATTTAAAAAAAATATTATAAAATTGTAAGGTTTCAAATCTATTATAAAAGTCAGGCTATTCCCACTGACGACCATCCACCATTCACCATCTATTTCGGGGATGGTCCGTAGGGCCTTGCCGTTCCGAAAATTTCCCAGAACGGGACAGATCCAACTGCTGCTCTAGTATTATTTTTGCAACCAAGGCACCGCACCAAAGCGGATTAAACTGAAGAGTCTGGAGGAGATTGTTCGGAAAATTCTTGAAGTCCAGATGGAGCAGCATAAATTACAGGAAATTACAGAATTACAGCACCAGGAAACAAAGCGAGAGATACTCTAGCAAATTGCGAGCAGTCAAGACCAAACTCACTTCCAAACAATGGTGCTGCAATTTTTAAGGGAGTCCAAAGAGTAACTGTTCGGAGCAGAACCCAGCCGATTAGTTGCTTGCCAAATAGCACCTAATTCTTGGCCCTCAGCCGCTTATTTTGTTTGTTACTTATGTCTATGTCACTCATTTGTTTGTTAAAGCTTTGCGCGTGCTTGCCCTGCTAAACGCTCTCTGCCAGCTTTGCGTCTGCCTACCGACGTCAGCCGAGCGAAGCTGCGCTCAGCGATCGGAGCGGCAATGTAAAGGGCAGGCAAGCACACTTGCAATTTGGATGTCACGCATTGCGCTGCAGTTCCTGATTCTCCGATCGCAGTTTTTCCACTTGCACCTGGCACTCGAGCAGCTGCTTCCTGCATTGCTGCCCTAGGTTTTGGTACTCCAGCGTTGTGGGCCGAAAATCGTCATTAGAGATGGAGGAGGAATTTTCAAAAGCGGCTAAAACTGCACGCCTATTCTCCGAGCTATCAATGCTTCCTGACACTATCCAACCAAGTTTTGTCTCCTGCAATGTTGGCAATTGGTCTGATAGTCAAATCTGTCCGACGCACATTAAATCGAAGAACAAACCACCACCTATCAACAGATCGATACGTTGGGG
Organism: Drosophila pseudoobscura; assembly: GCF_009870125.1. Classification (NCBI taxonomy): domain Eukaryota; kingdom Metazoa; phylum Arthropoda; class Insecta; order Diptera; family Drosophilidae; genus Drosophila; species Drosophila pseudoobscura. The sequence continues at coordinate 2,111,624 of NC_046681.1, read as the reverse complement.
CTTGGAGAAATTAGGATCAGCTAGTTTTAGATTATTCGGCATGGGCCAATCCTTTGCGTCTAGGCCGAAGTTAGGCTGCATTTCCGTAATTGAGTTGGTGACAATTGCAGCGAAGGAAGCTCGATAGCTTGCGTCCTGGGATTGTACAACTATATGTACAGACTTGCTCGAAGGTAGAATGGAATCTCCGATTCCAGAGATGTGAACATAAGACGAGCGATGATCCAACTGCAACTGATTAGCAAGTCTAGATGTTACAAAGTTTGCCTGTGACGCAGAATCCAAAATGGCACGACATGGGATAAGTGCTCCATAACGATCTGTTACATGGACGAGGGCAGTAGGTAGCAACACGTTCTGGCTAGGCTGAGATTTCTGGATCGAGGGGGGAGGGCTAGAACACCCGCTTGCTAGAAGCACAGTCGCGGCCTCTTGCTGGATCGATTCCTCGGCCGGTGAAGAGGAAGATGAAGCACCAGTTCCCGATGGAATGTGGAGTAGCGTGTGTTGTTTGGCCTGGCAATGCCTGCAAAGTCCTGACCTGCACCTCTGCAATTCATGGCCTTTGTTGAGGCAGTTCAAACACAAGCGGCTCTTCTTTGCTTCTTTGTATCTTTCAAACGCAGAGAGATTCAGGAATGCCTGACATCTAGATATGTAATGCTCGGAGGAATTGCAATGGTTACATATGGGGTTAGGATGGTCGTTACTGGAGGTGATAAGGGTGACAGGTTTGTCTTCTCCCACCTGTTGACTAGGACTTGTTGCCATGGCTGATCCCAAATTCTCCAGCATCCGACATCTCGCTTCCAAAAATGAGGCCATGCTTGACCACCGAGGCAATCCTGACGTCGGCAAGTTCTCTTCCCATTTCTCCTTTGTTTTGTGGTCCAGTTTCGTGCCTATGATGAAGATCAGCAACCCATCCGAAATCTCCTGCGGGGTCGCCAAGGTCTGAAGTGCACGCAAGTGCGAATTGATTTTGTCGCTGAGCGCGCGCAAGCCGATAGCTGAGCCCTTCTCCACCCCTTGCAGCCCGAAAATAGCCTTGACGTGTGCCTGAAAATGTAACAGTTTATTATCGAATCGCAACATTAGCAAATTCAACGCCTTGCCGTAATTCTCCTCAGAAAGTTCCAAGGAACGAATCGTATCCAGCGCAGCACCATCTAGACATCCACGAAGATATTGGAATTTTTCGATGATTGGGATACGATGGTCTCTGTGCACCATTGTCGAGAACATCGAGTGGAATTCTGGCCAATCCATGTAGCTCCCACCGAATCGCGGAACCTGCAACTCGGGCATTCGAGAACGGCCTATACTATTATAGGCGAACAACGACGAATTCCCCTCGAGAGTATGCCGAGCTGTTGAATTGGCAACATTTACCGTGCGAGCAGCCATCAACTCCCGCGACCGCCTGGACCTAACCTTGACATAAACATTCGCAAAGTCCAGCCGGGCATCATGGGCTAACTGCAGGAAATCCAACCTTTCAAGGCTCGTTTGAGCGGCATCGAAATCCGCATTCATTCGCTCGATTTGCTCTAAGCGAGCTTGAAGTTCTGCCTCATCTAACTCGGCAAGCTCTTCCTTGGTGAGAAAGCGATCCATGGCCTTTAGTTGGCGCGCGATGGACTCGGCCTTGTGCCTGTAGAAATCTACATCACTCGGCATTGCTGCGTTCGCGACATTGGTAGGCACAGGTGCTGCCATGTTGAGGTTTTAAAAGAGTCACTCAGCACGACCGAAAAAAACACCCTGTATACGTATAAACGTGCGAACCGAAAACAAAGGGATTACAGCTAATGCCTTTAGCTGTGCGGCTGTGCGAGCTGTCCGATTCCGCTTTGTACTCAGCTTGTGTGTATTAGTGAGTTCGCTGCACTGCACTGACCGAATTGTCGCGACAGAGAAATTAATAGCCAGCAATGCGTGTATGTAGGTGTATGTAAGTATGTTTTAGCACCGAATTGTGCTTAACCGCCGAAAATTTGTTAAGGCTAACGAATGTCGATCGCGAATGATAATTAATTGACACTGCAACTCAGAGATCACGTCGGGGTCACCAAATTTTATGTGGAGATAATGTTTTTTATCCCCATAAAATATTTTATCCCCAAATAAAACTCGGCGCAGAAATAAAATTACGATATGTGTTCGGAGCAGAACCCAGCCGATTAGCTGCTTGCCAAATAGCACCTCATTCTTGGCCCTCAGCCGCTTATTTTATTTGTTACTTATGTCTATGTCACTCAATTGTTTGTTAAAGCTTTGCGCTTGCTTGCCCTGCTAAACGCTCTCTGCCAGCTCGCTCTTCGTTATCTCCACTTTGCGTCTGCCTACCGACGTCGGCCAAGCGAAGCTGCGCTTAGCGATCGGAGCGGCAATGTAAAGGGCAGGCAAGCCACACTTGATATTTGGATGTCACGCCAAGGAAGGGCTTGCCGAGTTAGATGAGGCAGAACTTCAAGCTTGCTTAGAGCAAATGGAGCGAATGAATGCGGATTTCGATGCCGCTCAAATGAGCCTTGAAAGGCTGGATTTCCTGCAGTTAGCCCATGATGCCCGACTGGACTTTTCGAATGTTTATGTCATGGTTAGGTCCAGGCTGTCGCGAGAGTTGATGGCTGCTCGCACGGTAAATGTTGCCAATTCAACGGCTCGGCAAGCAAATATACTAGCCCTCCCCCCTCGAGTCAGAAGTCTCAGCCTAGCCAGAACGTGTTGCTACCTACTGCCCTCCTCCATGTAACAGATCGTTATGGAGCACTTATCACATGTCGTGCCATTTTGGATTCTGCATCACAAGCAAACTTTGTAACATCTAGACTTGCTAATCAGTTGCAGTTGGATCACCGCTCGTCTTATGTTAAACTCTCCGGTATCGGAGATTCCATTCTACATTCGATCAAGTCTGTACATATAGTTGTACAATCCCAGGACGCAAGCTATCGAGCTTTGTTTGCTGCAATTGTCACCAACTCAATTCCGGAAATGCAGCCTAACTTTGGCCTAGACGAAAAGATTGGCCCATGCCGAATAATCTAAAACTAGCTGATCTTAACTTCTCCAAGCCCCAACGTATCGATCTGTTGATAGGTTGTGGTTTGTTCTTCGATTTAATGTGCGTTGGACAGATTCGACTGTCCGACCAATTGCCAACATTGCAGGAGACAAAACTTGGTTGGATAGTGTCAGGAAGCATTGATAGCTCGGAGAATAGGCGTGCAGTTTTAGCCGCTTTTGAAAATTCCTCCTCCATCTCTAATGACGATTTTCGGCCCACAACGCTGGAGTACCAAAACCTAGGGCAGCAATGCAGGAAGCAGCTGCTCGAGTGCCAGGTGCAAGTGGAAAAACTGCGATCGGAGAATCAGGAACTGCAGCGCGAACTTTTCGATATATTAAAAACCTACATATCCACGCTAAATGAAATTTAACTTTCAACAATTTCTACATTGCCAAATTTCCTGCCATTCTATGCAATTACAGACGTTCCCGATGATCAAGACGTAATCACGACAAGCCGCCTTCGTAAAGAAGCGCCGATTGCTGCGTTCGACGAGCATCCCAGCGTAGCCGCCAGCTGCGCCCAAGCAAGCATCTTCAAGAGGGCCGTTGGAAAAATAGCGGTTCTGCCCCTTCAGGATGGATCTGTTGAAAGCCTTTGCCTTCCAACGGGGGGTGAATGTTCGGAGCAGAACCCAGCCGATTAGCTGCTTGCCAAATAGCACCTAATTCTTGGCCCTCAGCCGCTTATTTTGTTTGTTACTTATGTCTATGTCACTCATTTGTTTGTTAAAGCTTGGCGCGTGCTTGCCTTCAGCTAAACGCTCTCTGCCAGCTCGCTCTTCGCTATCTCCGCTTTGCGTCTGCCTACCGACGTCAGCCGAGCGAAGCTGCGCTCAGCGATCGGAGCAGCAATGTAAAGGGCAGGCAAGCCACACTTGCAATTTGGATGTCACGCATTAAAGAACATATCGTAATTTTATTTCTGCGCCGAGTTTTATTTAATTCGAAATAATTAGTCGGCCGATTGGGGATAAAAAACATTATCTCCACAGTAACGTTAATTGTAAATATATGGACTGTTTTATTAAAGCCAGTTCAGACCAAAACTTTGTCATTATATTCACATCAGCTGATTTTTGACGGATAATAGATGGTTTATGGTGACACTGTGAATCGGGCAAAAAAAATCCCACCGTCCCCCATGAATGTGCTCAGTGTACAGAGCCTATTAGCCTATTAGCGTATTTATAAATAAATTTATTAAAAGTCCAAATGTATAAATATAAAGTTACAACTTTAGCAAATAAGTTTATATATTTGTTCCCGTCATAAAGATTAATATTTATATGCTCTGTGTAATTCATTTTTGAAATCGGAAGCTCCTGTGAAACCGTGTCGAATCGTAGGATTCTGAGTTTTCTGAGAAAACTGAAGCACGTAGTTTTGCGATATGACAGTCAATTCGTAACTTTTGACGATTTGTTATAACTGGAGCATGGTTGTTAATTGTTTTTATTTTTCAGGAATTTAAATTCTATTTAGCAGCGACTTATAACCGTAACATAGCTGGTTGACAATATTTCGTATAAAAGTAGGTTTGACTAGAGCTTTCCTTAAATGATATCAACGCGAAACTCATTGCTGATTGCAAGGATCCTTTTTATAAATAGTAAATAAATATATAAAAATACATGTTCTTAGTAACTTACATTTAAAACTTTAAAAGCTTAACCAAAATATAAACCTTTATTTATATTATTTAGAACATATGAACTAGGTTTCGGTTTTTATGTAAACATGGTGAAATATTTAGAGAGTGCGACAGCGATTAAGATGCCGAAATTAAAGTTGTAAAGAAAAAAAGAAAACTTAAACTCACTTTTAGTTGTTAACCCAAACCTGTCGCTTGGAACCTTCGTTAATGAGTAATAAGAAATTGATCGCCGTAAATATTTCTTAACTTACTGTAAATTTCTATGTAACAAAAAAAACTTAAAAATTATTGAACATATTTTCTTTTAAATTATTATCACAACTTAAAAGATAGATTTTAACAGGGTTGGATTACAAAACTTTAAAAAATGTCACTCGATAAATCAGTCACTAAATTTGCAAGAAAAAAGTATCAAAGTCTTCCTTTGTAATAGCTTCTCTATCCACCAAAGAATTGTCAATATCATTTGTGGAACAATTTATAGAAGTACATCCCTTACAGTATTTTCTGTCCATATTAACACTATTGCTTGCACATCGAAGGCATTCTTTATTGTAATCCGGTTGAAGATACCCTAAAAAAAGGAAGAATTAATTTCAATAATAATTTGTTTTATGACAAGAGAAACGATTATTTTCTTATACATATGTATGTTTCACTACGACTAATAGCCAAAAGTAATAGCAAAAGCGGACAGTAAATGTGGGATAGATTTAAGGTGAGATCAACTCAATAGTACTTCCAATTGCAGCTGAAACCAAATGTAAACGATTGCTACTTTTCGTCTACTAGTCGCTAAAATTATACACTCGGTACTCGAAGAGTTTAGCGATATATTAGTTTTAGAAACAGACTGAACGATTGGTACTTTTCGTCTACTAGTCGCTAAAATTATATACTCGGTACTCGAAGCGTTTAGCGACATATTAGTTTTGTGGTGGATATGGATGGACATAACATCCAGAAGGAAGCGTTTACGATACTATACAGTGTATATATTGTTGATCAGCATTAAAACGCGAGTCAATATAGCTCTGCCCCTCCGTCCGTCCGTCTGTCCATCCCGATTAGCGCCTAGATCTCAGACTATAAGAGCTAGAGCAACGATGTTTTGGATCCAGACTTCTGTGATATGTCACTGCCACAAGAATATTTCAAAACTTCGCCCCGCCTCTTCCCGAACCCACAAAGGGCGAAAATCTGTTGCATCCACAATTTCGACGATACGAGAAAACTAAAAACGCAGAATCGTAGAAGATTGAATTGCCAATTGCAAAATAAGAGTTCAAGGATCTCAGAACCCATAAGAGCCAGAGCAACCAAATTTGGTATCCACACTCCTGTGATATCGGACCTTGATCGTTTCGTGTCAAAATTGTGCCCCACCGAGTGGCACCGAGTGATGTCCGAGTGCATTGCGTTGTCAGTCTGAGTGGCTTGCATTTCCCTTAGATCAGAGAGCCGAAAGTTGATAGCAAAGTTATTCCAACGACCGTTTCCCTTATGTATACACCCACTAGCTGTACGGGTTTCGGTCATATTGGTGGTGGCGTTGTCGATCTGATCAAGTCTCTCTGCGGTCTCAACTGGACTTGTTGGACCTCCTCTATATTTTTCTGCCTTTTTCTGGTCCTATCAAATCTTTCATAAAGTAATCGCGGATCCCAGGATAAACGCAGTTCTCCTCCCGCCCAACCTACCGAGGTGCGCTGTCGCATGACGCGCGGCGCGTAGCCGAACCGTACGCGAACATGATAGTAAGATAGTTGTTAGACTAATGTTCGACGAAAATTAGCACACTTACTAAGAAACTAAAAATACCACTACAATTACTAATTACTACAAAGGTGTGTGAGGATTAGTAACTCAATAGAGGAAGAGAATTAATGGTGGATATAATATGGTAGAGGGAATTCTAATCCGAGCATAAGACCCTAACCGATTTATGCAAGGAATAATTCGATCTACTAAGTGGAAGGAACAATGGTATACAATTTCGAGTGAGCCTAATAGGAATAGTGAAGTTTATGCGGGCCAACATATCAGGGCTGTCTATGTCACCCCTGATCAAGTTGTGCACAAAAATCACACCAAGCTCTTTTTTACGGTTAACTGAGGATGGAAGTTTTACTAATAAAAGTCTACTAGAGTAAGATGGGAGTCTCACACACGCATCTCAGTTAAGGCCCCGCAGAGCAAAGAGTAAAAAATTGTTCTGTACTGATTCTATACGGTCCTGGTGTACTTTGTACTGAGGGCACCACACGCAGGAGCCGTATTCTAAGATCGGACGAACTAGCGAGGTCGTCAAATTCCTTTGACCACCTCTTCAGAAAACTTTAGCTTGACGTCTAATATAACACCAAGATCATACACCAGGGTAATTATCTCAAGAGAACCACCACATAGGGTGTTTGGAGCCAACAAGAATGATGAAATTTTATAACTTTGCATTTCGAGGCATTAAGGCGTAACAAAACACCATGACTAAAAAGTTATTGAGATCGGATAGCAAGCAAGAATGAAATAAAATGTCCTTATACTGGAAACAGAGTTTAACATCATCCGCATACATAAGTACTCGAGGACTTGATACTCTTTGAGACCTGAAACAAATTTAGCTAGAAATCGATCTCAGGAGGTTGGGCGGAAATCCTAGGTTGTATGCTAAAAGGGAATGGTTTACAGCGTCGAATGCTTTACTAAAGTCGGTGTAAATAACATCCGTCTGTAAGTTACCTTGAAAGCCTTTAATAATGAATGAGGTAAACTCTAACAAGTTCGTGGTGGTTGATCGCCGCCTTATAAATCCATGCTGAGTTGGAGATATAAGTGACTTGCAGAGATGTTGCAAGTGCGTCGTTAAAACCTTCTCAAACATTTTGGGAATAGCGGATAACTTTGCTATACCTCTATAATTTTTTGCGTCAGATTTGCTACCCTTTTTATAGAGTGAATTATAAACGATTCCTGCCAGATCGGGGGGAAGCAAGAAGAAACGATGTACAGGGTGAATAGTTTAAGCAAGTGTCCACACAGAGCCTCGGCGCAGTAAATGAGTACACAACCTGGAACCATGTCTGGACCCGGTGAAAACACCGGCTTAACTAGTCGAAAATCATGAAGTAAAGAACATTCATCTTACATGGGACTGAAAATGCCGTTCGACCTGGGTAAACGTATCGTTTGGAAAAAGCGAGGATGGGTATGCGGACGTTCTGAGCTTTCTGTTTACGAAGCTGTAAAACTATTTTGCGTCCTGTGAAAAACGTTGGGTCTCCACAAATTTAATTAGGACCCTTATAGACCCTTACAATATATTTTTCCATCTGTTTTCCTTTGATACTTGTGCAAGCTTTGAATTGTTGTGTCAGAAAAACAGCCATAGCCATTGTACACCAGGACCGTATAGAATCAGTACAGAACAACTTTTTACTCTTTGCTCTGAGGGGCCTTAACTGGGATGAAGGTGTGAGACTTCCATCTTACTCTAGTAGATTGTTAATAGTAAACATCCCATTCATAATTAACCGCAGAAAAATGCTTGGTGTGATTTTTATGCACAACTTGATGGTGATGATGATGGTGGGTAGCCCTGATCTGTTGAGCCGCATAAACTTCACGATTCTTATTAGATTTAATAGAAAATATACATCGTTGTCCCTTCCACTTTGCAGATCGAATTATTCCTTTCATGAACCATTTAGGGTGTTATGCTCGGATTAGAATTCCCCTACAAGATTATATGCACCACTGAGACCCTTCCACTTATTAGATTACTAATACTCACATAGCTTTCTCTTAGTAAGTTTTGATCTAATTTTCCTCGCATATTAGTTTAACAGCTATATTTGCTGCATGTTCGCGTTCGGTTCGGATACGCGCGTCATTCGGCAGCGCCCCTCGGTCGGTTGGGCGGGAGGAGGGCTGCGTTTTGTTGGTCTCACAAATCTTGTGTGATGTGGTAGCTAGAGCTGTTGTGCTCATCAAGGATCTGGACGGTGAATTCCCTTCAGCACCTTTCAATCTGTAGAGCAACTAAAACTTCGAAAAATAAAATCGTTGTCTGCATTTACAAGCATTGTACGCTGAACTTCTCAATAGAATGATAGCCAATCCATCTCCTTTTAAAATATCGCATTTCGGAGTTCACAACAACCATGAGAGCTATTGTAACAGACCGACGCACAAGGCTAAATTCGTAAAAAATCGTCCCAATAACTCGAGTTTTCACTTAATCCAGTGGCCTGCTCAATAGCCCAGATCTAAATCCCATTGAAAATCGATGGGCTCTGTTTAAAAAACACTGGAAAAGTATGAGTCTGCACCAAAGGGATTGGGTGAGTCTTTGTGGAAACATGTATCCACACGTACTCGCCACTGTAGAAACCTCGGAATTCGTTCAATTTTTATTCTTGAAGCGTTCCTTCGAAGATTATTTGGCTGATCCATCATTTGTCATGCCAAAATGTATTATTTAAATATTATTATGAAATGTTATAAGTCGACCCTTGAAATTTTGAATAAATGGTTTTTAAATACATAGGTTAAAAGCTGATGCATCCCTTTTTGACATTAACATATTCTTCGGTTATAATAAATTCATACGACTAAGCTTACCTTCATGAGTCTTCACATGTGCTCTTAAATTACACGCCAGTGCAAATTTTTTGCTACATATCGGGCAACCATGCGGCTTGTCACCTAGAAATATAAATACTTTTGTAGTGGTGTTTTGGCAATTTGATAAAATTTAAGTATTGCTTCTGTAACTTTATAGCCTAGCTAATTGATGGTATATTGTTATACGTTTGATATATGTATGTATATCTATGTGAATAAACTCCTCGGCACTTGAATAGGTTGTCAGTAAAGTCCGTTTTCTCGCAAACCAAGCACATTGATTTGTTTTTAAAATTGAAGTGTAATGAATGATTCTTAATTTGATCAAAAATTTATTTGTAATATTTTATGTATTTATAAAATGATATTAACGAAAAAACTGCGAATTTCGATGTCATAACTTATTGCCACCTGAAATTTACACAGGGATACATTAACTCAGTTAAAGCAACTTTTTGTTAAAATATAAATTTGAATAATAAATAAATTTAATAAATAATAGTTGAATAAATTTGAATAAAAAAATGGTCGTGGCACAGATTTGACCTATGGAAGCTGATACTCTAAAATATTATTTATTCGTTTAGTTAGATTTGACCACTAGGAAAGTCCTTCTTTTCAAAATATTCGTACAAAAATAATAAAATCGTGACTGGGACTGAATTCTATGATATTGTAGCAGTACTACTTTCCCTAAATCGCCTAATACCAATGTAAATACCACTATATTGTATATACTGTTAGTTCTTAGTGAGATCCCTTTTGGATCGAGAAAGCAAAAAAACACGCATCCCTTACTCAAATGCCATACTGCAATATGTCAAAATTTAGCTCAATCGGTGCAGTACGTTTCGAGTTTTTATAAGAGCTACAAACAAACAGAGCATTTATATATACATATACATAACTATAAGACTTCGTTTCCTGAGTGTTAACCCAATACGTGCCGCTCCTAAACGGCTCGACTAGTATTAATTTCACCTTGTTGGTTACTCCAGATGAAGTTTTGCCATATATGTACATATGTAGCATTAAATGCCATTTTTTATAAGACTTAAATTACGACCAGCTGTGTTGATTAACATATTTGTTAATTATTTGTTATTACATAAAGAACACCTGGAAACCAGCATCACTAAAAACCGTATATTGTCACAGGTGAATTTTTGTATATATATATTTTATATATATAGTTAAATATCCGCAACTCGATTTTAAGTTTTTAAAAAGGTTTTTTATTTTACAAACTTAAGATGTTTATGTCACAAGATTTTAATGAATTCCCCGACTTGACTTTCGGTCTGCTTGTCTCAAACGGAACTTATTTCTGTATTGTTGGCTAGTTTCCATGAGCCCTTCTCTTAGAGCTCTCGACTCTGGCTTCGGGTGTTGCTTTCCTCGGCTGCGTCTTCGTGTCGGTGGCGTACGTGCCTGGACCGATATTTGGGGATGCGTCGGCTTTGATGAAAGGCATCCTCATGAGTGGCATGATTCTAAAGAATCGATTTCTCGTGAGTGGCGTGATTCTGGCTTTGATGAATCAATGGGGTCCACTGTTTAGATTAGTGGACTCTAGCTTGGAGTGTGGGAAGAATCAGTTATTGATTCTTGGGTGGTGTCCTGTTTCTTTTGTAGATGGGGTGGGTGAATTGGACATAAACATAATGTGTATGTGAAGAGGAGATAAAGATATGGATATTATGGATGGTCACTATATGTATATATTTTTTTTCAAACTCTTAGTTTAAGTAACAAATTGTTCACGAATTATTGAGAGTTGGATTGAAAATCATTTTATATTTTTTCTTATAACTTTACGTATATGTAGCACCATTTTGCCCCCATAAAATAGTCTGAAGTCTATTAGTCGATCTATTCCGAAAAAAAACTTAAGAAGCGTTAGTTTAATGAATATTTCATGTCAAAGCTAAGCTAATGTATTTACATTGCATTTAAATAAATAAGATAGAAATTTTTTTTGAGCGATGTATTAACAAAAATACTTATTTACGTGTTATGCTTAGCTTACCTGTATGTAGAAATAAATGATTCTTTAGATTAGTTTGCTTGGAAAATCCGCGGTGGCAAATTGAGCACTTGTAAGGCCAAGAGCCACTGTGCACATACATATGTGCTTTTAAGTCTCCGGGTGTGGGAAATGATTTCGAGCACAAATTACATTTATGTGGTTTTTCCTAAAAAATACAAACAATACAAATAAGTAAAAAAATATGCCAACTTTTTAAAATTAAAAAAAAAACTTGCCACAGAAAAAATAATAATTTATTAAACAATTGTAAAACCCCAAATTGATAAGAAAATGTCGTTTTTTTGTTTACCCGATACTTAAAATGAGTATATTAGATTAGTGTTGAAAGTATGGATGCATGTCAAATACATCCAAAAGGAAGCGTTTCCCATAAAGAATATATATTCTTTATCAGTATCAGTAGCCGAGCCGTAAAAGCCATGTATGTCTGACCGTCTTATTTGACGCCTAGTTCTCAGAGAATATAAAAGCTAGAGCAATGAAATTTCATATCCATACTCCTGTGATATCACATTGAAAGAAACTTCAAAATTTTTACATGTCCTCTCCGTCCCGCAAAGGACGAAAATCTTTGGCAATGTCAAAAAATAAAATACGAAAAAAACCAAAAACGCATGATCATATCTAGCAGATATGGATTTGGACCAGATCGGATTATTATTATAGCCAGAAGAAAAAAATCTTTTTTCAGTGACTACGCATCGACGTCCACGCGCTTACTCATTTTCAGTCTCTATCTCACACATTCTTTGTCATGCACTATGTGCGCCTGGAGGTAAGCCACACTGACAGAATATTGGGAATAAATGTAGAATCTCGGCAATAGAAATTGAAATCTACATATACATATGTAATTTATCACAATAAAAAACTAAATGGAACAAAAATACCACTATTCATTATTATTTTTTGAAAGCCCAAGTCTTTCAGAAAATGTCGGCTTTGTTACAGATACAAAAAGTCTGTTCTAATGAGCTGGTGAGGTGGCTCAAGCGGGGCATAGCTGGCGCCACCGGACGGGTCGCAGGTTGAGGATAGCGAACGACCTACTTCCGTTCGTCAGCTTGCACGAAAAAAAAGGGTAGAAATGGCAGCAATACGTCTTAGAGATTCCACCGAATGGTTACCGCAACAGATAGGTCACTCATGCAAACGGCACGATTTCGGGCTCCCTGATCACTGTCGTGTCTTCCAAGCGGAGGTCATATCAATCAAGAAAGCTCTGAACTGCATTCATGCAGTTGCCGTTATTGCAAAAAACGAAAAGTTCTAAGAAAATTTCACCATGAAATTTTTGTCTAAAATAAATTCCCTCGCTGAGAATCATAAAGACTTCAAGTTAAGTTAACCTTACAATGGTATTTAAAAAAATGACACGTTTTGTAATCATAAGCTCGATTCTGATTCATCTTTTTACAAAAAATTATTTAATAATTTGTTTAAATCAAGTTTTTAATCACTTAAAAATGTATCAAATTGAACAAAATGGGAAAATCAGAATATTTTTATATTTTTCAAATTATCAGTTAGGTTAGGTTAGGTTCAGGCGGTAGCCTGGGAGAGTGATGAAACCCTCCCAAGCTCACTTGGACCTGTAGAAGGTCCAGTTACCTACATTAAAATTTAAGTAAACATTTTTTTCCTCGCACCAAATTAGGTCATCTGGCTTTTGACTTTTGACTCCGGGACTATGTACAGTAAAGATAGAGCCCAATACCACCAATATTCCTCGATGATTTTGTGGCATGAATTGCATTGACTAAGTAAAATTAAATAAAGGTTTACTGCCCTATATCAATTAATTATACAAATTTGATATTTAAATAGATCAGTACATGAACTTCTATAATGAAATTAGTCAATATTTTAAAATTGTTTGAAAGTAAGCTAATTACGTTGTTGGGTTGGTTAACCAACGACAATGAACAGTTTATCCGGGATTCCGATACAGCTTAAGCGATTCGATTGAGATATAAAACGTCAGTCAAAAGGATTTTTTTAACGGGATAACTTTCAAATAGCTAAAACGTTTCGTTTTAAGTTTCCACAGTTCTCACAAATGTTTGTAATCGATATGTTTAATTTTTTCCTCGATTTTGGCCGAACATGACGAACTGTGAGTTAGAGCATGCATATTGAAAGTTAAATCGCCCGAACATTAATTTGTTGCACGAAAAATGTGCGTCAACTGTTCGCACAAAATCGAAAAGGCTTGTTGGCTTGACCCAATATTTCCGATCCAAATTTGAGGTTGGGTTAAAACAAAATTATTAATAAAGAAAGCACAAACTAAATTGCCATGGTAATGGTGTCAAATTTATGTTATGCTTCAATAAGTCATATATTACAATTTATTGTTTAAAAAGCTTTTTACTTTTCATTTCGTCGAAAAAAATGTTTTCGTTTTGAAAAGTTTGAAAAGTGAAAAGAAATCTTGCCGATTGTAAAAACGTGAGCACCAGTTTATGTGATTTCAAAAGTAAATCGGAAAACTTTTGTGAAAGTGAAAACTGAATATTTGTTTGCTGCTGCTTCTCAGCGGGAGCTAGAAATTAATTTTAGACACATAGTTTCATAATTCTCATAGTTCTTAGAATTATTCGTAGGTTCCGATTCTGGTGGACGCTAATGTGATCTCATGATTTCTATAAACTATACGAAAGTGCTCTTTCTATAAGTCTTTTGGTATTGCAGGGATCCTGATCTCAAATTTGTTCGCACTTGTCATGAGAGAAAGAGAGCAACTCTTGCACTCCGTTTATCCTTTTATTTAATTAGAATTTTATAATATTTCATCTGTGTCCAATTCGGGCGCTAATAACGACCCGATTTTGTTTTTTTTTTAATTATCACTCAATATCACGTCAATTGCATATCAAGCTTCAAACTTTCTCGTCAAAGCTGCTGAACCTTCTATCAGTAAAATTTGTTTTGGGGTTCTGTTTGACCAAACCATAATTTCAATTTTAAATCCAACCGAGAGAGCCAAGCAAAACTTCCAACTCAGTTTTAATTTGGCTTGAATACATTTGTGAGTCATCTACATATAATTAATAAGGTAACAGCTGTCGGTTAGATTCGTAAGCTGATTGTTTAATAATTAAGCTGATTAATTTATAAAATGAACTTTAACTCAAGCTTCAAGGATATGCAACTCTATCTGAAGTGGTTCGATATAAGTGTTTATATATTTTTTCTTCAATAGTAATAATTATATAGAATACATAAAATAATGTACGTTACCTTTATATGGGTCATTCTGTGATAATATAGATTACTGCTCGCTGTGAACCTTTTTCCGCATACTTGACATTCGTGAGGCTTTTCTCCTGAATGAATTCTTCTAAAATTGTGAAATTTTGTTATCAGTTAGCTTTTTTCTATTTTTTGTTCCAGATAATTACCTATGCGTATTAAGAGAACTTGATGTGCTAAATCCTTTGCCGCATACCAAACATTCATGTGGTTTTTCGCCTGAAAATAGTATATATAATGTACACTTATTTATATTTAGACTTCATAAAAGATAGTTGAACCCATTTAAACCCGTTCCAACATGGGGCCAACTGCCGATATTTTATCATAAATTCGAAAAGGTCAAGAAAATCTTTTTGAACTACTGTTTCATAGTTCGAATAATAAGCTGCCTTGGAAAATTGCATTCATAATTTTAAATTTAAATGCAGCCCTGAAAGGTTTTCAGAAGCCCAGGAAATGAGAGACAAAGATTACACAAATTACAGGAATATGAATACGAGCAAGACATCACGAATTAAGCAAAACCAAGATCTTTTCAACATGTCGGCAGCCTCATCAGATCCATATATTTCATTCATTAGATATGTGAGATCACAAAACAAATCGACAAGCAATTATTCTTCAGAAATTATTAGATATTCCTACCACAAAACAGGATGTGGAGGAATATTTTACAGAAACAAACAAATTCAGCCAATTAAAATTTTTCAATGCTGAAAATTAAATAAAAAATAATATAATAATATAATAAATAAATAATAATAAGTACTTTATCGATCTAAAAAAATAAAAATGTAGCATTTTATATAGGAAAATATGCACTAGCAACAAAGTTTAGCTTTATCCCATTATTGTGAAGCTTTTAGACATTGTAGCATAATTTACTTAAGCAGATTACATTTTTTAAGATTTAATTGTTCAGAAGTTATTAATTTAGCAAGCTGAAACGGCGGAATGTCCCACTGCGCGGCGTTCACCGCAGCGTAACGCTTAAGCAGCGTAACGCTTAAGCTAAGTAGTCTTTCGGGCCATCTTGTGACATTTATCAACAATGTTAAATGAAAGTAAAACAAGTATATTAACGAATTTATATTCAATTAAATGCGATCTTAAGGGTCTTATAATTTTACGGGTATTTCCATTTTGTGGGTTAGGCTGAATTTTTCTATAAAATGCTGCTCCGGATATCCCCGGATAACGGCCGGGAGAGCTCTCCTCGGGAGATCCCTCCGGATATCCCCGGATAACGGCCGGCAGTGGCTCAGCGCATGTCCGAATATGGTCATGAGATCACGCCACCAGCCAGGTCCCGTTGGAGAGCGAGCAGCGGGATGACGGGATCGGGCCGGCAGTGGCCCAGCGCATGACCAAATATGGTCATGAGATCACGCCACCAGCCAGGTCCCGTTGGAGAGCGACAAGGGAATGAAGGAACGCCGATGGAAAAATACGGGCACTGCATGGCGGAAAGTGCCGTTAGCGCCAGGCGGCATCGGCGGAGCCGACGCAGAAGCGAGCCTATAAGAGGAGGGCCGCGACCAGGAAAGTGGACAGTCAGCAGACGGAGCCAACAAGAGTGAAGTGAATAGTGAGCCACGAAAGTGAGACCAAGCGAAGGGAAAAGAACCGTAGAAAGCGAACGCGTTGTGTGAGGATTGAGAGGCGGACTTGAGCGTGCAGCCAAGAGCCAAAGACTCCAATACCTTGAACCAACGGCGCCACGCTTGAAGCGCATCCCACCAGGAGTGAGGCACCCTCGGGCCGAAAAGCCAAGTGAGTCGAGTGAGAGCGAACGCGTCAGGCGCCTGACTGAGAGGTGGATTTGGGCCACGTGCCAAGAATCGCTAGCCCCAGTCAGTTGAGCCGGCGGTGCCACGCGTGGCGACGCCGTGTGGGTCCCAGGGAGCGACGCGCTCATCGAACCACAGAGGAGAACCAGCGCCGGAGTCGGAATAGCGTAAGATAGACTTAAGATACCAATAAAGCATTTTAACATACCAGTACAAGACCCAACCCGTGCCTTCTTACTTGTCGTCGGGGCAACATACAAATATTGTTGCAGCGAGCCTATCGACCGCTGAGCCAGCCCAGCTGCATCAGACGGAGAAGAACGGTTCGTTACAGCTCGGAGAAAAATTTTACATAAGTAAAAATTATGATCTTTGAAATTAATTTAAATTGGAAGGATTAATTTAAATAAATTCATTTTTAATTTTTAATGTCTGTTATGCTTTCAATTCGCATTTTTGCTTAGAGCGAGGCTGGAGAGTGTGACAGAGTCATCTCAGCCGAGTGTGGCGCGGTGATGTTGGATTTGAGAGAGCGAGATCAAAAAGAAATGGCGGAAGGAGAGCAATTGAATGGGGCAATACTGTGTCGGGTAGTGCGTGAGCTGACAGAGGCTTACACAAGAAGCCCTGTCCATCGGCCTCTGACATATATATCATATATATATACCGACGATTTGCTTGTGATGACGCCTCGTATAAGTAGCTCACAATCTTGCCATCCCTACACGTTACCTACCCACAGTCACGAAAGAAGATCTCAGGGACTTGGTATTCCCCTTTTGTAATGATGGCTTACCCGAGCAACGTAGATCTCTGCCCGTGTTGACCCTTCCCCTTCTCTACATCTCGTGGGAAAAATATGGGAAACAAGCATTCCGGCCCAAATTCCAAAGCCGGAGATACGGCTGAAATGTATCTTCAGGAAGATACTGGCATTGTGGACAATACCAGAGGCAAGTCATTATCCCCAAAAGCGGGAAAAGGCTGACACTCAACTCCAAAAGACTTAAGACCAATAAGTCTATCTTTTATCCCTCACAAAACTCTTGAGAGACTTATTAGGCGACAACTGAGGACAATTATAGATCTTCAGATGCTGTCATGCACACAACAAGCCTGCCGAAAACGAAAATCTACGGAAACGGTACTTTATGAAGTAATCTCAGTGGTAGAGAAATCTCTGCATCCCAAAAAATACTCTTTAATAGCTTTTCTCGATATCGAGGGGGCCTTCAAAAACATCGTACCGGGTGCCATTACGGAACCGTTACTTGGTTATGCTCATTGATCAATTGCTCAATTTCCAGTCTCGTCTTCTATGGAACATATCAGTCAGCAAAACTCTATGTGACCTGGAAGGGTCACAAAGTTTTGGCCCACGCGGACGACGTTGAAATTATCTTCTCGGGGAAATACCCTCAACACTCTGCGACTTAATGACCGCAAAGCTGCGTGAGCTTCCATCAGAAGGGACAGAATCGAAATCCCTCGTAAACGGAACTGCTGTTATTCACAAATAAATTCATGGTTTCGGCTCTCAGGCCCCCATATAGAAAATCGATGCAGACTCTCCCTCAGCGGCAGTGCTCGTGAAGAAGGAAACGACAGCCCTCTCCACCTGCAATAGTCCCATTGGCTTAAAATGGGGCAAGAACCCATTCGATATATTTAGCAATAGTTAAACCAAAACTCCTCTCCGCGATCACGAAAAATAATTGGGCAATCTGCAGCAGTGGAGCTCTCCGCACCATCCCAAATGATTCGCTAAATTCCATCATATGCCTACAAACCCTTGATCTTGCACGAAAAAAAGAGGAAGTGTAATCCCTCACAGAGACGGCTGGCTAGAGGGCCAGGCGCAGATGGGGTCACAAACATTTTGATAAAAACATTTTACATAATAATATTGCGGATTTGTGTTGAGATGAAATAATTCTATTGATGTCGACTTGAAAGATCCAACTGAAGCATTAGCCAATACGATTGTTAATTTACTCATTCCAACTTGTAAAAAAATCACAATTTAGACCAAATCGATTTTAATCTTAATCTTTCTTTCACATGTTTCGAAAATTCACCCCGTTCTCCCAAGATGGTCTCTGTATAAAGTTAATAAAGTAAAAACTACACTGAGGCAGAGGTAGCAAGATGTTGATAAAGATAAAATGTGGATATTGCAGGATTGTTCAAACTGCTGGAACTTAGCCGCTTAACCATAGATTTTTAAATCGATACCTTAAGTTCCTTAAAGCTAGATGTGTCATAATTAAGTTATATGAAACTTACCTCTAAAAAAATAAAAATTAAATTTTTTTTAATTAAAAAAAAATATGTTATTCTTAGTTCATTGAAGAAAATGTTTGAGTCAATCAAAAAATGTCGGTTTGGTATCAGGAAAAAAAACTACAATTACAAACCTGTATGTGTCCTCATATGTCTTTTTAAAAGACTCGGTCGATCGAAGGACTTATTACAAACGTCACAGGGTAACAGAGACCGCTCATTTCTCATAGCTCGTCTTTTTGGTGTCGTATATATGTAATTATTTATAGCTAAAAAGGAATCATTTTCAAAAAAAATTAGCCTAATTGATCATTCGTAGAATGAATAAACTGTAACCTAATACCTGAATAATTGCCTAAAATTGTCTTATGTTCGTCTTCACTTGCTGGAGGAGAAAGCGGTAAATTTGGTAATCTATACATTAATGATAATGATAAATCCAGTGGAGTGTCTAAAAAGAAATTATATTATAAAGTTTGAATAGGACATGCAAATGCGACACACTTTATTTCACTGTGCGACTAAATTTACAATTTTGAATGTACTTTACAAAATTAAATTGTGGGCCAATATTTCATGCCGATACTTAAAGTTTGAAATATTCTCAAAAACTCTTTTTTATAAATTAAAAAACCGAATTATGGTGGTAATGAGATTTACTCAACCTTGCCTACATCCTAATTTTTGTTTCGTGAAAAGTATAAAATCATTGTCGCACAGTGTTATTATTGTTGCTATAGACGATAAATGAAGATTAGTATTATTTTTTAATCTTGCCTACCTTTTACAAAGGATTCCATTGCTTTTCTATACAATATTGAGTGTAAATGTGTAACAATACTCTGTTCCGACCGTTCTGGCAAATAGTATACCACCAATTCTTGATGTATCATAATTGCTTTAACTACCTCATACATAGGATCGCCCTTGACCTTTGTGCAGATAAGATTTACGTTGGAATCATATGAAGAGGAAACTGTAAGGAATCTTATCCAGTTACAGTGATGTACTCGTTTTCCGTATTTGTATGAAACTTCATCATATAACCCAAATTTATATCGAGACTGAAACAAAAATGAATGAATTAGTTATGTTATGTGATGAATATTATGGATTAAGATGATCAGAATTAATCAACTTGGTTAATTAACTTAACTTAGAACTCTTGTATTAGCAACTCACGGAAATTAAACTTTAATAAGAATTCATTTTCACTTCCATATAGGATTTTGTTTAAATATTTAGAGCTAATAATGTTATTTTCTTATTTTATACTACTTTCCTCCTTTTACTTTGCCCCCACATGCCAGCTTTTTATCAGTCATCGGAAACTCGACATTTTGAGGGGTGATTAGTAATCAATTTAGCAATTTATATATTTAATATATACATTTATATGAAATAAATTTAAAATTTAATAAATATTAAGTCAGCCAATACGGTATTCAACGTATTAAAAATATATATATTATTGTTTATTATTTATTATTCAAATGGTTTTTATAATCCTAAGAATATTTAGATTTTCGAAAATCGGAAGCAATTTGACACGATTTGTCAAGCCGCTACTTTTTGCGATTTCCGTTAACCATAGCTGATTGACTTTATTATTTTTTTTTGATTAACTTTTTCTAGTTATTTAAATTTAATTTATTTTAATGGTAACCTTTTTTAAATATTACACCTAGTTTTAAAGATCTTTTGGAATATTAAAAGGCGATTGAATGAAACTGTCAATAATCCAGAATATTCTGGAAAATATGATGCTGTCAAACGCAAAACATAAATTTTTTGAATGTTTGCAATCATCTGCAAGAACCAAAACTGCCAAAATTTTAAAAAATCAATCGAAACGGATCTGTAATTTGTACCCAAAGTATCTCTGCGTCAGTGTAAGTAGCTCTGATTTTCCTCGGAATACGATCGTGTGAATACCTAATATTAAAAAAAAATTATTTTTTTATAAACAGTAATTGACAACACGATCAACATAGAAAGAAATTTATTTTTTACCGAAACGTACCAAAAGATATACGAGTCTATATAGTATGTATGTAAAAAATTTTGGTATTAAACCAGAACATTATGTAAAATGTTTTTTTTATGGGAGTGTATATGTAGAGAAAAAAGAGATTCATGGCTCCGAATATTTATTTTTTGCATTCGAATCGATTAGGATTGGGAAACATATTAAAGGGTTAATTCGAAAAAATCTGGTCACAACTGAAAGTGTTGTCTTTAGATGAAATACCGCCCCTGAAACGCTAAATAGAATACAAATGATTTAAGGTATAACATTAACATATGTACATACTTTATGTAGATACATTTAATACTTACTGAAAAGACTTTTATCCAAAAACTGCAGTTCAATCGAGGTCTCAGAGATGATCATACAAAATCCATCCCTTTTTATAAAATGCTATAACTCTGGTATTTATATCACAAGTTCAAACTTAAAGAAAACTTTGTTTAATTAAAAAAAACCTAAAAGAATACATTCTTTATTGATTATGTACATATGTACACTCCGCGTAATGTACACTTTAGGCACCAATATTTCAGGCACAAGCCAAATAAAACGGTGAACTTGAATTTTCCTCAAATCTCTATTTAATTTAGCATAAATTAAAAAAAAAAAATAATATCAACATTCATCAAAGTAGATTGAGGAAAACACGCACACATTATTTTAAGCCACTGCTTTGACCCTTCCGCCACTCTAGTCGGTCACAAAAAATGTGCCAAGAGCATTGTAAAAAATGTTTGTGCCTTTATGACATCAGTGCATAAGTACTAAGCGGATAAATCAAAATCCCTAATGGGGTTATTAAGCTTCGCAAGCTCGGCTTTACGAAAGCAGCGGACACGTTCAGGTAGCCTACTCGACCGATCCAATACAGTTGGTCCTATATCTAGCGACACTTCGAAAGTAGGATGGTAGTCTTCTTCAGGTATAGTGAGCGGAACGGCTCGGGTTAACAGATCCGATACAAACACAGATGAAGCAATCGACCCAAAGAATTTTTCACATGAATGACTTGAGACAGGGACTGGTCAAGCAAGCCGTCAACAAAGTCATGTGCTCATAAATTGAAATATCCGAAGAAGGTGGAATATACGATCAGACGAATCAGATGTACACACAGGAATTCCATTTCGTGTTGATCTTGAAGTCCACTGCAATCTGAACCCCTCCAGCACGTCGAGACGAACGGTCCTTCTTAAGTTGTGTACCGTCCTGCCAAAACCTCGGAAACAATATAAACAAAATAACGTGGGAAGCAAATGCAACACTATCCCGGAAAAGAATGCTGAGCTTACTACGTAAGCCTCTAACACTCTGGTAGGTTACTAAAAGAGAAGTTAGTTTTGATGGCCCATTGGGATGATTTGTAAGAGTTGTGAGGGGCCTATTCTTCTTCTTAGACTTGAACTCTTTCACATCAAACGCTCTGGCCAAAATTTGGCAAAACAAATGGTGTCAAAGTGAGTTGGGGAGAAACCTTTTTTAAATGAAGTTATCTCCCTGGCATAAGAGAAATTAAACTTCTCCACCTTTAATCCAACGGCTTTTATATTGCTTTGTATAAAAGCGGAAAGTCCATTTACTGGTGGGATCGGAATTTACGGGACAGTTAGTGAGCTTGCGGACCCCACGGACACAGACGCTATAAAAGTTATGGCGATGAATTCGGATTCCGAATCTGCATCGCCAGCAGCTGTCATTGCCCTTGGGGTGGAAAGCGAAATCAACTGCTGCACAGGTGCTACGCTGTCGAAAATGATTATATAGTGGGAAGCACACATTTTTTTCTTTCCCATGTATTGGACCAATACCTGAATGGCAAAAATATCACACAGAACGTTTCCACCATCATGTTTAACGATTTACATACAGTACCCCGGGTCGTGGGGAGTATTCTTAAAGTGTCCAATATGTGCTTACCCATAAAATGCGATCAAATTAGTCTTATCTGACTACAAAACATTTTTTCCAATTTTGTTGTGAAAAATGTACCTTAATTTAATCGTATAATACACGAACATTAATTTTTATACCCGATACTCATAGGGGTATAGGGGTATCTTCGATTTGTGGTGAAAGTGGATGTGTGTTACGTCCAGAAGGAAGCGTTTCCGACCCCATAAATTATATATATTCTTCATCAGCATCAATATCTGACTCCATTGAGCCATGTTTGTCTGTCCGTCTGTCCGTCCCTATGAGCGCCTAGTGCTCAAAGATTATAAGAGCTAGAGCAACGATCCGTACTTCTGTGATATGATTTACAAATGTATTTCAGAGAAAACTAAAAACGCACAATCAAACTACCGTTGTATCTCCAATTTATCTGCCATTTTTAAACTCTTCGAAAATATTATTACTTCTCAGCTTCAACACTTTTGTAGTTCCCTGTTATTATAATCACAATACGGATTTGTAAGACGTCGGTAAATTTCGTCTAACCTCCTTGAATTTTCCTCCTATGTAACTGCCGGATTTGCAAAGCAATGTCAAACTGACGCAGTTTTTACTGATTTTAGTAAAGTTTTTGACTCAGTAAATCACAATCTCCTCATCCACAAACTATCTCTATTAGGATTTCCGACTAAACTTCTTCTCTGGACTAATGCGTACCTTTGGACTGGTCCCTTAACTGGACTCGGTCCCTTAATATTAAACCAATTTATCAATGATCTTCCCCAAGCTTTACCTAATTCAAGAGTCCTAATGTATGCTGATGATGTCAAGCTATGTTTTTGCTACAGAGATCCGGTGACCCCGTTATTTCTTCAATCGGATCTCGACGCTCTCAACAATTGGTGTATTATTAACGCTCTTCCTCTTAACAAATGTAACGTCATGACCTTCCATCGCAACAAGTCTTTCCTTTTTGACTTCACAATTAATAAAGTCAAAGGAGTCCTTGGGTTTATCAAAATATGGTCGAAGGAATTTTCTGACCCCAATACCACTACCACGTTTCTCTGGTCCGGCCTATCTTGGAATATGATTCCTGTATCTGGTCTCCTCATTACCAAAAATATCAAGATATGCTTGAGTCCGTTCAAAAACAATTCCTTCTCATTGCGCTGTGCGGTCTTAATTGGGACCCCTCTCATCATCTTCCTTCTTATGAGATTACGCTGCGTCTCATTAACTTGCACTCTCTTGAAAGCCGCAGGACTTGTCATCGAATTCTCTTTCTCCACAAACTTCTCCTAGGCGAGGTTGAATCCTCGGCTCTCATTAGCCTTATTAGTATTGCTGGCCCATTCCGCATCCCATAGGCACTACTTTCCTCTTCGTCTTCCTCTTTGTCCTTCAAACTACTATGATCATGAATCTTTCCGTAGCCTTTGCCGCAATTACAATACATTTTTTCCTTTGATACTTGCGCTTGCGCTAAATTATTCCATAACGAATAATTTAAGTGAACTTTCTTCTGCCTTGTATTGTGTCACCGTACTTTCCAGTAGCAGATAATTTTATGATTAGTACATTTATATTTTTACACAGTTTAACAGTCCATAGTTGAACACTAAACATTAAACATAGAGAATGACCATATCTACCAGTTTGCCGAATCTGAATCAGATCGGATCATTTTTATAGCCAAAAGTAACAAATCAATTTGCAGTGGCTACGCAGTGCCCGACGACATGTTCAGGCACGTTTTCTCTCTCCCGCACGCACACATTGTGGCTCAATGTAGCCATACGTATGTATCGGGTATGAATGTAGAGTTGCGGTCGCAGCAGCAACTTACAACGTTCCCCTTGTTAATGCGAAACATTAGCTCAATTTAATTTGTTTTCTTTTTTTTCTATTTATCATTATAATCTTTCAATTTTAAAATTTAGTCGGAATATTTTGGTTTTGTTTTTATTTCATCACATTTAATTTATTTTGTTTTTATATATATTTTTATTTTTATGCCTTTATCTAGGTGCTTAGAGTTATCTGACCTTTTCAGTCTATATACATAACGAGCTATATAACATATATCGTTAGAAAACACCAACTGTGATTTTGCCTTTGCTTACTAAAGCCATTTGTGTAGCAAAAAACTTATATTCCCTATCACCTTACGGATAGGGCCATGCACTGGCCAACTCAATGCACTGTTGAAGATGAGACCTAGGGTATTTACTTTATTGACGTATTCAATAGTTACGTTGTCGAGCTTAAGCTTTTTAAATGCAGACGTGTCTTAAGTTTATTTTTATATATTACTACACATTTTAAGTTTACTGGAATGCAAAAAATATTTTTTTTACGCTTTTGATCCCATAAATTATTTAAAAAAAAAATACCAGATTTAAAAATATATTCAAAATTAAAAACTTGCTTGCAATTGTAAAGCCCACTCCTGCTCGGACCACAGGTACGTGGCAACTGTACTCTCCTACTCATTACCGAAGCCAGTTAGATTCCGGAACCTCAGGCGGACAAACTGGACTCGGTAGTCTGACTACCTCTGTCGTGTTCTTCCTGAGTCCCCACCTGAGTAGGAGTTTTCCAGGAACGCCACGACTCGTCTTGTTAAGATCTTCATCGACGCCTGCAATAAGGCTCTCGATTAATCATGCCCCTCAGGCAAGAACAGAGGCCGGAAGAAACCTGAATGGTGGAATCCGAAACTGGGGCTGAAAGTCAACCCGTCTATAACGGAAATTTTTACTAAGAAGTCCAAGGTTCCGGTACTGAATCCCCCAAAACTCTGTGTGGAACAATGCCAAGTATTTTGGCCTAATTCGATTGGAAACTGAGCATAGAGGATGGAGGAAAGAAGGCCACACTGGCCCTTTACACATTCAGGAAAGCAATCGGACTAAAATGCGGAATGCGGACCCCGTATATAGTTCGGTGACTATACAGCCCTAATGTACTTGTCTCAACAGACTCAGTAGAGTTTAACGCATGGCAGAGCTATGCATAGCTGGCGGGCTACGCACTACACCAGGGGAAGCCCTGGATACCGTGCTGCAACTCCTCCCCGTAGACCAAAGAAGGTGGCAACACTTTTTGCCCTTAGAATGAGATAAGCCAAACTTTGGAAAGCATCCGTGATTGGGCACTCGGGAATCCCGATGAGACTCCCGCAATTACCAGAGAGGACAGATTACTGTATCCCTAGTGATCACCTCTTGACGCCTTTCCAGGTATCAATCCCACCTAGGGAGGAATGGAAATTGGGCGAACCAGGACCTGCAAGTGCGGTCCACTTCTACACTAATGGCTCAAAGTGAGACGGCCGCGTGGGAGGCGGAGTCTACTGTAGCGAGCTGAATCAGGCTCCCGGATCACTGTAATGTGTTCCAAGCGGAGGTTGTGGCCATCAAGGAGGACATTTCTATCGTCTCCAAAATACTTCTATACACGCACTTACAGTGTGTCTTCTCGGACAGCCAAGCAGCTATTAAAGCTTTACGCTCGTTATCGTCGAATTAAGCGACTGTAAATGACTGCCGCAGGTCTTTGCACGAAATCTAGTCTTTGCACGAGCTAGCCAGGCAGGGTACTACGGTTCCTCTTTTATCAGAGAGGGAGCAAGTAGCGATGCCCTTGGCTACATGCAGGCCCTCACGCACGAATTGTTTGATGCAAAATGCAAATGGGAGATGACAGCAAACCGTTTCCTGTAAAGTCTCAAGATTGAAATGGACATATCGATCGAAGAAGCGCTCAGCAGAGCTGTATACACTCAGCAGAGCACAGTGGGGTTTTTATCTCCCCTTCCCGGCTACCGCCTTAACTTAACCTAACCTAAAGCCCTAAATCTATCTAAAAAGGTGGCTTGGTTCATAGTGGAAATATGGTGTTAGTTGAATCCTATCTGATTCAACTTCCCTAATCTAGTATATATAGTCATTGTCTATGATTCTGCATCGGTTTTACTTAATGGGAGCGGAAGAGCTTCCTTTTTGGCTGTTACTTTCATATACACTTATCTAATACGACCCTGCAGTACGGGCCTTCAATGACAGATCTACGGACGCGTCGATGACGACCCCCAATGACATAGACGACATTTATTGATCTAATAATAAAACAAACTCGAAGTAGTGTATGTACATATTTTCTATAAAGTACTTTTAATTGGCCGCAATTATATAAAAAAAATATCGAAATTCTTGAAATATGTTCGATTTGTAAAACAGTTGTTTCAACAAAAAAAAAACAATGTTTACCGTATATCAGCCGTGAGCTGGACATTTACTCGAAACACACAATAAAAACGAGCGGTAACGTTGTGAGTTGCTGTTGCGACCGCAACTCTACATTTATACCCGATACATAGTCAGTATGGCTACATTAAATGATAAAGAGTGCGTGGTTGTTGCCACAGATTTTCGTCTTTTGTTTGGTCGGAAGGGGGTGGGGCGAAATACTTGTAGCAGTGAGCTTCCTACAGTGCGCAAACAGAAATACACTTGTAACAGTGAAAAATTACAAATAGTTTTGTAACAGTGAGAGCTCTACAGTCAGTTCTAATAGTCTCTGAGATCTGTGGATGCCACAGATTTTCGTCCTTTTCGGGGGCGGAAGGGGGTGGGACGAAGTTTTAAAAGATACTTGTGCAGGTTCGATATCAGGAATGTGGATACAAAATTTGGTTGCTCTAGCTCATATAGTCTTAGATACACAACACATGTTTTTATTTAAGCAGTGCACTTACCTGATAATAATAGATAATTTAGATGCTTTTTACTAAATCACAGCACTACATTTCGCTTCTTACTTCAACTTAGCTTTAACTTTATAAATGTAATGTGAATCCAAATGAGAAGCGAACAAAGCTAAACATAATTCTCAAACATAATTATTTTCCGAAATTTTTCAACTGTAACGAGGGTGAACGTTGTAGGCCAACGTCAGTCAATATGTATGTGAGCTAATGATTTATGTAATTTTTATTAGAATATATTTGTTTCATCTGTAACGAGGGGAACGTTGTAAGCCAACGTCAGTTTGTATATACATATGTATGTGAACTAATGATTTATGTAATTTTTAGAGTATATTTATTTGTCGTTTAGCATCAATTACTATTTTTTGGAAAAAAGATTAATAAAAATCGGTCTAACCATTTGGGAGATTTTTATGTATTAGATTTTATTTGTTTCCATTTTTTATTTACATCTCTCTCCTTTTTTTCTATTCTCACACCAACATCAGACATTGCACGACGAAGAGTGTGTGGGAGCGGTTGGGCAAGGGGGTTACAACCACTGCAATTTCATGTGTGGCTATTTCTTGGCTATAATGACGATCCGATCTAATTCAGATTTTGCAGATTGGTAGATATGGGCATTTTTCTACGATTATTCGTTTAAGGATTTTTCGTATCTTCAAAATTGTGGATGCCACAGATTTGTATCCTTTGTGGGGGCGAAATTTTGAAATACACTTCTAATAGTATGCTATGCTATCCCTGAAGACAAGATACAACATTTTGTCGCTTTAGCTCTTAATCTCTGAGATCTAGGCGTTCATCAGCACGGGCGTTTCAAAATGGATATTTATCTTCTTGGAGAATATTTTTTTAAATATATAATAATTTTCAAGCATTAAAGTTTGTTTTTTCGTTGTTTTGCCAGTTATATAAATAACAGCCTACTTGTATGAACATACACATTTAAAAACAAACAGCTAACTCGATTTAGGTACAGGAAAATAAACAATTAGATATTTTCCAGTATAAAGAATATTTTGCGCGCATTTGCAATTGACCGATTGCCTGTCTAGAAGATCTTATTTTTCCCGTGTAAGTAATTCCGTTTAAACACAGTTTTCAGAGAGCATAGACCCAAAACAATCCGCAAAAATTTTCAGGTGCTGTATTGATGCATAATGGTTTTACTATTCAGTTTCCCAATAGTTTAGGTTTCAAACTCACTCCTCCTTTGAATGGTACACGCAACGAAAGAAAAGCCTTTGCCCGAAAATTTGCATTTGTTCACAAATGTGTAAATTGTTGAATATATGTACTGTATATGCCAACTCTCCATACATTCGCAGAGTATGTGCTCTGCACTCGTATAGCACTCTGCTCATACGAATTCAAAATAAACCAACAAGTCAATACAATAAAACATGAGCATTGTTTTAGCAATTGATTCAAAATAGCAATAGCAAAATATTGATTTTCAGTATTTCGTGTTTTTTAACGTCACATTTTATTGGTTCTGTTAAACCGACTACCACTTTTTCCATACAAGAAGTATAGAAAAATTATAGTGGAATAAAACCAATGACAAAAATCCCAGCATTGGGGAGTCATTTGAAAAGACTCAACCCGTTAAAAATGCCCATAAGCTTTGATATGCGTTAGTATACATACATGCATATATGTATGTACATATGTATGTACATTCCCAAGATCACTTCTTCACTGCAGTTTCGTTTCTTGCAGTTTGTTGGGGCACTCCTTGTGTCGTCTAACTTGAAGAGTATACAATCTTCGGCAGGCAGAAGCTTTTCTACTGGTTTTATTCACTTGTTAACCTTAAATTATTTTAGATATTCTACCTAGCATGCCATACATTTTTCCCACACATGCCGAAATGATTACTGAAGTCATCAAAAATACTGTGAAAACTTCTTTATATTACCTGGTGTACATCTTTAGGAATTCTTAATGTCATGGGAGAGTGATCACCCTTAATGCACGCACACTACTAGTGGAATCCGATCTACCTACATATGTATCTTTGTGTATATGTAAGTATGAACATATGTACATACATGTCAATAGAATAAATTTATACGTTTGTATCTTAGTGCAGAGTCGTATGAGCCCGGAAGGAACCATATCCGAAGTGCCCTGGATCTGATCATTATATCATCATTATATTTCTTGTTATATTGTTATTTTTGCACAGATTATTTCAAGTACTTGGGCTATGAGAAAAACACATACTAGCTTTAACTTTACAGACTTATTCTTGAAGACTGTGAGAACTTCTTTAAATTGTCTGGTGTACGTCTTAAGAAATTCTTAAAGTCATGGGAGAGTGATCACACTCAATGCCTGCTACCTGGTGTGATCGTAGAGTCAGTAGAGCGAAGTTAAACAATTTATATACGCTTGAAGCGGGTAATATGATTTTGATCAGATACTTGCAGCACACTTATTAATTTTTAGGATACTATTCATCAGC
Source organism: Drosophila pseudoobscura (assembly GCF_009870125.1). Taxonomy (NCBI): domain Eukaryota; kingdom Metazoa; phylum Arthropoda; class Insecta; order Diptera; family Drosophilidae; genus Drosophila; species Drosophila pseudoobscura. The sequence continues at coordinate 2,081,716 of NC_046681.1, read as the reverse complement.
ATAAATAGCCGAACCGAGCGACCTTTTTTTTAATCAGGCAGTTTTTAGTTGGCTGAATTACCCAGCATTTGTCTACATATCTGTTATACAAACAAACGATAGAAAGAAACGTTTTGATTAAAAAACATGTATACATGTACATACAATAGGAATATCAATTAAGCTTTTCTATTGAATAATATTCACTTTATTAGGTAAGGTGTGCTTCGTTGCAAATTTTTGTAGATCCATAATATCATCTGTAAAGACACTCATATTCAAAAGCCGAACTTTTATTATCATTGTAGAATGATTTTTTTACAATTGCATGTGCACATGCACTTGTAACGCACCAACGCAGCCCACCGCTTCCATCAATTTTTATTGTTATTGTTAAGTTTGATGTCTTGGCTGCTAATCACGCAACAGCGTGCGTGCATTACATGGTACTCCCATGATGTTATGCATTTTTAAAGGGGCAATACAGATAATTGAATGAAGTTCTCACAGAAGGTATTCAAAATATAGAAGGACCTCGCTCAAGACCTGAAAATAATTAGTATGTACCAGAGAAGGAAGAACTAGTAAGGAAGCTATCTTCAAATTTTCTATACCCTTAGAGTTCGATGACCAATAAATTGAAGTCTATTAAACGAGCTTTTATGTTGCCAAAACTATCCTTCAAACGATCTGGTATGGGCTACACAGAATTTGATCAAAATTTTGATGTAATCAAATGTGAACGTTTTTTATATCTGCATAAACTTTTACTACATTTTATTTAAAAAACTCTTTGATATAGGTATATAAAAAGAAAAAGCATAAAAACACAATAGATACCCAGTGTGTTTATTGCATCGGATTTTCATACTTGATCGGCAGTTTAAAGATAAAGATAAGCTATGAAATGGAAATTTTTCCTATGGTTCTCTATGCTTTCCAAACAGTTAGTAAGAACAATACAAAATACCTTTTTCTGGGGTTTGTACAAATATGCTTTAATATCATTAGTACCGTGGTTAGTTACTCAATATTCTAACAAAGATGAAAGTAAAAAACTCCTCATCCTGTTTTTTTCTTAATTTTGAAAATAATTAAATGATAATCTTCAAAACAACTAAAATATTACTTACATCGTTGTTTTCAATATCTTTTAATGTATCTAATTTATCGGTTCGAACTGTTCCTTGGAACGGGTAGAATAATGATCCCTCCTTAATATCAGTTATTGAATATACGGCTACTCCTGATCCATTAAAGGGTGTCAATGATGTTGTAACTAATGCGAACTCCTTTGGTATAAGAACGCAGGTTTCCATTTCTTTAAATATTAGATTATTATTTATGGTGCAATTTAAACAGTTTGGTCCGCATATGCTTGACAAATGTAAAAATAATTGGAACACTTTATAAGTTAATAAACTATTACTTCTTCAATTTTGTGCGGAACTTTATGAACACATTTCATTCAATGCTCAACAACTACTGCATGGTCAGGATGGCTTGTATTAACCATGACCTTCTAAAAGGCAGACTGCAAACACCTGCAATGCTGATACCATTCAAACAACAGAAAGACGTTCACGCATACATAGGCACACGAAGTTGCCGTCAAACAAGCCAACCAGCATAGCTAAGAGCTGGGCTCATTTAACTCAATGCTCCACTACGGTACCAAAACAAGATCAACATTACACAATGCTATGGCTATCAATTGATCTCAGACAAACTCGTCTCGCATACGCTCTTATACTTGTATTCATACTCAAGAAATACGAGTACACACACGAATGTGTGCACCTGTACCATTGCTACTATGCTTCCGCAGGCGGGCTACACGCACACAAATGCATTCGTGACTTAACACAAACTAAGATAGAATAGTTGCTCAGTTTCGACTTGACGTTTGTATGTATTGTAAATTCAGGTAGCATCTCAACTTGTTGCTAAAACGTCTTCCGCACATTTAATTAACGTTGCATGGTAGATTATGTATGTACATATATTCATATTTCATAATTCGTTCATACTGAAATATAGTAGAAAGGTCTATGTTGTTGATTATATCACTATTTATTCATCACTATTTAGTGATTAAGGCATTTTGTTATATTTGTTAGAGAAAATTTGAATTATTATAAACAACCATAAATAGCATCCCTCATTACCTTTCGTCAAATTCTTTTCACATTTTGACCACGCAACGCAGGTGAATTGGTTCGATTTTACACCTTTACCCCCATTCATAAATATCCACCGTCTCATAGCCATACTCAAAACAAGTTTTTCCCGAGTTTGAGTGAAACGTGCAGAACACAAACACTGGTATAATGATTGGAATATTTTGTTCATCTCTATCATTGCAGGGAATGAGTGCTTTTAATTTAGGCTCCGCCTTTTTATGATCATATCGTAGCCGGCAACTTAAAAGCAGTGTTTGTCGAAGCAGCAAAAATTGTAAAAATCTTGCTTTTATCTGCTTCGACGCTATCAAAATGATCAAAATGAAATTAACAGCATCTGCTTACGTTGCTAAGACCATCAAATATCATCAAAGCAAAAGCAAAAAAACGAAAAGAGACGACAGTCGCTTCAAAGGGTAAGTCGTCAAAAATAAAAAGTACCACTTTCTCAACAGAGAGTAAATCGTCAGTTTTCTTTTTTCGCTTTGCTTTGATTTCCACTTTCATCTGAATCGTAAGTCTAAAGCATCAACTAGCAAGAAAAGTCCACCAGGACCATATACTATATTTCTGATATTATTTTCTAAATTGATTGAAATTTAACTTATTTAACCAATTGCCATATAAATTCATTAATGAATTTTCTGGTATTTTTATACGTCTGCTTTAATATTATCTCCTATATAAAAGATAATTCTTGATAAAAGTTGTTCAACTAAGTTGTTTGTTAAGGAAATACGAAGGAAATAAAGTAAAAACGAGGGGGAACGTTGTGAGTTGCTGCGGACACCGCAACTCTACGGTTATACCCGATACTAAGTCAGCATGGCTCTCCTCCGGCAGACGCCGCTAATATTAAACTACACGACAAAGAGTGCGTGCGAGAGATCAGTCTGAGCGTGACGTCGGGCGCTGCGTAGCCACTGAAAATTGATTTGTTCCTTTTGGCTATAAAAATTATCTGATCTGATCCAGATTTAGCGATCTGATAGATATGGTCGTTATCTATGATTCTGCGTTTTTAGTTTTCTCGAATCTGCAATATTGTGGATGCATCAGATTTTCGTCTTTTGAGTGGGCGGAAGGGGGAGGGGCGAAATTCTGAGATATACGTTTTATAGTGAGATCTAACAGGAGTGCGGATACCAAATTTGGTTACTCTAGCCTTAATAGTCTCTGAGATTTGTGGATGCCCCAGATTTTCGTCCTTTGCGGGGCGGAAGGGGTGTGGCGAAATTTAGACATAAAATGGTCAAGGTCCGATATCACAGGAGTGTGAATACCAAATTTGGTTGCTCTAGCTCTTATGGGTTCTAAGATCCTTGAACTCGTATTTTTCAATTGGTAAAACCGACCATGAAACCTGTGTGTTAGAGAGAGTCAGAGCGAGAAAGAATGAAATTGTTTTCTTGATTCTGGCTAAAATAATTATACGATCTGGTTTAGATTTTGCACTCTAGAAGATATAGGCATCTTCTACGATTCTGCGTTTTTGGTTTTATCGTATCTTTAAAAATGTGGATGCCACAGATTTTCGTCTTTTGTAGGGGCGGAAGTGGGCGGGGCGAAGTTATGAAATATTTTTTTGCAGTGACATATCACAGAAGTCTGGATCCAAAATATCGTTGCTCTAGCTCTTATAGTCTTTGAGCACTAGGCGCTGAAGGGGACGGACAGACGGACGGACGGACGGACGGACAGACGGACAGACAGACAGGGCTCAATCGACTCGGCTATTGATGCTGATCAAGAATATATATACTTTATGGGGTCGGAAACGATTCCTTCTGGACGTTACACACACCCACTTTTACCACAAATCTAATATACCCCAATACTCATTTTGAGTATCGGGTATAAAAACACCAATAGAGATAATTTATTGTTGAAATACTCGATTGAAATCTACATTATTCCTGTTTTAAAATAATTGATTTGATTTAAGAATATTCTGTTCCATTTCGCAGATTTCTCTATTTATTAGATGAAGCCAGAGTCGATTTCTACTTCGCATACGTTCGCGACCACATTTTTATTGCTATCATAATGAAAACTAAAAATTGGGTTAATATATTCTTTTGTACTAAACATAGAGCTAACCAAAACGTTCTCTACTGGGCTTACACACATCCACATCCATCACAAAAGTAAACTCTTCGAGTACCAGATATGATTATATTTCATATTATACCCAGCGTTAAAAAAGCTCACTCTGAAATATCATCCATTTATGCCTTATTCGATATCGCCAAATGTTTTTTGATTAGTCGGAAAAGCCGCCGAAGCATAATCGTAAATTTGTATAGTTATTGTTATTGGATGAGCAGAGTGAGCCGCCTATGGTTTGCAGAGCTGCTGCACTCCCCCGCTAAAAGGGTTCTCTGCCGCCGCCACTTCGGCAGTCACTTTTTAATCTGCCGCCGTCGTCTTTTTGTAACTAACCCCTCTGCGCATCGGTTGCATATCAACCTCTTACATATCTGGTCCTAGCAAGCAGCTCAGCCACAAAAATTAAATACATGTTATAAAGATTAAACCAAGATTCGTTTTTTATTTTGGAAACAAATAGGTGCCAAAAAAGCTTGACATCTCAAACAAAAATGTTTACCAAAATGAGCAAATTTTACCAACCCAACACTAATATATACTAAGAAATATTAAAAAAGGAGCAAATTAAGAATCCTTTATGACATAGTTAACATTACTCGATTTGAAAGATACAGTAGTGCAGAAAAATTAATTAAATTGCTGCGCGATGAAAATATGTTCAAACTTGAATGCTCATATTTCTTAATATCCGATTACTTCACTTTTATTATTGAAAGAATTGAGAAATTTTCTAGCAGCACTCTCTTAAAAAATGACTTTTGCTATCTTTGCCGCCACAGTGGGGCCGACGCTCAATAAACCTGCCTATATGAATAATATATAAAAGAAAAAGAATATAAAATATTTTGACTTTTAGTGAGTTTTTTAAATGAAAATTTCGGAAAAAAATATCGCAAAAAATTATGAATTTTTCATTTAAAAGATTTGTATTTTCCAGCTTAAACTTCAAAGTTTTATGAACATTTTCGATAAATCGGTCAGGATTTTTGACGTTCTGCAAAAAATGTTTTAGCAACTTAGACGTCGAAAACTACACGAAAATAGAAGAAACGAGGGGGAACGTTGTGAGTTGCTGCGGAGACCGCAACTCTATATTTATACCCGATACTTAGTCAGTATGGCTCTCCTCCGGCAGACGCCGCTATTATAAAACGACACGACAAAGAGTGCGTGAGAGAGAGACAGAAAATCAGTCTGAGCGTGACGTCGGGCGCTGCGTAGCCACTGCAAAAAGATTTTTTCCTTTCGGCTATAAAAATGATCTGATCTGATCCAGATTCCGCAACCGGATGTATATGGTCATTCTCTATGATCGCGCGTTTTTAGTTGTCTCGAATCTGCACTATTGTGGATGTGGTGGGGCGAAATTTTGAGATATACGTTTTATAGTGAGATCAAACAGGAGTGCGGGTGCCAAATTTGGTTGCTCTAGCCTTAATAGTTTTTGAGATTTGTGGATGCCCCAGATTTTCGTCCTTTTGCGAGGGCGGAAGGGGTTGTTTCGAAATTTTGACACAAAACGGTCAAGGTGCGATATCACAGGAGTGTGAATACCAAATTTGGTTGCTCTAGCTCTTATAGGTTCTGAGATCCTTGAACTCACATTTTGCAATTGGCAAAACCGACCATGAAACCTGTATGTTAGAGAGAGACAGAGCGAGAAAAAATGAAATTGTTTTCTGGATTCTGGTTCTAATAATTATACAATCTAATTCAGATTTTACACACTAGAAGATACGATTCTGTGGGGGCGGGGCAATGTTTTGAAATATACTTGTAACAGTGACATATAACAGAATTCCGGATATAAAATGTCGTTGCTCTAGCTCTTATAGTCTTTGAACACTAGGCGCTGAAGGGGACGGACAGACGGACGGACAGACAGACATGGCTCAATCGACTCGGCTATTGATGCTGATCAAGAATATATATACTTTATGGGGTCGGAAACGATTCCTTCTGGACGTTACACACATCCATTTTCACTACAAATCTAATATACCCCAATACTCATTTTGAGCTAGTCTCTCAACAGATTCCTTAAGGGGCAGCAAATATAGCCGAGTGACGGCCCTCCTGATGTTTCCTGAGGATGTCTTCAGGTCAGCGACGCGACACACTCCGTCCTTGCCCATAACGACATCGACCACTCTAGCCAATGGCCAACGCATTTGAGGAAGATTTTCGTCCTTCACCAGGACGAGATCGTTCTTTCAGATATTTTACGCGGAGGTACGCCACCTTGCGCGATCTTGCAAAAGAGTGAGATACTCTTCGCGCCAACGGCTCCAAAATATTTGTTGTAGTTGGGTGACCCGCTGCCAGCCATCCAGACGATTGTAGTTCAGCTTCGTTAGGTCAGGCTCGAGGATTTGCTCCTGGGGGCCGCCTACAAGCATATGAGTAGGAGTAAAAACGTCTAAATCATCAGGATTTTCTGAAAGCGAGAGCAAAGGGTGAGAGTTAACAATTGCAGTGATCTGACAGATCAGAGTGCGCATCTCGTCGAAGCTAAGCACAGATGGTCTAACTGAGCGGTACAGGTAATATTTTGCGGCCTCTTCCCACAGCCCACCAATATGTGGAAGCGTGATGGGGAGAGACGCTGGTCGTTGGAGTCAACCAAGCTAGATTCATGGACCTCCTTCATGGACCTTCGCTCAAACAAAGCTTCTTTAGCTCCAGAAGCTCGTTCTTGGCCCCAACGAAATTTGTCGCATTGTCCGACCAAATTTGACTTGGCTTTCCTCGAGGGAAAGTAAAAAGCTTTAGTTCACCTAGAAACGATGAGGTGGTCAAGTCCTTAACGAGCTCTATGTGTATAGCCTTAGAAGTGAAGCAGATGAATACGCTAATGTAACACTTCATCGGAGGCCTCGTACGGATTTCGGATCGATAGAAAAGGTCAATAGTAATCTACTCCAGTGATTTCAAAAGCTCGATATCCTTTCAAAAGTTCCTTAGGTAGGTCTCCCATTATGTGAATTTGCAAATTTTCATCCGGACGTAAGATCGGCATATGGAGATGTGACTAGCAATACTCGCTTGCAAAGCTTGCCATGTCGGTAGCAGGAGATACAGGCCACTTATCCTTGGAGCCTAGCAAAAATGATGGGCCATTAAACCATAGCTTTGACTGGATAAAATGGCTGGGAAGCAAGCCTCTCGGAAGAATATCAGCAGGATTTAAAGATTTGGGAACATAGCGCCATTCCATGGCTGCCGTCAGCTCCTGAATTGATCGAATTGAATCGATTTGGCACGAAAACTTGAATTTGGCTGGCTTGTCCCTAATCCAAGATAATGCTGTTGACGAATCCGACCAGCAATAAAACCGACCTTCCCTGGACACGTCATATACGCAATCGCCATATTATTCTAAGCTGGCATTGTAGAATCCGTGAACTTCTGTAGCCACACTAGAACGAAGAACCACCCGAAGAAATGAGATCCGAGAAATGCTTGCCAAACTGTTTCTTAAGTCCTTCCAAGGTGAATGCAACGCTGAGGGTAGGCTTTCATCCCAATCCAAATGTTGGTTCTGACAATGACTGGATATATTAATCCAAGAGGGACGTAGAACCGCGTAATCGTAGATAAAACCGACCGCTTTAATGGTTTTGAGTTTGTGTCCAGTGCGGACAAGGCAAAAAGCAGCTGATCCGAAGCAGGGTCCCACGCTAAGTTGAGAGTTTTGGCTATGTCGCTTCCATCATTAAACATTAGGAACTTCTCTATTTCTTTAGGGGTTCCCACAAGAACTTCCTGGTGACTGGAGCACCATTTTCTAAGTTTAAAATTACCACGGGACAGTAAAGCTGATGTTTGGTGCATCTTGTCCATGAACTGTGCGACCGAATTACCGCCCGAAATAAGGTCATCCACGTAAAATTCCTGCCGCAGAGCAGCTGAGACAAGATGGTAGGACTCACCCTCGTCAATGGCCAGCTGGTGCATTGCGCGGACCGCTAAAAATGATGCAGCCCTCGTCCCGTATAGGACGGTGTCCAATGTGTAGACTTGAACGTCGGACTCGATGGAATCTCTAAAATGGCACGACTAGGAACTAAAACGCCAGACCGATTCTTAACGAGAACCACGACTGTAGCCAGAAGCACAACATCAGAGTGAAGACGTAGGGCAACAAGAGAGGTACACGAATGTAGATGCAAGCTGCTAACAGAATTTTGAGCAACGGAAAGAGTTTCTGTTTGAACGGTCAGATCGGGAGAAGTATTACCTGGGCAGCTTTGTGTTGTGGGCTGATGCCTATCAAACTATGATGCCTATCGCCGCATACTCGATATTTTCCACTATTGCATGCGCAGGTCCGGTGCCCCGTTTTTAGGCAATTGAAGCATAGGGAAAGCTTCTTCACTTCTTAGTGGCGCAGCAACGGTGAAAGATTTCCGAATATCTTTCAGGAGTATATTCCATGGCCCGCTGTGTGGCAAAAGACGCATGCAGACGGGTCGGCGGAAGAGTTGGAAGCTACAAACGTTTTTTTAACATGCATTTAGAAATGGTTTTTTTCACTGTAGCCTATTCCAACAGCTCTGTTTGAACACGGAGCGGTTTTCGCATTAATGTCTATTCACGAATGCGAGTGTTAGTTTTTAGTAAAGGAATTAAATTTAATGTATGAGTTAGCAGTGTAAGAAAAGTCGATGGATACGTGTGGGCGTGAGGCAATAACTCTTTATTACAAATCTTAGTGCTTGAGCACTGGGCATAAGAGAGACTCTACTGTGGTGAATTTGTTACAATGATTGTGAGAGTAATTATACAAAGTGAGCGTAGGCTATCTATTTTACGAGGGTCATTCCAGTAGTTTTTTGTGAAAAGAGTTTGACGGAACATCCCGGCCCCGTTAAAAAAAGTGCTTTCCATCGTAGCGGTAGCAGGTAGTTCTCATGGATGATGACCAACCTGCCCTCGGTGAGGTTTGTTGAGGGTGCTGTCCACTTCGTGCGCGTTCGCAATTCGTTGATGTAGTCAGCAGACCATTTCTTCCAAAAATCGTTGCTTGACGGCCGTAATCGCGTCCATATTTGACAGCTTGATATTCTCGAGGGACCTCGCAGGTAGTGATCGCAATGATTCGCCAATCAAGAGATGACCAGCCTTGAGAGTGCTGTAACGGCGATAACGGGCGCGAGTTGAGGATTGATTCTATTCGACGACTACAGTGCTCAACTCTTCAAAGGTGAACCTGGGTTGGCCAGCGTACGTTTCAACAGCCCCTTTGCACTCTTTACGATCGCTTCCCAAAGTCCTCCGAAATGAGCTGCCCTGGGGGGAATAAAATGTAAATTAATAAAATCAGATGAGCAAAAATTATATATTTCATCTTGGGTCTGGTTTATGAACAAAAACCTTTTTTAGTTCCTGCAGATGATTCGATTCCCCTACAAAATTAGTGGCATTATCGCAACTTCACTGCGTTCAAAAGGTCGAGCCCATGAGTTGTTATAGCCGCTTTGGTCTGTAGCGAACGCAGTGTACATAGCAGCGGAAAATTCGACGTGCCAAGTCTCATAGTTTCATACAAATTTGGACTGACTAGACAGCAGCAACGGATGGTTTTGACCGTCTGGTAAATCTTAGTATTACAATCGTCCACCAACCTTGATAAGTTCAAGTCCGTTTACGACATCTAAAAAGCAAGAAACTTTAAGCTGCTTTTTAATGGTTTTTGCTTCTAAAGTAGACAGTAGACAGATGTCCTCTGCAAAATGAGATGTTGTATGTTCCAAATAAGTCAATGTGAAGCAAAACGAAATTTATCTGGCGTCGGTGAGGTTGTGGTATTGTTGTTTCCAATATCTCCTATGAACCGTACCATCCAAGCAATGAGACACAGACTGTCAGTGTACGAGCTTTGTCTCCTGTACGGTAGCAAACAAACTTTTCTATTTCTTCGAGTTGATCACGTCCATGTGAACATCAAATTTTCCACCAGTGGCGGGCCAGTTTCGCGAATTCTTGACTAGAAACGCAGGACCCGAAAACCATGGAGAATGGATCATCTCGCTCACTTGACCAGCCTCGTTACAGAATATCAGCAGGGTTTTGATGTATTGGCACATTGCGCCATTTTCCATCAGAAGCTAAGTCCTGAATATCGGACACTCCATTTCCAACAAAGATCGATAAGGTGACTGAGTGTTGTTGCAGCCAATGCAATACGAGCTGTAAGTCGCTCCAAAAATAAAATGTGATAGTGTATTTTGTTATGATCCGCCTCTTTGCCACCCTGGCCTATCGTTCCCAGCTAGCTCACGCGGAAGTCAGGGGTGTTTCCGACCCGATAAGCCAGGGGACGGATTGAACAAAACAAAAACAAAAAAAAACATACAAAAAAACAAATCTAATTTATAGGACAGACTTGTCTTCGTTGGCACTTTCTTCAGCGGGGATAGTTGGTTTCGTTATCCCTAGCAGGGTCCCACCCTTCCATGAGCGCCACCTTCCATGAGCGCTCCCTTTTCATATTCAGGGTCCCACTCTTCTTCTCGCTCTCGTCCCACCCAACTACCGTTTTCTATTCACTCATGACTCTTTTCAAATTTTCATTTTTATATCCATTATATTTTCTTACTTATCTTCTTGAACATTAATTCCTAATCTAGGTTTATATAAAGGACACAAATACTAACACCAAAAAATACTAACAAAAAAAATAAACCCTATTTCGGCCGAATTGGCAGCCCCCTTTGATAGAAGTTGTTGCTTCCTGATGCTTGCTGATGTTTACGTTTAATCGTGGTGTTTTTTATACCCGATACTCAAAATGAGTATTGGGGTATATTAGATTTGTGGTAAAAGTGGATGTGTGTAACGTCCAGAAGGAATCGTTTCCGACCCAATAAAGTATATATATTCTTGATCAGCATCAATAGCCGAGTCGATTGAGCCATGTCTGTCTGTCCGTCTGTCCGTCTGTCCGTCCGTCCGTCTGTCCGTCTGTCCGTCCCCTTCAGCGCCTAATGCTCAAAGACTATAAGAGCTAGAGCAACGATGTTTTGGATCCAGACTTCTGTGATATGTCACTGCTACAAAAATATTTCAAAACTTTGCCCCGCCCACTTCCGCTCCCACAAAGGGCGAAAATCTGTGGCATCCACAATTTTAAAGATACGAGAAAACAAAAAACGCAGAATCGTAGAGCATGACTATATCTTTTAGACTGCAGAATCTGAATCGGATCGTATTACTATTATAGCCAGCATCAAGAAAACAATTTCATTTTTTCTCGCCCTGTCTCTCTCTAACACACACGTAGCATAGGCGGCTTTGCTTAGAGTAAAACATTAGCGCCTAGATCTCAGAGACTATAAAAGCTAGAGCAACCAAATTTGGTATTCACACTCCTGTGATATCGGACCTTGACCATTTTATGTCTAAATTTCGCCACACCCCTTCCGCCCCGCAAAGGACGAAAATCTGGGGCATCCACAAATCTCAGAGACTATTAAGGCTAGAGTAACCAAATTTGGTATCCGCACTTCTGTTAGATCTCACTATAAAATCATTATCTCAAAATTTCGCCCCGCCCACACAAAGAACGAAAATCTGTTGCATCCACAATATTGCAGATTTGAGAAAACTAAAAACGCAGAATCATAGATAACGACCATATCTATCAGATTGCTGAATCTGGATCAGATCAGATCATTTTTATAGCCAAAGGAAACAAATCAATTTGCAGTGGCTACGCAGCGCCCGACGTCACGCTCAGACTGATTTTCTGTCTCTCTCGCACGCACTCTTTGTCGTGTCGTTTAATATTAGCGGCCTCTGCCGGAGGAGAGCCATACTGACTTAGTATCGGGTATAACTCTAGAGTTGCGGTGTCCGCAGCAACTCACAACGTTCCCCCTCGTTTTTTATATGATCGTGATATATTGTTTAATTGTGGGTCGGACGGGTGTAGATGGGTGAAATGTGGTGATGTTATGTGATGTGTTATGAATGAGGGTATACATGCGTGGGTTGGGTGTGATGTGGGTGGATGAAGGTGTGTGACATTGATTCGTGTGGGTTGATTTCTGCTTTGACGTCCGGATTCTTTCCCCGGGGGGTTGGTGTGTGGGGACAGAAACGTGTCTCCAGTCGGTGCTCCGCGGACGGTTCCTTGGTGTCGGTGCTCCGCTGACGGTTCTCGCACCAGTTTTCCGGCCTGGCCAGTACCGGGATGCTGCTGCCGCTGTCCGCCGCTTCTGCTGATGTTGATGTTGATGCCTGCCGCTGATGTCTTGGTGGGATCGTCGTCTCCACGATCACCAATTTTGTTTCCTTTTTTTTCTTTTAGGGCACGTGCGGCCTCCACTATTCTCCACCGGAAACTCTCTCTTTCTTTTCTTCCTCCTCGACCCGTTTCCTTTTCTCCCACGCAACTCTGCCACTGCTTCCCAGGATCCACTATAGATGCCGCTGTCTCTTTCTTCTCCAGCCCTGATACTTATCGGCTCTCTCCAAAACCGCCCATAACAATTTACTGAATATGGCCTTGATTTTGTTATACAACTGAGAAAGTAGATGTGCACCGCATAGTTCAAGGTTCGGCAGAGACTGTTTCTTCACTGGTGCTACTCTTGACTTAGAAGTGAACAATTTTTCTGTGACCTGTCCAAGCGAATCCTCCGTGCGCACATTAGCACAGCAGCCGTATGCCCGAATAAATGCGTCGTAAAATCCATGTATTTGAATGCTCCTAGTGTCGGGCTGAAAACAAAAACGAGGTACCGCTAGTGACGACAGTGAATTCAACGATTCCAAATAAGTACTCAATGCATGACTTTAATTCTGGGGGACAGAGCTGTCCCAGTCGAGTTTCAAAAGCCACAACTCCTGAAGAATGATCTAAGAGAATATGACTAACGGTGATAGTAGACCGATTGGATCGAATAGCGACGACACAGTAGACAAAATTGTTCGTTTTGTGGTAGTGGGATAAACTTCCTTTAGATTGAAAGTGAAACTAAATGCATCACAACGTTGATGCCAAGTTACGCCAAGTGTGCTGCTTAGTAGATTCATCTTCCATCATGCCTGGATGATTTGAATGCCACATGCATAATGGAAACTCACCACAAGGGAGAGTTGATGTGATTTCAGTTTTTAGTTTGACGAATGTATCTCTATAATATCAGCCTCACACAAAAGGTTATCCCCATAAAAGGCAAGCAGCTGCTCCTAAGAGCCATACAACCTTAGAATCCTCAGCCAAGTAATGTAAACTACGAGTTGCGAGAAATGAGGCAGACGCAGTCCCACATGTCACGGTATTGAGTTGGTAGGCTTGACGATCCGTATTTGGAGATGCTCGCCACAAAATGTACTGTGATTTTCTATCCTTCTCACTCACAAGTACCTGCATGTACATTTTTGTAACGTCAGCCGTAATGCCGAACCTGTGAATGCGGAACCGTAGCAATTGCAACTACAACTCATCCTGGATGGTAGGGCTGACTAAGAGTAGATCGTTAAGTGACCTTTGAGATGTTGTACGGCAAGGCGCGTCAAAGACAACTCTGAGCTTCGTCGAGGTACTGCTTGGTTTCAAAGCGAAGTGGTGAGGTATATAATAATAGAGTTCCTCCAAGTTAGGAGTACGAGGGACATATGGCCGAGGCCCTCATATTAGAGATATACTGCGCCCACTACAATTCTCCCACTGGCATCCTCATGTGTTGTGTCACAGAAATGGTCCTCCCAGCGAAAATGATTTGGGAGAATTCTAGCGCTTGGATCGACAAATGAGTCCACTTCCATAATTGCTGCACATTTTTGTCAATCGACTTTCCTACAGTCACCAAGCACAATGGTCGCAATCTGTTATGTTGGCGTTGGTACCTTCCAGCAACAACCCAACTTAAAAGAGTCTTCTGCAAACTAGGAAGATTTGGATCAATGCGAATCTGGCCCACAGCTAGAGCTCCATAGAAGGCTTCGGTTCCCAGTAGCAGATTAATAAGTTTAGTCCTATAGAATGATTCGTCAGCCAATGGAGTGTTGGCAGGTTGGTTCGAATTCGATTTGTCGATCTCACTGTCTGGCTGGTAGGCAATATGGGATGTAATTCAAATCTTGAGAGTGAGCTGATAGCCATATGTATACTTAACAGAGGTAGTCGTAAGAGCCTTCAAACTAGTAAGGGAGTCTCCTAAACTACGAATTCCAATGTGGTGTCTTTCACGACGAAGGCGATGTTTTGGTGCAAACGTTTCGGTTACAAAATTAACCTGATAACATGTATCAAGCAACGCTCTACCGAGTTTGTATTCACCTGAGGCATTCTTTACCAACACCATAGCTGTTGCCAACAAAATTTGATCATTTTGCTGCGATCTCCATATGAGAGTGTGAAGCAGCTTGATGAGCCTGAGTAGCAGACGTTTGCCAGGGTTTCGCTGGTTGGAGTACCGGTTCTGTCGTTAAAGATTGTCCTGCTGATGATTGTGGAGGCTAATGCAAACAGAATGATGAGTCCGATTACAGGATCAGCAACGATGAGTCGATAAAACATTGTGCCACTCTATGACTGTTTCTAAGACAATTGATGCAGAGACCGAGGCGCTTTGCATTGTCGTACCGTTGGTTGCTGTTCATAGCCTTGAACTGAGGGCAGCTAGTGATCTTATGGCCAGAACTAGAACACTGTGTACAAGACGGATTAGTGATAGCAAACGACGAGTTTATTTGGTGATTAGAAAGACGATTTGACTTATTGGTAATAGTATTTCGGTGTGACGATGTACCAGTCGAGTTTCCAGACGAATGGAGGCATTCCAAAGGCTGTGTGCATGTTAGCCAGGTTGGCAGAGTTTTGTAGTCCTGCGATTCCTCTCACTTGTTAGCGACAATGTTGCCAAAACACCAGCAACCGACACGTGCCGCTCCAAATCGCCAAAATTTCTGGATCAGCGTCTGGACGATATCTCCCAACGGCGAGGGATTCTGAGAAATACCTCGCCGCGGTTGAACTGCTGTCGTTGGATCGCTGCAACATTCCGCGGTCGCGGTCTTCAATCAAGCAGTCTTCAATTATTCGTCAAATAAAGAACAAGGACTTCGTCCGCAAAAAGGAATATGCTCGGACCATCTGAAGTAACGGCCACATCCCTAACCTTACCGTAAGCTAGTGAATAGACCCTATAAATAATTGAAAAACTGAATGCAGTTTGTGGAAAGTGGATTTAGAAAAAACAGCTTTCTCCGTTAACAACGGAAAATATGAGTTTACAGGACTCCCCTTTGGTCTTCAAAATGCAATATTTCAACGCGCACTCGATGACACTCTACATAAACATATTGGAAAGATATGTCATATTTATATTGATGACATCATATTATTTAGTAAAGACAACAAATCCCATACTTAAAATCTAAACACCATTTTTCGAACTCTGCAAGATGCAAAAACGAAGTGTCTGAAAATTTAGAATAGTTTTTCTAAATAAAAGATACCGAAAAACTTGGGTGCGTCCGTTCGTTTTCATAGGTTTTTCTCGACTCCTCTTCATATATTCAAACAATTTCTTCTGCGCCTATCTTACCTACGGTGGCAAAGCGGGGCGAATTCGCCAAGAGCGAGAGGGCGGGCTTTTATTGACCTCCCGCTTTGCCCTAGCCTAACTTACACCAGACTTCATAAAATACGATCCTAATAACAATTATTATACGCCAAATGGCGCTACACCGGCCCCGTTGAAGGCCTGGAAAAACCAGTGGCAGAAGCGCCAACTTGTGGATTAGCCTCCTGAACGTGGCTCCGCCGCTCGTCCTTAGGTCGACCACTCTGACCCTTCCGTCTTGCCCGGCGGTTGTTCCGACCACCCTTCCGAGGAGCCACTGTTGAGGGGGCAGGTTGTCCTCGGCGACGATTGCAATCCCAGCACATACTCCCGGGACCATCGCTGCCAGAACATTTGCCTGGCTGACGAGACAAGCCGCCATCGCTTTAAGCAGCTCAGACCCTCCTGGTCCGGGGTCCTGGGTGCTGGGGGTGCGAAGAGCGGCCCGCCTGTCAGCAGGTGCCCGGGAGTCAGCGCGTCTCCGTCGCTTGGGTCTGGGCTTAGGGGTCCTAGCGGGCGCGAGTTGAGTACCGCCTCGATCCCGACCAGCTCCTCTGCGGTGAGGAGAGCGCTTCCGACTGCCCGTAGGAGTAGGCCCTTGGCAGTCTTCACACCGGCCTCCCAAAGTCCGCCCATGTGCGGTGCTCGAGGCGGTATGAAGGCAAACTCGCACCCGCTTCTTGACGCAAATTCGCGTATTGCGTCCACTTCCGCTTCTATTTTCTTCCGCAGTTCGCTGAAGTGACGACTTGCTCCGACGAAATTTGTCGCGTTGTCGCAGTTCACGCGTTGCGGACATCCTCGACGACCAACGAACCTTTGGAATGCCAACAAGAAGGAATTAGTCGTCAAATCGCAGACAATTTCTAAATGAACCGCCTTGGACGCAAAACAGGCAAATAACGCTATGTAGCACTTATAAGGCGGCCTTCCACGAATTTTCAGAGTCGTATAGACTGGGCCACAAAAATCAACGCCACATACTGAAAATGGGCGGAGAGCACGGAGCCGGTCTACGGGTAAGTTGCCCTGCAGACCGCCTGAGCATTCACTATCCAAATGCGCTGTCTAAGGATACTCACGAGTGCTCGTGGGCCGGCATGAAAATTCGTTTGATGCAGATAGCGAACGTATGTCTGCACAAACTACGAGCGTTTTGTCAATAAAAAGGGAAACTTGGCACTTGAAAACGAAAAAGAGCACCATGTCCCAGCCTCTTCATGGATGAAGGGATTCAAGCGCTGAAGACTGGGGCCTAACTTGGTGCCTTTACGAACCCTTTCAATATCTTCTTGAGACTCATTTTTCTGTGTTATTTCGACTATTTTTAGAAACGCCTCGTCGTATTCTACGGATGACGGAATTTTTCCAAAGTTGAGACTTTTGTCTTTGCATTTTCGGATGAAGCGGCTCACGAAAACGAACACTCTTAGCAGTTTGAAGTGTGACGAGTATCCCACGATTACATCCACTAAATAATTTGGCTTGTCCGCGACGGTCAGTCCGACCGATTTCTTCCGACTTTCCATCTGTAGCTCTTCTTCGGAAAGCTCGAAGTGTGGATTTCTGGGCCAGCTCTTTTCTTCAAACTTTAAGAACTCTGGTCCACCAAACCAGATCGACTGCACGATTTCCTCTACGTCACAACCTCTCGAAACTATGTCTGCTGGGTTCTGTTTTGTTGACACATGCCGCCACGTAGCTTCACTTGACCACTCTTGAATCTCCGCTACTCGGTTCGCAACGAATGTGGACAGCGACGAAGGGTGGGATCTGATCCAATGAAGAGTAACTTCTGAATCTGACCAGAATAGCATTTTCTCAATTGGAACCTTGAGCAGTGATTTGATTCGGTGACAAAGGCCTGCTAGAAGGTGAGCGGCACATAACTCAAGCCTTGGGAGCGTTTTCGTCTTGAGTGGCGCTACTTTCGACTTTGCAGTCAACAAGGAGACCTTGAAACCTTCTGCAGTCTTTCTACGGATATAGACGCAGGCTCCATAAGCTCTCATGGATGCGTCGGCAAAGGCATGTACTTGAATCGCTGCACAAATCGAGGTATGGTAATCTTCTCCAACTGACCCAAGGATTCTTTTAATAAGTTCCATGCTGTTTCCAAGCTCATTGGAATTGACTCATCCCAATCTAGCTTGTTAAGCCAAAGCTCCTGGAGTAGGAACTTTCCCTTAATTACTAAAGGACTTAACAAGCCAAGGGGGTCAAACAGCTTTGATGTCACCGATAAGATGTTCCGTTTTGTCGCTCGGAGACCCATAACTGACATGTCAATGTGGAACTTAAAGACGTCTTCGTGTGGCAGCCACGATTTTCCTAACGCCTTAGTTGACTCTGAGTCCGAGATCGTTATCGGTTTAACTGTGCTCTCGGATGCGGTGACCTCAGGTGAGTTCGAAAACCATTTAGTCAATTCAAACCCAGCGGTTTGAAGAACCTGAGCCACATCAGACTTAATTGTCTTTAACTCCTCTACGCAACCAGCACCAGTCAACATGTCATCGACATAGAAGTCGGAGTCAATAACTTCAGCAGCTTTACGGAATGAGAGTTTTGCAGACTCACTCAACCTTTTTAAACACCGAATAGCCAAAAATGGGGCTGGTCCAGTCCCATATGTTACGGTGTTGAGCTAGTATATTCTCAAGGACTCAGACGGGTCTCTTCTCCACACTATGAGCTGGAATTGTCTATCTGCATCAGCGACCCAGACTTGGCGATACATCTTCTTGACATCGGCTGTCAAGGCGTACCTGTGTAGTCTGAATCGGCGCAATGTCGAATAAAGCTCACGTTTTACAAGACGCATCGAACACGACGCGGAGCTTGGTCGACGTGCTTTGGGGCCTCAACACACACTGATGTGGAATGAAATAATGTGGAGTTTTGGGGATTGTGTTGTCTGTGGTAGACATGTGACCCAAGGAGAGGTACTCTTCCATGAACTCCAAGTACATTTTCTGTAACTCGGGGTCACAAGACAATCTTTTTTCAAGCGATAAAAACTGCCGTTTAGCCACTTCAAAGGAGTTGCCTAAGATACTGGGATCTGATTTGAACGGCAGTTTTACTTCAAACCGACCTGAAGGCACGACCTCAGTAGTCCTTCTATAATGCTTATCACATAACTTGTGTTCAGGAGATAAAGACTTTTTAGAAGACGGCAATTCTTCCAGTGACCAAAACTTTTGTAATGTGTTGTCGATGTGTATCACTGACTCTTCTCGATAACTCAAACAATTCCTCGCTTCTTGGGTGGCAGTCGCCTTTGGAGTGTATCTGCCCGACACAATCCAGCCGAGAAGCGTTTTCTGCAGAGTTGGATAGTCAGGACCTTGCCGAATCTGACCAACAGATAAAAGTTCGAAAAATGTTTCTGCACCTATCAACATATCTATCTTCTGTGGCTTGAAGAAATATGGGTCTGCAAGTGGTAAGTTCTTCGGGATTTTCCAGTCACTCACGTTAAGTGTTTGATCAGGGTGATACCCCGAAATGGACCTTAGAATCCAGAAATCAACCGAAAACTCACTACCAGTAATTTGCGACTTCACCACCGTGTGTATATTTTTCTTGACTTGTGAATTGGATTCACCAATACCAAGCAAGTTGATACACGACTCCTCCCTACGGATCTGTAAGCGCTGTGCTAAGTCCTCAGTTATAAAATTGGTTTGAGACCCCGAGTCAAGCAGGGCCAAAATATGTTCACCATTATTTGTTCGGACGCTTACGATCGACGTAGCCAGAATAACTCTATCCATAGCTGTCGCATGGAGAGCATGCGAAGTGGAAGATTGATTCTGATTGGGAGTAGGAGAAGAATTCTCTGGGGGTGATGGTAACGCTAGACTTTTATTCGCCACTGTGTACCTATGCAATAAGGTATGGTGTGAGCAGCCACACACTCGACACTTCTTAGCTTTGCATCGTACTACAGAGTGGCCTGGCTGCAGACAATTGATGCACAAGGATGCAGTTTTTGCGAATTCGAACCTTTGCATTACTGCCAGCCGACCAAATGGACTGCAATCTGTCAACAAATGGCCTTTCGCATTGCAGTAGCTGCATTGTTGGTTTTTGGTATTCGCGGTGGAACACGCGAATGAGCTCCGATTATGCGGCTTGCTTGGCACAGCTTTCTTCTCCTACTTTGGTTTGTTCGAATTTTTGGCCGAAAGATGCTGATGTCTGCGATTAAGCAACTTTTCACAGTCCGTCCAAAGTGGCAGTTTGTCATAATCGAGCTGTTCTTCCCATTTCTCTTTGGTCACCGGATCGACTCTGCTCAAGACGAGATGAATAATCATCGCATTCGAGATCTTTTTATCATCGCCTATCGACAACAACGAACCATATATGGCTGAGGCGGTATCGATAAGGTTCCTTAAGGACGATGCTGATTGCTGGGTCATTTTGGGAAGACTAAATAGGACATCAATGTGATTTTTAAAGATCAGACAATCATTATCGTAGACCCGTTTTAAGCTAGCCATTGCTTTCTCGTAGTTGGTCTCGGTTACTTGGAAAGCCCTAACTGTTCCCAACGCGACACGAAAGCAAATGGTTGAACTTTTCGATAATTGGAATGCTTTGGTCATTATGAACTAGAGTCTCAAATAAACCTATGAAGTTTTTAAAGTCCGAAAAGTTGCCGCTGAACTGCGGCCGAGCTATCTTCGGAAGGCGAGCACGAGTTGGGCCACCATAAGCTGGTACTGCCGGTTTTGTCTCAGCAGCTGTCTTCAATGCGCAAATGAGAGACATTAATTTTGCCTTTGTGACAATTGAGAGTTCTTCCAACTCGACTCCAAATTCATCGTCAATGTCTATATCTTCAACCTTCTCTTGAAGTTCGCGTGCCGTGTCAATGCTACGCATCAGCGTTTCGAGTCTGCACTCGAGCTCCGTCAATACCAGCGGAATATCCCCCGCTTCTAAACGGTCCGCTAATAAACGAATGCCTTTGACACGGCAACTGCGCTTTTTCTTCAGCTCTTCAAGGACGATATTGTTGGCTTTTGAGGTCATATTGATTCTCAATACAAGCAACTGAAGGCGAAAGATCGTTTCTAATAATCGTATTTAATGCCGAGGCACTCAATGAAATAATGGGTAATTGTACCCAAACGAGGTGAAAAACCAATATACCCGACAAATTTGGGGTAGAGCGTCACTTGGCTGGCGCGTACACGAAAACCACAGAAGAATAGCAACGAACAGCAATGGTGACAAGCGAAAACGAAATATTTCACCGCTGTAGTTCTGAAGAATAGATGTTGTGTATACGTATGCACCGACAACTATCGACGCTAAATTGATTTGCGAGGCACGACTTTGTCTTAATTGATAGTTGGATCCTACTGACACCAAACGAATATACCCGACGAAAACAGGGTAGCGCGTCACTTGGTGTTTGGTTTGGATCAAGCGCGCCAAACAAAAGAACAACGATAAGCAACGGTGAGGAGCGAAAGCGAGACGAAAAAATTCACCGCTGCAGCTGCGTATTGGTATGCGTGCTTGGCCAACGACCCAACTATACATATATTTGACACAACGAAAACGACAAAGGGGAAAGGGGTGACAGCGATTGCAGTTAAAATGAGTTACATATATGTGTAGTTATTGCGTCCAAGAGGGTTAGATGTACATATCTATATGTATTAATATATATGCTCAACTCTAACTACAGCATGCAATCTAACTCTACTATGTCATACGTATGTGCCAAGAATTGAAAGCGAGGTGCAATTGTTCAGCACAAGACAATAATTGCGAGTTTTTTAATCTTTTCGTCTTTTCGTCTTCTTTTAATGAGCCGTCAGCCATCGGGTGCTACAGGGGGACAAACGGATGACGGGTCGGCTCGCACAACTGTGAACTCGGAACTGAGGCGCAGCCGCTCGGGTTAGTAATACCCGGTGCGGTCTGCGTCTCACACCCCCCCTAGGACACAGAGGGTTGCGAGCGAACCGTCACCCGCCGTAACTGTGCACACCGGTGGAAGTGCGACTATACTCTCCCCGTGAGGGCGGCTGGAAACAGGTCCTAGCACGGTCATGTCTCTGCTAGGATGCTGGCGAATGGTAGTCGGGCGGAGAGAAGAAAACTCTCAGTGAAATTACCCCAATCCAAGGTGACACTGTTATATGCCGAGGGATGCATGGCCGGGGGGGTGCCCGGTCGCTAATATGCGGACTCCGGATACCTGCCGACCTCCAGTTTAAATCAGGCTTCCCGGGGCAAGCGGGCTATGCCTCGGGTGACCATCCCCTTCCCGCCTACTCGTGGGAATAACTATGCCAAATAATAATAAACATATAAAAACAAACAAAGCCGCAAAGGAGCTCGGTACTCCTCTTAAAGTACCGGAGGGACAAGCCAATCCCTCTGCACCAGCGCCTGGGAAACCGGGTCCAAAGAAGACGGGGAAGGAGACTGAGTCGGTCCACCGTCTTCAGGCAGCAGCCGCAGCGAGGGGGGGCCCGAAAAGCCAATCGGGTCCTTCCAAGTCGGGTGGCTCCAAGGGCGAAGCGGATACCGGGGTGGCTGCCAAGCAGAGCGTAATCGCGGCTGGTAAGCGCACCGGGACCGAAGAACCCTTGGGACCCCCGGCGGGCAGCGTCTCTGCACCACGGGGAGGAAAGCCGTCGTACCAGGACAGGAGACGAGCGGCCTTCATCCTGTCCAACGAAGACCCGAATTTCAAGGCGTCAGCCGAAGGAAAGGAGCAGAGGCTGTGGGCCTCCTCAATCCTTCCTCTGTTCCAGCCAGCCAAAGCCGGAAAGGGCGCAGCCAAGGCCCCCAACAAGCGGCAACGCTCAGAGGAGGACCCCGCAAATCAGCCAGGTCAAGCCCAGCAAGCCAAGCGGGTGAAGACCCACCTCACGAACCGGTCGTTCGCTGAGGTGGCGAGGGGCAAGACCCTGATCGGTGTCCTGGACAGGGTCGCCGAGGACGGCCATGTCCCTCGGGACAAGTGGCACCTGGTGGAGAACGAGCTCCAGGACCGGTTCCTGCTGGAACTGGAGGAGAACGGCGGACCACCGCCAAAGTGTGAGGACGCAGGGTGGCATCAAGGCAAGGTGAAAGCCATCGCCTGCCAAGACGCTCGCTCTGCGGCCCTCTACATGAAGGCGGTGGCGGCCCTAAAAGAGGTCTATCCAGGGGCAAAACTGGAGGCCGTGAAGTGGGAAGATGTCCCTAGTCGCCCGAGAGCCAGAGCGTGGGTCTCGGCTAAGCCTGCAGAGCCTGAGAAGATCCTCAGGTTACTGCAGGTCTACAACCCCCACCTTGCTACAGCCGATTGGAAGGTTGCCAAGGCAGAGGATATCCAGGGGCAGAGGCGCCAGATTATCCTCGTCCTAAGTGAGGAGTTGCTAGAGCCCCTCGCCAAAACGGACGGTGTGGTCGACTACGGGTACAAAAAGGTCACCATAACAACCTATAAGTCGGATCGCAAGGGCAGGCAAGCGGAGGTCGAGCCAGACCCGGAGCTGCCGAAGATCCCGAAAGAGGGGCCCTCGTGCGAGTAAGACAACCCGGCGTCGGATGCGGCGTCCATGATGTCGCACGACATCTTGGATGATTACACATTCGGTGAGAGCGACCTAGCCAGAGGTCTCAGCCACATCGTTGTCGGGGTGGAGCCGGAGTCCCCCGACAGCGATCTAGAAACTACAATGGTGGAGGTAAGCCTCAGGAATGTCATTGACGCTCCTGCAGATAAACCTTCACCATTGTAAGGCAGCATGCGCTGCTTTATTGCTTCACCTGGCCAAGGGTGGAGCCGACATAGTCCTCATTCAGGAGCCCTGGATCCTCGGAAACAGGGTCTCCGGTCTGAGGACTGCTGACTACAAGCTATATGTAGCTGAAACCGCAGGTAAAACTCGTACCTGCATTCTTGCAAAAAGAGAGTTGCACTTATTTTTGCTCCCAAATTTCAGCAATGAAGACCACACCGCAGTGAGCCTCGAAGGCCAGGAGCGCTCACTGAGGATCTGCTCCGCATACATGGGGCATGAACAACCAGACCCCCCTCCACACGCGCCTCTCCGGGCTTTAATCGCAGACTGCTCGGCCAAGGACATCGGCCTAATTGTGGGGTGTGATGCCAATGCACATCACTGTCAGTGGGGAAGCACTGACACAAACGAAAGGGGTGAGTACCTTTTCAGTTACTTACTGACCACACAGATGGTCTTATTAAACCGGGGTAGTGATCCCACCTTTATCATTAAAAACAGCAAGGAGGTCCTGGACCTCACGCTTGCCTCTCATGAGATACAGCGTAACATTGTATCCTGGAGGGTCCTGGAAGAGCACTCCTTTTCGGACCACAGGTACGTGGAAACTGTCTTCTCCTTCTCAGTGCCGAAGCCAGTCCGATTCCGGAACATCAGGCGGACAAACTGGACTCGGTATTCTGACTACCTCTGTCGTGTTCTCCCTGAGCCCCCATCTGAGGAGGAGTTCTCCGCGGAGGCCACGACTCGTCTTCTTAAGATCTTTACCGACGCCTGCAATAAGGCGCTCGACAAAGCATGCCCCTCTGGCAAGAACAGAGGCCGGAAGAAACCTGAATGGTGGAATCCGAAACTGGGTGAACTCCGGAAAGCCTCCCGGAGACTCTTCAATAAAGCTAAGGCTGAAAACGTTGAGCAAAACTGGGCCGAGTACAAAGCCAGTCTGTCAACCTACAACAAAGAACTTAGAAAAGCCAAACGCGCCTCCTGGCGTAAGTTCTGCAGCGAAATCGAGAGTAGCTCAGAAGCCTCACGCTTGCGCAGAGTTCTCTCGAAGACAACACCCACCCTGGGCTACTTGACGAACACCGACCAGTCGTGGACTACGTCCAGCGAGGAGTCGCTAAATCTTCTCCTAAATACCCACTTCCCTGGCTGCGATGAAAACAGACCCAACTACCTCGCGCCTCCTTCCGTCGCCTCAAATGCCATCCTGAGACTGCTAAGCCAGGAGAACATTTCCTGGGCGATCAGAAGTTTTAAACCCTACAAGTCCGCGGGGCCAGACGGCATTTTCCCTGCCCAACTGATTCACGCGGGACACAAAGCCATTAACTGGCTCAAAATAATTTACGAGGGAATCTTCTCCCACGGGTGCATTCCTGACACCTGGCTTCAGACCAAAGTCGTATTCATACCCAAGGCAGGCAAGCCCTCGCACACTGCCCCAAAAGATTTCAGACCCATAAGTCTATCGTCTTTTCTTCTAAAGGCGATGGAGCGGCTCCTGGGGCTGCATCATAACGGCGTGCATTCCGTCCAGTCTGATCTCAGACTCCCAGCATGCCTATCGGAAGGGAAGATCCACCGAAACGGCCCTACACTCGATCACATCGATCATCGAAACGTCCCTTAATTTTAAGGAGTACACCCTAGTAGCCTTCCTCGACATAGAAGGCGCCTTTAACAACATCCTTCCGACCGCCATCACGGGCGCACTGACGGATCTGGGCGTTGACTCCAGGACGGTGAGCTTGATCGATCAGATGCTACAATGCAGGACGGTTGAGGCATCACTGGGGACGTCAACGTGTACCAGATTTGTCAGCAGAGGCACACCGCAGGGCGGAGTCCTCTCGCCCCTCCTATGGAACGTGGCAGTGAATACACTGCTGCGGGAGATAGAGGGGGGTGGCTGCCGCGTGGTGGCGTACGCGGACGACGTTGCCATAGCATTCTCCGGAAAATTTCCGCAGACGTTGTGTGAGTGCATGACAAGTACTCTCACGAAAATGTCGAAATGGGCAGACAAATGCGGGTTAGGCGTCAACCCGTCTAAAACGGAACTGGTGCTTTTCACTAGGAAGTACAAAGTTCCGGCACTGACTCCCCCAAGACTATGTGGGGAAACTCTAGTCTTCAGCAACAACGCCAAGTATCTTGGCCTAATCCTCGATAGAAAGCTCGATTGGAAATTGAGCATAGAGGATAGAGTAAAGAAGGCCACAGTGGCCCTCTATACTTGCAGGAAAGCCATCGGACTAAAATGGGGAATGACCCCATACATAGTTCGGTGGCTCTACACCGCCATCATACGACCAATCATGCTCTATAGAGTGGTGGTATGGTGGCCAGCCTTGGACAAAAGGACAGGCCTCAATAAACTCAGCAGAGTTCAACGCATGGCAGAGCTATGCATAACTGGCGGGCTACGCACTACTCCAGGGGAAGCCCTGGATACTGTGCTGGACCTCCTCCCGGTTGATCTCATGGGAAAGAAGGTGGCAACACTTTCCGCCCTCCGAATGAGAGAAGCCAGACTGTGGAAAGCATCCGCGGTTGGGCACTCGGGAATCCTGATGAGACTCCCGCAATTACCAGAGAGGACAGATTACTGTATCCCCAGTGATCACCTCTCGACGCCCTTCCAGGTATCAATCCCCTTCTAGGGAGGACTGGGAGATGGGCGAACCAGGGCCTGCAAATGCGGTCCACTTCTACACTGATGGCTCAAAGCTAGACGGCCGCGTGGGAGGCGGAGTCTACTGCAGCGAGCTGAACATCAGTCATTGCTTCAGGCTCCCGGATCACTGTAGTGTGTTCCAAGCGGAGGTTGAAGCCATCAAGGAGGCCATCTCGATCATCTCCAAACTACTCCTAGACACGCACTTAGTGTGCGTCTTCTCGGACAGCCAAGCAGCTATCAAAGCTCTAGGCTCAATATCGTCGAACTCAGCGACTGTAAATGACTGCCGCAGGTCTCTGCACGAGATCGCAGAGCAGTTAGATCTCTTCCTTATATGGGTCCCCGGCCACAGGGACATCGAGGGGAATGACGCCGCCGACGAGCTAGCCAGGCAGGGTACTACGATTCCTCTCCTATCGGAGAGGGAGCAAGTAGCGATGCCCTTGGCTACGTGCAGGCTCCTAACGCACGAATTGTTCGAGCAAAGTGCCAATAGGAGATGGCAGCAAACCGTTTCCTGTAAAGTCTCAAGATTGATATGGCCATATCGATCGAAGAAGCGCTCAGTAGAGCTGTATAAACTCAGCAGAGCACAGTGCTCTGCAGTTACTAGAGCCATTACGGGACACTGGCAGATCGGCACTCACGCCTCTAAACTGTCAATCTCTCATAACGACTACTGCGACGAGGATGAGGAGGAATCGGTCCCCCACTTCTTCTGCCACTGCCCAGCCCTTGGAAATCGTCGTCTTCGTATTCTCGGGGCCGCTTTCCTCACGGACATTTCGGACCTATCCGTAATCAAACCAGGGACCTTGTCCAAATACATCCAAGCCACCGGATGGGACTGCCCTTAACCTGCAGTAGTATGCTCTCACGGTTCGGGCAACGCGAAGGGGCACATGCCCATGCGGCAACACAACGGACCTATTTATAGGTCCAAGTGAGCTTGGGGGCGGGAGGCTCTTATCCCCCCCCCTCCCGGCTACCGCTTTAACCTAACCTAACCTAATCTTTTCGTCTTTACTCGAGCTTTAATTTTTGCACAAATACCTCTTGATAAGATGGGAAATTCCAGGTGTTGTACTCTCCTCTTCTGATGCTGGTAGATGGTATATGTACATATATATCTCCTTTTGTATATAGCTGCAGACAGGGTATTGCACGACCGACGCGGTTATTTTTAGTTTTGTTTGTTGAATTATTTGCACACACGTCGCGGTCAATTTGGCAATTTAGCTGCAGCACATATGCATGTACATGTAGGTATAATAGATTTTGGCTATTGATCTATTCTCCACTGTGTCCCTGTCACTTTTGCCTTTCACTTTTAATTAATACGTTTAATTTGCAATTCCACCCGGGGGCGCCATGAAAATTTAGAATAGTTTTTCTAAATAAAAGATACTGAAAAACTTGGGTGACTGCAATTTTGTATTTTAAGACGACGAAAAAAAGGAGTGCGTGTGTTCGTTTTCATAGATTTTTCTCGACTCGTCTTCATATATTCAAACAATTTCTTCTGCGCCTATCTTACCTACGGTGGCAAAGCGGGGCGAATTCGCCAAGAGCGAGAGAGCGAGCTTTTATTGACCTCCCGCTTTGCCCTAGCCTAACTTACACTAGACTTCATAAGATACGATCCTAATAACAATTATTATACGCCAAATGGCGCTACAGTGTCAGTTGGACAAATGCGAGTTCTACAAAACCAAAGTAGAATTCATCGGTTTTGTAATTTCAGATAAAGGCATCGAAACCAATCCAACTAAAGTTCTGGAAATAGCCAACTACCCACAGCCTAGAACATTAAAAGAATAAAGAGCAATTTTTGGGACTTGCTGGATATTACAGGAGGTTCATCAAAAATTTAGCTAAGACTGCAAAACCACTTAGCTCCCTTTTAAGAGGGGGTCTATCTCTTTCCTTTCCCGAACGCTGTCAAGAGCCGAGGAAAACTATGCCACTAATGAAAAGGAAATTGTGGCCATAGTTTGGGCTCTGAATCTGGTCTGATGAGCTCGTGAGGTGGCTCAAAGGGGGCCTAGCTGAGGCCACCGGACTTGTCGCAGGTTGCGGATAGCTAACGACGTACCTATATACAGGTCATATAGGTAGGTCAGCTGCGAATAAGCGGACATCCCTAGGGAGAGTACCGAAAATAAGCAGCCCCGGACAGCCAGCGGGTGTTCGCGAAGTAGCAACACTGACGATGCGCTTGTGGTGCCGCCTCGTAAGTAACTCACACACTCCCCTATCCCTACACTCTACCTACCCACATCCCAACCCCCACATTCAGCTCACACCGGGCCGGACCAAGAGTGTTATTCGACCCATGCCGAGAGTCAGCCTGGCTGGGGGCCCGGTATGTAAAACTAGCCCAGTCGTTAACGGAGAGCTCAGGGACTTGGCAGCCCCCTGTTCTAAGTATGCCTTATCCGGGCAACGTGGATCTCTGCCCGGACGGACCGTACCCCTTCTCTGCAGCTCGTGGGAAAAGAATGGAAGAATTTAAAAACAAACAAAATGAGTCTGGCACTCCCCAAATGCCAACAGGGAGCAATCCCAAACAGGGGAAGGCAGCGGCCCAAAGGCCTGGCCCGACCCGAAATCAGCAGGGAAAACCTGCGCAGCGGAAGATGCTAGGGAGCGCCCAAAGGGGTCCAATCCCGGTGCCGGGGTGAGTGGTGAATTGGCTCCCAAAACCGATACCTTGGCAGAGTGGCTATGCAATCCTGCGGCTGCTCTGACTAGTGTCCAAGCCAAATTTTTTACATATGCCGATAGAAGGAGTGCTGGCAATATACTCCGTCGGCAGAATGCAAGCCAGATGTCCAGCCCGACGGACAAATGGATAAAGAAGGTTGAGTGGGCCTCGAAGGTGCTGCCGAACTTTGGCAAGGAAGCACCGCTCGCAAGAGAGTCCTGGGCCAACACCGAAGAGCTCCAAAGTACTGCCTAACACATCATTCGCGCAGATTGACAGAGAAAGGACGCTGATTGGCGTCCTGGACAAAGGCAGCGCGGACTCCCGAATCCCTAGGAACCAGTGGAAGTGGGTGGAAGCGGCACTGGCCGACCGCTGCCTGAACGCATCCAAAAAATTTTGCAAAGATGCAACCCACACCTCCCAATAGCGGATTGGAAGGTGGTCAAAGTTGAGACGACACAGGGCCCCACAAACCAGGCGGTGGTCGTCCTCAACAAAGAGTCGCTGGCCCCGATTGAGGCTGAAAAAGGCGAGCTCAATTTTGTGACCGTAAAGCTCTACAAGTCCGATGCGGCGGCCGGGGCACGTCCTGTCGACAAGCGGAGATCGAAGCACCCGACGATCACACAGAGACAGACCCAGAGGGCTACTCCACCGATAGCACGCTGAGATGCGACATCGAGGCGATGTGTTGCCACGAGGAAGTCGAGGACGATCCGGATGCCGACATTACAGTGGTGGAGAACACTAAGGATTTCCATGAGGTTCCTTCAGATCAATCTCCACCACTGTGAAGCAGCATCCGCTGCTCTTATACTCCGCCTCGAAGAGAGCGGAGCAGACGTAGCCCTGATCCAGGAACCTTGGATAGTGGAAGACTATGAAGGTAAATCCCGCACCTGCATTCTCGCCAGAAAGCACCTTAATATCTTTCTGCGCCATAATTATAGCGATAGCGACAACACGGCGGCAAGCCTAGAGCTGAAAGGGACACATCTAAGGCTGATGTCGTCCTACATGGCCCATGAGGGAAACGATCCTCCCAACGACCTTGTTCGCAAACTAGCCAGCGACAGCGAGAGGTCGGACATAGACCTATTAATAGGTTGCGATGCCAACGCTCACCACACTCAATGGGGGAGCTCGAACACAAATGTAAGGGGTGAGTCACTTTTCAGCTTCATCCTTAACTCAAATCTATTTATTTGTAATCGGGGCAACGACCCCACTTTTATAATTAAAAATCGGCAGGAGGTTATTGACATCACCTTAGTGTCTCCCAACCTGTTAGACATGGTCAAGAGTTGGAAAGTCCTTGATGATCACTTTTTCTCTGACCACAGATACATCGAGACCACACTATCCCTCGAGTGTCCGAAACCTAAGGACGATATTAATCCCAGGAAAGCCAACTGTGAAAAATATAGCTCAGCCCTGGAGGACTTACTCCCCTCCAAAGCACCATTATGCCCGGACACAAAAGACGACCTAGATCGCCTAGTGAACAGGTTCACAGAAGCATGCAACAAAGCCTTCGCGGCAGCATGCCCCTCTAGCAAACCTAGGGGGAATAAGAAACCCTCCCTGGTGGTCAAAACAAATCGACATCCTACGTAAAAGCTGCAGGACCCTCTTCAACAGGGCCAAAAGCGCGAACGAGGAGAGCCACTGGGCAGACTACAAAATCAGTCTGTCACTATATAAAAAGGAAACAAGGAAAGCAAAAAGGGCCTCTTAGCAAAAATTTTGCTCAGCAATTTGCTATTAGCCTGATTTGGGTCCCGGGCCACCGGGACATCGATGGCAACAGTATAGCGGACGAGCTGGCCAGATCTGGCACTACAATCCCCGTTTTCCAAGACAAGGAGGCTATCTGTATGACAATGGCCACCTGTAAGCTCATTATAAGGGAGCAATACAGGCGACTAACAAACGATATGTGGCAAATAGTGCCACGATGTCGCACAACTCGGCAAACATTGCCGACCATGGAAATGAAGCGCACCTCCAAGCTCTTCAAGTTAAGCAGGAAAAGGTGCAGCGTAGTCATACGTTCCCTCACGGGACACTGGCTAATAGGCACCCACGCTAACAGCCTGGGGTCCCCACATAACGATTTTTGTCGCAGCTGTAGAGACGACGAAGAGGAGGAGACAGTGGAACACCTGTTCTGCTCCTGCCCAGCTCTCAGCAGAAGAAGGCTACAGCACCTGGACTCAGCCTTTCTACACGACATCTCAGAGATGTCCAAACTATGTCCCAGGAGGATAGCGAACTTTGTTAGAGCATCTGGATGGGATAATTGCTGACAGGAAGTCTCACAACGCAGAAAGGAATGATCCTATGCGGTATCACAACGGGCCGAAACCGGCCTAATTGTGACGGGTTCCGAGCGAGCCCGGCAGCCGCCTCAACCTAACCTAACCTATCCTTGGGCTCTGAAAGCCCTCAAAAATTACCTTTACGATAAAGCAAGGGTTAAGATCTGCACGGATAATCAGCCATTGACATACTCCCTTAGCAGTTGGAATGGAAACGCTAGGATTAAAAGATGAAAATCATATTTAGAGGAGTATAATTACGAGCTGTTGTACAAACCAGGTACAAGCAATATAGTTGCTAACGCATTTTGAAGGGTTTGCCAAATTAACTCTGTAGCAAGGGACAACCCACAATCTATACGTTTAATATCCCATTCCCAACCTTCCATAGGCATATAATTTACCAACCAAATTATACAAACGAAGATCTTCTGAAAATCCTAAAGAAATATCTCAATCCATCCGTAATAAATGCAATTCTCACCACAGAAGAAATAATGGGGCAGATCCAGAACTTATATCCTTACCATTTTAGAAACATTAAATCCAGATTCACATCTCTACAGGTCAAAGACCTTGTTAATGAAACTGAACAGGACGAAGCAATTCTTCAGCTTCATAATAGAGCCCGTCGCAATGCCCAGGAAAATAAAATTAAACTTTCAGAAAAGTATTACTTCCCCAAAATGAAAAGGAAAATAACAGATCTGATTGAGCAATGCCGCGTTTGTAAAGAGCAGAAATATGACAGACATGCCCAAATCCACATTTAAAAGAAACCCCTATTCCAAAACATCCTGAACAAATAATACATATAGACATATACTCTACTGAGAAAGTACTGGTACTGACTGCAATAGATACATTTTGGAAACTTTCCCAAACTAAAATCCTTAGATCAAAAGCCATGGAAGACATAAAAAAACCTTTAGATGACATTTTATTCTATTACGGCGTATCCGAGTACGTAGTAATGGACAACGAAAAATCCCTCAACCTCAGAACAATAACCATTAGGTTACATGATCAGCTAAATATTAAAATATTTAAAGCACCACCTTATAAGAGCTCTGTTAACGGGCAAGTAGAGTGATTCCACTCTACCCTTTCGGAGATCATGAGATGCATAATAACAATGCAGGAACATCGGACATTTGAGGAATTATTGGATAGGGCAATTTATGAATACAATTACTCTGTACATTCGGTAACAAACAAAAGACCACTAGACGTATTCTTTGGACGAAACGTAACTACTAACTCAGATCAATACGACAGAAGTGGGCGAAATAACATTGACAGAATTAAACAGAAACAAACAGTAGAACTAGAAAACCACAATAAAAATCGTAAAGTAATAAAGAACTACGTCCCAGGACAGGAAATATTTGTTAGGTTAGATTAGGTTAGGTATAGACGGCCGCCAAGCTCGCTCGGAGCCCAGCACACTTAGGCCGGTTTCGGCCCGTTGTGATACCGCTTGGGATCATTACCTCCCTGCAGATGAGACTTCATGTCAACAGTTGTCCCATCCAGATGCCCTTATAAAGTTGACGATCTTTCTGGGACATAGCGTGGACATCTCCGAGATGTCGTTCAGAAAGGCAGAGCCCAAGTGATGCTCTCTGCTGAGAGCTGGACAGGAACAGAACAGGTGTTTTACTGTTTCCTCCTCGTCCTCGTCTCTGCAGCTGCGGCAGAAATCATTGTATGGGGCACCCAGCCTGTTTGCGTGGGTGCCTACTAGCCAGTGTCCTGTGAGGGAACGTATGACTGCGCTGCACCTTTCCCTGCCTAGTTTGCAGAGCTCTGAGGTGCGCTTCTTATCTATGGTCGGCCATGTTTACCGAGCTGTGCGACAACGTTTTGCCCTATTTGCCACTTGTTGTCTATCAGTCGCGTGTACTGCTCTTTTATGATGAGCTTGCAGGTGGCCATAGGCATACAAATATCCTCCTTATCTTGGAGAAGGGGGGTTGTAGTGCCAGATCTGGCCAGCTCGTCCGCTATGCAGTTGCCCTCGATATCCCGGTGGCCCGGGACCCATATAAGGCTGATAGCAAATTGCTGAGCCATCTCGTGAAGAGATCTGCGGCACTTCACCACAGAAGCCGAGTTCGAGGAGATCGCGTTAAGTGATCTGATCGCAGCTTGGCTGTCGCTGTAGATGTTTAAATTGGTTGCCATGGTGGTAACCGTGTGAAGGCAGTACAGAGCCTCCCTGATTGCTGTAACTTCCGCTTGGAAGACGCTACAGTGATCCGGAAGCCTGAAAGATTGCCTTATGTTAAGTTGTTCACAGTAGATTCCTCCTCCAACCCTGCCGTCCAGTTTTCAGCCATCCGTGAAGATGCTTATGGCCCCGTCTGGGCCGGGGAGTCCCTCTAGCCAATCGTCTCTATGAGGGATGATTATGCTGAATGGAGTCTCCGTGTGCTCCATTGGAACTTGATAGTCCGTTCGTCCTCAACAAAGAGTCGCTGGCCCCGATTGAGGCTGAAAAAGGCGAGCTCAATTTTGGGTTCAGGTTTGTGACCGTAAAGCTCTACAAGTCCGATGCGGCGGCCGGGGCACGTCCTGTCGACAAGCGGAGATCGAAGCACCCGACGATCACACAGAGACAGACCCAGAGGGCTACTCCACCGATAGCACGCTGAGATGCGACATCGAGGCGATGTGTTGCCACGAGGAAGTCGAGGACGATCCGGATGCCGACATTACAGTGGTGGAGAACACTAAGGATTTCCATGAGGTTCCTTCAGATCAATCTCCACCACTGTGAAGCAGCATCCGCTGCTCTTATACTCCGCCTCGAAGAGAGCGGAGCAGACGTAGCCCTGATCCAGGAACCTTGGATAGTGGAAGACTATGAAGGTAAATCCCGCACCTGCATTCTCGCCAGAAAGCACCTTAATATCTTTCTGCGCCATAATTATAGCGATAGCGACAACACGGCGGCAAGCCTAGAGCTGAAAGGGACACATCTAAGGCTGATGTCGTCCTACATGGCCCATGAGGGAAACGATCCTCCCAACGACCTTGTTCGCAAACTAGCCAGCGACAGCGAGAGGTCGGACATAGACCTATTAATAGGTTGCGATGCCAACGCTCACCACACTCAATGGGGGAGCTCGAACACAAATGTAAGGGGTGAGTCACTTTTCAGCTTCATCCTTAACTCAAATCTATTTATTTGTAATCGGGGCAACGACCCCACTTTTATAATTAAAAATCGGCAGGAGGTTATTGACATCACCTTAGTGTCTCCCAACCTGTTAGACATGGTCAAGAGTTGGAAAGTCCTTGATGATCACTTTTTCTCTGACCACAGATACATCGAGACCACACTATCCCTCGAGTGTCCGAAACCTAAGGACGATATTAATCCCAGGAAAGCCAACTGTGAAAAATATAGCTCAGCCCTGGAGGACTTACTCCCCTCCAAAGCACCATTATGCCCGGACACAAAAGACGACCTAGATCGCCTAGTGAACAGGTTCACAGAAGCATGCAACAAAGCCTTCGCGGCAACATGCCCCTCTAGCAAACCTAGGGGGAATAAGAAACCCTCCCTGGTGGTCAAAACAAATCGACATCCTACGTAAAAGCTGCAGGACCCTCTTCAACAGGGCCAAAAGCGCGAACGAGGAGAGCCACTGGGCAGACTACAAAATCAGTCTGTCACTATATAAAAAGGAAACAAGGAAAGCAAAAAGGGCCTCTTAGCAAAAATTTTGCTCATCAATTTGCTATTAGCCTGATTTGGGTCCCGGGCCACCGGGACATCGATGGCAACTGTATAGCGGACGAGCTGGCCAGATCTGGCACTACAATCCCCGTTTTCCAAGACAAGGAGGCTATCTGTATGACAATGGCCACCTGTAAGCTCATTATAAGGGAGCAATACAGGCGACTAACAAACGATATGTGGCAAATAGTGCCACGATGTCGCACAACTCGGCAAACATTGCCGACCATGGAAATGAAGCGCACCTCCAAGCTCTTCAAGTTAAGCAGGAAAAGGTGCAGCGTAGTCATACGCTCCCTCACGGGACACTGGCTAATAGGCACCCACGCTAACAGCCTGGGGTCCCCACATAACGATTTTTGTCGCAGCTGTAGAGACGACGACGAGGAGGAGACAGTGGAACACCTGTTCTGCTCCTGCCCAGCTCTCAGCAGAAGAAGGCTACAGCACCTGGACTCAGCCTTTCTACACGACATCTCAGAGATGTCCAAACTATGTCCCAGGAGGATAGCGAACTTTGTGAGAGCATCTGGATGGGATAATTGCTGACAGGAAGTCTCACAACGCAGGAAGGAATGATCCTATGCGGTATCACAACGGGCCGAAACCGGCCTAATTGTGACGGGTTCCGAGCGAGCCCGGCAGCCGCCTCAACCTAACCTAACCTATCCTTGGGCTCTGAAAGCCCTCAAAAATTACCTT
Organism: Drosophila pseudoobscura; assembly: GCF_009870125.1. Lineage (NCBI taxonomy): Eukaryota > Metazoa > Arthropoda > Insecta > Diptera > Drosophilidae > Drosophila > Drosophila pseudoobscura. Next base: position 2,045,933 of record NC_046681.1, on the reverse strand, counting down.
TACGATAAAGCAAGGGTTAAGATCTGCACGGATAATCAGCCATTGACATACTCCCTTAGCAGTTGGAATGGAAACGCTAGGATTAAAAGATGAAAATCATATTTAGAGGAGTATAATTACGAGCTGTTGTACAAACCAGGTACAAGCAATATAGTTGCTAACGCATTTTCAAGGGTTTGCCAAATTAACTCTGTAGCATCTACACAACACAGCTCTGATAGCTCATCGGAATTTTTAATTCCAAGCATGGAGGTCCCCATTAACGCATTCAAAAATCAAATATTTATTTACAAGGGACAACCCACAAACTACACGTTTAATATTCCATTCCCAACCTTCCATAGGCATATAATTTACCAACCAAATTATACAAACGAAGATCTTCTGAAAATCCTAAAGAAATATCTCAATCCATCCGTAATAAATGCAATTCTCACCACAGAAGAAATAATGGGGCAGATCCAGAACTTATATCCTTACCATTTTAGAAACATTAAATCCAGATTCACATCTCTACAGGTCAAAGACCTTGTTAATGAAACTGAACAGGACGAAGCAATTCTTCAGCTTCATAATAGAGCCCGTCGCAATGCCCAGGAAAATAAAATTAAACTTTCAGAAAAGTATTACTTCCCCAAAATGAAAAGGAAAATAACAGATCTGATTGAGCAATGCCGCGTTTGTAAAGAGCAGAAATATGACAGACATGCCCAAATCCACATTTAAAAGAAACCCCTATTCCAAAACATCCTGAACAAATAATACATATAGACATATACTCTACTGAGAAAGTACTGGTACTGACTGCAATAGATACATTTTGGAAACTTTCCCAAACTAAAATCCTTAGATCAAAAGCCATGGAAGACATAAAAAAACCTTTAGATGACATTTTATTCTATTACGGCGTATCCGAGTACGTAGTAATGGACAACGAAAAATCCCTCAACCTCAGAACAATAACCATTAGGTTACATGATCAGCTAAATATTAAAATATTTAAAGCACCACCTTATAAGAGCTCTGTTAACGGGCAAGTAGAGTGATTCCACTCTACCCTTTCGGAGATCATGAGATGCATAATAACAATGCAGGAACATCGGACATTTGAGGAATTATTGGATAGGGCAATTTATGAATACAATTACTCTGTACATTCGGTAACAAACAAAAGACCACTAGACGTATTCTTTGGACGAAACGTAACTACTAATTCAGAACAATACGACAGAAGTGGGCGAAATAACATTGACAGAATTAAACAGAAACAAACAGTAGAACTAGAAAACCACAATAAAAATCGTAAAGTAATAAAGAACTACGTCCCAGGACAGGAAATATTTGTTAGGTTAGATTAGGTTAGGTATAGACGGCCGCCAAGCTCGCTCGGAGCCCAGCACACTTAGGCCGGTTTCGGCCCGTTGTGATACCGCTTGGGATCATTACCTCCCTGCAGATGAGACTTCATGTCAACAGTTGTCCCATCCAGATGCCCTTATAAAGTTGACGATCTTTCTGGGACATAGCGTGGACATCTCCGAGATGTCGTTCAGAAAGGCAGAGCCCAAGTGATGCAGCCTCCTTCTGCTGAGAGCTGGACAGGAACAGAACAGGTGTTTTACTGTTTCCTCCTCGTCCTCGTCTCTGCAGCTGCGGCAGAAATCATTGTATGGGGCACCCAGCCTGTTTGCGTGGGTGCCTACTAGCCAGTGTCCTGTGAGGGAGCGTATGACTGCGCTGCACCTTTCCCTGCCTAGTTTGCAGAGCTCTGAGGTGCGCTTCTTATCTATGGTCGGCCATGTTTACCGAGCTGTGCGACAACGTTTTGCCCTATTTGCCACTTGTTGTCTATCAGTCGCGTGTACTGCTCTTTTATGATGATCTTGCAGGTGGCCATAGGCATACAAATATCCTCCTTATCTTGGAGAAGGGGGGTTGTAGTGCCAGATCTGGCCAGCTCGTCCGCTATGCAGTTGCCCTCGATATCCCGGTGGCCCGGGACCCATATAAGGCTGATAGCAAATTGCTGAGCCATCTCGTGAAGAGATCTGCGGCACTTCACCACAGAAGCCGAGTTCGAGGAGATCGCGTTAAGTGATCTGATCGCAGCTTGGCTGTCGCTGTAGATGTTTAAATTGGTTGCCATGGTGGTAACCGTGTGAAGGCAGTACAGAGCCTCCCTGATTGCTGTAACTTCCGCTTGGAAGACGCTACAGTGATCCGGAAGCCTGAAAGATTGCCTTATGTTAAGTTGTTCACAGTAGATTCCTCCTCCAACCCTGCCGTCCAGTTTTCAGCCATCCGTGAAGATGCTTATGGCCCCGTCTGGGCCGGGGAGTCCCTCTAGCCAATCGTCTCTATGAGGGATGATTATGCTGAATGGAGTCTCCGTGTGCTCCATTGGAACTTGATAGTCCGTTCTTGCTAGGACCATGTTGTTTTTATTTATTATAGATGAGTGACCTATGTTCTGGGGTACCCATTGTTAAGAGTCCCTAAGACGTATTGCTGCCATTTCTTCCCGCTCCTTTCCTGCAAAGTCAAGGCTCTGAAGGCATAACATGGCGTTTAGCGCAACATGGTGTAGTTCGAAGAGCTCCACTGATGCAGAGGGCGGCTCTTCGCTGAACCTTGCCCAGCTGATTGGTGATTGTCCTTTTTGTTAGGGCAGGCCAACAGACAGTAACTCCGTAGAGTATTATAGGTCTGACTATTGCCAGATATATCCATCGGACTATGCTGGGGTTCATGCCCCACTTTAGGCCGATAGCTTTTTTGCAAGTATAGAGTGCTGTCGTTGCCTTCCTCACTCTATCCTTGACATTCAGGTTCCAGCTAAGCTTTTTGTCAATTACCAACCCTAAGTAACTGGCACTGTCGCTGAAGGAGAGCCTGTATCCGTTTAGTGTTGGGGGGTTGAGGGGCGGGACCTTGTATTTTTTTGTGAATAACACGAGTTCCGTTTTCGAGGGATTTAGTCCCAATCCGCGCGATTCTGTCCATTCGGACAATCGAGCAAGCTTTGCAGTCATTAGGTCGCATAGTGTTTGGGGGTATTTCCCCGCAAAGATAATTGCAACGTCATCCGCGTATGCCACTACTTTACAGCCCCCCTCTTCCAGGTCGCAAAGAATCTTATTGATCCCATCGATGATGTCACCGTCCTGCGTATGAGCAATTGATCAATGAGCATCACCAAGTGACGGTCCACCCCCAGGTCAGTCAGGGCTTCTGTAATGGCGCCCGGTGTGACGTTGTTGAAGGCTCCCTCGATATCGAGAAAAGCTATTAGTGAGTATTCTTTGAGATGCAGGGATTTTTCTACACTCAAGATCACTTCGTGAAGTGCCGTTTCCGCGGATTTTCCTTTCCGGTAGGCATGCTGCGCACATGAGTACAGCTGGGGACTTATGGTAGTCCGTAATTGTAACCCGATAAGTCTCTCAAAGGTTTTGAGTAGGAAAGACGATAAACTGATTGGTCTAAAGTCTTTCGGGGTTGAGTGTGAGGCTTTGCCTGCTTTAGGGATGAAAACTATCCTAGCCTTAAGTCACGCTTGCGGTATTGTACATACCGCCAGTATCTTCCTGAAGATACTATGTAGTCAGTTGATGGCCGTCTCCCCGGCCCTCTGAAGCTGGGCCGAGATTACCTGGTCCGGGCCTGGCGATTTAAACGGGTTGAAGCTGTTAACTGCCCAACTTATGTTCCGTTTTGTAAGGATATGGTCCATCGATTCTACCGATCCCTCTCTTGGGAGGTGTGACGGCTCGGTGGATGTGCATCCGGGGAAGTGCGTGTCGAGCAGAATGTGCAGGGACTCCTCACTAGAGTTGGTCCACGTGCCATCATTCTTTTTGAGGTACCCTACCGAGGGGGTGGTTTTTGAGAGAACTTTCCGGAGTCTTGCGGCCTCCGAGGTTTCCTCGATTTCGGAGCAAAATTTTTGCCAGGAGGCTCTTTTAGCCTTCCTCGTTTCCTTTTTGTATAGTGCTAGACTGGTTTTATAGTCTGCCCAGTGAGTATCCTCCTTAGTTCTTGTGGCTCTATTGAATAGAGTCCTGCAAGTTCTACAAGGGTGTCTAGTTACTTAGACCACCAGGGGGGTTTCTTTTTCCCCCTTGGTCTGGTAGAAGGACATGCTGCCTTGAAGGCTTTGTTGCACGCATCCGTAAACCTGTACACAAGACGGTTAGGTTGTCTTCAGTGTTCGGGCAATTAGGGGCGTTAGGAGGGAGTAGCTCCTCCAGCGTTGTGCTATATTTTTCCCAGTTGGCTTTTCTGGGGTTGATATAGTCGGTTGGTTTGGGAATATCGAAGGATAATATCGTCTCGATATACCTGTGGTCCGAGAAGGAGTGGTCTCCTAGGACTCTCTAGCTCTTGATTGTGTCCAGCAGTTTGCTTGACACTAGCGTGAGGTCAATGACCTCCTGCCGATTTTTAATTATAAATGTGGGGTCGTTACCCCGATTGCATATGAATAAATTTGAGTTCAGGATGAAGCTGAACAGTGACTCACCCCTTACATTCGTGTCCGTACTCCCCCATTGGGTGTGGTGGGCGTTGGCATCGCAACCTATAAGTAGGTCTTTGTCCGTCCTTTCGCTGTCGCTGGCTATTTTGCGAACAAGGTCGTTCGGAGGATCATCCTCCTCATGGGCCATATAGGACGCCACCAGCCTGAGATGATGGCCTTTTAGTTCTAGGCTTGCCGCCGTGTTATCTCCATCGCTATAATTGTGGAGCAGAAAGATATTTAGGTGCTTTCTAGCAAGTATGCAGGTACGGATTTTACCTTCATTTTGGGATACAATGATCTTGTATTCCCTCGTCCCCAATCCACAGACCTTGCCTCCTACCACCCAAGGCTCCTAGATCAGGACTACGTCGGCTCCGCTTGTGTCTAGGCGGAGTATGAGAGCAGCCGATGCTGCTTTACAGTGGTGGAGATTTATTTGAAGGATCCTTAGGACCATCTTCAAGATTCTCCACCACCGTGATGTCCGCGTCATGTCCTCCTCGGCACATTGACTCGAAGTCGAGCATCAGTTCTGTCTCTGAGGAGAAGCCTTCCTGGTCTGGCTCCAGCTCGTCGTCAGGCGATCTCCGCAGCGACATCCTGCACGTCTGGGTTGACGACAGGAAGCGCCGCGGCCGCCGCCTCCGATTTGTACACCTTGATGGTGACCGAGCTGAAGCCGAAGTTTAGCTCTCCTTTTGCTGCCTCTATCGGGGCCAGCGACTCTTTATTGAGAACGAGAACTGCCTGGTTAGTCGGCCCTTGTGTCGTCTCAACTTTGGCTACCTTCCAATCTGAGGTTGGTAGTCCTGGGTTGCATCTCTGCAACATCTTGAGGATGCGTTCTGGCTCCTTAAAGGTAGCCCTCGGTCTGCTAGGCACCTCGCTCCAGTCGACTGCGACGAGTTTCGCCCCAGCATAAACCTCGCCGACCTGCGCTACCGCCGCTTTATAAAGCTTCACAGAGCGCTCGTCTTCGCAGGCAATTATCTTAACATTGCCCTGGAACCACCCCATGTCCTTGCAGACTGTGTTTTTGTATCTATGAGACCCATTTTTGTGGGTGATATATATATTGTGTATTTAAAATTTTCGTGTGATTCTACCATCAAAGTCTTTGCTAATTTTGTTGTCATTCATTAATATGAAAAAAATATATTTTTTTTTTAATTTTGTTTGATTTAATTTACATTAATTTGACATATTTCCATGCATATTTTTGCGTATGGTTTTTAGGCCACACTCTAATCGGGAAACTTTTATGTCGCTCAATTTTACATTTTTTTTTTGTATTAATTATGCATCGTAGTGCATGTTTTTTTATATATTATATGTATATTAAAGTTTGTTGGGCGCACTCGGAAGCGCTGTCGGTTCACTTTTCCTTGGTCTTTTCTTGATGCGCCAGACTGCGCCGTTGCAGGCTGCACAGGTTTCTTCTTCTCTGCTGGGGGACCTTTGCAGGCAGCACAGGTGTGTTCACAATAGGGTGAGAATGGTCCCTCGCAGTCCTTAGGGCATGTCTTCCTTAGCTTCGGGATGTCTATTTCTTCTGGTGGAGAGGTTATTACTTTTTGTTTTGCAATGTTTTGTATTGCAGTGTAGGTGGATGTGTGTGTGGCTGGTGTTTGGTTTTTTCGAATTGCTAGTTGGTTTTTTATGTACTCAACTTCAGCATGTAAATGTACTGAGTTGTTCCAACTTATTATGTTTGGGCTGTTTAACAACTTTAGCAATTCTGCCTTTCTGGCTTTCAATTTTTTTACCACACCGCCGCTTTTACACATCTCACTCTACTCACTGCGTGTTTATTTCTCCTCTTCTGTCTCCAATGTTCAACCATGAACCCGACTTCAGGACGTCTTTGGGGTTTTGATTCCACCATGAATCTTTGATGATCCGGCGATCCTGCCAGGATGGTGATGTCTCTGCTCTATGTCACGATCGCCATGTGTTGTTACTCCAGTAACAAGGCAGGATTTGGCTGTTTATTGGTCGGAGCGCCTGTTGCTGTCGCTCCGAACTCTGTTATTGATATGTGTTCTGCATTTTGTAATTAGGTATAACTTAGCCTAAAGCAGCGCAGTCTTCAGTGGCAGCGCTGCCCTTTTGTATATAAGTCGTTATATGTAATACGTATCTAAAACGAACATATATATCTTATATATAAGTAGCAAAAACGTCGCTGTTGAGATAGAGCGTGGCTTGCACATATATATCTTATGCAAGCGGTCGCTGCATGGGACATGCATGCTGACGCGGCTTGTCTGTGGTTCAAGTCATTTACTGCCGATCATATTTCGGATACTTGGACTGCACTTGAACGTGAAATATGTTTATGTAACAAAGACTAAGTGTCGTTTTCTTCTTATTTATGTTTATTGGTATATATTGGACATAGTGGACAACAATAGGACCACAATAGTCCTTTGCTCGACCGATTTTATATCGTTATAAAACTGTTCGTGCTTTCGTACCTGGGGTTGGAACGAGAGTGGGGTTGGAATTTCTAATAAGTAGATTGAAAACATCTTCTTCTACAACTGAACTTTTAAGTTGTTTGGGCAAAGCCTGAGTGTAAATTTTGTACCATCTTTCTATTGCCTATCAATTCACTTTCTTTTCCATTTTGGTCATTATACTAAACTAACGTAACTTAAACGTAGCTTTATCTACGCTCGCTCAGCAACATTCTCTCATTTAATCATCTATTCTTTATCTATGCTCGCTCTTGTTATATACCGCTTGATATAGTTGGAGAACAGACCTTTTTTGTCCCCAATCAATTACTTTCGCTCGAGATCGGCTCGCTTGTCTCATCCAAGTGTATCACTCTCTAATACTATTGTAAAAGGCTCTGGCATCTTCGGCCACCCCCAACACACAAATCACCTATAATAAAATTTATAACCTTTCTGAAATCATTAATTTGTAACTTTCTTGAACAATTATAGTCAGCGAAAAAGCTCGTTGTCTTAACAATTGGTGACCCCGAAGGCTGTTGTCAATTATGATATTGCAATTATGATATTGCATTGGACATTTTAAACAATCGTTTCAATAATAAACGTTTAATCTTTCAGGCACACGTCGCTGAGATTCTGAGGCATGAGAAGGTTGAAGAAGGGTTGAAGGGTCAACTACAAAGCTACATACTTTATCGGAAAAGCTTCATCCTCACATGACAGCGCTTAGGTCGATGGGTACCATGGAGGAAATAGCAGGATGCATCATCGTTCACTCCACATACAAGTATCTCCCAAGTCACCTTTAACTGGCTGGAAAGGGATCCAGCCACGCTAGCAACGTTTGTGGCCAATAGGGTTGCTGAAATCCAGGAATCTTCAAGTGGGGTGATTTGGCGGCACGTTCATACTGAGCAAAACCCAGCCGATTTAGTGTCACGTGGAACAGATGTAGACGGTGTAACGTGCTCTTTGTGGACTGATGGTCCACAATTTCTGCTCAGGATTTCTGAGGTGTGGCCATTTCTACATCAGGTTGAGTTGTCCCCAGAAATGGAACGGTCGGAAAACAAGAAATGTGTGGCAACACATTCAGTGGCAAAGTGTCAGGCCAATGATTACATCGAGCTGATTGAAAGATGCTCTTCTTTTGAGAAATTGCTTCGGATTATGGCATATGTCAACCGGTTCCTACAAGGAAGCAAGCTAGCTAGGTCGGAAATCCTGTCACCGCATCTTCAACGACTAAACCCGTTCATACATACGAGCAAACTCGATGGAGTAACGCTTCGACTGATTCGAGTGGGAGGCAGGTTGCTCAACGCAGAAATTCCGTACGACGCCAAATTTCGTCTGCTGCTGTTGCAAAAGTCAAGTTCGTGACGCTCTATCTTTGCAATTTGCATCGGACTCACTATCATGCAGGCGCCAAAGTCATGGGTTCGTTACTAAGGCAGCAGATCTGGCTTATTAATGCTCGAGAAGCATTCACAAGGATCCTAAGAAATCGTGTGCACAGTTTCCGATACAAGCCAGTCCTACAGGGACAGATCATGAGAAACCTGCCAGCTGACAGAGTGCGAAGGGCTCGCCCCTTTTTGATTTGTGTGGTAGATTTCTGCGGCCCATTCTACGTGTTTCTCAAGATTCGCGGCAGGCCCCTTATTAAGATATATGTAGCCGTCTTCGTCTGTTTTTTTCAAAAGCTGTTCACCTGGAGCTTGTTGCAGATTTGTCCACTGATAGTTTTTTATCTGTTTTTAAAAGGTTAATCGGTAGAAGAGGTCTTCCGGAGAAGGTGAACAACGACAACGCCACCAACCTCGTGGGCGCGAGCAAGGTGCTGAACGAGCTTCATCAAGGGTACCAGAGGGACCAGGACCGGCTCAAGGCGTACGCAGCGCGCCAAGGCGTCGAGTGGAATTTCATACCACCGAGAGCACCGCACTTCGGCGGATTGTAGGAGGAAGCCGGCAAATCCGCCATGCAAAGGTTGGTGCGCGGAGTTGGCAACGCCAATCTTACCGCGGACGAGCTGTGCACCCACCTGGTAGAGGTATAGGCCCTTCTTCCAATCGCGTCCCCAGGCAACGGTCCCAGCGATGGAGAAGCGCTAACACCAGGGCACCTGCTGATCGTTACAGCCTCTTCTTGCGCTGCCACCCGAATCAGATCAAGACGACAGATGCAGCATGGAAAGCTTCGCATATTTGAATCGGTAGCGAATGCTGTCAGCAGCAGTTTTGGCAGTGCTGGTCCAAGGACTACCTGGTCAACCTGCAGAAGCGTCACCAGTGGGCCACCAAAGGGCCAGACTTGGACATTGGCTGTCTGGTGCTCGTCCACGAGGACAACACATCGCTACAGAAGTGGACCACAGGACGAGTGTGGCCGTAATCGAGGGAGAAGATGGGAGACTGCGTGTGGCCGAGGTGCGAATACCCACGGGCGTAATTAAACTCCACATGTTGTGAGCTGAGCTTTTGATCTCAAAAGCGGCGCTCTTGTACTGCTCTCTGAGCATTCAAGATCGGCTCTGCGTTGGAGGTTCTGGCTGCGACCAGTCGAATAAATACTTTGAAGTCGACCACTTGTTTTATTGTTCTGATATTACCTGACAATTTGAAGTGAAAAAATCGCACCTAGAGCCGGCTGGACCGGAGTCATCGTAAAATTTCATTTGGAAAAATTTTTCCCAATTTTAATGTTAATTGAAGGTTTGAGGTTGGTCTGACAATAAGAAGTCTAATGAAATCTTTATTCGTCAGTTCAACATCGACAAGGACATGTTCGGCAAACGTACAATCCAGCGTTCTCAATGCTATAGGAGTTACCTATCTCGATGCAGGATGCGTTTTTCACATCAGTTTTACAGCTTCGTAAAAAGTAGCTGGGAACGTCCCATCGCAATCATTTAGTAATACGTCGGCAAACGACGATAAGGAAATTTGCGATATTTTTGCGCAATTTTGCAAACTAGAAGGAAAGCTAATCTGGTCATCCGTATCCATACGATTTACTGAGGTCGAACGTCATTTTCAGTCCCTTGTTAAATGAATTTTGTCCACTTCATGATCTTCAACTAGTTAAGCCGGTGTTTTCACCGGGTCCAGACGTGGTTCCAGGTTGTGTACTCAGGTACTGCGCCGAGGCTCTGTGTGGACCATTGCTTAAACTATTTACTCTGTCCATTGATTCTTCCTGCTCCCCTTTCATTATTATAGGCTTTAAAGGAAACTTAACGGTAACTTAGAGGGATGTTATTTGTAACAACTTTAGTAAACCTTGGGACAAGGGCTGCATTTTGTCTGGGATCCGCGCGTAACAGCCTTCTGCTGACGGTACTCGGGCCACTTGATGGCGCATTAATTGCATCGCCACTTGAAAGATGCAGCCATTGCATATCAACGCCCAGAATATTCTATATTTTTTTCCGCATATGTTTTTGATTGCAAAGTCAAATCTTTCAAAGGCCGTTTTTTATTGTAGCATTTTGGTCCTCTTCGTGACGTTTCTTACTATTATATTACCTTTGCTTTAAGTACGGAGTATATCGAGTTACAATTCCAGCTGTTAGATTGCATTATACGCTTATATACAAACCACAATTTTATTAATATCATAATTTTATTTATATTCTTGGATTTAAAAGAACAGCAAGTAGAATCGATAGTCGATAGCCGGTAGGATAATTATTTATATATCAAATTTGCAACTTTAGTTTTAAATGCCGTGAACTAAGCAATATTTGTATGCTAGTGTTAAACAAATGACACAAAATGTTACATATCCCATTTGGTGCTACAGGATTGTTTATAGCTTCCGAGACTGAGCAACAATTAGAAATAGAAAAATATAGCGTTCTACTGTATATGTGCGAAGTAGTATTCATTTCTGCGAATTATATTTTTGAAGCAATTTCAAGTGCAAGACTCAAGTCATTTATCAAATCATCGGAATCCTCAAGACCAACCGAAAGCCGTATAAGCGCATCAGAGATTCCTAAGGATTTCCTGTCTTCAATTGGAACAGATGCATGCGTCATTATGGATCTAAGAAATGAATATATAGAGTAGGTACGAAATTATTCAAGATATTATTTTGGAGCGACGGTACAAATGAGAACCTGAAAGATGATTGTTATTGATTGTTGAAAATGTTTACGACTAAGTATAGGAGACTAAAACGACTGATTCTCAATTTCTCTCAGTTCACTATCTGAAACTACAGTTAGTTACGTTTATAAGACATATATTCAGGCAGGCTCCGTTGTTCCCTTATTTTTGCGGATTACGTTTTCAGCTAAAACGTTTCCTTTTCGTTTTAAGGTGCTCCAGTTTTCATATATTTTTGGATATGTTTCATCTTTAATCGTTTCTGGCTGACCTGGCTGCTGTGTAAAAATACAGCCTTTTATTTTTTCAATTGCTTGTTTTAAAGCAAAACGACGGCAGATCTAAGATCTAGACATCTTAGATGCAACACTTGAGTATCTAACATGTCTGACGAACTGTGAGTAACAGCATGCAAATTGAAAATTAAACTGCCCTAGGGGTTGCCCTGTATTTTTGTTTGTGCCCCACACCCCGAGGATACGGACGGTTGCGAGCGAGCCGTCACCTGCCGTAACTGTACACACCGGTGAGGGTGCAACTACACTTTTCCCGTGAAGGTGGCTGTTATATGCCGAAGGATGCATGGCCGAGAGGGTGCTCAAATATTAAAAACAAAAACACTGCAAGGGAGCTCGGTACTGTTTTTATAGTAGGATGGACAAGACCATTCCTCTACATCAACGCCTGGGAAACCAGGTCTAAGAAAGACGGGGAAGGAGACTCAGTCGGACCACCGTCTTCAAGAAGCAGCCTGAGCGAGGGGGGGCCCGAAAAGCCAATCGGGTCGTTCCAAGTCTGGTGGATCCAAGGGCGAATCGCGTACCGGTGTGGGTGCTAAGCAGAGCGTAATCGCGGCTGGTAAGCGCTCCGGGACCGAAGATCCCATGGGAGCCCCGGCGGGCTGCGTCTCTGTCGTGTTAGGATAGGAGACGAGCGGCCTTTTATCCTCGCCAACGAGGACCCCAAATACAGGTCGTCAACCGATGGAGTTGAGCAGAGTCTGGTGGCCACCTTAACCATGCCGCTTGATCAGCCAAGGCCCCCAATAAACAACAACGCTCAGCGGAGGACCCCGCTACTCAGACAGACCAAGCCCAGCAAGCCAAGCGGGTGAAAACCCACCTCAACAACCGATCGTTCGCTGAGGTGGCGAGAGGCAAGACCCTAATCGGCGTCCTGGACAGGGTCGCCGAGGACGGCCATGTCCCTCGGGGCAAGTGGCATCTAGTGGAAAACGAGCTTCAGGACCAGTTCCTACAAGAACTGGAGGAGAATGGCGGACCACCGCCAAAGTGTGAGGACGCAGGGTGGCATTAAGGCAAGGTGAAAGCCATCGCCTGCCAAGAAGCTCGCTCTGCGGCCCTCTACATGAAGGCGGTAGATGCCCTCGTGGAGGTCTACCCAGGGGCCAAGCTGGAGGCCGTGAAATGGGAAGATGGCCCCAGTCGACCGAAAGCCAGAGCATGGGTGACGACTAAGCCTGCAGATCCTGAGAAGATCCTCAGGTTACTGCAGGTCTACAACCCCCACCTTGCTACAGCCGATTGGAAGGTTGCCAAGGCAGAGGACATCCAGGGGCAGAGGCGCCAGATTATCCTCGTCCTAAGTGAGGAGTTGCTAGAGCCCCTCGCCAAAACGGACGGTGTGGTCGACTACGGGTACAAAAAGGTCACCATAACAACCTATAAGTCGGATCGCAAGGGCAGGCAAGCGGAGGTCGAGCCAGACCCGGAGCTGCCGAAGATCCCGAAAGAGGGGCCCTCGTGCGAGTAAGACAACCCGGCGTCGGATGCGGCGTCCATGATGTCGCACGACATCTTGGATGATTACACATTCGGTGAGAGCGACCTAGCCAGAGGTCTCAGCCACATCGTTGTCGGGGTGGAGCCGGAGTCCCCCGACAGCGATCTAGAAACTACAATGGTGGAGGTAAGCCTCAGGAATGTCATTGACGCTCCTGCAGATAAACCTTCACCATTGTAAGGCAGCATGCGCTGCTCTATTGCTTCACCTGGCCAAGGGTGGAGCCGACATAGTCCTCATTCAGGAGCCCTGGATCCTCGGAAACAGGGTCTCCGGTCTGAGGACTTTAGACTACAAGCAATACGTAGCTGAAACCGTAGGTAAAACTCGTACCTACATTCTTGCAAAAAGAGAGTTGCACTTATTTTTGCTCCCAAATTTCCACAATAAAAACCACACCGCAGTGAGCCTCAAAGGCCAGGAGCGCTCACTGAGGATCTGCTCCGCATACATGGGGCATGATCAGCCAGACACCCCTCCACACGCGCCTCTCCGGGCTTTAATCGCAGACTGTGCGGCCAAGGACATCAGCCTAGTTGTGGGGTGCGACGCCAACGCACATCAGAGCCAGTGGGGAAGCACTGACACAAACGAAACGGGTGAGTACCTTTTCAGTTACCTTCTGACCACTCAGATGGTCTTATTAAATCGGTACTCTGACTACCTCTGTAGTGTTCTCCATGAGTCCCCACTACAGCCAAGCAGCTATTAAAGTTTTACTATCAGTTTTACAGTCACATGAGCAATCCCGGGACACTGGCAGTTAGGCACTCACGCCTCTAGACTTGGGGGCGCTGGTTTTTTATCCCCCCTTCCAGGCTAACGCGTTAACCTAACCTAAGCTAAGCACAAGTTAAATTACCCTGATATAGGTGTCAAGTTTGTTTTAATGCAGCAATAAGTCATCTAGTTAATTCCTTTTGCAATTAAGTTTCTTTTTATACCCGATACTCAAAATGAGTATTGGGGTATATTAGATTTGTGGTAAAAGTGGATGTGTGTAACGTCCAGAAGGAATCGTTTCCGACCCCATAAAGTACATATATTCTTGATCAGCATCAATAGCCGAGTCGATTGAGCCATGTCTGTCTGTCCGTCCGTCTGTCCGTCCCCTTCAGCGCCTAGTGCTCAAAGACTATAAGAGCTAGAGCAACGATGTTTTGGATCCAGACTTCTGTGATATGTCACTGCTACAAAAATATTTCAAAACTTCGCCCCGCCCACTTCCGCCCCCACAAAGGACGAAAATCTGTGCCATCCACCATTTTAGAGATATGAGAAAACCAAAAACGCAGAATCGTAGAGAATGACCATATGTTATAGACTGCAGAATCTGAATTGGATCGTATAATTATTATAGCCAGAATCAAGAAACCAATTTTATTCTTTCTCGCTCTGTCTCTCTCTAACACACAGGTTTCATTGTCGGTTTTGCCAATTGTAAAATATGAGTTCAAGGATCTCAGAACCTATAAGAGCCAGAGCAACCAAATTTGGTATCCATACTCCTGTGATATCGGACCTTGACCGTTTCGTGTCCAAATTTCGCCACACCCCCTTCCGCCCCCGCAAAGGACGAAAATCTGGGGCATCCACAAATCTCAGAGACTATTAAGGCTAGAGTAACCAAATTTGGTATCCGCACTTCTTAGATCTCACTATAAAACGTATATCTCAGAATTTCGCACCTTTTGTCGTGTCGTTTAATATTAGCGGCGTCTGCCTGAGGAGAGACATACTGACTAAGCATCGGGTATAAATGTAGAGTTGCGGTGTCCGCAGAACTTACAACGTTCCCCCTCGTTTTTGTATAAGTCGTTTACTTTTCATTTGGTCAACGAAAATGTTTTCGTTTTGAAAACGAAGAAATCTTGGGGGTGTAAAACGCTTTCAAATTTATGTAATTTCAATCAGAAAACTTTTGTGAAAGTGTAAGACGGAGCCTGCCCGATATTATAAGACATAAGGCCGCTTTTCTAAAACCAAATATTCAGCCAGGCTGCGGTTTTACTTTTACAAAAAAATTTCAATTTAATCTCGAAATCACATAAGCTGGTGCTCCTGTTTTCACATTTTCAAAACAAAAACATTTTCCTCGACTTAATGAAAAGTGAACGGATTTCACAGCTGTTTCTCGCCACATTTGATTCATATATTTCAGTTTTTTCTTTTTATTTTAATAATATACGTTCAACAAATTCATTTTTGACCATGAGCAATTATAATTGTCAATATAGATGCTGTTACAGTCTTCAAACATTTTAAGTACACAGGTGATGCATTTAAGATGTCTTTATCTTCTTTAATGGCGGACTTTTTTTACATCCTATGCTTCAAAGCAAGCAATGGAAAAAATAAATCCAGGTGAGCCGTTTTTGTTTGCCAGAATCGATTAGAAAATGAAACATATCGATATGAAACATTTTTGGAAACGGGAGCATTTTGGTTGAAAGCGTAATCCGCCATAGTAAGTGAAAATTGGTGCCTGTCTGATTACATTATCTTAAAGTGAACCAAGCTTTTTATGCGCGGATACTAGCAGTAATTCTAAAAACGACCAATGAGATCTTCCAGATGAAAAGTGCATTACAAATGTTAATTGCGTTAATACCAGCTATGTTTTTTTACCTACCCTTTTAGGGTACAGTATTGGTAATTCGTACTTAGTACGTACTACTTACGGTAATTCGGCCAAGCTTTCGTATCCTCCGAGACTCTCAGCTAATGTAAAAAGCTTTAGAGCTTTTAAAAAGGCAGTAGAGTGCTTTAATTCTCCTTTTATATAAAAAGAGAACACTCCGCTATACCCGTAGGTCTGTTTAAGCGCGACTTGGTGCTGAGGGTGTGAAGGTAAAGCAGGATGCAGTACCTTATCTACAAACTCATGTGCTTCCAGAAATTTAGCTATTTTAATGGCGTTGTGTTGATGTTGCTTCATTCGGAGTGAAAGAGTTTTAAGACTACGATTTACTTGGTAGCAGTCGAATGGCGAGGGAACTATACCAACAGCTGAGAATAAGATTATATTATACGTATTACAAGCAATTTTTCTTTAAGTTGTGGACATACCATTTTGCAAAAACTTCAGACTGTCATAGAGATTATCACAATTCATGGTGATTCCACCCATTACCACATCAGTATGCCCATTCATGTATTTGGTAAGTGAATAACATACCAAATCAGCACCCAATTCAAGAGGCCTTTGGAAATATGATGTCAGAAACGTATTGTCCACGGCTAAAATTAAATCATCTCTGATGTCATGGCATATAGTTGCTATTTCTTTTATATCCGCAACTTTAATTAAAGGATTGGTCGGAGATTCAATCCATATCAGCTAAAAAAAAAATAAAAATAATAACGAAAGATCAAAATAGGTGAATGGAAAATCCAAAAAAATTTAAATAAAATAATAATAAAATAATATAGTTCTTAACGGACCCGATCATATAATTATTTAAAAGTCCAGAGCAACTGGCAATTGCGGACATTTCGTTACAGGATTTAATTTCCCTACAATTTTAAAATCCCTCAGAAAAAGAAAACTTGTAAAACCAGACCGAAATACCTTTCCAGGTTCCAGGTCTAATTTTTAATTTTGAACATCGTCAATTTTTGCATTCCTATCGTTTACCAATACTGCAATAAGCATATTGATAATTATGAGTCATAGTTTGGTTTAACTATTACATCTGCCCTCTTTCAAAGCTTACGCTCGTGTTAGCAAGCGCACAGCGTATTTCGCGCAGAGCATTTACGCTCTTTGCCAGATTTAAAAATTCCTGTAACACAATTGAACACACTAAGTTTAAGTTTCATGTTTGCAACGCATTTAACTGACAGGATAAATAAAATTATTCATTTATGTCAAACTGAAATGACAAAAAATTAGGCGAGTACTGATTACTTTGAACTGTAATTGTTTTGGGATCGGTTCCGAAAGTTAATCACTTTTTAGCTTTAGCTTACCATCTGGTAAATATTAAGCTTTCAAATGTAAAACTGATAAATTTACTTGCGGTATTTTTTTTTAGCCCAGGAAACGTCGAACAAAAACATTTTTTTGTGTGTTTTTATACCCGATATTATTATTATTAGCCTGATTTGGGTCCCGGGCCACCAGGACATCGAGGGCAACTGTATAGCGGACGAGCTGGCCAGATCTGGCACTACAATCCCCCTTCTCCAAGACAAGGAGGATATCTGTATGCCAGTGGCCACCTGTAAGCTTATTACAAAAGAGCAATACAAGCGAATAACAAACGATATGTGGCAAATAGTGCCACGAAGGCGCATAACTCGGCAAACATGGCTGACCATGGACAAGAAGCGCACCTCCGAGATCTGCAAGCTAAGCAGGAAAAGGTGCAGCGTAGTCATACGCTCCCTCACGGGACACTGGCTAATAGGCACCCACGCTAACAGGCTGGGGGCCCCACATAACGATTTTTGTCGCAGCTGTAGAGACGACGAAGAGGAGGAGACAGTGGAACACCTGTTCTTCTCCTGCCCAGCTCTCAGCAGAAGAAAGCACAGCACTTGGGCTCAGCCTTTCTACACGACATTTCAGAAATGTCCAAACTATGTCCCAGGAAGATAGCGAACTTTGTGAGAGCATCTGGATGGGATAATTGCATACAGGAACTCTCACAACGCAGGAAGGAATGATCCTATGCGGTATCACAACGGGCCGAAACCGGCCTAAGTGTGACGCGCTCCGAGAGAGCCGCCTCAACCTAAAGTAACCTATACCCGCACCGCTCACTTCCACACCGCTTACTTCCGCCCCCACAAAGGGCGAAATTCTGTGCCATCTACAATTTCAAAGATAAGAGAAAACAGAAAATACCGAATCGTAGAGGATGACTATATCTTCTAGAATGCAAAATCTGAACCAGATCGTATAATTATTATAGCCAGAATCAAGAAAACAATCTCACTCTCTCTCGCTCTGTCTCTCTCTAACACACAGGTTTTATGGTCGGCTTTGCCTATAGATCGCAGATACTATTAGAGCTAGAGCAACCAAATTTTTGATCCACACTTCTGTGATATCAGACCTTGACGAGTTAGTTTCAAAATTTCGCCACACCCCCTTGCGCCACCGCAAAGGACGAAAATCTGGGGCATCCACAAATCTCAACCAAACTCAGCCAAGGTGCTGTTGCAAAGGAAGAACCAAGCAGATGTGAAACAGATGATATAGGATGATTAACACAGACGTGGCGATATATGGACGATGAAATTCGAAATATCGTGTCGAAGATCGTATCCGTCAATTGGAAGTGATAATTAAGTGATGACTATGACGCTGTTAAGCGTATGGATATGGAGGTGACCACATACGGCAATTTCACAGCCTGAAGGAGGTTACAACGGTAGGCGTTTCTCCTGGCCAAGCCGATTTTCTGGTAAGATTCTAGACTAATGATTTTATCGTCGGTGTCAGGGATAAAGAAACGCGTTGCGCAATGGTTTTGATGCAAAGAAGGACGATCGAAGCAGCAGTCATTCAAACGCCGACTTCTGAAGCTTTGCTCTTAATAGGCCGTCCATCGCAGAAAGCGCATCTTGTACGGACTGCGGTGAATAATGGTAATCATCTGGAGCTTCATAGGGAGCAGAACTTATCTCCAGAGCAACTCAGGGACTCGAGATGTGTCAATCTCACTATCAGAGGCATAGTACATGGAAACGAATGTGTGTTGACTTTGGACACATGTGCTTCTCATTTAATAATTAGAACTGGCTTACTTAAAGGAAAGGTTGAGCCTCTACTTTGGATACGACTACAGCTTCAGCTACACAGAAGCTTGAAATTTCGAAAGCAAATTTAGAGCACAACTTTGCTGTAGCTGATCCCATGGACGACATCTTAATCGTAGTGGAATTTTTGATCCGTTATGGTTGTACATTCAATGAAAGAGTTCTGAGAAATAGCAATATGGAATTGCCCATAAGGGAAAACGGGTTTGTGAGCAAGATTTTCACATCGAACAAAAAAATGTCAAGAGAAAGACGCGGAGTCCAGACAGAAACTGATACAAGGATCGATAAGGTTAACATGCTGGACTTTGAAACCGAGATAGCCCAAGAGATAGTTCGAGCTTAAAGCTGAATAGAAAAGGTGTGAAAAAGCCAGTTTACGTCCAAAAGAAAGTGACAAAACATTACAATTTTCTCAGGAAAGAAAAACACTCCAAGTGTAAAAATATGAATATATTTTACATTTTTGGACCCCTAATTTGATGCCAAATTTTTAATGCTGTTCCATAGTGTAACCATCTGAAAGCTGTACAGAATCCGTTGAAATAAACTTAGTATTATTCTTGGAATTGTTTTTTTGTATAACTTTCTCTGAGGTGATGAACTTGTACGCTCGGAAATGTGGGTAGTCTACTTCCTACATTAACCAAACATTGGTACTGTGATTAGGCATCTTTTAATGAGTTCCCGCAAAAATGTCAGCCATATTATTATAGTTATCGAAATTATATTATCGTTGAAAAATCGATTAAACAATTCGATTTGAAAATGGGAAAAGTTGAATATTGTGCGGTCATAAGATATTTGATTTTTAAGGTATTACCTAGACAATTTAAAGCTGAGTTGGACGGTTACTATGGGGACTCTTCCCCGTCATTTGCAACTGTGAAGTTCTGGGCTGCTGAATTTAAGCGTGGACGTACGAGCTTAGAAGGACGTGTCTCGCCGGGGTGGCCAAAAACTGTGACCCGAAGATGTCAAAAGTCCGCGTTTGCAATATTTTGAACAAAAAATTGAACATGGGAAAGCTTTCGGCGTTTGCTCACTTTTGATCAAGATCGCAGTTCTCTTGGCAATGTTTACGCGAAATAAATCAGACTTTTGGTGCCGACTTTTATCTGTGCTTAAAGTTGCGCTTGGCCGACAGAAATTAATTGACTTGAGAAATGTATTAAATTAGGAGAATGTTATAAAAAAATATATACAAATTTCCTATAACAGCTATATGATTTAATGCACTTAATGCGCTGCGCGGCTGGCAAAAATCCTCTAGCTGAACCCTCCACGAAGGTGCCGGCGAGGATAATGCACTGTCGCTTGCCCTGCCCGGGGTAATGCAGTGTTTAGCTAAGGCTATGGTCCATCGTCTTCCCGATCTAAAGTCGGGGGAACTGAACCAAGGCCATGGCTAAAGGTGCCTGGCGGACAGGCATAAAACGCTAGGGGGTGGTCCCCCCGAAAAACATTAATCGGTATGGACCTTCGGGCCAAATATGGAGGCTGAAAAGGAGCGAACACGGGTTGGGATGTCGGTGGAAAGCGTGACTGCTACCACCGGCGGGCACAGGGAGGAGCAATCCTCTCTGCGTGTCGCCAGCGGTCACACCTCGGACACGGCGGGAGCAGGCCATGTCAGTTGTATTACTACTGCCACGACGCGATGCAGGGTGAGCCGCGCGGGTGCCGCTGTCGACACAGACTCGGACGCGGAGAGCGTGCTATCCATCAGCAAAACAGAAGAAACAAGAAACAAGAAAGCCTTCTCCGCTCCGAAACGTTCCAGGGAAGGGATGAAGGCAAAAGCTCAGTATATGGCGGCCCTCAAGTTACTGAGCCGGCTCCAGGGCAAGGCGGATATCTCCCAAGAGTAGAAGTCTAAGCTAGCTTGGGCTGAGCAACGGGTCCAGGAGGGTCACGAACACTACGCGCAGCTGCCCCAGATGAAGGCAGCAAACGGTGGATTCGCCAACAAGGTGGAGGAGATGTTGGCCACCAAGAGGCAACGCTCGATCGAGAGTGCTGCCAAAGACACTCCGGCGAGCAAGCGGCAACGCGGGACCAAGGCGGCCACCCCCACAGCCGAAGGCAAGAAAGCCGAGACAAAAAGCCACGAGCGAAGTGTCCAAGAGACATCTCATTGTGGCCTTGATCGACCGCAGCGACGAGAACGGGAAGATGAAGGCGGCGTAGTGGAAGTTAGTCCACGCGCAGCTCGTTGAATCACTGTCCACGCGAATGGAGGAGGACCCCAGCGCTCCCATGCTCACGTTTGATGGAGCGGGATGGCTGAACGGGGTCAAGATCCTCAATTTGCAACGACGACCCAACGCGGCAGTGGCCGGTGCAGAAGGTGCCCCTACTGGAAGCTCTGTGGGAGGGGTCAAGCTGGAGGTGGTAGACAGGGAGCTGATCCTGTCCATACCAAAGGCGAAGGTGCTCTTCCCCATTGCTACCCAGGGGGAACGAGCACTGAAGCTGCTGCAAAGGCCAAATCCGGACGTGCCAACGGCTGACTGGAAGGTGCTGTATGCGAGTAGCCCACTACTCAACGAGGGGGGCCAGCATGTTATCCTCGAGATCAGCAAGGAGACAGTAACTTCTGTCTTGTATCCTAAGTTCGAGAAGATGCCGTGGGGTGTAGGTAGCGTATACCTACGATTGAAAAAGCGCCATCCCGGGAACAAAGATGCGCACAGCCTCCAGGCAGACGAGGTCGAGACCATAGTGGAGGCCGCCCAGGGTCTTGCGCTGGACGACTCGGAGGAAGAGGAGGACGGTGACCTGACAATCATAGTCAACCCGTCGTGTGTTGTTGAGTTAGCCACCCATGACGCTAAGGGTGCTGCAGCTCAACCTCCATAAGAACAAAATAGCGTCGGCGGAGCTCCTCATTGCCATGGAGCAAGGGCCCGCCGACGTAGCTTTAGTGCAGGAGCCGTGGATTTCGTCAGGCAACTCAGTGGCCGGACTAAAGTCCTCAAATTACAACCTTCTCTACTCAACATCGGTAAGCAGGAACAGAACCGCCGTACTCGTATGGAAGGGATTCCATGCACATCTTATGTCTCATTACAGCATGGATGACCTGACGGTGGTGATGCTGGAGAGCGAGGAAAAGCGCCTAATGGCAGCTTCCTGCTACATGGCACACGACAGGCCCGCTCCACCGGAAGAACTTAGGAGTCTGGTGACGGAAGCCGGCTCCAGAAATCTCCAACTCCTCATTGGCGCAGTAGCCAACGCCCATCACAATGTGTGGTGAAGCCCCAACATCAACGATAGCGGTGAGTCACTCCTAGACTTTATCTTATCCACCAACTTAGACGTAGCA